>NC_050447.1:63492096-64092096 GCF_903995425.1 Onychomys torridus
CCCTCCCTCCCAGGGCAGGCTAAAACCCAGCCTCACCCTCACTACCATCTCAGGCAAATAATAAACATAGAGCAGAAAAGGAGAGGCTGAGGTTGCAAGCTGGAGAAACGGGTATCAAGATGGGTTTTAACTCAAGCTTTGGCTATAAAAATAAAATAAAATAAAAGTGTTCCATACTACTTAGCATGCCTCATCTTGTGTGAAAAATCACAAGCCAAGAAGAAGGCAACTCCCTGGACTGGGAAAACACACTTAGAATTTATCCAAGTTTGGCTTCTACATGGTTACACACTGAAATCTGTGAAGTTGGTCAATTCCAAGCTTTGGGGATGAGTAAGTGGTGCATTGCCTTCGCTCTGCTCTCATCTGGTGAGCTCCGAGACCATTGCCTGATATTCTTTATAAGCACCAGCATGTGGCAAAGGCATCAGGTCAGAAGTTTGTTCTGTTATTTGGGTTCCCCAGCCCTGAGCCAGTTGTTTTACCAGCACCTCACTTGGATCACTTAGAATCAAGAACTCTGTTGGTCAAACCTACACGGCAACTGTTCAGCCCAAGCCCAACTGCTCCCAGAGAGTCTGCGCCTGGTCCCTGGCTGCCCTGCCCTGCCCTGACCATCTCAGAGCAGACTTATGCTAAACCGCTTTGCTAAAACTGCCCCATCCATAAACACTTCCCTGCTCTGGTCCATCCCACCTCCTCCCGTGGCTTTTAGCAACCTAGAGCACCCTGTCCATCCATGTTTGCACGAACTTAGAGTCTGTTCTCTCTAGTGTTCTCCTGAGCCTGGCCCATCCACTCCCACAGCTGCAACTAGGTAGTAGCTGTCGGTCTCATATGATCACCCACCTGGGCACCAGCTGCCAGCAGCAGCTGCACACACTGGGCCTGGCCCTGCAGACTGGCTGCATGAAGAGGCGTGATGGAGTCCACGGTGACCTGATTAACACATGCCCCATTCTCAATCAGCTGCTGAAGCTGTAGGCTCTCACCCCGCTGAGCTGCCTCATGCACAGGGGTGCGCTCCACCCAGAAACCTGCAGAGGAAACAGAACGCTTACTAAGACACTCCTACTTCCATCAGAACAAATAAATACACATAAGGCTCCAGGGCCCACTGGCAGCCAAGACACCATATGTGACCACGCAATTGATCCCAGTGCTCCTATTAAAATCCAGAAGCAGGGCTGGAGAGATGGCTCAGCAGTTAAGAGTACACACTACTCTTCCAGAGGACCCAGGTTGAATTCCCATCACCCACAGGGCAGCTCACAACTGTCTGTAACTCTAGTTCCAAGGGATCCAACATCCTCATACAGATATATGCAGGCAAAACACCAATACACATGAAATAAAATAATAAATTAAAAAAAGAAAGATCCATAAGCAATCTCAACTAGCTAGGGCGCAGAGTTCAAAGTCCTTGTCAGGGCATATAAAGATGTTTGTGCTATGGATCTGGCTCACTCTATAATCCCATTTCCCACCCCTGGTCCTATATAGACACAGCTATAGCTTACTGCTGTGCCTAACAGTTCCACACATGTACCCCTGGATACTGTACCTTACCAAGAGGGTTGTGCCTAATCAAGCAGCAATATACAGTTTGAGGAAATAGTGAGAAGTAGCTAGTCAACAATTGAAAGTCAATGTGAGAGAGGAAAACCCCAAAGTAAGAGAAGTTGCATGCAACTTTAAAAAGAAGAGGACAACAAGGTAAGCCTCAGGTTTGTATCAGGGTGGTGAGAGGAAGAAGAGGAGGAGGAGGAGGAGGAGGAGGAGGAGGGAAGAGAGGGTAGGGGAGAAGAAGAGAGGGGAGGGGAAAGATCACCAGGACCAGAACAGGCCCTGAGGTAGAGCCATGGCATCACGTGCAGTTCCTGCCATGTATCCATTCAGCGGCACATCTACAAGGAATCAGCACACTCCACTTCCATGTACAAAGATGTGTAAGATGTAACAGGCAGCTCCTAGTTAGGTACCCCTAGTTAGGTGAATGCAGAAACAATTCCAAGCACCACAATAATGACAATGGGAGAATACTTCCAGAGATAGGAATTCAGAAGCCAAATCTCCCAAACACCCAGGCAAGTGCACGGCAGCATCACAGAGGAAGACAAACTGTGACTGCGCAGGTCAAGCTTTGCTTATTCATCTCTGTGTTCCTAGCACCTAGTATGTATGTTGCTGTGTTCACCTGTATGATGGAAGGTTGGATGAATAGGTGGAATGGCTTCAATGAATTTTAATTGTATAAAATATACAATTTGAAAAAGACAATCTAACTTTATTTCTTCATATGATCTGTCTTTAGACAAAATGCAATTGCTGGTAACCACATTTTCCAGTAAACAAATACCACCTGCAATAGTCTTAGCAGCAACACGAAGGACAGAAATCAGAAGCAGCAAATGTAACAGTCAAAAGTGGAAGTGGAAGAAGCAGAGGAGGAGCAGGAGGAGGAGGAGGGGAGAGATTCCAGTCCATCAAAAGGCATAATCAACAGAGATTAAAAGACAATGTATAGAATGAAAGGAAATATTTGCAAATTACATATCTGATAAGAGATTAATATCAAGAATATATAAAGGACTTCTACAATTCAACAACATCAAAAAGTTCAAGTTTAAAATTGGCAAAGGGTTTTAACAGACATTTATCCAAAGAAGACATACAAATGGCCAATAAACATATGGAAAGATTGTCAACATCGCTAATCATAAAGAAATGCAAACCCAAATCACAATGAGATGCTACTTCTTGTTTTTTTCTGAGATAAAACATTCAATCCTAGAGAGATATTCTAAGCGAAGGTAAAACATTCCATTCTGCAAGAAATCTTCTTAAAACCCAGAAAGCAAACAACTCAATAACTTCAGGAAGATCCTGGCCAGATTCACAAGGTCTCTCACTATCCAGACATACATAAATAGTAAGAACTGATAAGAGACACTCTCAAACAAGCCAAGCCTAGAAGAGGCTCAGACCAACTGAGCTGCCTGGAGATGACACTCTCCAGTGTGGACCCAAAGTTGAGCAGTAAACTCCAGGTTGCCAGCTTTCATGTGCCATCATCCATGCTGCATTTGGTAATGCAGCTATTTTTGAGTTATCTCTGGTCCTGTAAGTAACCCCTCACCCATACTCCAGTAAGTAAACCCAACAAACTCACCTATACTCTTGCAAGTAAACACAACAAAGAGAAATAATACAAGTGTTTATCAAGAGATGAGTGGATAAGCAAAATGTGGTATACACACATAACTTTACATAAGAAGAAAATATGAACACATGCTACATGAATAAACCTTGAAAACACTACGTTAAGTGAAATAAGTCAGTCACAAAAGGCCATATGCAATCTGATTCCGTTCACATGAAGTACTTAAAGGAAACACAACTGTAGGGACAGAAAGCACAATAATGGAACTGAGGAAGGTGGAGTTATTTTCTAATAGGTGTATGGAGTCAGTTTTGCATGATAAAAAGAGTTCTGTGGGTGAAAGATGGTAACTGTTGTGCATAATATGCAATGTACTTAATGCTACTGAATTCTACATCTGAAAAGGTTAAGACGGTAACTTTTTATTATATGTTCTTTACCACAATCCAAATGTTTAGAAGGGAGTTGGAGAGTTGGATCAACTGTTAAGAACACTAGCTGCTCTTTCAGGAGGCCCAAGCTCAATTCCTAGCACCTCCATGGTGGTTCATAACCATTTGTAACTCCAGCCCTGGAGGATCCAATACCCTCTTCTGGCCTCTGACAGCACTGAATACATGAAGTACAGAAACATATATGCAGACCAAACACCCACACACATACAATAAAAATAAAATATTTTAAAGTGTGTTTAAGAGTAACTATATTAGTTACTTTTCTCATTACTATGTCAAAACACCTGACAAATGCAACTTGAGGCAAAAGGAGTTTATTTTGGCTCAGGGTAAGAGATAAAAGCCACCACAGTGGGAAAGACAAAGCAGCATGAGGAAGCTCACACATGGTGTTCACAGTGAGGAAGCAGAAAGAGAGAGATGAATGCTGGTGCTCAGCTCCCTTTCTCCTTTCTTCTTTCCTATCACATCTAGGACGCCAGCCCATGGATAGGAGCCACCCACATTCCTTTGGGTCTTAGTTGTATCTCTCTGGAAAGGTTCTCACAGAAATACCCAGAGGTGTATCTCCCAGGTTATTCCAAGTCCAATTAAGCCGACAAGAAACATTAGCTCTTACAGAAACAAAAGGCTAGAGAAGAACCTGAGGATGGAAAGAGCTGCCACCAGCTCACTGACATCAGCAAAAGACAGCTTCATAGCAGGCAGGGCACTAGTCATGGAGGGTACATCTGACACTCCTGGCCACTGGAGAGCTCCTCTGGGGTTACAAATCGGGGAGGAGTAAGGCATTCTCTTCATAAAAACCAGTTACAAGCACCAGGAAGGACAACAAAAAAAAGCAAGGGGAAGGACAGCTTGTGGGTGAGAACCTTAAATCTCCTCCTGAAGACTGAGTGCAGGAAACACAGTCAATTGGGAAACTGGCTGGTCAGGCTTCACAACAGGATGGTCCAACTCAGTGCTAAGACCCCAGTTCTGATAAAGTGCCTCACTCCTGAATCTCAGCATTATATCCTGAGGGAAGTGTTGTGATGGATATCTGAGACCCTGCACTGTTTCAGGAAGCTCCCTCTGGGACTGGAGCCCCATCTCAATCCTTGCTATATAATTGGTCTCCCATTAACAGCTTGCTCCCATCTCCCTTCCTCCTCATGTAGCCAAATAATAAGTTGGTCATTTGGGACCTGATCACAGCCTTTCAGTGACTTCTATTTTCTTTTGGAAGTCAAGAAATTTTTATTTTAAAATTTGAGCTGGCCAGGTGGTGGTGGAGGCACATGCTGTAGTTGAAGGTTTTTTTTAGTCTTGTCTGGTCCACAGTTAGAACATTTTTTTTTTTAATTTGTTAGTTCTGTAGTTGCTTAGACCCAACTGAGTAAACATACAGAGACTTATATTGTTTATAAACTGTATGGCCATGGCAGGCTTTTTGTTATCTAGTTTTTTTTTTTAATCTTAAATTAACCATTTTTGTTAATCTATATGCTAGCACATTAATTTAAGATTAAAAAAAAACTATATAACAAAAAGCCTACTATGGCCAAATAGTTTATAAACAATATAAGTCTCTATATGTTTACTTGGTTGGGTCTGAGCGACTATGGGACTGGCAGGTGAGAGAGATTTGTCCTCACCGTGGGCCAGACAGGACTAGAAAAAACTTAACTACAACATGCCTTTGATCCCAGCACTCAGGAAGCAGAGGCAAGCGGATCTCTGTGAGTTCAAGGCCAGCCTGATCTACAGAGCTAGTTCTAGGACAGCTAGGGCTACACAGAGAAACCTTGTCTCAAAAAAAAAAAGCAAAAGCTGCTTTTGTGTTCAAGGTATTTCTCAACCATGTCTTTTAAAATGTTTTAATTATGAATCTCCAAAATATAAGGAAAATAATCTGCTGTGGGATGTTCAAGTATGTCAAATGTATTGCTCTGATTGGTTAAAATAAATAAAGTGCTGATTGGCCAGTAGCCAGGCAGGAAGGATCGGGTAGGCAGTACAAGGAGGAGGAGCATTCTGGGAGGTGGAAGGCTGGGTCAGAGACTGCTAGCCGCCACCATTACAAGCGAGATGTAAAGTACTGGTAAGCCACGAGCCACGTGGCAACTTACAGACTAACAGAAATGGGTTAATTTAAGATATAAGAACTAGATAGCAAGAAGCCTGCCACGGCCATACAGTTTATAAGTAATATAAGCATCTGAATGATTATTTTATAAGTGGATTGTCAGACTAACAGGGTTTGGTGGGGGCTGGAGAAAAGGTCTCCAGCTACAATAATCCCAATCTATATTTTGTAAAAAACATACAATGAGGTTAAAAAAAAACACAAATGTTTGCCTCCATAGAAGGACTAGGGAGTTGCAACTTGAAAAGACTAGGGAAATGAAAGAGAAAGTAAAAGTGAAAACATTGCCTAAGCGGCCACAGAGCCAGGGAACTCTCATCCTTCATCCTTTCCTTCCTGGCCACATCACTCACCCAGTAATTTGCCTCCTTCCCTGCTGCTAGCCACCTAAGATGTTAGTAACACGCGAGGGCACCCTCCCTTAGTCCCCAAGTCCCAGCCACAGAGCGCGATGAGCCTGGGCTTCGTGGCACACAGAGCCCGGTGAGCCTGGGCTTCGTGGCACACAGAGCGCGGTGAGCCTGGGCTTCGTGGCACACAGCCCTGCACTCTCACTCTGCCTTCTCGGTTTTCTTTTTGGTAGTAGCCTGAGCTGGCCTTGAACTCACAACCCTCCTGTCTGAGCAGCTGAGATTACAAGTGCACACCTCCATGCCTGGCTTACGTTCTCCATTTCTGTTGAAGAACTTTAGAAAAGGCTTTCATTTGAAATCAGCAGCCTTGGTTTTCTCATGAAGCACATAACTTCAAAGGGCCACCCACGTTATGGAGAGAAGATAAGGATGAGTGCTGTTTTGCTCACTGAACGTGGGTTTATTTCCTTTGAACCCCTTTTTAGTCTCAAGTATGCTTTTCTTGCTTGTTTGTCAACAACTTCTCTTTGAGTTCCTATTTTAGGATAAGTTTTCCATTCCAACCCTTCAAAGTATCACTCTAAGCCTTGGAAAACATCCTGAATTCTTGCTAAGACTGGGTGGTCACAGAAAAAGAATGATGCTCTGGGGTTCCCAATGATACAGGGAAGACCTTTTCTGTCCCTTCTCTCCAAAGGCCTCATTAAATTGAGAGAGGAGGAATCTGTCTACATAAGCAAACAAAATAATCTAAAAAGTGGTATGGATAAATATTTTGGTTACAATACAGCAGGAATATAGAATTACAGGTTACACAGGTAAAATTCCTATGGTGGCCCCCACTTTTGCTGGAACAGTGATACTGTTTTGATCCAACACATCCAGTTTTTTCATTTAGACCAGAAATACAAATATCCGCAAGACATATTTTGGGAGAAGCATATTAAATTTTTTAAATGACAATCGCAAAATATCCAGAACAGTAGAGGTGCATACCAGCATGCCTTTAATCCCAGCATTTGGGAAGCAGAGACAGGTGGATCTCTGTGTTTGAGGCCAGCCTGGTCTCCAGAGTGAGTTCCAGGACAGAGAAATCCTGTCTCGCAAAGAAAAAAAAATGCAAGAACCCCAACAAGTATGCACCCACTAATTGAGAATGTGATTTTCTTCTCTACAAGCTATGCAAAAAATATACTTGGGAGTGATGTTTTTAAATATTTATTTATTTAGAAACAAGGTCTTGCGATATAGCCTATTATCCTGGAACTCATGTCCCTACTTCCTCTGCTTTCCAAGGGATAGGATTACAGGTGACTGCCACCATACCTGGCACTGATGCCATGCTATCCTCTACCTGAACAAAAAAATGCTTAACAGGCTTCCATGGTTAGCTATCCATTGCATATTCACTTGAATCAAATACTGACCACGCTATCAGGGTCAAAGTCTTGGACCAGCCTAGGATGCCAAGAAAAACAGATGTTCATTAAATGGTCTTTGGATCATTCTGAAGGTGTTTGTTTTGCAAAAGTAAATTAAAATATTTATCTGCTTTGTTATGACTGCAATTTCCTACTCAGCTAAATTAACTCTTAAGATTTTTTATTTTCTTTACCTTACTGTTTTTACTCCTGTAAAAAATGCTAGGGCAGGGTGGACGTTTTGGTTTGTTTAGCTTTGTTGTTGTTTTGTTCTTTCCAAGCTTTCACAATACACTTTCATTTATCATATTACTTTGTAAGCAAGAAAAGTTTTAATTCTCCAAAGAATGCTCCTTTGCCTTCGAATCCACTTCATTCTAAAGCTGCCCCAAAGGTACGGAGAACACTTCTTGAGCGACAGGCATGTCCCAGTGTTGGGCCGTGTCCTCATTCTGGAGCAGCTGGAGTATAGGTAGGATGCTGTGACCCTGCACGCACACTGCACCAAGCGCCCGAAAGGTGGTGCAGCACCCGCAGTGGGCTCCTGCTGAGGCTGCCAACCAGTGTGCCCAGTGCACACACACTTCCCAGGTTCTGCCACTGAACTGGGCAACGACCTGCATGATCCCCAAACTGTGCGGTGCTCGGGTGAACTGGCAGTTCTGAATCCCACACCTGATACAACACAGGGATAACCAGTCCCGCAGCGCACAGGACTGGAATAAGATGACAGACGTTAAACTCCGATCTGAGATGCTAAGGATCACCCGGACCCTGCTTGAATCTCTACATCCCACCCCACCAACTCGGAGCGAGGAGTGCTGCCCATCTCCGGGATAATGGCCATCCATGAGCTTACTCTGTCCCTAAAAGCTGATCTCCTGGTCCTGGCTCCAGCCCCTAAGTGGTGCCCGTGGCCTCTGCGGCGCGAAGCACGTACCCACATCTCCCACAAAGCAGCCGTCCCCGGCGCGAGGCTCCATGCGGCTTGCCGGCTGGGGGCCCCTGCCTACCGGCCTTGTGACTCCGGGTGCTGGGACCTGAGCCCGGACTTAAGCCGGGACCTGAGCAGGGACCAACCCATGAGCGCAGGCCGCTGGGCGTGGCCTGACTGCTTCCGTGGCCACCTCTGGGAGTTGTAGTTTCTGTTGATTTGCAGCGCGCAACCCCTGCGTCCCACTCTATCACCACCAAAGGTGAGCATACTTGTACATGCAGACTGAAGTGTGCAAAATGTGTGCCCGTGTTGACACGTTGCACGTGTGAATACGTGTCCATTAACAAGTCCTGTGTTTAGACGAAAAGCCCGGATGGATACCTGTGTCCGTATGTAAAAGATGTGTCCGTATGTAAAATATTTGGTTCCTAAAACGCGTACCCACTTGCAAAAATGTGCCTAGCTGCCAAAACTGGCCTCCTGTAGTTTACACCAGTCCTGCTGAGCAAAGTATCCTGACATTCATGCCTTTAAAAAGAGCCTTCCAGTGAAGCTAGTGATCAAAATGCCTGATTCTTCCACTTTTCAAAATAAATAACTTTCAAATAGTTGAAGTTCATTGACGAAAAACACGTTTCTTGGTGGACAGTTTTAATCTGGTGACTCGCTAACCGTTTTAGCAGAAGGAAGCTGGAGTGCCATGAGCAGCCAGGCAGAAATGAGAAACGGGTCTTCCCCGGATTGCAAGTCAACCAGTAAGTGCACTGTATTATGCTTCATTATGATTTTCTTTCCTTTTCTTTTTTCAGAAGACTTAATCTTATTATCAAAGTTACCTGCAGCCTCTTGGGGTATTCTCTCACTTTAACCTGTATTGAGCCTCAGTATAGAAATACATTCTGACTTGAACATGAAAACGTCAGGATTGCTGTTAACAACCTAGCAGTCATCCTCTGAGGTAAGAACGCTTGGATGACCTGTGGTCCAACATGCAGATAAAGTTTAGTCTATCAAATTTTGGCTCTTGTTTTATTCTTTGTATGATGTGTATGTGAGTGTACCTGTTCGTATGTGAATGGCGGCAAATATATGCCCGTCAGAGGATACCCTCATCAGTCTTCACCTTCCACTTTGTTTCAGACAGGATCAGCTGTTCACCCCTGCAAATGTCAGGCCTGTGAGCTTCCACGGAGCCTCCTGCCTCCTCTTCCGCCCATCTAGGTACAGGAGTGCTGGGATTATGAACGACTGACTACACCACTCAGCTTTTACTTGAGTTCTGAGGACCCAAACTCAGGTCTTCACAGATGGTGCAGCAAGCGCATTACCCACTGAGCCATCTCCTCAGCCCTTTTGCATGTTTTCTTGCAAGTGTTCTGCATTTTTAAGCAGATGTAATAGGCGTTTGGAGGGTATTTTTGCTTTGTTTTGGCTTTGTTTTGTTTTGGGTTAGTTTTTTTGGGTTTTTGGAGACTGGATTTCCCTGTGTAACAGCCTTAGGTGTCCTGGAACTCTCTTTGTAGACCAGGCTGGCCTCAAATTCACAGAGATCCACCTGCCTCTGCCTCTGCCTCCTGAATGCTGGGATTAAAGGCATGTGCCACCATACCCAGCTGTAATAGGCTTTTATTACTTTAACATATTTACTGTGGAATTCTGGTATTCCTTCTTGTCAGTGTGATATGTCTGCATGTTTGTATTTTCTTCAACATTTCTTCCCTAACAAGTATTCGTCAGACCTGAGTATATGCCACACACAGCATATATGAATATATACATGTATGTTTACAATTTTTATACTAATGCTTGCTACACGTTTCTTAAGCAATCATTTGCTTATTAATTGCTTATAGTGTTTTTCCTCCATTCTGATGGTTGACTTCAAAAATCCACCTCTTTTTTTTTTTTTTGGTTTTTCAAGACAGGGTTTCTCTGTTTAACAGCTCTGGCTGTCCTGGAACTCGCTTTGTAGACCAGGCTGGCCTCAAACTCACAGAGATCCACCCACCTCTGCTTTCCTAGTGCTGGGATTAAAGGCGTGCAGCATCACACCGGTGAAGAATTAATTCTTATATCTGACCAGTGGAAGGGAAAATGAGTATAACCGCTTTGACAAAGCTGAGTCCGATTGGTTCCCAGAGTGGTCTCCAGGATGCCATTCTGGAAGAGCTTCAGGATCCAATTTCTCTTCCACTCCATAGCTTTAAGTCCTTCCTTTATCAGCACCGTGGCTGGCTTCTTGCTGTCAGAAAGGAAAAAAGTGACTTGAAAGCTAGCATCTGATTGATCATTTATTCAAAGTTCTTTCAGAAGGACCACTCAGAATGGGACAGTTCTCAGGTCTAATGTACTGGTACATCCTTGATGGTCACCATAGACAGGAACATTTCTCAGAGGTAAAGGTAAGAAATGTGGTTTTAGCCAGGTGATGGTGGCACATGCCTTTAATCCCAGCACTCAGGAGGCAGAGGCAGGCGGATCTCTGTGAGTTTGAGGCCAGCCTCATCTACAGAGTTCCAGGACAATCTCTAAAGCTACACAAAGAAACCCTGTCTTGAAAAAAGAAACCCTGTCTTGAAAAAAGAAACGAAAGGAAGGGAGGGAGGGAGGGAGGGAGGGAGGGAGGGAGGGAGGGAGGAAGGAAGGAAGGAAGGAAGGAAGGAAGGAAGGAAGGAAGGAAGAAAAATGTGGTTTTAAGAAGAAGTTGTATTTCATTCCATCTGCCATGGAAGGAAGGTATTAGCAGGTTTTAGGCAAATGAGAGTGACTGTATTGTATCTTTTTAATGATCAGAGAATTATCTTATTGAACTTTTCCTCTGTAAAATGGAAACACCTATCACTCTGGCATTAATGTAAGATCATAAAGTCTTTGAAATTTGTAAAATGTTCAAAATTGTTCTATGAAGTTCAGGGGCTTCTTTTTGCATTCAACAAATCAGGATAAAAAGTTGTATAAGCCTGAAACACCCCCACCCCTTTTTAAACTAATATGGCATCTTATCTTTCACTCACCAATCACACTTTTATGAGACTGCTGGAAATCTTTTATGAAATTCCATGTTTTGACTTGCAGACTTCAATGATATAATAATCCTTGTTCTGGTTCCCTCTCTGCTTTGTTCATTTTCCACCTTCCCTCCCCCTCTCCCACCTTTCCTCCAGCCCCCTTTCTGTCTTTCCTTTCTTAATTCCTTCTCTACCATAACTCTGTAATAAATTCAGAAATCAGGGAGAATGAGTCAATTTCGTCCTTTCCTAATGTGTTTACAGCTATATTAGAAGTGTTGCATTCACCTGAATTATAAGATCAGACTGCTTATTTCCACTAAGGGAAAAATCAGTTGGGATTTTGATGAAGAATGCATTTAATTTATAGGTCACTGGGGGAGGCACTGTCTTCTTAACAGTGTTCAATGTTTTGGCTCAAAGCATGGAGTAGCTGCCCATTTATTTGTTTTTCTTTCAAAATTGTTTTGTAGCTTTCAGTATTTATGTCTTCCAATTCTTTTCTGAAATCTATTTCTAAATATCTTATTGTTTTTGTAGTATTGGAAATGCCTTAAATTTAATATTTTTCAGTATAAATGTAGAACACATGATTAAAATGGATTTTTTAAAATATTGATCAATTCTACAACCTTGCTGAATTCATTAGTTCTAATTGTGGTTATGCACATGTGCATTCTGGATATTAGGGATTTGGGACATATACAAACATGCTATAGTCATCTTTTCTAATATAAACGCATTTTTTATTCTCTTGCCAGATTCTCTTTGCTATAACTTCTAGTACAATATTGAAGAAAATTCTTGGGCAGACAGATCTAGTCTTATTTTTGACCACAATAGGAAAGCATTCAGTGTTTCACTATTAAGCATAATATTAGAATGGATGCTTTATAGACATCTCTATTGAGGAAGTTCCCTAGCATCTCTAATTTACTTTTTTTTTTAATTATTATTTATTATGTATACAGAAGAGGGTGCCAGATCTCATTACAGATGGTTGTGAGCCACCATGTGGTTGCTGGGAATTGAACTCAGGACCTCTGGAAGAGCAGTCAGAGCTCTTAACCTCTGAGCCATCTCTCCAGCCCTAATTTACTTTTTTTTTTTTTTTTTTCATGAAAGGATGTATTTTCTCAAACATATCCTTTTGAATTGGTATAATAACTACAGTTTTATACTTTTGTATCATGATGATTGCCATTGGTATTAAAATGTCCCTACACTTATATATGATTTATCATGGTATGCTGTTTGATCATTTAAATTTTCCATGTGATGCTGGCTTCAAGGATTTTAGGAGTTTTTGCATCTTTATTTATAAGAAATGTGGTTTGTAATTTTCCTGTTATATTTTGCTAGTCTTGGTATCAAGATAATGAACTCATGAGTGATTTTGGAAATTTTACTACATCTGTTTTGTAAAAAGGGGTTGTGAAGCATTGATGTCAGTCTTTGAACATCTTTTTAGAATTCACAGTGAAGCTCCCTGAATCTGGGATTTTTGTGTGTGCAAACTTTTAAATTACTAACTTAAACCTACTTGAGATAGGTTTATTCACATTTTCTATTATTTTTTAAAATTTTAATTACATTTATCTATCTGTGGTAAGCATGTGTATAGACATCAGAGGACAACTTGCAAGAGGCAATTCTCACCTTCCACAATATGTGTCCTGAGGTATGAACTCAGACTGTTAGATTTAGAGGCAAGTGCCTTAGCTCACTGAGTCATCCTGCTAGCCTACATTTCTATTTCTTCTTGGGTCAGTTTTAGCAATCTGTTCCTTTTTCAAAATGTGTTTATCCAATTTACCTAATTTGTTGCCATGAATTGTTCATAGTAGTTCCTTAGAATATTTTTTTATTTCTGTGTCTTCATCACTGTTCTATTTCTGTGAAGAGACACCATGACCAAGGCAACTCTTTTGTTTTGTTTTGTTTTGTTTTTCGAGACTGGGTTTCTCTGCGGTTTTTGGAGCTTGTCCTGGATCTCACTCCGTAGACTAGGCTGGCCTCAAACTCACAGGGACCCACCTGCCTCTGCCTCCTGAGTGCTGGGATTACAGGCGTGCACCACCACAGCCCGGCCCATGACCAAGGCAACTCTTACAAGAGAAAGCATTTAATTGGGGGCTTGCTTACAGTTTCAGAGGTTTAAGTCTATTATCATCATAGCAGGGAGCATGGTAGCATGCAGGCAGTGCTGGAGCAGTAGCTGAAAGCTACTTCATGACCATTAGGGAGAGGGGAGTGGTGCTTGTTGACTCAAAACCCACCCCCCCAGTGACACACTTCCTTCTAAAAGGTCAAGCCCTGTAATCTTTCTAATCCTATCAAAGAGTTCCACTCCCTGGTAACTAAGCATTCAAATATATAAACCTCTGGGGGCCATTATTATTTAAACCACCACATTCCATTCCCTGACCCCTATAGGCTTGCTGTCTTATCAAAATGCATTCAGTCTAACTTCAAAGTCCCCACAGTCTATCCACTCTCTCAACACTGTTTTAAAGTCCAAAATTCAAAGTCTCTTCTGAAATTCATGTATACCCCTGTAAAATCAAAACCAAAAAAAGCAAATGGTATACTTCCAACATACAGTGGCACGGAATATACATTACTATTCAAAAATAAAGGAAAAAGGCATAGTAAGGAAATACTTAGACTAAAGCAAGTCTAAAACTCAGCAAGGCAAACTCCAAATTCTGCATCTCCATGTCTGATGTCAAAGGATGCTTCAGATCTCCAACTCCTTTCAGCTTTGTTGATTGCAACATATTTTTCTCTCCTGTGCTGGTTCCATAACCAGTCTGCAACTTTCCTTGACAGGTATCCCATTATTCTGGCATCTCTAACATCTTGGGGTCTACAACATAATCCAGGATTCCCCTCACAGTTTTATACATATCCTCTCTTGGCCTCCATGCAAAGATACCCTGGTCTGGCCTGGCCAGCTTTCCTTAGCTTGTATCCTTGACTATAAAGCCAGAACCACCTAAATGCTCCCACAATTCCAGTCTCCCCCTGAAGCTGCCAAGTTCCACTGACTGATGGGACTGGAACTAGGCCTCCTCCTTCAGCTGCATTTGCGGGAGCTTTCTCTTTTTAATGGTTTCCTCAACTGCTTAAGCTTTTCTTTAATTACTTTCAGGAGTTGGAAGCTTGGCTGGGTGGGGCTTTGCCCTGAGTCCCAAACTCCCTTAATTCCATTTAGAATAAAGCTTTTTAATTTTTTCTTTTCTTTTCTTTTTTGTTTGTTTGTTTTTGTTTTTTGAGACAAAAGTTTCTCTGTGTAGCATTTGGAGCCTGTCCTGGAACTCGCTCTGCTGACCAGGCTGGCCTTGAACTCACAGAAATCTGCCGGCCTGCCTCTGCCTCCTGAGTGCTGGGATTAAAGGTATGCGCAACCACCACCCAGCTAGAATCAGGCTTTTCTTTAAACTTTTTGTCTTTTAGATCACAGCACTTGGCTCTAACAAAACACTTCCTGGTGCTCCTTTTCTCCACAAAAGGCACATTTTCACTTTTGTCTTGATTGCTCCTTTTCATTATAGATCTGCATAACAGTGATTACTAATAACCACATGACTAAGTCAATACTAGATTGTTTTTTCTTTATAAGAGTAATGAGCAACCTGTCCCAAGCTGGAAAGACTGACTTTTACACTGTAGTTTGAGACTACCTGTCTACCTTATCTATCTCTGTTACTTTCCAGTAATGTGATAATCACATACCAGCCATGTTTTTGCACTGAACTCATTTTGTGTGGTTATGCTTTATTTTGTTGTAGACACTTTTTGGGATTATGTCATGCAGCATAATAGGCCTTAATTTTTTTTAATTTTATGTATTTTTGCCTGTACATATGGCTGTGCATCACTTGTGTGCCTGGTGCTCTTGGAGACCAGAAGAGTGCATCAGATTTCTTAGAAATGGAGTTATAGAAGGTTGTGATTTACAATGTGGATGCTTGAAATAGAACCTTGGTCCTCCAGACCCCCCAGGAGGCCTTCTCTTTAAAAACTTTTTTTTATATTTTGGGGAGTAATATTATTAGATAATTTCTCCTCCCCTTTCCTCCTTCCAAACCCTCCCCCATACTTCTTGCTTTTTCATATTGCCTTTTTTTATTGTTGTTACCTATGTATACATACACACATACACACACACACACACTCTTTCTTAAATACAACCTGCCCAGTTTGTATAACGTCATTCATATGCTTTCAGGTGTGACCATTTTTAGTATTGAATAACCAATTTAGTGTGCTCTTTCCAGGGGAAATCAATTTCTTCAGATTTCAGTCTTATTTAGCTACCTGTAGTTCTTTCTCTAGGGCTGAGGCCTCCTGAGATTTCCCCGTTTCACGTTAGCTCTACAATCTTTCCACCCACTCTTCCACAATGCTTCCTGAGTCTTAGGTGATGGAGTTGTATTATAGATGTATCCATTGAGACTGGGCCTCATTATTCTGCATTTTGATTGGTTGTGGTTTTCTGTAATGGCCTCCACCAGTTGCAAAGAGATGTTTCCTTGATGTGTCACTACAATTATCTGTGGGTATAAGAATAAATATTGGTGAGTTCAAGGCCAGCCTGGTCTACCGAGCAAGATCCAGGAAAGGTGCAAAGCTACACAGAGAAACCCTGTCTCAAAAAAACCAAAAAAAAAAAAAAAAAAAAAAAAAAAGAATAAATATTGGGTTGGGGATTTAGCTCAGTGGTAGAGCGCTTGCCTAGCAAGCACAAGGCCCTGGGTCCTATCCTCAGCTCAAAAAAAAAAAAAGATTAAATATTTAGAGCTGGGCTGTGGTGGCACATGCCTTTAATCCCAGCACTCAGGAGGCAGAGGCAGGCAGATCTCTATGAGTTTGAGGCCAGCCCGTTCTAGAGTGAGTTCCAGGAAAGGCTCCAAAACTACAGAGAAACCCTGTCTCAAAAAAGAAAAAGAAGAAGAAATATCTAGAATATAGTTGGGGATTAGGCTGGTAAAGCAGTTATAGTTCTCCAAGATTCATGACATCACCAGCCCCCAAGTAATTGGCTAGGTTCCCAGTACCAGGCATGATTGCTTTCTTATTGAGCAGATCTTAAATCAAATTAGAGAGATGTTGGCTACTACATATGTGTGCCATTATTGTACCCTAAGGGTTATCGTGCCTTGTTGGTCATTGTTGTGGTTCATAGGTGTCATAGGTGGTTAAGACTGTTGGTTGATTCCCTGTTTTGGAAACTTACATGGTGCCTTCTGGTACCATGGAAGCTAATCATCAACTAGCTTTCAGGTCAGTTACAGCTCAGGGGCCTCTGGGTCCTGTGTCTGAAGTGCATGATGTCCTCAGTAATAGGAACTTACTTTCCACCCCAGGAAGCTTTCTTTACTAAGAAGTCATTCTCTTTCTAATTTCCCCCTCTTTTATGAATTGTTTACCTATCATAAAAAAAAATGGGTACATGTGCTTTCAGTAAGAATGGCTCCCAGAAGTTCATATATTTGAATGCTTAGTCACCAGGGAGTGGCACTATTTGAAAGGATTAAAGGGAATAGGAGGTGTGACCTTATTGGAGGAAGTGTGTCATTAGGGAAGGGTTTTGAGGTTTCAACAAGCCCCCTCTCTGCCTGATTATGATTTTGATATGATGTAGCTCTCAGCTACTGCTCCAGCACTGCCTGCATGCCACTATGCTCCTTGTCAGATGACAATGGACTAAACCTCTATAAGCAAGCCCCCAATTAAATGCTTTTTTCTATAAAAGTTGCCTTAGTCATGGTGTCTCTTCACAGCAATAGAACAGTGATTAAGACAGAGTATTATGGGCTGGAGAGATGGCTCAGAGGTTAAGAGCACTGCTTGCTCTTCCAAAGGTCCTGAGCTCAATTCCCAGCAACCACATGGTGGCTCACAACCATCTGTAATGAGATCTGGTGCCCTCTTCTGGCCTGCAGTCATACATGCTGTATACATAATAAATAAATAAATCTTAAAAAAAAAAAAAGACAGAGTATTATGATATGTCTGTGTTTATGCATATATATTTCTTGTTCTTTGCAAATATTCACATCTGAGATTGCTAGTATTCAAATGAGAAAGTAAAATTAGCAGCTAACTTAAGAGCAGATTTGGAACAAGAAGATTTCAAGTAACATAAATCATTATTGGACCAATTTTACAGGGCTTTCCCCCCAAAACAGTGGAATGAATGAACTCAGTATGCCCTGGTTCTTTGAATGCACTGTTCTTTGTTTTCTCCCACTGGTTCTTTCCTCTTTCTACTGCAATGAAACATACTCCGTAAGTCTGTATTTATCTATTAAGATTGTTTTGAGTAAAATTTTGTACAAGATACCATGGGGGATGTGAAAGAAATGGAAACTATAATCCAATCCAAAAATCAAGTCTATTCTAGTTTCTTCTTCTGCCTCACTCCCACACCTCCAAACGGTTGTGTAATATTATTTTAAGATATGTTACACCAGGCGGTGGTGGGGCATGCCTTTAATCCCAGCACTCGGGAGGCAGAGCCAGGCCAATCTCTGTGAGTTTGAGGCCACCCTGGGCTACCAAGTGAGTTCCAGGAAAAGGCGCAAAGCTACACAGGGAAACCCTGTCTCGAAAAACAAAACAAAACAAAACAACAACAACAAAAAGATATTACATTTGTTTATGCTGTGGAACATTTGTTTAATGATGCAAACATGTGCTGCATTCTTTTATGTTGCATTTGTTTAACTCTGTGAAGCTGTGTTACTTTGTCTGCCTAAAACACCTGATTAGTCTAATAAAGAACTGAATGGCCAATAGCAAGGCAGGAGAAAGGATAGGCAGGGCTGTCAAGCAGAGAGAATAAAGAGGAGGAAATATCTGGGAGTAGAGAAAGATCTAGAAACAAGAGAAGGTGGAAGACTCCAGGGGCCAGCCACTCAGCCAGCCACAGAGTAAGAGTGAAAGTAAGATATACAGAATTAAGAAAAGGAAAAAGGCTGGGCGGTGGTGGCGCATGCCTTTAATCCCCACCACACTCGGGAGTCAGAGCCAGTCGGATCTCTGTGAGTTTGAGGCCAGCCTGGTCTACAAAGCGAGTTCCAGGCACAAAGCTACACAGAGAAACCCGGTCTCGAAAAAACCAAAAAGAAAGAAAAAGAAAAGGAAAAAAAGAAAAAAAGAAAAGGAAAAAGCCCAGAGGCAAAAGGTAGATGGGATAATTTAAGAAAAGCTGGCAAGAAACAAGCCAAGCTAAGGCTGGGAATTCATAAGAAAGAATAAGCTTCTGTGTGATTTATTTGGGAGCTGGGTGGCAGGCCCCCCAGAGACCAGAGTAAAAAACCAACAACATCAAACCCAGTGTGTTATGTGGCCATTAGAGTATTTCCAAAATAAAGATCTCATCAGATCCCATCATATATCTCATGCACCAGAAACCTGGCAGTGAGCTATTTCTTGCCCTGACTGGTTTAAGACAAACCATTAAGGTGTACAGTCTGTGCAGTTTTTGACAGATAACCTTGTGGTTTGGCCTGGGCTCAAATTTGCTATGTAGCTGAGGATGACTTTGAATTCCTAATCTTCTTACCTCTACCTTCAGAGATTATATGCCTTCACTACCATACCCAATTTATACATTTCTGGGGATTAAACCTAGAGCTTCTTGCATACTGGATAAACAACTGAACTACATCCTTTGCCTAGGTTTTATGTACTTTTATTCTGTCTGTATGTAGATGCTTGCAGATGCATGTTTGTGTGTTGTGCATGTGTGCAATATGTGTGGGGATCACAAGTCAACTTCGGGTGTTGTTCCTCAGCATCTGTCCATATTATCTTTTAAGACAGGGTCTCATTGGTCTTGGATTCACAAGTAGACTAGAAATGGCTTACCTGCTTCCCCTTCCTCAGTGCTGGGGTTATAAACTGGGCCACCTCTTCCCCTTACATGAGTTCTGGGGATAGAATTCAGCTCCTCATGCTTGTGTGGTAGGCAATTGCCTGACTGTTCTCTCAGCTCTTAGGCACTGTGAACATCTTCTGTTTTTTTCACTTTTCAAACACTTATTTTCACCTTTGGGTGGGTGGGGGGGCATTTACACTTGTTTTCCTTTCTGCTCATAAAACTCTACCTCAAAGGATTCATTTGGTCACTTTCATCTTTGAGTTTTAACTTCAAGCATCCCCTTTAGGTGCATCTTAATCGTCCCACTTCTTCTGTTCCAGTCTCCAACTTCCAACTCCATTCACTAGGTTTTCACAGCACATTATTACCTGAAATAATTGTGGTACCTTATAATTTAATTCACCTCTGCAATGAACTCAATTACGAACAGGGTCCTTCTTTTCCTTGTTCATGGCTCTAATCTCATAATATTGCACTGGGCATAAGTATACTATCCTATTGAATATCTAAATCTCATTGTAACAAATATTCAAACCATGGCACATGGTCCATGACTTGGTACTGCTTAATTTCTTTCAGGGATATTTATCTCTAGTGAGGAGAGACCAGAACTGTTACTTATAGTCACCTCAACACTTTCCATATAGATAATAAACTTCAATTTGGTCTGGGGAATTCACACAATGAACTTAAGTTTTGTATGGATTTAATATTCAGCAAATTCAAACAGCAGTGAGGTTTCAGAAATGTTGCACTTGGGCCAGACCAACCCAACCAGAGTCACCAGAGATGATAGCTCAGTTGATGGCCAGTTGATAAGTCTTTACTCCAGCTGGCTGAGCCTATACTCAGGCATTCGGACCTAAGTGATATTTACACTAAGTGGTTTTTAAAGGCAAAAGTACATGGTTGTATTTCACTCAGCAGCTGCAGGGGTAAAGTTTGGACAATCAAGCAGTTAAACAGAAGCTAAGTTACTTGGGGCATCGGACCTAGAATAGAGTTGGCTAATTTCCACAGGATTCTCCATGAAGATCAGATTCTAATTAAACCTGAAATGGCCTCAGCAAGAACACCAGACTGAAGAGTCATTGTACTACCTTGCCCTGTCCCATTATAACACCTGGTACACGAAACACCGGAAATCGGGCAGAAGCAACCCCCGAGACACTAGAGGCTGACCTGACTCAGGATCCTGCCTTCCTGTGGCACGCCATCCATATCCGGCCGCCTAGGTCCCGCGAGAAACCACGGAACTGGCTTGGCTGGCCAATCCGAGGCGCGCTGTGGCCCTCGCGCCTGCGCAGAGAGGAAAAGCAAGCGCAACGTGGACGCGGCTGACGGTCGCGCCTGCGCCTCGGCGTCCTCGTGGTGATTGGCTCCCATCTGTTAGGAGCCCACGGGAGCTTCAGTTTTCACTTTCTGTCTCTCCGGCCCCCTCCCTTTTTCCTCGGGCCACGAGGTTTTACTTCCGGTTGCTGTCGCCCGGGACCAGAGAGTCGACACGTTCCCAGCGCCGGGGTTGTTCCGAGGCTGCTACCCGCCTGTGAGGCTGAGGGAGTGGAGCGTGCGCGGCCGGGAGGCCCGAGTTTGTGAGGAGAGGTCGGGAGACGCCGGAGGACGAGGGGCCAGGAGCAGAAAGGGACGGGCCGGCAAAGCATGGGAAGGACACTGAGCGGCGAGCTCAACTCCTCAGGGAAGGCGGCCGCCCCGGGGACAGGTAACGCTCCCTCCGTCGGGTGGGGGAGCGTCTCGGGCGAGGACGTCCACAGACAGCCGTGGGCGAGGACGAGCTCGGCGGAGACTGAGGGCGGCCGGGCGGGGTGGGCGTCGCTCGGGGGCCACTGGGCACATCCCTCGGCGGCCCAGGACAGGGAGCCACGCTTATTTTGCTCCAACTTGGAGAAGGTGGTCATGGTGCGAGCCCGTGGAGGGCTTCCGAAGCGGTCTCTGCACTTGGGGGCCGAAGGACTCCGGAGCGTCTTGTGGGTGTCGCCTGTCACAGGTCAGCTCCGTTCCCAAGGGATGTGGTAAATTCTGCGCTGAACTTTTCCCCTGTATTCGGGTTGGACTAGCTCGTTCCCGGAGGTTTCTTAGGGAAACCGCTCAACTCAAGTTTTGTGAATTCCGTGGAATCCAAGGCAACACGTGGCATTACTTATTTATTTATTTATTACGTATAAATGGGCCTCCCCATATGGAAGTCAGCAGCAGGCTGGAGTACCGTTGAGGGAATAGTGCCATAGGTTGGTCCCGAAGTTGGTTAGAAGACAGTACCAACCAGCACTTGGTAGGAAAACGTGGCTTAACTTCAAAATCCGAGATTGAAAGTTTTCGAGTTTCTCTTAATCGCGATTTGGCAGTTTGAAATGCCTAACTTTAAGCAACTCTAACGAGTATTCTCTCTGAAGGTAAAATTAGAATGGGGATGTTAATGAAAATCTTTCCTAAACTTGTATAATACAAATGACCTGAGGACTCACAGTGTTCCCCCTAAGAAAGCAAAAAGAAAACGGATGTATGTGTAATAGTATAGAATCTGAGATTGTTGGCAATCCTACCTAACAGGTTTAGTACAAAGCGCATATACCTGATAGTGTAAGAGAATGCTTTTCTTTCTTTTTGTTTTGTTTTGTTTTGTTTTTCGAGACAGGGTTTCTATGTAGCTTTGGAGCCTGTCCTGGACTAGCTCTGTAGACCAGGCTGGCCTCGAACTCACAGAGATCCACCTGCCTATGCCTCCCGAGTGCAGGGATTACAGGCGTGCACCACCACCTCCCAGCGAGAATGCTTTTCTATTGGAAAATTGTCTTGTTGTAAAGGAGAGCTCCATTGTCACCAGTATATCAATACCCAGTGAGCCCAAGTTAAAAAAAAAGAAGATAACTAAGTATTTCTCTAATTATTATTTTAAGGAAGAGGATGTTTGAAATGTGTTGCCAATACGTTTCCTAACCATTACATTCTTAAATAAAAAAGATAAATGACAGGCATCTCTTCTAGCCCAAACATTTGTTTGAATAAATTGAAAATTGAAAACTGCCAAGAAACTTGCCTGATATTTGTTGCCCATAGCATGTCTATTTAGTACAAATATATTAGACATGTTTATCCTTTGTGTCTCATCAGTGGACATTTTAACATTCTCTTTTTTAAGATTTTTATTTATTATCTATAGAATGTTCTGTCTGAATGTGTATCTGCATGCCAGAAGAGGGTGCCTGATCTCATTAAATTGAACTCAGGACCTCTAGAAGAGCAGCTAGTGCTCTTAACCTCTGAGCCATCACTCCAGCCCTATTTTAACATTTTCTTATAACAATACTGTAAGCTGTATTTTTTTTTCCCTTGCAGCTATTATAAACATGCTTTGGGTGCTGCTGATACTGTTTCTGTAGAATCAAATTCTTTTGAGAATGCTGGCAGTCTGTTAAATGCCCTGGGGTGATTGTATTTTTAAATTTTCATTTCCCCTTAGGCATGATTTTCATTACTGCTAGGTAGCACTGGATGGTAACAATGTTTCCTAAACATCTTTACCCATCTAATAGTTGAAAAAACAGTCTTTAATTTTTAATCTTGCCTAGTGAGTAAGAAAGTCAAACATTTGGGAGTCCATTATCCCCTTGTTTATGACCTTGGATCTGAACACTCTTTGACCTATTTAGCAGTTACCATACTGTTTAGTTATGGTAGCTTTATAACATACATTGATACTTTCTTTTGGGGACCAGTGAATGCTGTGGATTTTTTTTTTCTTCTTTTTATCTTCCAGATGAATCATCTCAATTTTTATAGAAAAATCTCATTAGAATACTTGTGTTTGTATTGAATAGCTTATTGATTGCATTTATAAATTCATTTAAGAAAAGACATTGTTTTCCCCCTTCTAAGCTAATAGATTTTTATTGTGTGTGAAAATGTATTTACAAAAAAAAGAGACTCTCTGCACCTCGCTTAATAGAACACTACAGATACCTTAGAAATGGTTTGTGTATGTGTCTATTCTAGAAGGAGAGTATTGTTGAACTGTCACCATGGTCTTCATTTCATTTTTCACCTGTTTTGAACTTAAAAAGAATCATATTTTATATTCATATTTTGTTTTATATTCCAAGATTTATGTTACAGCATGTGCCCATGGTCTTTTACACATTTTTTTTCTTTAACTGTAGCCCAGGATTAACCCATTTCTGTTAGTCTATACTTTGCCACATGGCTTGTGGCTTACCAGTGTCTTTACAAGTTGTTTCTCATGGCGGCAGCTGGCGGTGTCTCTCCCCAGCCTCTACTTCCCAGAATTCTCTTCTTTCTTGTCCCGCCTATACTTCCTGCCTGGCCACTGGCCAATCAGAACTTTATTTACACAGAGCGATATCCACAGCACTTCCCCTTTTCTTTTTAAGGAAGGTTTTAACTTTTACATAGTACAATTACATATAACAAAACAATTATCAAGCAAGAATTACAGTTACATTAAAGAAGATATCCTATCTATCTTATATTTATGAGTCTAAGGTTTTATATCTAATGTATCTTTTATCATAACAGAGGAAATTATAACTATCTAGTCTTTAACCACATCAAAGACCTCAGAAGGATATAATATTATCTGAGAAATGGGAGAAGGATGCAAGCAACTTTCAGTAGACAGAGACAGCTGGCAGCCTGGACAGTTTTTTTCTGGATTTGAACTCTTGATCTTTTTGCTGCCTTCTCTTTAATGCTGGGATTACAGACATACTGCCACGCTAAATTTATGCAGTGCTAGGGATTAAGGCAGGGCTTTGTGTATTCTAGACAAGCACTCTTCTACATTCCCAGCCAACACCTTTACATTTCTACAACTATTGCACACTCCAGTTATATCTGTTGATAATTACTACATGAGATGTTAAACTGATTATCTTCAAACATATTTATTGGTATAATTAAAAACTAAACTGATTACATCTTGACTTAGGTAACATATTTAGTGAAAAATAGCTATTTCCCTTCCAAAAAAATTAGTGATAAGAGTGGCATTGTATTATGGTTTTGCAAATAGTTTTCATGTGACCATTAATTGCTCAAGTATTACTTCTGAGCTGACATTGGCTAGCTAAGTGTTTGGAAATGGAGAGACATTTTAGTAATATTTTCAGATAGTTGTATTTTCTTTCATATTAATCAATTTTGATAATATAGTTTCTTAAAAGTTGCCTACAGTGGCCAGGAGGTGGTGGTGCACGCCTTTAATCCCAGCACTCGGGAGGCAGATCTCTGTGAGTTCGAGGCCAGCCTGGCCTACCTAGTGAGTTCCAGGAAAGGCACAAAGCTACACAGAAAACCCCTGTCTCGAAAAACCAAAAAAAAAAAAAGAAAGAAAGAAAGAAAGAAAGAAAGAAAGAAAGAAAAAAAGTTGCCTACAGTGTAAATTTGAAACTATGAAAGAACTTAACTAAAATCTGTCTATCTAGTTTGTACTTTGAAGGACTTTCATTCTTGCATTAGTCATTTGGGAAAATACTGGTTCCCTAAATTGTACAGGTCTTCCAAATGATGATGATGATGATGATGATGATGTGTGTGTGTGTGTTTTCACATTAATTAGCATAATCACCAAGAATATATTCTGTTCCTCACCATATCTCCATTACTGGACTGCTCCTAATCACTGCTGCCATGAACATTTGTCATTGAATTTAATTGACCCTACAGTTTTGTTGGTGGCAGATGTTAGGCTGGTAGTTTAATCTCTTTAGTGGTTAAGGGCTACTCAGATTTTTTTTTTTTTTAATTAATTCAGGGTGTCACATTTGATAAATTAGATTTTTCTAGGATTTTTAAAATATTTGTCATCAGAGTTATTATAGGTACCCTCTTACTATTGAAACATATTACTATTTTACATCTCCTTTTTTAATTTTAATATTGACTGTCTCTTACTGCCCAACTTGTTTTGATTCATCTTATCTCTGAGTTTATCATTTATATTAATTTTACCAATGAAAAATATATTTTAAATTTCTCACTAAACGATTTTTATATAACTAGATGGTATCTACATTTGTACATATTGTTTGTTTATTCATTTATTTTGTAGTACTAAGGATTGAATCCAAAGTTTAATACAGACCAAGGTACAACTGAGCAATATTCTTTGTGGTATAAGAATTGAATCCAAAGTTTAATATAGACCAAGGTACAACTGCGCAATATCCCTAGCCCTATACTTTTCTATTTCAAGTAAATACTTAAAAGGGTATATGGAAGGGCTCTAAATGTTGATTAATAGAACATATGCCTAGTATGTACACCACTCTGGATTCAATTCCCAGCACCACTAATAAGTAAAAGAGTATCTGTTCGAATTTTTCTTTCTTTCTTTCTTTCTTTCTTTCTTTCTTTCTTTCTTTCTCCCTCCCTCTCTCTCTCTCTTCCCCCCTCTAGACTTCATTTTTATTTTAAGTTTTATGTGTGTCTGTGTGAGGGTGTGTGTACTTGAGGGCAGGTACCTGTGAAGGCCAGAAGAGGGTGTTGGATCCTGGATCTGGAGCTACAGAATGTTGTGAGCCACCCACTGTGGGTGCTAAGAACTGAATTTGGGGCCTCTTCAAGAACAATATGTGTTCTTAATCACTGAACCGTCTCTGCGCTGGCTGGAATTTTGTGGTTTGTTTGTCTTAAGCAGTTTTAAATATCTTTAGGGGCAGAACATTATAATTTATTTGCACTAATATAGTTCTTTATATTTTGTTTGCCCTGTCTTACATTTCTAGTCTTTTCATTTTTACATTGATTTGAGATTTCCTATTTTTTTTAATCTCCTTCTTTGGATGTTACATATTTTCTTACAATTCTACGTTCTCGTTTTTTTCATCTTTATCTTAGAATTGTTAACTCTATTAACCCTCTTCAAAATTTATATGCTATTTTTGTCATGTAATTGAACTCCTTTTAAAATTATTATTACCAGATAACTAGAAGCCTGTTTAGAATTGTTGTGTTTTATAGCCAGTACTTAATGTGTCCCACATTTCTACTATGCTCTCCATTCATTACTGTGTTTATCCATCTGGAACTATCTTTCTTGTGACTAAAGTACTTCCTTTGTAGATGCTTTTATTAAAAGAGGGGTTTGGTTTGGTTTTGATGATAAACTTTTGGTTCATTGTTATTCTTGGAAAATTTTTTGCTGAATATAATCATTGTACTTAGATGATGGTCTTTTAGCATGTTGATTTTGAATACTTTTTACATGTTCCTGAGTAGCCTCGTTTCTGTCTTTGGCTTCCAGTATTGCTACTAACTCACCTGTTAGTCTTTGGGTTTCTTTTTCTCTGACTGCATTTAATATGTTTTTGCCTTTAGCATTCTACTATATCACTGTAATGTGTCCTTATCTTGCATGAAATGATTTGGCTTTTTAAGTTTGTAAATTGAAAGTGTTTTTAATGCTTATTGGCTATTAAGTGGCTCTTGAAATGTGAATTCCCATTTTTTTTTATTCTGCTGTCTTTATGTATTAGTGTACGTCTTTCATTATCTGCATAGTAAATGTTCTCTTCAGATCTTTTGCTTTTCTTTCTGTCTTTTTAAATTGGTTTCTGTTTTAATTACTGCTTTTGTCATAAGAAATGTGCCTAGGGTATACTTTCTGTTTTCCTTAATAAGATATAATAACATTTAATTGGAGAACTAAATCCCTTGCTAATAGTCAGTACAGTGTAGCCTGATGAAATACACCCTTTAATGTACAGCTGCTTCCTCGTTAGGAGAAGAGATATTTGACCTCAGCTCTTAAGTCCTAGTTCATTTGGTACAAGGCCTTTTTCACCTCTGTGGAAATCCCCTACTTTGCTCAGAGCATTTGGGGTAGACTATATCTAGTGGTAAAAGCAATTTAAAATATTATCTTAGTTCTGCCACTTGCTTTGTAAGATATAGTGATCAAGAGAATCAAAGATGAATTTTAAAATGTAATTGTCATAGGAAAAATTAATGTTCTCAACTTTTTTTTTTTTTTTAAGATTTCTTCTAAGAGAAAAACTACTTTATCTTTTTGGAAGGTACTCTACCAATGAGTTTGGTGTAACCATTTCATTGAAAATTAATGGTTTAATAATAAAGCAAAAATTCATAAACCAAATCTGATGAATTAGAACATTGGTCACTGAATTTATATGGATGTCACCTTAAAGGACTGGGGGGGGGTGGTGGCTCAGTAATAGAGCATTTAGCATGTTGAATCCCCAGTATCACAAAAGAGAGAAAATACACATACCACATACATTTTAAAATAATTTTAATCAGAATTATATGATCTTGAACAATTTATTTACCTTTTGTACATCATGACAAAACAAAAAATACTTTAAAAATTAGAAGTATCAGCCAGATAATCAGAAACTTTGTAAATCAAAAAAATTTTTTTTTTTCAAGACAGGGTCTCTCTGTGTAACAGTCGTGGCTGTTCTGGAACTTGCTTTGTAGACCAGGCTGACCTTGAACTTACTGAGATCCACCTGCCTCTGCCTCCCAAGTGCTGGGATTAAAGGCATGCGCCACTGACGCCTGGCTGTAGATCAAATTTTGAGAATATTGAAACAATCTTCAAAAGTTGACTATTGCACTTAGGAGGCTGGAACAGAGAGAGTGCTACAGTTTAAGGCTGGCTTGAGCTATGGAATGAGAAGGATCCTTTATCAAAAATCATGGAGGAGGGGGGATGATAGCTCAGTGGAAAAAGGCACTTGCTGCCCAACCTGATGGTCTGAGTTTGACCTCAAACCTACATGGTAGAAGGAGAGAACCAACTCCTTCCAGTTGCCTTCTGACCTCCACACGTATATACATGAAAAATAAATAAATAATTGTAACTTATATTTATTTTATTTTAAAGTTGAATATTGAATCCAAATGTAAGCAATTTGCAGTCAGATGAAAAAGTCATAGTTTATAGATATAATCTGTTTATTCTACATGAGCTTATTTTAAGATGAATATGCACAGTGATCAGATTGCTTTGATTTTTTTTATATCACAGTGATATATTGCTTTGTAGATTATATGAATTATATTTTAAGAATTAGAATTTTCATTTTAAGATTTGTAAAAAGCAAAATAGTTCTATAGGCATAATTGGAATGTCAGCATGCACTGTGTTGGCCGAGTGCTGTTACTACTCTGAGCAGTCCAGCCAGATGTAGGTCTGAGGAAAGCGATTCTCTTCTTCTACAAATGAAGTGAGATTTAGTTATTTCTCTGAGATGGCTGTAATAAAAGCCAGATTCATTAGTGTTAAGCAGGTAATAATCTTCAATTAGAAGTTTAAGCCATTGCTGGTTGGTGGTGGTGCATGCCTGTAATCCCAGCACTTGGGAGGCAGAGCCAGGTGGATCTCTGTGAGTTTGAGGCCAACCTGGTCTACAAAGCGAGTTCCAGGACAGGCTCCAAAGCTACAGAAAAACCCTGTCTCGAAAAACCAAAAAAAAAAAAAAGAAGAAGTAGTAGTAGTAGTAGTTTAGGCCGGGTGGTGGTGGCGCACGCCTTTCATCCCAGCACTTGGGAGGCAGAGCCAGGTGGATCTCTGTGAGTTCGAGGCCAGCCTGGGCTACAGAGCAAGATCCAGGAAAGGCACAAGGCTACACAGGGAAACCCTATCTCGAAAAACAAACAAACAAAAAAAGTTTAGACATAATTGAATTTTGAATCTAAAATGGTATTTTTCAGTGCCAAGAGATTGATACTTTGTTAAGAATTTTTTTTGAGCTGAGGATCGAACCCAAGGCCTTGCGCTTGCTAGGCAAACCACTGAGCTAAATCCCCAACCCCTGTTAAGAATCTTACACCATTGTAATGACATAAGAATAGAGAACAAATAGATCTGAGCAAACTTGACGACTGTGGAATGTTAGGGGTAAGCGAGAATATAATGCTTTCAGCATACTGTAGTGGTATCCTGAGTAGAAAGGAGACAAGAAGATTGACAGGGAGATAATAGGTAATAGTTAAAAACATGATTTGCATGAAAGTTTTATGCTTTGTTTTCTCATTTGGAAAAATAGATAACTTTGTAGGATTACTGTAAGGATTAAATGACATTTAAAGTCCTAGCCAAGGAACTTGTACTTAGTAATTTCTCAGTAAGTGGATAAGTACTACTTTTATGAATTAGAGAAAAACTCAGCCTTCCATGTTTCTGAAACATAGCCGTGTAGTGATAAAAGTAGTTTAGGAGGGGATCCACCAAAACCAGGGTTGGGGTAGTAGTTGAAGCCAAGGCATCATTATGGGGGATGTATAGAAGGAGTAGATGGCAAAAATGTTTGGGACATTAATGGAACTAGATAATGGGGAAATGGAGGAGCATATGCAGCTCAAAGCAGCAGGAACTCAAGAAGAGAGTGTTTAGCCGTGAGTGCTAGGTGAAAAGAAAAGTAACTGTGAGGACTGAAAAGGATCATTATGCATGCTGGCTGGATTTCTGTGATTTGGTTTTTAAAATACTTCCCAGTAGTTCCTGTGCAGTAGTATTCACCATTTAAACTATGTGGTCTAGCAAGTGTGTTCTCATGTATTCAGATTTGTGAAACCATCACTGTGATCAGTTACCAACCCAGAAACCTAATCTATTTTCCACCTTTTGGGATCTGTCTATTCTATATATTTATGTAAATAGGACCATACAGTATACAGATCTGTTTTTAGTTTGGGTATGAGTGTTTTGCTTACACACACACACACACACACACACACACACATATATATATATATACACACACACACTGTGCGCATGCCTGGTGCCCGAAGAGGGCCAGAAGAGGGTTTCAGGTCCCCTGGAACTAAAGTTATAGTCGGTTAATAGCTGTCATTTGGGTGCTAGGAATTAAACCCAGGTCCTCTAGAAGAGTGGCTAGTGTTCTTAATCATTTGAGGCAGCCCCTGGTCTTTTATTTAATATTTTTTATTAATTATTTGAGGATTTCATATAATGTATTTTGCTATTTACTACTCTTAACTCTTCTCAGATTCATCTCCTACTTCCCCACCCTCTCTCAACTTACATCCTTTTTTTTCCTAAGTAACCTATCTAGTCCAATTTGTGCTGCCCATACAACCATGGGTGTGATGTCACCCAGTTGGAGTGTGGTGGACATATGGAGCTACACCCTTAAAGAGGACTCCCCTGCTCCAGAAGCTATCAGCTGTCAGTAGCTCCTCGGCTAGTAGTGGAGGCTTATGAGCCCCTCCCCCCCTTTGCACTTACTCATTCTATGACATTTCATCATATGTTAAAACTTTTTCCTGTTGCTAGAAATCAAACTAAGGCCTTGCCCTTATTTGCCCAAATTAGGCAAGCACTCTACTACTTAATTATACTCCTAACCCCAGTAAAATTGACTTTTAAAATCCTTCATTTCCTCTATCACAGGAAATACTGTTGATCATTTAGTGGTCAAGGACACCTGCCTGTAATTCACATTATTACATGTTCTCCCCTGGAGGACTTTCTGGGCTCTGGCATAATTTACAATCCATTAATACTTTGGTTTGGAGACTCATCATCTTACCATTTAGATTTCATTGGTCATATTTCCTATTACAATCACTACATAGCCGTTCAGTGAAGTTTCATTAAAGATAGTTTGATCATGTATTCCTTTGGTATTGTGATGAAAACCTTAGATACCCAAGCACAGTTATTTTTTAAAGTTTTTTTTTAAGATTTATTTATTAATTACATATACAGTATTCTGCCTGCACGTATGCCCAGAGGCCAGAAGAGGGCACCAGATCTCATTATTGATGGTTGTGAATCACCGTGTGGTTGCTGGGAATTGAACTCATGACCTCTGGAAGAACAGCCAGTGCTCTTAACCTCTGAACCATCTCTCCAGCCCTATTTTTTTAAGTTTTAAAGTGCTTATGGGTGATTAAAACCATTAGTGACTCTTAAGATGACAATTTTCAAAGAAGCATGAATTTTATTTTGGTTACTGGTGAAAAAAAAAAACCACATCTACATCCCTATGTAGGCAACTTTTAAAATGAACCCTACTGTTAAGGCTATTGCTATTTGAAAATATCTGATGAGTCTTAATGTTTCATTCTAGGGAAAAATCAAGTTTGTGTCTGAGAATTATACAGGTAACTACCATAGGCCATCTTCTGGCTATGTCTGCCATGTGGCTGCAGATACCTACACATTTTCTTACAAAAGAAGTCATTTTCGTGCCTTCGAACTAAGTCAGGTATAGTCACTGTGAATAAATTATACCTAAAACAAACATTTCTTAACCAAATGTCCTAAATTTCAGGTTTGGCTAGGGTTGGGAAAAACTTAATTCATAGGCAGTTCCATAGTACTAATGATAACTTTTTTTTTTCCTTCTTTCAGAATTACCTCTATGAACTTCCAGGCAACGCTGTTATTAAATGACCCAGACAGACTTTTCCTTATATGATTGTAGCTTTTCAATACTGGGAACCTAAAAGATGGCAACACCCACTTATAAAAGCATGTGAGTATAAAACCTTTGTACTTATAAAACCTGTGTACTTTGTTTACTTGGCTTCCTCTAATAATAAAAATACTCTTTGTTTCTTTCTAGACTTGAATTCAATAAAAATGGTAAGAAATTAATTAGTTCTTACAGTTTTTGTTGTTTTAGTAGATGTTTTACAAAGTAATCAGGTTCTTTTTGTCCTCATTTTTTAAAGCTCTCATCTCTCCATGGAAAGGGCAATTAATTATTCAGGGTTGTTTGCTGTGTGATGTAACTCTTTGGTCTACTTATGGCACAGTAATTCCAGTACAACTGTAAGTATTACATTTGATGTCATCCTTAATGCATGTTTTGTTTTTCCAGTGCTGGCTGCTCATTTCAGGGTCTTAATGGGTAGCATTGGTGTGAAATATGTTTTATATTTTGTACTTGGTTTTAGGTTAGAATACATTTGATTGAGTGTGTAGAGTATAAGTACACAGGTGACCTAAATTCTAATCCTTAAAGGGAAAATGGTATTTCTCTTGTTGTAGTTGAGATGGGATCTTGCTGTATCGCCCAGTCTGGTTTGAAACTTATAAGCTCAAGTGATCTTCCCAGTTAAGCTTCCTGAATAACTGGGACTCCATGAATCTATTACCATGCCTGACTGAATTATTTTATATTAGGAGTTTGCCTTTCCTCTAAAACAAATGAAATTTGTTCACAGAGCTATACAGCAAATTAAAGCCTCTGAATCCTATTTTTGAATCTTCATTAAGGTTTATAGCTTGTGATGTTCTAATATTCACATGATTCCCTTACAAAAATACTAAAAATAGCAGTTAAATATGTTTATGATATGATGAATTATGATAATGAAGTTTTTGTTTCTCTTTCCTGGAGAACTGTGAAGAATATCTTAAGAAATCTTTTTGTTGGGGCAACAGTGATGCACACCTTTAATCCCAGCATTCGGGAAGTAGAGCCAGACAGATCTCTGTGAGTTTAAGGCCAGCCTGGTCTACAGAGCGAGATCCAGGACAGGCAACAAAACTACACAGGAAAACCCTGTCTCGAAAAACAAACAAACAAAAAAGAAATCTTTTTGTTTGGTCTTTCATACTTTGTACTTAATATCACTGAAGCATAGACATAGTTTAATTGACATATGAGAACTTATCTCTGTCAGAATTCATTGTCTGTTGGCCATTTGTAAGAACAGAGAACAGGGATAGTATAGCCCATAAATAATGAATTAATAATTTTGTGAAAAAATAATTTTAAAAGAACAGCTCTTTCTTGCTATAGAATGTAGTTACTAAATGTAGGAAAAATGGGAGCATATAGTATTCAAGTAGATAATAAAAATAGGTGAAAATTTGGTTATTTGTGTGTCTGTCAACATTGTGTATGTATCTATGCCTTGTGTGGGGGTTTGTGCATATATGTGCAGATGCCACTAGAGGCCAAAAGAGGGAGTCATGAGCTGCCCATTGTGGATGCTAGGAAACAAATTCAGCAAGAGCAGTACCCCCTCGTAACAACTAAGCCATTTCTGTAGTCCTTTACGAACTTTTTTAATAGTTAGACTTATGTTTGCATTTGAGTTAGAAAGTGATCAGGTTGTGTCAGTATTTATTATGCTGCTTGATACATTTTTGTTTTTTAGACCACGGGAACTAGATTTTAAGTATGTAATGAAAGTGTCTTCTCTGAAAGAAAGTCTCCCAGAAGCTGCCTTTAGAAGACAGAATTACTTGGAGCAGAAAGGTCTGTCAAAATGTAATGCCACACTGCATTGCCTGGGCTCACTGCAGTTATTATCCACTTTGTCGTCCAAACATTCACATACATGTCTCAGTTTTATCTTAAACGATGCATAAAATGGTCTTTTGAGATAGTTGTAGAGTTACCATGTTCTCTACTTCAAAGCCAGTTAGAAACTGACAGATTGGTTTAAAATGACAGTCTTTAATACAGAATGCTCAGAGAATTGAGCAAATGTACTGGGGGATAAAAAGCTGAAAACTCAGACCCATTCCTCTCATGCACAACAGTTTGTTTTGTTTGTTTGCTTATTGGTTTTTCCAGGCAGGGTTTCTCTGTGAAACAGTCTTGGCTGTACTAGAACTCACAGAAATATGCCTGCCTCAGCCTCCCAAGCACTGTGATAAAAGGTGTGCACCACCACCACCAGGCCTTGTTTTTAATTTATGCACTGTTAGGTTCAAAACAAATATGAGACCAGCATTTGGTAGGCAGAGGCAGGTGGATACTCTCGGAGTTGAAGGCCAGCCTAGTCTACATAGTAAGTTCCAGGCCAGCCAGGGTGACATTGTGAGACCCTTTTCTCAAAACAAAAATAAAACAAATGAATATTGGAATTTTTCCAGGGGCCTACCCTGAGGAAATCCTTCCCAGAGACCTGGGAAAGGTACTGTGCCCAGCGTGGGGGGGTGGGGGGAGGAATCTGAGAGAAAAGAATCTATGTACACTATGCTCTTTCGTCTGTTTGCTTTTCTCTAAGACAAAACTACCTGTATAGCTTGAGTTCCAGCCTAACACTCAGTTCCTCTCTGTCCCTTCTTTTTCTGTTCTCTCATAGCCTAATAGTCATTCAGCTCTTATGCTTATCTTTGTCTTCTGTTCTTTCATCCTCCATCATTCCTTCCTCTTCTCCTCTACTAAGCTAATTCAAATCCATCTACAAATCCACAAAACTTTTCCTGAGCCAGTCTGCCTTACCATCTACAGAAACTCTACCTTGTTCTCTTCTCTCTTCCACTCTGACTGGACCAGGAATTCTGCCCCAGCTTTCACTGGCACCTGGATATGGAAAAAAACCAAAAAAAAACAAAAACAAAAAAACCCTTTGTTCTGAGTCAGATGCTCTGGAATGCCATTTGACCTGTCTGGGGAAGGAAAGTCTGAGCTTCATTTGTACAAGAAACAAAGCTATGCATCTACAGTCCCCTGTCTCCTAGGCTCTGTGGGGATGTTACCTAGTTCAGAACAGCAGTAGGTCTGAGAAGCTCATGCTATTTGCCATGTGGCCTGGTAGTATATGAGCGCACAAGAAATTCATAACAAGAAACAGCTGAATATTAAAAGCTGAATAACACCAAATATTCCTTGTTAAATGGCTTCCCTCTAGAAAAGATTCCTTGATCTTTCTAGGTACAGCTTTATTATATACAGCTTAATCTCTAATATATTCTTGAGACTTGCAGCAGAAGAAAAAAATGGGTCATTTACTTCATGAAACAATATTTTTGTCTAGTATTTGTTTTGTTAATCTTGTAGTAAGAGAGAATATTTTTGTTTCTGTTTTGAGACAGGTTCTTACTGTATAATTTTGGCTGTCCTGGAACTCACTAAGTAGACCAAGCTGGCCTCAAAGTTCCTGGTATTAAAGTACATTTTTAAAACTAAACATTGTGAAAGTTGTTGTCCCCTCCCTCCCATTCCAGTTGTAGTATTCTCTCCCTCCGTCCTCCCCCAACCTGATCCCTCCTGTTCCCATCACCCCATCCAGCTCCCACCCACCTGTCCACAGGCTATGACTGTTATATTTACCCTATGCAGTGAGATTCATGTGTCCCCCTTTGAGCCTTCCTTGTTACTTAGCTTCTCTGAGTTTATGGATTGTAGCCTAGTTATCCTTTACTTTACAGCTAATATCCACTTACAAGTGAGTACATACCTGTTTGTCTTTCTGGGTCTTTGTTACCTCACTCAGGATGATCTTTTCTAGTTTCATCCATTTGCCAGCAAATTTCATGATGTTGATTTTAACAGCTGAGTAACTCCATTGTGTAAACATACCACATTTTCTTTATCCATTTTTTGGTTGAGATTGTGAAAAGTTGTTTGTTTGTTTGTTTGTTTTTTAAGATTTATTTATTTATTATGTATACAGCATGTATGAGTGCAGGCCAGAAGAGGGTACTAGATCTCATGACAGATGGTTGTGAGCAACCATGTGGTTGCTGGGAATTGAACTCAGGACCTCTGGAAGAACAGTCAGTGCTCTTAACCATTGAGCCATCTCTCCAGCCCCGAAAATTGTTTTTTAAGTAGATTAAAAATAAAAGTTCTCTGTGGTGGTCACTGTTGACTCCCCATGGGAGGCATTACCTTTCCTCAGGAGTGGTTGGGAGAGGTGGGAGGGAAATGAGAGAAAGGGAGGGAGGAGGCACTATGGTTGGTATGTAAAATGAATTGTAAAAAAAAATTTAAAAATAAATAAAAGTTGTGGCTTGGCAGTAATGGTGCAGGCCTTTAATCCCAGCACTCAGGAAGCAGAGGCAAGCAGGCAGATTTCTGTGAGTTCAAGGCCAGCCTGCTTTACAGAGCTAGTTTAGGACAGCCAGGGCTACACAAAGAAACCCTGTCTCAACAAACAAATAAGTGTTCTGAGGCAAGGTGTTGTGACACATGCCTTTACTCCCAATTCTAAGGAGACAGGCAGAGAGGTCTCTGTGGATTCAAGGTCACCCTGGTCTACATAGCAAGTTCCAGGCCAGCCAATAAAACGTAGTGAGATACTGTGTCCATACATGTATGCGTACATACATACATAAGTGTATGTCTTAAAGAGAGGGTAATGGGAGTATATGTAATCAAAACACTTTATATACATTTATGGAATTGCCAAAGAATACTTAATTAAAATTTAAAATGTTCTGTATTTCTGATTCCCTCTACAGTCTGTTTCCAGGATTTATGCTTTGATTTATATGAAGTGGAACTGTCAAACAAACAAGGGGAAAACATAGATAAGCTAATCGAGTACATTAAAAGTAAGCAATTGGTAAGAATCACTAATTTCAAGTATAATTATTTTTTCCTTAAACTGAGAAATTGGTGCCTAAGTATTAGCTGAATTGTTTAGTCTATTGGTAGAGTTTTCACTGTTATATATACTGACTTACAATATAACTGACATTTTCATTTTTCTTACATCTCAGCTTACCTTTTTGTCTCATTATTCAGTTTATACTCCTGACTAAAACAACAAGAGGTTTTTTTTTTCCCTCTCAAAGACTTTATTGTTTTTTGATACATTGATTAGTTATCTAGTGTGTTTGCATTAGTCACAGTGCCACTTCTGAGATGCTTATTTGAAAGCCACCTTTTACCTTTATTCAAGGGTTTATAAAAGTTGGTTCTTCTGTTTCCATAATAGAGGCAATGAGATTGAGGAATAACTACTGGTTCAAAGAATTCTATCATGTTGGCCAGGGTTTCTCAGTGTAAAAATAGAAATCGATGCTTGACCCAGAGTTTGAGCTAGGTTTTATGATGAATAATTTCTAAATATTACAAAGGAAATGATGCAAATGTTGGATAGTAATGAAGCAAGTCAAGCCTTGTCTGTCCCCATAATAGACATTAAGAAATCAATAAAGTGGGCTGGAGAGACAGGCTCAGCAGTTAAAAAAGCACTGGGTATTCTTCTGGAGATCTTGAGTTCAATTCCCAGCAACCACATGATAACCCACAACCATCTATAATGAGATCTGGTGCCCTCTTCTGGCATGCAGATGTACATGCAGGCAGAACATGTATACATAATACATAAAGAAATCTTAAATCAGTAAAGTAAAACAGACCATGCTTGCATGCGTCTGTGGTGGGGGACAGTACCTGTCTTAATGATAGTGTTGGTTAAAATACTCAAGAGTTGCAAATAACGTTAGTTCCTGTGTGACAGTTTTGTCCTGTGGCTGCCAGTCAGGGTTACATGCTTCATTTCCACATGGGTGGGAAGAGACAGAGCCCCTCCTGACCATCATTTTAGTTTCATTAGAAAGGTTTTTATAATATGCATATCCTTCAGTAGCCGAAAAACTTATGGGAGCTCATCTTTCAAAAATGAGCATCAGTCCTACTCAGTCTACAATAGTTTTTCCAAAAGTAAAGATTGAAGAATCCTCTTTTATTTATTTTTTTAATTAGGCAATCATCAAATGCTTAGAAGATAAGGGATTTTTCATTTTACTTACATCATCAGCTTTAACACCAGAACCAGGTAGGACCAAGTTTTTTGGGAAACAATTTTTTTTAATGAATTTACTTTTGTTTCATAAGATAAACAACCTACATTTTCTTCTCCTGATTCTTACTCTTACAGATTTTGGAGATGTGCAGATGAGTCTACATGGTTTACATTTATTCCATTCACCTCAATCAACAGGTGAGGTTACAGTGGTACCCAGTTCAGTCAGCCTGTTGGGTGCTTTCCAGTCCTCATCTTATTTTGACTTCTTAGTAGCACAGAGCACTTCTTAACTGTGTATTTTCCCTTAAGCATTTGTCTTTCTTTAACCTTCCTGCTTGACCTTTGCAAATGGACTCTAAGCTTCAGACCTATGTCTCCACCTATTGACATATCTAGCATGCCATCTAAGCTTCCTCAAATTCAGCATATCCAAATGAATTCATTTGTTGTTCAGTAGTAGCTAGGACATGCTTTTTCCAAAAACTATGACTTGGAATTTTCATGGCTACCCTTCATATCTAGACTGTGAGTCTTGTATTTGGACTATGCCTTCCCAAGGTGATATTGAGGACAAATACTTGTTAGAAAAAAATAATCATTGCTTGCTTTCTTTTTTTTTTTCCCCCCGACACAGGGTTTCTCTGTAGCTTTGCGCCTTTCCTGGATCTCGCTCTGTAGACTAGGCTGGCCTCGAACTCAGAAAGATTCGCCTGCCTCTGCCTCCCGAGTGCTGGGATTAAAGGCATGCGCCACTACCACCCGACAATCTTTTTTTTTTTCTTATTTTTTGAGACAGGGTCCTCTGTGTAGATTTGGCTGTCCTGGTACTTGCTATCAGGCCAGCTTCAAACTCAAAGAGATCTTGCCTCTGCCTCTCAAGATCTGGGATTAAAGGCATTCACCCCCACCACCTGGCCTCAAAAAATAATATTAATAATGTATTAGTGACTTTCCTATTGCAGTGATAAAAACACAATGGCTAAGGCAACATAAAGAAAGAGAGTCATTTGGGCTTATGGTTCCAGGGGGCTTGGATCTATGCTGGTGAATCGGAGGCAGCAGGCATGGGGGCTAGAACAGCAAACTGGGAGAACATACTAGCAGTGGCAAGGGGCTTTTGAAACCTCAAAGCTTGCCTCAGTGACATACTTCTTTCAGGAAGGCCACACCTTCAAACCTCCCAAACAACTGCTGTCCATTGGGGACCAACACTGAAGCATCTGAGCCCATGAAGGACATTCTCATTCAGAATACCATAAGTCAACTCATATATATAGTGCCTAAACAGTTATAAATCATGTTGCGTGTATCATATTGCAATTAAAACACTTCTTGGTTGGTAGAGTTAGTCTCATAGGCATAGAGCTCTGGATTTGATCTCTAGGATTGCATCTCCTGGGATTATAGGTATTTGCCACCATATCTAGCTGTGCTTATTCGTACAAACATTAATGTGCCTGTTTTGGTTTTTTGTTCGTGAGGCTAGGATCTGAGCATGCAGTTTACCACTGGTCTGCATAATGTTTACTGTAGTTGCATTCTGTATATTTAGAACATATATGTGTCAGACATCTAAAAAAAAATGTTTGCTAAGCAAAGAAATGTAATAGCAGTTTTTATTGATTAAATTATACTGTATGTGTTTGAGGATAATACTAGATTTAGTATTTCTAAATTTATAGCCAGTATAAAATGTTTTTAAAGTGGATTTTTTAAAAGATTTATTTTATGTGTATGAGTATTTTGCCTATATGTTTGTTTTGTGCAGGGACCCTGAGGCCAGAAGAGGGCATTGGGTCCCTAGGAATTGGAGTTTGGGGTGGTTTTGAGCCTCTGTGGGTGCTGAAAACGGAACTCAAGTCCTCTGGAAGAGCAACCACTGCTCTTAATTGGTGGGCCATCTCTATATAGCCCCTTAAAGTTGATTTTTAAATATATATACACAGGAGGAGATCAAAGAAGAACTCAGTACTTTTTAATATTTTGGAGCAAATAAAACAACCAGTTATACAAACAGATTGACAAAGGATATTCACATTTATTATGATATGTACTTTTCTAAATATTATTGATTTAGCAATCCTTAAAGTATTCTTTATAACCATTTCAAAGATGAAGAAACAGATTTGCCCCAGATCAACCTGATTCGAGGGCAACCTCTCAACTACCATCCTGTGTTACTTTTTTTCTCTTAAGCTTTTTATTTTGGAGCTGCAGAGGTCGTTGTGTGGTTAAGAGCACTTGCTGCTCTTCTAGAGGACCCAAATTTGCTTCCCAGCACCCATGTTAGGTGGTTCAACCTGTAGCTCTGTCTTCAAGGGGTTAAATACCTACATTTGCACATACATGAGTAGTTGCACACACAAAAAATAAACAAACCTTTAAAAGATTTATGGTTACATTCTTCACTTTTTGTCATCTCTCACTTCCCTTTCCCCCAGTTCCTTTCTTTTCTGCTGGAGATTGAATCCATGGCCTCATGCATGCTTCTTGGCTGAGCCACATCCCCAGCCTTCATTTCTCCTCTTTCATTATAAACCACCAGTCTGATAACAATTACTTGTACCCAGGAAAAACATAGGAATGCTCTGTGAATGAATAAAACAGTGTTGGATTACTTTTTTATACCTTCCTCATTGAGACTTGTTTGTTTTGTTTTTGTTTGGTTGGGTTTTGTTTGGTTGGTTTTTAGTGTTTGGTTTGTTTTTTGATTTTTGTTTTTCGAGACAGGGTTTCTCTGTGTAGCTTTGCGCCTTTCCTGGAACTCACTTGGTAGCCCAGGCTGGCCTCGAACTCACAGAGATCCGCCTGCCTCTGCCTCCCGAGTGCATTAAAGGTGTGTGCCACCACCGCCCGGCCGGTTGGTTTTTTTTTTTAAGACTTATTTCTTCATTATGTACACAGTGTTCTATCTACATGCCAGGAGAGGGCACCAGATCACATTGCAGATGGTTGTGAGCCACCATGTGGTTGCTGGGAATTGAACTCAGGACCTCTGGAAGAACAGCCAGGGGGCTCTTAATCTCTGAGCCACCTCTCCAGCTGAGATTGTTTGTACTTATGCTCATTTGACGCTTTAGGTACTTCTTAAATTGAAATTTTGCTTAGCTGACTTAACATTCTTTATAGGTTTTTGTGATAAGTCTACTAGAAAGCATATTGACTTCCCCCACCCCCCTCTTTCTCTGGTTTTTGGGGGTTTTTTTTTTTGAGACAGAATTTCTCTGTGTAACAGTGCTGACTGTTCTGAAACTCACTTTGTAGACTAGGCTGGCCTTGAACTCACAGTGATTCACCTGGCCCTGCCTCCCAAGTAATGGGATTAAAGGCGTGCACCACCACTGCCCGGTGGCTCCTGCCTTTCTAAGTTGCTTCTGGAAATAGTGAAGTTGCCTAGGGAATGTTCCTTTTCTATATTCTTTTTCTTTCTCTTGGTACTCTGAATGAAGAGCTTCAAAGGAAAAAATTTTGTTTTAATAATTGACTACATTTCCTTTTTATTTATTCTATTTATTTTACATTTTCTTTATTATTTGACCTTTTTGCCTTTTCTGATATTTGCTACAGTATTAATGTATTTAACTAGGACTATTTGGTATTTCATAATTCTGTAGATACTTTTTAAAAATTCCTTAATTCCTATTTCCATTTAGTAGACACTGGAGTTGTTTCTGTAGATTTATATTATTGCTAACTGAGATGTTTTAGACTTTCTTTAACTAGTTCATACAGATCTGGCATTCTCCTTTTTTCTCATTTGTTAGGTTATTGATTTGCTTTAAAAGCAGAAAAAAAAAGCAAAATTAGTGAGCCAGGGAGATGAGTTAAAATACAAATTAGACAGTTCAGTTAATTTTTAAAATATGTATAAAATATAATTTGAGCTATATTTGAAGCTTAAGGCCTTTGCACTTTTCAGTTCAATTTGTATTGTAGCCTCTTAAAAGAATATAAGTGAAGTAGGAAACAAGTTGCTTGTCCTTAGGGCAGTGCTGCTACTTGAGGTCCACTGGGCTCTGTCTAAACACCCTGTAGGTGACATGAAGCTGGAGGCAGTTATTTTACTCATTGTAATGTAGTGTTTGCATATCAAGTCATTTTTTTTTTCAGTGTTGATGTGTGTGAGAGATGTAAGTATATAGAGATATATACTCATTAAATTTACTCATTAAATTTTTACTAATTAACCACTTAGGTTTTCATCTGCAGTACTGTAGTATATATATTTTACCTGGTAATAATTTTGAAATCAATAACATTTTTCCTGTATGTCTGAAACAGTGTCCAATTCTTAATGTATGTGTATATGTGTTTTAGGAGCAAAGGACTTGAAAGTTGAAGATGACATCTCTCTGAAAGTGATACCTATTTTACCTGCCCTTGGTTGTGCACTTCTAGAAGCAAAGAAGTCACTTCCTGAAAAAGGAATCCCTCCAAACATCTTAGTAAAGCATAGTTTCCAAGACATGTATAAGGTGGACAAAAGCCTTTCGTTGATGGCTCCTCGGGATGTAATGAAAGACACTGCATTCCCTGGGAAACTGTCCCACGCTTTTGACTTGGCTCCCCCACTTGAAAAGTGCCCTTTAGAGTCTCTGACTCAGTTGAAGAGTTACTTTTCAGACCCTAGTGGCTACACTCTGGATCTGTCTACTGCTTTAGACTTGTTAGCAGAGCCTCCTCCGTTTCCTTGTATTTCAGATGGGATTTGTGATGATGGGTTTTCTTTAGTTATGACTCCAGATCCTGAATTTCTTGACTCAGAGATGGAAATGAGAAAAGAAACTGAAACAACCAAAAAATGTGGGAAAACATTGAGAGTAAAAAAGAGAGCTGTGACTCCATTGACTCCAGCTTCAAATCTGAGAGTTCAGCCAAAGAGAAAGGCCAGCACGTCAGCTGTTACACTGCCAAGTAAACGAGTGAGCCTGGGCCGCCCGCTTTCCAAGAGAGCTTCAGCTAGAGCAGACAGCGGACCATGCAACCCGACTCTCAAGTTAGTTAAAGGGCAGTTTCCTCAGAAGAGAAAAAGAGGTAAGAATAATGTATGTGATTATCATAATTATAACTGGATTCATGTGAACTAGAGCTTAGCAGTGTGTTAGAAGTTTGTTAGAAATACCATTTTTTCTGAGTGGTTCATACGTATATGAAATCTAGAGAGACAGTGATCTAGATAAGAGCTGGAGACCAATAAATAAAAAACATTAAGATCTCAAGAGCCTGCCCACCAGAAGTTAATGTTTCTCTAGGAAAATCTTCAGCTAATTCTCACATTTATGTTCCATTCTTAGAAAGATGACTATCTGATTTCTGTATTGTGCTCTGGCTGTGGTAGGAAAAGGGGTCCTCTAAAAATGGATATGCCAGTAACAGCATCCATTAACCAACAGCCTAAATAAGCACCTATAAAAGGAAGAAAAAGTTTTTATTGGGAGGTACAGTGCCCACAGAAACCAGAAGAGGGCATCAAACTCTGGCTCCGGCCCAAGCCCCAGCCCCAGGAGATGGAGTTCCAGGCCATTTTGAGCTGCCTGATGCCCAGGTGCAGTGAATCCACCACTAGTCCTCTAGACAAAGCAGTATGCTCTCTGTACCGTTAAGCCAACTCTCCATCCCCACCATTTTTATTGACAGTTATACTTCAGTCAGTATGGCCCACTATAGGACTTTCATATTCATATAGCATCAGCTCAAGTTACATCTATTGTATTTCTCCAAAACTAGGGAATTGGTTTTTTTTTTTGTTTGTTTGTTTGTTTGTTTTTTTTTGGCCAGAGCTGAGGATTGAACCCAGGGCCTTGTGCTTGCTAGGCAAGTGCTCTACCACTGTGCTAAATCCCCAACCCCGGGAATTTTTTATGGGACCTTCTAAGTAAAGGAGTCAACACACTACTATATAATCAAGATTTCCATTCATTCATTCATACATAGATCATATCTGGCTCTGCTACTTTATGTGGGTAGAGTTGGAAAAGTAAAGCAGAGATCATATGACCTTCAAAGCTGAAAGTACATCCTTTCTGTTACTTCATGGGAAATGTTTGCCAATCGTTTGTTTTCTTTTCTGTTTTTTTGTTTGTTTGCTTGCTTGCTTTTTAACAATGGAAACAAAAATATACCTAAAAGCAAAGCTTCTGAAAAAAACCATTTGTTCTATCCTATGTTGTATTGTTGCTCAAACTTGACCTTGGCTTCTCACCTGGCCTTGGGTGTCAGGGCTGGGTCTCTAAAGGCATTCTTGTTGACAATAGTTTTGTTGTGGGCATGAGATGATTGTAGTTATAAACTTCTACAAAGGACTTGATCTTTGATCTTTTGGCAATTTTCTTTTTTCGCATGGCAGCTGTCACTTTTGGGGAATAGTAGTCAATTCTAGCCACCAGGGCATGGCTGTAAGGACGGTCTGAAGTGTCATCATCAATGTTCTTCATGATGACAGCTTTGTGTCTGGAGTAGCGTCCAGCCAGGATCAGCACCATATAGCTGGAGAGTTTCTCTCTAGCTCCTGCCAAGCCCCGGCAGTCCTGCAGCCAACTTATAAAATAAACATAACACTTACATTATTTAAACTATTGGACTGTTGGCTCAGGCTTCTTGCTATCTAGTTCCTATATCTAAAATTAACCCATATCTATTAGTCTATAAGTTGCCACGTGGCTGGTGGCTTACTGGTACCTTACATCTCACTTGTCATGGTGGTGGCTGGCAGCATCTCTCTCACTCCGCCATCCTGTTCCCCTATTTTCCTCTCTGCTAGTCCTGCCTATACTTCCCGCCTGGCTACTGGCCAATCAGCTTTTTATTTATCAGTCAGTCATAGCAATATATATTTACAGCATACAGGACATCCCACAGCAACACCACTTTCTGGGGTTTCATGAACTTGCCCATTTTGACAGCAAGCAGCTGCTCTTGTTTTTGATTTTTAGTTTGAAAATGTTGGTGCCTATGAAGCATATGAAATATGCTGATTGCCAAGATCTGAATGTTAAGTTTGACCCTCTGATTTAACCACTGGTCATTTCCCTGTGTTTTGCTTTATTTTTAAAATCCTTTCTTGATACCCAGAACTTTCTAATGTATTTCCTAGTATTAGTTAGCCCTGCCAAATAAAATAAAATAAAATAGGGGTTGGGGATTTAGCTCAGTGGTAGAGCGCAAAAGCCCGGGGTTCGAACCTCAGCTCCAAAATAAAATAAAAGAAAGGGTTATGGTATTAAGCGTCTGGGACACACACACACACAAACCTTAAAATAGTCTTGTCTTTTCTGCATAAGGTGCAGAAGTGCTGACTGCACAGTTTGTACAGAAAACCAGACTGGACAGGAAAAAACAAGAAACTTCTGTGTCTAAAGATGCTCCAGTGGCTACAAATGCTAAAAGGGCAAAGAAACAAGAAAAATCTCCAGGTAGAGTTGTTTCTCGGACTAAACCACCTATGAAAAAGTCTCCACAAAAACGGAAGGTAAATGTAACAAGAGGCCGTCGGAATCCCAGAACCAAAAAGCAGCCCCAGCCTGGTAAGAAATGCTCTTCCTGTAATTATGAACACTATAATACATGTCTAACAAACCATAAGAAAATATGGTACAATACATAACAGCAATTGAAATGTATCAATAACACTATAGTCTTTAGTCCAGACATAAACAAAAATAATTATTTACAAGTTTTTGATTTTTTTTTGAGACAGGGCTTCTCTGTAGCTTTTGGAGCCTGTCCTGGAACTCACTTTGTAGACCAGACTGGCCTCGAACTCATAGCCTTTCAAGTGCTGGGATTAAAAGCGTGTGCCACCACTGCCTTGCTCTTATAAGTTTTACATTTGTTTTATGTGTATGAGTGTTTTACCTGCATGTGTGTCTATGTACCATGTGTATGCAGTACTCATGGTGGCCAGATGAAGGGGTCTGGTCCTCTAGAACTGGGGTTAGAGATGTATGTGAGCTCCATGTGGTTGCTTGGAACTGAACCCAGATCCTCTGCCAGAACAGCAAGTGCCCTGAACCACTGAGTCCCTGGTTTCTTAATTGTGCTGTTTACCTAAAAGAAGGAAAAGTAAAATAACTTAAAATTAAACTGCTGCCTTTTAAACCAAATACATTATTTTAGATTATTGGCAGTTTTGAGCAAACTACACATAACTTTTTTTTTATTACTTAGAAAACCTGTAAGACTCAAACAGTACCTTCTGATTTTAAAGCCTAAACATGAGTTTTATAAGTTAAAGTATAAACATCCTCATTTATGACTAAATATTCTTGCAAATAGTATCTGCTAGTATTAGTCTTAATGACAATCAATTAGCAAAGGCTATAAGATTGTCTAAAAATAATTACAAGTAGTAATCAAAAGTATATTTGCTTTAAAAGGTGATGTTTACTTTTGACATACATAAGCTAAAAACTGACTGTTGTTAGTCTTACATTCCCACCTCTTAGACATTAATTCTTTATCAATCAGAAAGTACTGTTGTTATCTCAGCCTTAACCTTGATACACCAAACATACAACACCCTACTTAGGTCTATTTTTCTTGTTAATTTTAGTCTTCTGTATATGATGTTTTTTTTTCTTCCAAATGGCAAAGTCTTTGTTGTTTTTACATTTTATTTATCTCTTGCCCCTGTTATGTTTTTAATTGATTTAGAATCCGTACCAAGTCAATAATTGTTATAAATTAAATTATATGCTTAAACTGCTTTTCTTGTCACCAGTAGTCTTTATAGAAGCCATAACTTTTACAAGTGATATTCTATATAAGAAATAGATGAGTCTATGTAAACTATAATGTTAGCAAAAGTAGACAAATCAGTATCACTTAAGAGTATCAGATCGAGGCTGGAGAGATGACTCAGTGGTTAAGAGCACTAGCTGTTCTTCCAGAGGTCCTGAGTTCAATTCCCAGCAACCACATGGTGGCTCAAAAACATCTGTAATGAGTCCTGGCGCCCTTTGCTGGCCTGCAGGGATACATGCAGGTCGAACACTGTATACATAATAAATAAATAAATCTTAAAAAAAAAAAAAAAGAGTATCAGATCATAAAATAAATTCAGTATTTCCAGTGCATCTAGAGGGCCAACAAGAAAATTCTCTATGTTGACCCTTTTCTGTCTGGCTCTCTTAGGTTTTGCTATTTTAAACAACTCAGCTGTGTTTGATTATTTTTTCCTCCCAACACCCTTCTCATTCCAAATGATACATCATAGGCCAGAGTTTCCCTCTCCTTAAGTGCTTAATTAAATGTATAAACTGGTCTTTTATAGGCAGGTTATTCATTTCAGACATCCTGTGATTGATTACAAAGAGTTAATTTGGCTTTTCTCTGTATCCATTTACCTGCAAAGGAAATTGTTATATAGTATAGTTGTGAACTTAATTTTTTATAACAGTGTTTATGAAAGATTAATGTACAGAGAATGCTTTGCAAACCATTGGAGAATGTAATTTTTCTGATAAAGGCAAATGATTAGATTCTGTTATTACAGAAAGAAAATTGCTAGGAGATTGCCTCTTTTGCAGGTAATAGTGCCTTTATTGCTAAAAGTAAAGTTTTTAAATGTAAAATTAATTAAATATTAATTGATGATTGACTGTTCACTACTTTTATAATATTTTATACATAAAACATAAAGCTAAATGGAATTGTTTCTTGGGAATGGTGTCTGAGACAGTGTGTTAGCAAACTCTATAATACATATTTCACATTTCTAAAGTACATCTTAACTAGAATGTAAGCACACTGAAGGCAGGACTCTGGATTTTTTGCTTTGCCCACCCTCTTTTTCGTAACTGTTGTATTGACTATTAATTTTCAGTTAAGTATAGGAATATGCAAGATATTCTAAGAAAAACAAATATTATATCTGTCCTTTTTGTTTTTTATTACGAAGCTGAAAAAGACATTGCTTTACATCTTCAATCAGAAATTTCATCAGATGGTCAAAAAGATGGAATTAACCTAAGTACAGCTCAACAAGAAAGTATTGCAGTGATTCCTAAAGGTTTTCCTGAAAACTCGATTATCAACTGTGACTCCCAGGCTTTAAATATGTTAGCGGATCTGGCATTAAGCTCTGCTGCTTCTTCTATATCATCTTGTGAGCTTAGGAACCTTTCCTGCTTCTCTGAATTGCCACAAAACAATGTTTTATTCTCTAAAGAAAATTCATTGCACGGTACCTCTGACCATGAATATCATAGGGGAGTTAAAAGTCAAAAAGGTGTACTACTACTTAAACCATCCTCTGATGAGAAGATTAATTCAGAGTCAGACTTAACTGTTAGCCAAGAAGAAAACTTGGTACTTTGTGCTCAGCCTCTTGCTATTGCCCAGCCAGCACCCACTGAGGAAGCCCGAGAATCCTCAGATGCAAGTCAAAACTCGGTTGCTGTGGAACATTCCTATGCCTTGCTCCTTGCTGAGCAGTCAAAGAAACATCTGCATCAGAGAAAGTTACCAAGCCCTGCTTTTGCAAAGAATGGGGCAAAAGGCCCCGAAGCTGGAACTCCTATAGGAAAGGTCATGCCATTTCGGCATCTACAGAAAACCTCCCCTCTACAAAAGCTTTCTGAAGACTCATTGACTAAGCGCAAAAGTCTGTTTGTATCTTCCATCCTCAAAGATTTTTTTTGCTCTCATACCGTTCTTAGTTGTGATGGCTCCTTAAAGATCACTTTCAAATGTGAAGGAGAATATGCATTCAGCTTAGATAGCAGATACACCAGCAACCCATTGGAGAAAACTATTGTGAGAGCATTACATGGGTAAGTAGGAGGGGTACAGCTTTTTGTTGAGATCTGTAGGATAAGATGGAAGACTCATACCTGACTTTGAGGAAGGAGAAAATGTTGTCAAGCCATAATATAATATAGTATCAAATGTGTCTTTACTAAGAGTTGAAAATGACAGGTTTTGCCACTGTTAATCACATGGCGAACTTGTAAAGATAATTTATCTTTAGTCTTGTGAATGGATTTTCATTAGCAGTGCTTGTTCATCAAATTAATGGGAGTGAGCCATTTTAAGTGAACGAGTGATTCTGTTAAGTCTTCCTTAAGAAGATTCATGGGGCCGGGTGGTGGTGGCGGCAGCGCATGCCTTTGGTCCCAGCACTCAGGAGGCAGAACCAGGCAGATCTCTCATGAGTTTGAGGCCAGCCTAGTCTATAGAGTGAGATCCAGGACAGGCACTAAAACTACATGGAGAAACCCTGTCTCAGAAAAAAAAAAAAAAAAAGATTCATGGAGCTGGGGAGTGGTGGTGCACACCTTTAATCCCAGCACTCTGGAGGCAGAGGCAGGTGGATCTCTGTGACTTTGAGGACAGTCAGGACTACAAAGAGAAACTCTGTCTCAAAAAACCAAAGGAATTTGGAGAGATGGCTTAGTGGTTAAGAGCACTGACTGTTCTTCCAGAGGACTTGGTTTCATTTCTCAACACCCTCACGGCAGCTCACAGTTATCTCTGACTCCCAAGATTTGACACCTTCACTCAGACATACATGCAGGCAAATACCAATGCAAACGAAATAAAAGTAAATTATTTTTTAAAAGCAACACAAAAAGGAATCATGGCAGGGTTGGGGATTTAGCTCACTGGTAGAGTGTTTGCCTAGCAGGGCAAGGCCCTGGGTTCAATCCTCAGCTCTCCTCCCCCCCCCAAAAAAAAGGGGAATCATGGCAATAATAATGGATTTAGTAGCACTATAGGATTTTGGAGATTAAACTGATAGCTTTCCTAGTTGAGTCTCTTGTGACCTGGAATAAGTATGTGCTTCTAGGCATTGATTCTCAAGTTTATTATATATATACAGTCCATTTAGGGATCTCATTGAGCTCCAGATTCTGGTGCATTCTGGGGTCTACATCTCTTAACAGATTTCAGGTGTCAGTAGTGGATTACAGTATGAAGAGTGGTTTTTAAGTATAGGTAACAGCGTGGAATGACATTCAGTTATCTGTGAACCATTTCATACTTACTAAATGACATTCTACATTACCAGATTTCTTCTTTGCATGGGTTGACATACACAGAGGTAGTTGATGTCCTAATTAGTTTTTCTCCTGTATGACAACTGAAGCCTAACTCCATTTCAGCCCACTTCAGCTGTCTGTTGTCTTTTTGCCTAAGAACAGTATTGTTTTGTGTCTATCTAGAACTATAATCTGAAAATGGTATAGTTTTTTGCTACATTGTCCAGAAAATACTCTAATCATCATACTTTTTCAGCTATTATAAGGGATAAAAATGAAAACTAACTACAAAGCAAGTGCCAGAACTGTTACACAGAAAAACCCTATCTCAAAAAAGAAAAGAAAAAAAAGAAAGAAAACTAAGTTGATTAACATGTCTCAGCCAAACTAAAATGATAAGAATTTGGGTACTTGCTAGAACCATTAATCCCACAATAAACAACCTGTCTCTAGAGTGAGTTCGTGTGGTATGAAGACAAATGCTAGGCCAGGAATCAGAGCACTCAACTGTTCTTCCATATAAGTTTTGTGATTTGAAATAAGTCATTTAATGTTCTGATTCTTTGTTTTCTTCTCTTTAAGATGAATGGGTTACTCTTCATAATCATTTGTTAAATCAACTCTTACTGTTTCATATTTGTAATATTTAAAAGTGAATACAAAAAAATATTGCTGATAGGAACTTGTTTGTGATAATTAACTAAAAATAATATTTCAATTATTTTTTGTGTGCTCTTTAACATCTCAGACCCTGGAACACTGATTTGCCTGAAAATATGGAAGATGTGAAGCTTTTACTTCATATGTGGGTAGCTCTGTTCTACAGCAAACAGAACAAAGTCATGGGGTCACCTCGAAAGGTGGTAGAACACAGAAACCCAGCAAAATATGTATGCATAAACAGGTCCATAGAATCTTTTGACCAAAGTGACATTGAGGAGTTTTCCGGTGTGGACTCTCTGTTGGAGACTAAGGAAGCACATGAAGGTCATGCCGCTAATACAACCTTTACTGGACCTAACTGTGTGCTTCCTTTTATTAATCCACCAACCACCAGAGACTTGGAACTCTGTGTACAGAATGAACAGAAAGAAATGTTTACAGGAGAGTGTCACCTGGATACTTCAGGAAGCCAGAATTTCATCCATTCTTGTAATAATGAGGTGAGGTACTATTATAAATGTTTTTGGGGGGGGCGGGGGCTAATTTTCATCTTATATGTAAAGGTACTGTTATAAATGCTTTTTTTGGCTAATTTTAATTTTATATGTAAACATTTAAAACAAGGTACTATTTAGAAAAAAAAATGGATCTTCCAGCTATGTAAAGGATTTTAATGCCCCAAACATAATTTTCATAAAATGTTCCTCTGTATTGTCCATAGGTAGGTTTTATCTACCATCTTCATTGAAAAAGATACAGAAATCAGATATGTGGGAACCCAGCTTGATTGTCATTTATTAGTATTATAATTTGGGGCAAAGTACTTGTTCTGAACTTGTTTTAAAATAACTGACTATAAGGACTAGGGAGATAGATTAATAGATAAATTGCTTGCTGTGCAAGCATATGGACCTGAGTTCAAATCTTCAGCATCCATGTTCAAGCTAGGGTAGATTAATCCCTGGAGCTTGCTGGCACTAGCATATTCAGTGAACTCCAAGCCAATGAGATAATACAAGGTGAATGATACCTAAGAACAACAATCAAAGTTGACCTCTGACCTGCACACATGTACCCACAGAAACACACACAAATTACTAACTTGTTATGGCTTACCTAGATATTAAGGATCAAATGTTAGTGATAAATATTAGTGATGCTTTGATAGATTTTGATAAAGCAGGCTAAAATTGATTATATTTGAGTGAGTTTGGAAGGCAAATACTGGAATAGTAAAGTATCAGACCTATAAAGAAAAGTAATTTGTGAGTAACTATTTTCTGAGTTTAGAAAGCATGCTTTCTTTTACTCCTTCATTTTCAGCCAGGCTAAATAATCGGTATTTTATCTAGAATAAATGCTAAAGTGGTAACAAAAACTGCTAAATCTCATGGCCCAGATTTAGTCTAGAAATTTTTGACACAATTTGGACAGCATCTGGTACTTGCCCTTATATTGGGTAGACTGTGTTGCTGTACGTGAGGTCAGTGGGGACTTGCAGGGCCAAGAGTGAACCTAGGAAGGTGAGTATCTTCAAGTGGCGGTCATTATTAGCAAAGTTAACATACCTACAGCACTGTATACCAAATAATGTTCCAAGCTCTTCCCTCACAGTAACTCAGGTAATTCTGAAACAAAGCCAGTGAAGTAAAAACTTAGCTTACTAAACTGTGATGAGGCCAAAGAAATTCTCTGAAGTCATGTAAATTACAAAACCAAGACTCTTATCAGAACAATCTGGTTGTATCTGTGTCATAGTCTGGGGATGTAATTGTGTACACATCCAGATGAGTATTTTATACATAGTGACTTGGTTTTTGTTGTTTTTTTTTAAATGAGATTCAGAAATTTTGTCCTATTCTCAGGGATACAAATAAAATCCAGTTAAGAGCAAACTATACATTAGACTAAGAAAAGTAAGGCAGGTTTCAGTTACTACCTAGGTTCATACATACTCCATACTAGTCTCCCCCCCTCCCCCTCTCCTTTCTCTCTTGGCTGTCCTGGAACTCTCATGAAATAAGACATAAAGAACGCTAAACCTGAGCTTGGTAAGGTGGCTCACCATGTAAAGATCCTGGAACTTTCCGTGTAACGAGAACCAACTTGTAGAGTTATCCTCTGATCTCCGTACATGAATGAGCCTTGGCATATGCTGCATGAGTGTGAACACACACATGGAATAATAATAATAAATACTTTTTTTATTTAAAAAGAAAATGAAGGATAAGCCAGGCATGGCACAAGCCTGTAATCTTAGCACTTGAGGTTTGAAGACAATAGGATCAGGAGTTCAAGGCCAGCCTCAACTACATGATATTCTGTCTCTAAGAGGGGTAGATTAAGGGCTGAATATGTTCAAAATATATACTTAAAGAATAAAAATAGTATATATTTTTTAAATTTAACCATTGAGTAAAATTATACTTAATGTTTATGTGAAACAAATTCAGAACCTATTCATGTCTATTCAGGGAATTTGCTAAGTTGGGGATAAAAGAAATAATTACAATGAATGATTTTTAATTAATATTAAATATTTATAGTATACATTGGTTAAATATTTCTCATCCAAAATTTTTAGGACCAGAAATGATTCAGATTTGAGAAAACTTCAGATTTTAAGAATATTGCATAGACTTTACTCATTGAACATCACTGTCAGAACACCCGTCTTGAAGTGTTTCACACAAAGCTTAAGTATCATGTCCGCACGTAAAGGCTTTGGATATCGAAGTATTCTAGGTTTCAGATTTTCAGATAACAGATGTTCCAGCTTACGCTTCTAAGAGTATTTGAGAGTGGGAGGCTGGAGATTTTCTTGAGTATTATGCCTGCACATAAAAGCATGTGACTGTACTATAACATTACCTTGTTCCACAAGTGGACACACTGGCACAAAAGGCTCTAGAGGCCAATAGCATGTTGCTTGCAGTCACATGTGTACTTGGCTAGTTTTTAAATAGACATTATTTTAGAAATACTCTTTTGTGTCTGCAGTTAAATATATATCTAAATATAAATACACCAAGATTGTCACAACTAGCATTTCACTAAGATGCATAGTTTTACAGTTTGGGTTGGATATTTGCAGGAATGGTGTTACTAGAAGGACCACAGGAAAGTTCTCAGTCTTTCACACTGTTTTTTTAAAACTGCCATCTCCGTTCCCTACCCTAACTAACTACTAAAGTATCTGATACCTCTTTGGTTAAGACAGAAAGGTTTTTAATGAGTTGTGCCCTCAGTTCCACTGGATGCCTCTAGCCACGGCAGTCTGTGAGCATAGTGCTCCAGACTTTGCCACATGTGGTCAATTGTATTGATTTGGGTTTTTCCTGGTTTATATAAGATCATGTGGGGACTTAACAAAACAACCTCCTGATGAATTTATCAGAATTGTCCTAAGATGTCCTGTTGATTTTAATCTAAATTCTATTTAGTACTGTTAACTCAGTCCTTTTATTATATGAATGAAAAGTCAAATTGATGAATCTTGTTGCTTTGTAGAATAAGAGGCAGTAAAATAAAAATAATTGTCTGCAGTTTTACACAAAGTAGTAGTTAAGGATTGAGGAGGGACTCTTCCTTACAGAATCACTTATTCAGAGTTCATGGGATAGTAATTATTTACTGTCTTGTGGGGAAGGTTCCAGGTGGCATTGTTTGTATAGTGTAATTAAAGATTGCTGTTTAAGAAGAAAAGGTTATTTATGGCCTTAATAGTTACTTAATTTCATTAACAACAAATTACTTTTAATCGCCTAAAGTGTGTGTGTGTGTGTGTGTGTGTGTGTGTGTACGTACGTACATGTACGTACACAGGACTATGCAGCCCTAGTAGAGATCTGCCAACCTCTGCCCCTCTACTGTTAAAGGTGTGCACCACTACACCCTGAACATTAAGATCTAGTAGACTGGCCGGGCAGTGGTGGCGCGCGCCTTTAATCCCAGCACTCGGGACGGGAGGCAGAGCCAGGTGGATTTCTGAGTTCGAGGCCAGCTTGGGCTACCAAGTGAGTTCCAGGAAAAGTGCAAAGCTACACAGAGAAACCCTATCTCGAAAAAAAAAACAAAGAAAAAGATCTAGTAGACTGGTCAACTGACATATGGAACTCTGGTCTATAATATTTGGTTTTTTGGTTGTGTTTTTTTTTTTTTTTTTTTTTTTTTTTTTTTTTTTTTTAAATGTTTGTTTTGAGATAGCCCTTTATAGCCAGGGACCATGAATTCAGTATTTTCCTGATTCAGCCTTCTGAGTGCTGGAATTAACAGGGATGTGAGTCACCACCCCCACCTCATCTGTGAATATGTTTAAAGGAGAAAAACAGTGAACTGGGTATAGCTAAGAGGAAGGGTTCTCGCTTAATGTACACGGGGCCTAGGTTCAATACTTTGCACCACAAAAAGAGAAAACACAACCCTAATTTCGTGGGTTCATTTATCTCTACCATATGATAATTTCTTAGAGATTAAGAAATTAAAAAAAAAAAAAAAACTAAACTTAATCCGTGTCTTTTTCATATATATAATTTTTCTTAATCTGTTTAATGTTTTGTTTTTAAAAAAAACTTTTGTCATTTCAGGTAACTGGAAATAAAGCCAAACAAGAATTAACAGATGTACCTGAGACTTCTAATGTTGTGTTTTCTGGTGTTGCAAGTGCCCAAAGTAATGGATCTTGTATTCCCAGTGAAGATAAAACCTTCCAGAGCACAAAGATGGTTTCTTGTAATGACTCTGTCGCACAGGCCACCTTGACCACAGCATATGATGGGGCCAGCAGTGAGTCAATATGTCAGAAGTCTCTGTTCAGCACCCTTGAGAACAAAGTTGATATTTTTCATCCATCACTGCTGATAAAAACAGGTGCTGTACAGGATGCTACACAGCATAGCAGCGCCATCAATAACAAATGTCCACCCTCTGTGGAAAGGACAGATGATAATCTGGAATATATGATGATTAGTCTGGAGCCAGTTACTCTTGCTTTTGAAAAACCTGCCTATGTTCCAATACATAAAGAAATAAATACAGCTGACAAGCCTACAGGCTTTAATACCGAGCTGATCAAACAAGTATCCCCTGCCTTGAATATTCAGTATCCTGTGTCTACATTGGAAAAGGCACAAATACAGTGCCCTAGGGACATTCCTTCTCTTGCCATTTCAGAATATAAAGAGAGTAAGTGCCTTTCTGCCTCCTCCCTAAAAAAGGAAACACCTGAAAGTCAGTGTCCATTACAGAAAGAGATTCCTCTGACATCAGCTGATGAAGGATTGATAACGAAAGCACTGTCATTAGTTAAAAGTTCTAGTTATTCATTAGCCAGTGACAAAACAAAATGCCCACAAGATGCCTTTCTACAGACTCAGAATGGCTTCAGCATGTCTTTAGATGAGGTTCTAGAACCATCACAAGTTAAAGTAGTGTCATTATCAACCTCTGCTACCCTGGAAAACAAGCAGTCCCTTAACTGTATTCCAGTAATAAGTAATATAACAGATGGCTCTACAGAAGTAAGGAATAATGACAAGAGTAATCTAAACCAAGAAAAGACTTCACAAACATTGAATTCAGTATTTCCCCAACAAACAAGTCTGTCTGTGAATAAGGAAGAGGTTAGCATGGAGTTGTCAGGGGAAGGTTCTGATACTGACCTAGCTCTAACAGTATCACCACCTATAAGCCCCAAGGAGGAAATGGCAGCTTGTGAAATTGAACAGTTACAGAGGGCCCCAGTATCAAATTTAGGACTACAGAATAGAAATGAAGAAATGGTTGAACCAGAAGCACAAGTGAGCCTCATGAAAAACAAAGAAATAAATTTAGCTAGCTGTATGTCAGTGTATCCTGTGGAACCTAAAGAACCATTAAAAGAGACACACAGCAATGATTTAAAACCAGGTACATTAATATTTTCTAAAGAAAATCATGCCCCTAAGGTTGCAGAAGAAATTAAAGTTTCCTCGGGCTTCCCCTTTGGGCCTCTAATAGAAGAAGTATCACCAGCTTCTAGTCCTGATCCCATAGTATATACTGAAGAAACACAGCCATCTCCATGTTGTTTAGAACTCCATGGTACACAGTCTGAGAAAAGTAACAAGTTCTACCAAATTAAGTCAGGAGATTTAATCATACCAGAAAAAGAAAATTCTCTTGTTGATCCTAAGACTTCAAATTCAATATCACAAGGCCAAGTGCAGCTTTCAGCTGAAATACCACAGGTACTAACTAATGCAGGAATAGAAGGCAGAGTAACTGTGCCTGGTGAGATAACTGAGTTCATTGTCCCAAGTGAGCACAAAGAGAGTTTATCTTTCTCAGAAAAGGTACAGTACAATGATAAAGAATTAAGCAAACCTACCTCACCCCCTAAATATGGAGGTAACTTCAAGCCTCTTGAAAAACTGGTAAAATCAGGAAACCCATTGCAGGCAATTTGTATGGAGAATAGAAATCTGGACACAAAACCTCTTGCCTTGGAGTCCAGTGTACCCTTATGTGGTCCTAGAAAAGTTGAAAATAAGTCTTTAGCAGACACATTGGTTTCTATAACCACCAGTAGTGGAATAGTGAATGTGTCATTAAAACAGACTAGCTCTAAAGACAATAAGAAAAATGTGTTTGACAGTGATTTGAAAACAGAAGCTGATAATACTATGCAGCCTGGGTTAGTGAACTCTGCCTCTGTTGACAAAACTGATGTACAGACATACATGCACCCAGAAATCTCAAAGTTTGTTTCTTCCTCTGACAGTGCCCAGTGCACCTATTATACAAAACCAGTAAGTGTAGAGCCAGGGTTTCAAACACAGGAAATACCGGTAGTTAAAGTGGCCAGTTTACTTCAGAATATTGGAACTGAATTACATGAAGAAAGGATGGATCTCAGTGCTATTGACCTTCACTCTAACTCCACATCTACAAAAGATGAACAAAAAACAATTCATGTGCTGCAAGACTCATCAAAATGTGAAGAAAAAATGACCTCGAATGATGGAGTTTTCTCCAAAATTGCTCCTTCTTACCAAAATACAGCAGACATCAGTAAAAGTGTCAATGAAGGGCCTTTTGCTTCCTTTGTCCTAGAATCCATTGACTCAGTTTGTGGCATCTACAGAGAACATATTGTCAGTGAAAACTCTAACATGGGACATAAAACCAAGGCAGATTCTGAAACACTGAACAGGAATGCAGAGATAAGTGGAAATGCTTCCATGTGCTATGGAGCACTTTCTGGAGACACTGATCAAGAGTCCTTTGATTATAGAAACTGTAAATTAGATGTGGAGAATTTGTGTACTTTGAGAGGTAGTCATATAAGCCAAAAAGATGCTGTAAAAGATGGCAGTGACTCTTTCACAGGCTTAAACAACAGTGATAATGACACTTGGGTCTACTCTAGCAAAATTTCAGAGCTGGAGAAACATATTCCACCCAGAAGCTGGGAAATGGAACCATGCCCTATCTCAACAAATAAGTGTATGCCTCACTATGTCCAGATCCCAGATTCCCATGGTATCCCCAGGACTTATGCTAACTTTACTATAACAAAAGAGTCCAAAGATACCACAAGAACATTGCATAGCCTGAAGAGGCATCGGAATTTCACTGCAAACTGTGGCCTTCTTAGCTCCTGGATTAGCACTTGGCATGTGGCAGATGACCTCACACAGAATACTTTGGACATGGAGTACTTGCGTTTTGATCATAAGCTAAAACAAGTAAGAAAGAAGAGGGATTCTCGGCAATCTTGTCCTTCTACCAACATCTTCCCTAAGGAGTCCCTTATCCGAATCTCAGTTGGAACATGCCCTTCATCACAAACATCTGATGCCTCACTTCTGCATCTTCCACCTAAGAGCAGAAGCCCCATTATGGTGACAGTGGTACACTCAGACACCAGGCAGCAGAGTCATTGCCAAAGAGGCCACTCACCCAGCAATCTAGACAGTTCTCCTTTTTGGAAGGAGAAACATAGTCAAAGTAGAAATCTTAGAAGTTCTGAAAGAAATCAGACGGTTCCAGTCCACCTAAATAAACTGAAATACAACAGTACTTTGAAAGAATCTAGAAATGATATTTCACTTATTCTAAATGAATATGCTGAATTTAATAAGGTCATGATGAATAGCAACCAAATTGTTTCCCAAGATAAAAGGTTAAGTGTAGCTTCTGCAGAAGCTGTGTCCCAGGAGACATGTCAGTCAAGACAGTCAGTATCCTACAAAGATGTCATCACAGACTTGTGTGCCACTCTGCATCTCAAACTAAAAGGAGTCATGAGGGAGGCTTGTAAGAACCCTTTCTGGTTCTACCTCGTTGAAACAGAAGATAAGTCATTCTTTTTAAGAACAAAGGTAAAGTACCAGCTTACTCTCTACTTCATTATATTCTAAGTTTATTTTAGAAGTAATTAACTTAAAAGTTTGGGTTTAAAAGAAATGGTATGGGAACGTGATACGTTATCAGTAACTCAAATAGAACACAAATTCCAAAATGACAAAAAACGAAAAGCTAATGGTGGCGGAGCGGTGGTGTTGCACGCCTTTAATCCCAGCACTTGGGAGGCAGAGGCAGGTGCATCTCTGAGTTTGAGGCCAGCCTGGTCTCCAAAGTGAGTTCCAAGAAAGGCACAAAGCTACACAGAGGGAAAAAAAAAAAAGAAAAGAAAAGCTAATGGTGAATGAATCAAGACAAATGCTGGGCTCTCCCAAGTCAGGTTTTCACCATATTTACATCCATTCTCAATTACCATGTTCTTACCTTAGCATTCAGTGTTTGTTTAAGAAAAATATTCCAGGGCTGGGGAGATGGCTCAGTGCACATACAAAAAGCTGTGCATATGGCCAGTAATCCAAACACTGGGGAGACAAAAGCTGCCAAACTCTGGGGCTTGCTGGCCAGCCATTCTAGCTGAATAGGTAAGCACTAGGTTTACTGAGAGACCCTGTCTCAAAACAGTGGAAACTTTTTTTGGTTTTTCGAGACAGGGTTTCTCTGTAGCTTTGGAGCCTGTCCTGGAACTCACTTGGTAGACCATGCTGGCCTCAAACTCACAAAGATCCACCTGCCTCTGCCTCCTGAGTGCTGGGATTACAGGCGTGCGCCACTACCGCCCGGCTAGAAAACACTTTATGTCAACTCTGCAACCCATGTTCATTCATAAACAAAAATCACACACCAAATGTCTTTTCAGTTGATGTATACACTAGAGGAAAATAGTTAATAACTTCTAAAATGAAAAAGACATGTCTACTATATAATGTTTTGTGAAAAGTAATCTTTGTAACTAATTTATTCACATCGTTCAAAGGGCTTAGTGCTGCATAGATAAAAGCATGTAAAGTGGCAAGAAACAAGGTATGTGTAACACAAGCCCAGCAAGGGCAGATGGGGAGATCTGGTCAATACCACTGAACAAAAGAGTTTACTGTCAAGAGATGAGTTAGGTAGCCAGGAGGTAATGGCTCATGCCTTTAATCCCAGCACTCAAGAGGCAGAGGCAGGTGGATCTCTGAGTTCGAGGCCAGCATGGTCTATACAGTGAGTTCTAGCCAGAAATGTTTTCACAGAGAAACTATGTCTCCAAAAAAGAGAGAGAGGAGTTTGGAGACACTGAAGAGCCTTGCTAGGAAGGGACTCACTGAGATACATTCTCATATTTAGACTTTATCCTGAGGTCACTGGAAAGACTCTTTTAAAAAAAAGATTCTTAAAAATAAATGGCAGGGATTGGAGAGATGGCCCAACAGTTAAGAATATCTACTTTTCTTACAGAGGACCTGGAATTGGTTCCCAGCACCCACACAGTGGCTCATAACCATAGGCATCCTCTTGTTTCTATACTGAATGTATTGAAAATATTGACAGTATTTCACCATGTGGCCACTATTTATAATGAGAAGCACACATTTGTACAAAGGTATAATTTTTAATTAAACGCATCTAAAATAAACTTCAGAATAACATGCTTTCAAAAGCACAGTTTTGGCTGTGGTGGCTGACACCTGTAATCCAAGAATTTTCTTCAAAATTTATGCTGTCCCTTTTGAGTGATAATGAAATAGTCAAAAGTTCAGCTGTTTGGGGATTCAAGGCAGACAAAGGAATACATTATAAAGATAAATATTCTGACTGTCTTTAGTGTAATTGGGGTGTATAATAGCAAGCCATAATCCTTCCTGAAAAAGAATCATGTAAGAGTCATGATGGACCGGTGGTGGTGGTGTGCACGCCTTTAACCCCAGCATGGGAGGCAGAGACAGGTAGATTTCTGTGAGTTCAGAGCCAGCTTCATCTACAGAGTGAGTTCCAGGGCAACACAGAAACCCTGTCTTGGGAGGGAAATAAAAAGAAAGAGTCTTAAGGGAGAAGATGGGATTGTGGAAATTCTTTCATGATGTACATTCACCTTCCCAGTGAGGCTTCACAAGGAGCCACTCTTGACGTAACATGTAGTTTATGTTACCCTTTTATTCAGATATGGACATCCAAAGAACAATTAACTCTTCAAATTGATTCCCATTAGTGATAAAGAAATGCACTGGTATGTTGCTAAAGTTCTACCTGTATATTAAAGTAATGGCATTATGTAAACACCCAGCAACCCTATCCTGTCTCACTCCCTTGAAAGTGAAACTGCATTTATGTGAATTAGTTTGGAATCCCTTTTTTAAAATCAGCCTTTGATATTTTATAGACATAAACTGTTTTCTCTTTAAAATAAACTTCTTGGGCTGTTGAAATTGCTCAGTAAGAGAAAGCACTAAGCCTGACAACCTGAGTTTGATCACCAGGACCTACATGATAGGAAAGAACCAAATCCTGAAAGTTATGCCTTGACCTCCACATGTTGTCCATGGCATGGCATGTGTGTATGCAGCCACATACATACTAATGATTTTATAACTAAAAACTTATATTGTAGTAATATATGCCTGTGTTTATTTAGTAATAAGACCAGTAGCTATGTTGCCTTGTAAATAGGATTTGCTTTTTTGATATATTGTTCTTTTTGTTTGCTTCATATTGAGATGTGTTGCTGAGTAGCTGAGACTGACTAGAACATGATCCTTCCTCAGTCTCTGAAGTGGCTTGGTTTTTTTTTTTGTTAGTTTGTTTTTTGGGGGGTTTTTTTGTTTTGTTTTTTAAGAGCTGAGGATCAAACCCAGGGCCTTGTGCGGCAAGCGCTCTACCGCTGAGCTAAATCCCCAACCCTGCTTGTTTTTAATATAAACATAGTTGTACCGCCGGTTCGTGGCACACATCTTTAATCCCAGCAGTTGGGAGGCAGAGCCAGGCTGGTCTTTGAGTTCGAGGCCATCCTGGTCTACATAGTGCATGCCAGGACAGCCAGGGTTACAGAGACCTTGTCTCAGGGAAAAAAAAAAATCTGTACAGGTATCCTTTTTTAGTAATAGCTCTTTGTAAATCTTTCAGAGCATTCTAAAGAAAGGAGGCCATACAGAAATTGAACTTCTGGATTTTTGTCAAGCTTTTCACAGAGAGAGTGAGACACTATTAGTTATCATCAAAAATGAAGACATAATATCACGTTTGCATCAAGTAAGTTTGGAATCTCAGAGAAAAAATAAATATATTCTAGGCACTGAACTTGTGTAGTATTGTGATTCATTCTTCCTATTCTATCTAAGGAAATAGCTGACATATACTTCCATTGGACCTTTAATGGGAAGATACTGGGGGAGGGTACAGTGTGGCATACTCTAGAATCACCATGTGTCTGTAGGGCATGTTGATATGTTAACTGAGGGAGAACTATGAAAAGAAATGTCAGCCAATGCTAAATATTCTTACTTGAAAAATTGATGTCTGACTATTAAGAAAATCATGCCTTAAAAGGACTTACCTGCTGGTTGACAAGAAATAATTGCTTGTCCCATGGAGCAACTTGTGGACACAGGATAGATAATGACATGAGCTTACAGTGTTGGCACCACTAGGTGAGTTGGAAACAGAATGAGTTTGTATGACTTAACTATTTATAGGTCCCTTTTATTTCAGACGTGCATGTTCTTCTCTCATGAACTATTGTAGAGTCCACTTTTTAATTAATTTTGATGAGCTAATGGCTACTCATGATAAGGTGAGAACTGCTCTTTATGTGTGGCAAAGTTGTCAGTGATACTGGTTGAAGATATTTTCAGCTACTCATGGTCCTTGAAATCTATGAATGTTAAATGTGCCAACATGTACCTTTCTTCATGGAAGTTCTTTTATATCTAACAGATCCCTTCTCTGCTGAAGCTAAAGCATTTCCCCAGTGTCATCTTTGCTGGGGTGGACAGCCCTGAAGACATTGTGAATGACACCTACCAAGAGCTGTTTCGCTCAGGCGGCTTTGTGGTATCAGATGATGATATATTAGAAAATTTGACATTAGGTTGGTCTTTAACTTTGAAATCTAGTCAGGTTAATTTCTCTTTACCCGGTAACTAACACAAATACTGTTTCATGAAAAAGAAATTATCAACTCTAAAGAAATCACTTACTGCCGGGTGGTGGTGGTGCACGCCTGTAATCCCAGCACTCTGGAGGCAGAGGCAGGTGCATCTCTGTGAGTTCAAGGCCAGCCTGGTCTACAGAGATAGTCCAGGACAGGCTCCAAAGCTACAGAGAAACCCTATCTCAAAAAAAAAAGGAAAAAAAAAATCACTTACCACATACTGAGGGCTTACTTTGGGCCAATTGCTGCAAAATGCTTTTAATGTAGTCATTCTTTTTTTGGGGAGGGGAGGCCTTGCGCTTGCTAGGCAAGTGCCTTACCACTGAGCTAAATCCCCAACCCCGGGTTTTGGTTTTTAAGAATCAGTTCTCACCAGGCAGATCTCTGCGTTCAAGGCCAGCCTGGTCTACAGAGTGAGATCCAGGACAGGCACCAAAACTACACAGAGAAACCCCTCCCTGTCCCAAAAAAAAAAAAAAAAAAAAAAAAATCAGTTCTCTGTTTCTGATGACACAGGCCTAATATCTTAATATTAACAAAAATCTTTTAAAAATTGTTTCCAAAAGTCATCATGGTTAAAGCTTTGAACACTAATGTAGACTCTACTTGTGATAGGTTTTTTGTTTTTTTTTTTAGAGTATAATCCAAACTTGCATCAACTCTGATCATATCAGAACAATCTGAGTACCATTTCTGAATCAGTCTGCTTTCATCAACATAAATTCTTCATGGGAACTAGGTTAATAAAAGTATAACTTTTCTGCTGCACGGGCTCCTGCTTCTGTTCTGTCATGTGGGCTGTTTTAGAGTATTAGCTAGCTGCATGTGACCATTATAGTATGACCAGGTAGAACTGGTTAGAGGAGTCACAGGTGGTTATGCTTTTATGAGACTGGACATAGAAGAGGTGGTGACATGCGTCTGTTCATAAGTGACAACTGACCTTGCAGGAACACCAAAAACTAAGCTGCATCTTCTCTTTGCTGACCTTATTCTACAGTTCAACTGAAGGAAATTGTTAAAATCCTGGAAAAACTAAATGAAAATGGAAAATGGAAGTGGCTGCTTCACTACAGAGAAAATAAAAAGCTCAAGGAAGATGTCAGGTAAGTACATGTGGAGAAAGGTACAAATACTCCAGTTACAGTTTTCCATGTAAGTGTAAGTCAAGCACCACAGCCACGAAAATAGTGTCAGACTGGACATCACCTTCCTATGATTTAGGTCTGCTGGTTAGCTTTGGGATTTGGTTTTTTACAGTGGGGCATCAGTGAAAGGTGTATTTACAGCAACATTTTGAGCCAGTCTTAAAATTAAAAATACCCATAGTTAAGTCAGGCTCTGCTGCCATATGCAGAAATATGGTGCTAGTGCTTTTTTAGATACTGATTCATATTTTGAGTTGTTAGGGTATTGGATTTAAATAGGAGACAAGCGCCTTACATCTAAAGCAGTGATTTGTTTTAATTTCTTTAATTTTTTTGCAGCCCAATGTTTCCACTCCTTCCTTTTCTCTGCTCAATCCTCTCAACCTTCCTTCCCCACTCCTTTCTCTTCAGAAAAGTGCAGTCTTCCCATGTATATCAATCAGCCAGCCATGGCATATCAAGTTATAGCAGTGATATGTGTGTGGGGTATATGCATGCATTTGTGTAGGTTACACACTTGTGTGCATGGAGCCTGGCAGTCCATGTCAGGTGTCTTCTATCACTGCCCACCCACCCACCCACCCCCTTTTTTTTTTTTGAGACGGGGTTTCTCTGTAGCTTTGCACCTGTCCTGGAACTCACTCTGTAACCCAGGGAGGCCTAGAACTCATCAGTTGAACTAGGCTGGTTGGCTGGCCAGTGACCCTGCCCTCACCTACAGTGTTGGAGTTATAGGTGTGTGCTACCACAACTGGCTCTTTATATGGATTCGGGGCGGGGGGTGTCTATACTCAGGTCCTCATGCTTACCCAGCAGGTACTTTACTGACTGCACCACATCCCCAAAATCAAAGCAGTGATTTTTTTTTTTTTTTTTTTTTTTTTAAAGATGATTGGTTTTGATTATTTGGTTCAAGAGACCTGGAGCCTATGAGAGTTTCTGGCCATTCAAAGTGTGACTTCAAGTACTCTGGGAACAGTAGGAAAGGAACTTAAGTAGATTGAGAAAGGACAGAATGGATGACCTTGTTAAAAAGGTACCAAATACTAAAGGATGCTTTACATGGAACAGTCTCATTCAAACTTGACACCAAGGAGGAACACAATAATACCAAAAAAACAAACCTGACCATGAGCAAACTGCTAGTTAGTTTTAGTGCTAAACATCAATTCCAGACATTGAGCACTAAATTATTGAATACTTTATTATTATTAAAGATTGGTTGATTTGATTGATTATTTATACAACATATATGACTGCAGGCCAGAAGAGGGCACCAGATCTCATTACAGATGGTTGTGAGCCACAAATGCTGGGAATTGAACTCAGGACCTCTGGAAGAGCAGTCAGTGCTCTTGACCTCTGAGCCATCTCTCCAGCCCCCTTTTAAAATTGCTTTCTTCAGACACTAGGAGCAAGTATAGCAGGAATTGTGTGAGTACATGAGACCATTAAAGACAGTACAGGCTGGAGAGAGCAGTTAATAGCACTTGCTGCTCCATAAGAATTTGGATGTTAGCACCTGTATTAGGTGACTCAGCCATCTGTAACTCTAGCCCCAAGGGATCCAGTGCCCTGTTCTGTCCTCTGGGCACCTGCACATTCATTTGCACATACACTCACATTGACATGCAGATGCACACAGACATGTACATTTAAAGACAGAAAAAATTTCAGATCTTCCCATGGTGTAGAAGCCAGCCAAGAAAAGGTTCACTAACAAGGATAGTGAGTGAAGCTAAACAGGCTGAAGAGTTTGGCCAGAAAAAAAGCTGATGAGCTTTTTAAAAGATAGTGTATGGGTATTTTGCCTGCATGTATGTACCACATGTATATAGTGCCCCCAGAAGCCAGAAGACGGCATCAGATTCCATCAGTTGTAGCCACTATATGGGTGCTGGATCAAACCCGTGCTCTTCACAGCTAAGCCACCTCTCCATCCCCAGCTAACCAGCATTTTAGAGGAAAAGCTTAAATATTAATATCAATAATAGGCATGTATTAAAGCTATCAGACACACACTTAAAGAACTAAAGACAGATTTTCCTCTAGGAGATGAAAAAAGGAAAATTACGGAGGTGAGAATAAAAAAGGAATATTACAGAGGTGAGAAATGAAGACAATTTTGGCTGAGATTGGTAATCTGACCACAAGACAATATGAAACATATAATTAGACCTATTACTGCCAGGCATGATAGCACATGATGTGATCCCAGCACAAAGGACAGGAACAGAGGGCAATTTCTAGACTACAGTAATTATAAGCCAACCTGAACTATAGAGCAAGACCTTTCCCCATCCCCAAGAAAGATTTGTTGGTATACATATATATAATTAGTAAAAAAAAGTCCACTAAGATCAGTGAGAAAGCATAGTTGTAATTGTGTGGCTGCTGAGAACTTTGAAGAGCCTTTAGTTGCCAACATATTCATGGTTGAAGTGGCAATAACTACAAGGATTGTGTCTCTGTCTTAGAATGAGGTCCAAGGTTTTTCGAGACAGGGTTTCTCTGTAGCTTTGCACCTTTACTGGATCTCGCTCTGTAGACCAGACTGGCCTTGAACTCACAAAGATCTTCCCACCTCTGCCTCCTGAGTGCTGGGATTAAAGGTGTGTGCATCACCACCCAGCTACAGTCTGTATTTTCAAAGGAGTCATTGCTATAAAATTTAAGAGGCAACTGATTGGGACAATGCATACATGTTGGCCATTACGTCATGAAAACACATCAAGAAAAAAGGACAGGCTCTTTGACCAAGTGTTTTAATACAACTAGTTAAAATGAAAGCAAAGAGAAACTAGCTTGGTACTTGAGAGATCACCCAAGTTCAGTTCCCAGCACCCACATTGGGTGGCTCACAACTGCCTAGAACTGTAGATCCAGAGGATCAGACACCCTCTTCTGAACTCTAGGACACCAGCACTAACATGTGCACATTCTTTCAAACAGATAAATCTTTCTTTCTTTGAAATGAAAACAAGAAAAGCTACTAACATTTCTTTCTATTTTCCAGGGTAGATTCAATTGCACATAAAAAGAATTTAATTCTAAAATCATACCAGAGTGTAAATATTGTTGAATTGCTTCATTATCACAACTGTGACTCTCCATCACCAACAAAAGCTGAAATTTTGAAATGCTTGCTAAACCTGCAAATTCAACGTATCAGTGCCAGATTTGCTGTCTTCCTAACAGGTAAATTTAGTCTGAGTTCTGATCTTCATTACTCAGTTAATCCTAAAACAGGACAGCTCTAGAAATCCTTAAGTAGTTATGGAATGCCTTATGTATGTGGTATTTCCCATAAGGCAGTAGTGCAGCATGTTTTGACAAATACCCTTAAATCCAGAGGATTCTTGCCAAGGAGTGCTAAGTTTCTCTCATTAATAGACTTCTTAATTGTTATTACCTAATTATTATTATTAAGTATATTTTTCTACTTTTTCACATTTTCTGTGAGCCTTAGCTGGGCTGCCTGGTTTACTAAAACCAGTATAGTTATCCATTATATCCCTTCCCTCCCCCACGCTGCTGCCATTTGTCTTGAGGTTTTCTTCTTATTCTAAGGAATTCTGCTACTTCAAAAAAGTGGGTATGCCAGTTTTTGTCACAGTTTTTCTTCTTTACAGACAAGCCCAAAGTGTCTACAGAAGTCTTTCAAAATAATGGAATCCTTGTTGCAGATATAAACTACTTCACTGAAAATATACAAAAGATAGCAGCTCCATTTAAGAGTAGCTACTGGTAAGAACTTTTTGCAAAACTTGTAGTGTAAGCTGGAATTACTGGCAGCAAACAGTGCCACTGAGGGAAAGAAAGCTGTTCAAAACTGCACTTTAAATTCAAATGGGATGCACCAGTGAGTAGAATTTCCATCAGCTTCTATGATTACCACAAATGAGATTAACCAACCTGTTTCAACATGATAGATAGGCTTTTCCCCACTCGGTAGTTATCCCAGTTCTAAGTATTTCTTGGTCATTTAGCTGTACCAATTTTGTGTTCCTACAGGTGATTAAACTACATTTTGGAGTTGAGACTAGACATGGAAGATAACAACAATCAATAAATTAGTATTTTCCTGGGTCTGAAAAACTTCAAATACATACAAACAATCCTCATCTGAAAAATCCATGTTTCATTTTCCATGCTTTGCTAGAATGTCTCATTTCATCATGGACCATAGTTGCCATTAGCTTTGGGTTACAATGTTTGAATGTTGTAAATTATTTTCATTCTAAACATCATGCCTTCAAAACTATATTGAGCTTGACATAAAAATTGAGACCTTAACATGTTTTATGTAGCTAAAGTAAAATCTATTTTAACAAATAGCTGTTTTTGCGTGTGGTCAGAGGCTTATCAAGTGCATGTTTCAGATGTTTTACCACATTGTAAAAAAATATAGTCTGTAATGGTTGTTTGCTATTGCATAAAGAACACTACAAAGAGAAAAGCATTTTTTTCATAAATGACAAATTTATACACTTTTCCACTGTTTTTTTTTTTTTAATGCTGCACTACAAAAATCAATCTGAGGATGAAATTATTTATATTAGAACTTTCTTAAGTCTTTAAAATACACACAAGAGAAAAACCATTTGTATACTATCTATTTGGAACAAAGGCTTTTTATACCTAGTTTCAGGTTGGGTTGGTTTTATTTTGTTTTGTTTTGTTTTTTTAAATAAAGATAATTAAAATGCACTTGTTTGTGCTGTGATTCAATCTGCGTGCAAGACCACTGACCAGGATGCCTAAGAAGAATCCTACTACAATGAGCCTGGTAACTATATTAAGGATTGGATGAAAATGACTAGTTTCATTTTATTCTATCAGGTAATACCAATACCCTTAGCTCACCAGAAGGCAGTGTAAAAGCAGAACACAAGTAGACAATCTGGAGGACAATGGTTTCCAGAGTTTGGCTTTATTTTTTTTGCAGTACAGAAATCATTTGGAGCCATTTTGAAACAGACATCATTGAAATCAAGGCTCTGTCAAATCAATACTGCATTGCAGCTTGGTCCATTGAAGAAGCCATACCTGGGATAAAAGGTGCTTGCTTCTATGTTTTCCTACTTACCATAAGGTTCCTTTTCTCCTCCCTCAGCAATTGTAGTAGGTTAAAATACCACATACTGGCTTCCCTCCAAACAACTTCCTAAGTGTCAAGTTTGGTTAGAAGTTTATACCCACATGAACAAAATATGTGGGTCTACTGTTTGGGCCCTGCTTTAATACTTTAGACAGCAAAATCGAGAAAACTTTGAATGTTTTCCCAAACCAAAGAATATTCAATTTAGATTCCCAATCTCAGGATGGCACAAATTGTATAGATCCAGCTCTTGAGCAGAGGCACCCAATAGCAAAGGCTACACTGATTAAAAGATACAAGTACTGTATCAGGTTGTCTATCAATATTTGTTTAGAACAGCTCCTTCACTAAAAAAAAACCCAGTCTGGTTAAATTGAACAGAACCAACCAATTCTGACTAGCCATTCCATGAAAACAAGTTAATACATGATATTAGAAAAGTGAAGGGAAAGAGTATTGACTGGTATAGCACTCTTCAATTTCCATTTTGATCATAAAAGCAGGGCATACAATATTGATTTCATACAATACACATTATTTGCCAAATTTTGTTTGTCCTAATTACATTATATGTACTGCTGTTAGTCTTCTCCATAAATGTCATTCTTCTTGCGCTTCATTTCTTCAAAGTCAAACTCAGATCCTGTCATTCTCTTATAGATATCTTTAATGTCATCACATGTTGTCTCAAAGTGAGTGGTAGCATCATAGGCACGGGAAATAAAGATCTGGAATTAAGAATTATAGAGACTTCAAACTACTTAGAGGTGCTCCCCAATAAAGACTGGTAATGACTTTTTCCAGATCATCACACTTACCTGACTCTCCGTTCCCAAATCTTTCGGTACAAAGAGGTCACTGATGCTGACAAATCTAAATGGGAAGAAAGAAATCAGCATCACTGCTTTGCCTTAAAGCATAAGACTGACAGGACAAGGCATTCTAAGGATTCACAGCAACCAATGGCTGCCCTGTCTTCTCAGAATTACCTGACCATGCAGCACACACCAACAACTCAGTTGACATGAATGAGCACAATACTCACTTCTGTTCAATTGGTTCCAAGAGTTCCAAAGCTGGTCTGATTTCTTTCTCCGGTTCCTTGGTCTCCACAGTTGTACTTACAATGGCAATATATTTGCCCTGTGCTGCCACATTGTGTGCAAAGGAGATCATGCAAACATAGATATCTAAAAGCAAATAACAACATACACCTTGGCATTTGTAAACCTTGGGCACAAGTGCACTCAAGTATCATGGTTTCATTGTATTATAAATAAAAATTACTTGGGGCAGGCAATGTTGTTTAAACTTGTTATTTATGGAGGTAAACTAAGTCTTAGTAAGTTACAAATATTTACTAACGGAAATTTCTCTTTCCCATATTATGGTTCGTATATAAAATATCACCCAAAATAGATTCATACTCTAAAGGATTGGTCCTTTGCTGGTGGTGCTTTTGACAGATGAATGGATCAGGCAAGTGCCAATCTCATCAATCCATTGATGAGTTCAGAGCTGAATGGGCTGTTAGGAAATAGGATCTAACACAGTGGTTTTCAACCTTCCAAATGCTGTGACCCTTTAATACAGTTCCTCATATTGTGGTAACCCCCGACCATAAAATTATTTTATTACTATTATAAGGATTTTGTTGTTTGGTTGGTTGTTTTTTTGGGTTTTTTTTTTTTTTTTTTTTTTTTTTTGAGGATCGAACCCAGGGCTTTGCGCTTGCTAGGCAAGCACTCTACCACTGAGCTAAATCCCCAACCCTGTTTTTTGTTTGAGACAGGGTTTTTCTCTTTGTCCTAGAACTTTTGTAGACCAGGCTAGACTTGAATTTAATCCCTGCCTCTGCCTCCAAAGTGCTGGGATTAAAGGCATGTGCCACCACCACCCAGCCAAAAAATTACTCCTGCGAAACTAATTTTGCTAGTTATGAGTCTTAATTGAATATCTGATAAGCACAATATGTGATCCCTGTGAAAGGGCTGTTCGACCACCAAAGGGATCATAACTCATAGGTTGAGAACCACTTATGGGCATGTCTTTGAAAGGGTATGATCTTGTGTGGTTTTGTTTGTTTATTTTAAGATTTTTTTATTTATTATCTATACAGAAGAGGGCACCAGATCTCATTACAGATGGTTGGTTGTAAGACACCATGTGGTTGCTGGGAATTGAACTCAGGATCTCTGGAAGAGCAGTTGGTGCTCTTAACCTCCAAGCCATCTCTTCAGCCCACCCAAGACCCTTTCTTGCTTGCTGTCTGCTTTCCTAGTTTCCATGAAGTAAGCGTATTTTGCTGCCACATACATCATTAGACTCCGCCTTGTCCTCAACACAACTGAGTCAGCTGACTACACTGAAAACAGGAGCCAAAATCAATCTTTCCTCTGACAGGGTGGTTTTCCCATGGAAAAGCTCACTAAAATGTTAGAGATTGAGGATGTATGATAACTATAAACTGCTAAACCTAGAGATAAACTCAAACTTTAGATTTGGCTAAAGGTTTTGAATGGAGGCTTTATTACATACTGATTTCTTAATTTACTTATTGGAAAATTAACACATATTACCATAACCACTATTCTAAATATAATTTCAAACGTAGAAATAATTTTTGGAGTTTTCAAGTTTTTCACAGGTCTGAGAATCTGCATGAGAATCACTTTTTAAAAAAAAACAACAAAAACAAAAACGTGTTTCTAGGCCAGGCGGTGGTGGCACACGCATTTAATCCCAGCACTCAGGAGACAGAGGCAAGCGAATCTCTGTGAGTTCGAGGCCAGCCTGGTCTCCAAAGCGAGTTCCAGGAAAGGTGCAAAGCTACACAGAGAAACCAAAAAAAAAAAAAAAAAAAAGGGTTTCTTTCTGTTCTAGTGAAAATGCTCTGCGGTGTGGTTTCTTATGTGAAAGGGGAAAAAATATCCTAATACTGAAAACTCCTGAGTGAAATGAGATGTGAGCATTCTAAACAAAATGTAAAATACAGTTGAAAACTACTGGTTATATCAAAATGGGAATTGAAATTTTAGACCAAGTCCTGACTTGAATCACAGAAATGAACACTGTTTTCTACCACATTGCTAAAACAAATACAATCATTAAACCACAATGACACAGAATCAGCTCAAACACAGTGATGTCAGTTGAGCTAATAAATGAAAGCTGGAAGCCTGCAAGAGTTCATCCATGCAGTCTGTTCATTCTAGACATGAAACAAGGATTCAAGGCAATGGATCCCAGGCTGGCATCATTTCAGTGTACTGCTGCTAGAAGAACCACATCTGCCTTCCTAGGTCTGCTTCCCATATCAAACTAAAGTCTCTTTATTACAGTATGGAATAAAGCCATTCAACCCTTGTCAGGGACCAAGATGTCAGGAACCAAACATGAACCATGGAAAAGTACTAGCTAGGTCAGAGAACAAGTCATATGCCCACTGCCCTTTCCCAGAGCAGTAACCAGAGGCCCCCAAAGATAAGAACATTCCACAGTCAAGTGCCATGACAACCAATCGTAAAGAGCATTCCATGGTCAGGTAGCCTAGGAACAGAACAAATGGGCCCTGACCAGTGACCTTAGCCAACATCCTGCAGTTGCACAATCTGCACGTCTCCCGCATCCTGCACCCCTTCCACGTTTCTTCCCCCTTCCCTCCTCCCTGCCCCCTCCCCCTCCTGTGCTATATAAGCCTTGCTGAGGAAAATAAAATTTGCAGCTTGATCAGAATCCTGTCTTGATGTTGTCCTTCGTGTCCCTGTCCCTTTCATTCTCTCCCACAGGAGGGTCGCGCCTGTTGAAACCCCGCTGGCCGGGGAAACTGGCGCCCAATATTGGGGCTCGACCCTCGCCTCGTCAGGAGTTGAAAGTCCTGCTCCAGGAAAGCCCAGACGTCTGGTGGAGATTTGAAGCAATCGCCCGTCAAGAACGCCCAACTCGACGTTGTCCCAGTGATCCGGAGGAGAGCAGGAAGGATGAGTTGAGTCTAAACGAAAGATTTCGCCATGGGACAGGGAACTTCTTCTCATGACTTGATCATAAAGGGTATTAAAGAGGCCCTCCAGACACGAGGGTTAAGGGTTCGTAAAAAAGACCTCAACAAATTCTTTAGTCAGTTAGAGGACTGTTGTCCTTGGTTTCCCCAAGAAGGAACAATTGATGAAAAACACTGGAAAAAGGTGGGCGACTGCCTTAAGGACTACTACTGCGCCTTTGACCCAGACAAAGTCCTTATCATAACCTTTTCCTATTGGAACATTGTTAATGATATTCTCAGGATCCAAAGGACCTCCCCCTCCCCTGACATTGAGTCGGTTATTTCACAGGGAAAAAAAAGTCATGAAAGAACAGTCTCGCACACCCTCTTGTGCTGATTCACATCCTCCCCACCCCCCCCCCCCCCACCGACTGCCTTCGCAAGCTCCCTCTATACAGGAGATTAAAAAATATTGGAGTCCAATCACCCCCACCTTTAGTCTATCTACCCCTCCCTCCAGGGTCTTGACCCGGCCACCCTTAACCCTGGCGATGGGGCCAGTCTAAAAAAGGAGGCCGCCAACTTAGTCCCCTTAACCCGACCCTCATAAAAGCCACTCCCAACAAAAATAACATAATCTTACTCAGCATCCTCCTTATGATGTTATGATGCCCCCCTCACTGCCCCCTTCTGTGCCCCAGTCGTTGAGGCCCCTGCAGGTTCACCGCCGACGCTCCCAATGCCAACCCCCAATGATCTAGAAATCCCCCATAATCTTGTAGCAGAGTCACAGCGCCTACAGGGCACACTTCGGGCCTGCAGACAACACCTGGCCCTTCTAAAGGAACTACGCTCCCTCGAACAGGAGCACTCTGACTTCGCCCTGGGTGCCCCCAAAAACTCAAAAAACCTCAGCCACAGCCAGTCTTGGCTTTTCCCACTACCTGAAGCCAGGCGAGTAGATCAGATCCGCCAAATCTGCCTCAGACGGAGGAGTTGCCTCCCAGTGAAGAGGAGGAGGGAGAGACCCCCCACAAGGAAGAGCCCCTAATTACAGGCTCCAGGGCCGATCAGGCCCCCCCCACCCGGTCAGTCTTACCAAAAACTTAGCTTTTGCTTTGTTGAGCGCCTTAAATCAGCCTGCGCCCAGTATGGCCCCACCGCTCCCTTTACTCTTGCGTTGCTTGAAAACCAGAGTGAGGCTTGGCTTACGCCAAATGATTGGTATTTTTTGGCCCATGCCACTCTGTCTGGGGGAGATTTTGTCTTATGGAAAACTGACTTCTCAGAAAACTGCCGCGAGACAGCACAGCGCAATGCTGATAACCCTTCCTCAAAACATTAGACCATTAATAAACTTCTTAGCAAAACTCCTTATGACAAAAACGAGGTCCAGGCCACCTTTCCACCTGGCTTATTGGCCCAGATTCAGGTCGACAGCCTTCAAGCCTGGAAGTGGCTGCCCCAAAAAGACACTGCTACCACCTCATTGGCCAAGGTGTGTCAGGGACCAGATGAGCCCTATAAGTGATTTTATATCCCGTCTCAATGATGCTGCTGAGCGCCTCCTAGGCTTGGGAGAAAGTGAGAGAACATTTGTTAAAGACCTCACCTTTGAAAATGCAAAGCCTGTCAGGAGGTTCTCCGCCCCCACAGAGATAGGGCCCCCCTTTCTGAGTACGAGCCTTTGTACGGAAGTTGGTTCTGCCCATGCCATAGGTTTGGCTATCAGCGCAGCCCTAAAGTCGGTGGGCAGCCAAGAATTGAGATCCCAACAAAGTCTCCTTTGCTTCTGTAAACCACCAGGACACTTTACACGGGAATGCCCCAAGCGGATCCCTGCCCCCTCGGGGAGCATGGCCATGATGCCCCAGCCCGGGGTCACCACTCGGCCACTACCAACCACCCCATGTCCTAGATGTGGCCATGGCCTTCATTGGGCGAGAGAATGTAAATCTAAAACTGATGCTCATGGTCACCTGCTCCCTCCCCACCCGTAGACAAACTTTCTTCAGGGCCAGCCCTTGGCCCCTCCGCTCCGGGGAGTGCCCCATGGGGCCTCGCAGGCCACTCCCCAACTGTCTGCTCCCTCCAACGGGCAACCACAGGCAGCGCAGGACTGGATCTTTTTGCCACCACCAACACAATACTAGATCCATCCCAGGGCCCCCAAAAGTCATCCCTACCAGGATTTGGGGCCCCCTGCCCCCAGACACTCATGCCCTCATCCTTGGCGGTGCCTAATCCACCTTAAAAGGTATCCAGATCTACTCTAGAATTATTGATAATGACTATACAGGAGATATTAAGAGTTTGGCCTTGGCACTCCAGGGTCTTGTTGCCATCTCCTGAGGTACCACCTGGCCCAGCTGGTTACCCTCCCTGTGCTTTCCTGTGATAACCACATTCATTCTGCCCAGCCCGGAGGAGCTGCTCAGATTGGCTCACCAGAGGTTTATTGGGTTCAGCCTATTTCTCACTCTTGACCCACACTTACCCTTAAAGCTAGAAGGCAAAAAATTCCAGAGGATTTTGGATACTGGTGCTGATGTCACTGTAATCTCCCAAGACCATTGGGACCATCCTGGCCCCTTACCCCTCCCTCACCGACCTCAAGGGCATAGGTCAATCCAAAAACACCCTCCAATCCTCTAAAGTTCTGACCTGGACAGATGAGGAGGGTAACCAGGGTACTGTCACCTCCTTTGTGGTCCCTGGGCTCCCTGTCAACCTTTGGGGTTGAGATATTCTCTCACAAATGAAGGTCATCCTCTGTAGCCCAAATGAGGTGATTACCCAACAAATGTTACACATGAGCTTCATCCCAGGAAAGGGTCTTGGTAAACTTCAACAGGGCCGAACCCAACCCGTCACTCCCACTAATAAAACAGATAGGCTCGGTCTTAGCTTTGAGGGTTTTTAATTGAGGCCACTGCTCCCCCTGTACACTATTTAGATAAAAATCACTTGGCTTACCCAAGAACCTGTGTGGGTAGGCCAGTGGCCTCTGCCACTAGAAAAACTACAGGCGGCGGACATGTTGGTACAGTAAGAGCTCACTACTGGTCCTATTGAACCATCCAATTCCCCCTGGAATACACCCATCTATGTCATACAGAAAAAATCTGGGAAATGGAGACTCCTCCAAGACCTTCGAACTATTAATAAGGTTATGCAGCCCATGGGCGCACTCCAACCAGGCATGCCCTCACACACTGCCATCCCTGAGGCCTATCATAAAATGGTTATCGATTTAAAAGATTGCTTCTTTACCATTCCCCCTACATCCTGAGAGATCAAGCTTATTTTGCCTTTAGCCTCCCTTGGGCCCCATGCTCCGCTTTCATTGGTGCGTTCTACCCCAGGGAATGGCAAATAGCCCGACTCTCTGCCAAAAGTTTGTGTCTCAGGCGGCCAATCCCATACGTCAAAAATGGCCCTCTACTTATATCTTGCATTACATGGATGACCTTCTTTTGGCCGCCCCTAGCTCCTCCATCTTAGAATCAACTTTCTAAGATCTGTCACAGGCTCTTTGTGCTGCTGGCTTACAGCTCGCCCCTGATAAGATCCATCGCTCCCGTGCCCTTAGTTATCTGGGCCTTAAATTATATACCAATCGAGGCTTGGTCCCACCTAGGCCATTTCCTCCCAAGCCTCTTTTCAGGTTGATTATTCCGTCCCACTGGTTTTTGCTGTCTTATCCACTCCCCATGTGCCCACCAGGGTCCTTTGGCAGAGTTCCCCTTCTACATTAAGGGCCCAGGATAAACTTAAGTGTCTTTCTCTCTTATGGATTCATATGCCTGCCAGTCATACTAAGGTCATTCCCACTTCTTCCTTAATCACGCACGGTCGCCAGACCTCGCATCAGATTTTTGGTAAGGACCCCATTCCATCCTAACCCCCTACACTCATGAACAAACTCAATTTTTGTTTCAGACACTGGATTGTTGGGGTATTATCTTTTCGGGGTTCCTGGGCCTTCTTGACAATCACCTCCCTGATGACCCAGTCCTTCATTTTGCATCCATTCATCCTTTTATTTTCTCAAGTCATTTCCCCTAGCCCCATGCCTGAGGCCCCGACTGTTTTTTACTGATGGGTCAGCCAATGGCCCTGCGGCTTATGCCTTTCAAGGTCGCTGGTTTCCCTTCCCTTTGTCCTTTCGCTCAGCTCCGCTGGGTCAACTTTTTGCTGTTATACAGGTTTTTCAGGATTTCCATGATTCCCCACTTAACATTTACACTGATAGTGCGTATATCGCTCATTCGATACCCCTTCATGATACAGCCCCCTTCATTAAGCCCACCTCCAATCTGGGTGTGCAAATCAGAGAAAAAACTTGCCACCATCCGTTTTTATGTCTGCCCTGGTCATCATTGGCCTCGTAAGCGTCTCTACAAATGTGGGGGAACCGGAGTTCTCTTTTACAAGTCCTGGGGATGTGAAACTACAGGCACTACCTATTGGCACCCCTCTTCTTCTTGGGATTTTATTACTGTCACCAGTAATTATTCCATTGGACATATTAATCCTTATTATGACACCCCTGACTGTTCCTCCTGGTGTTACCCTCTAAAAGTTACCTTCACCGAGGCCGGGAAGGCTCATTCGGCCTGAGAGGCGGGCCTCATTTGGGGCCTTCGCCTATATCAGGAAGGAAGAGATACAGGTGTCAGTCACCTTTATCATCAAACTTTTAAAACAGCCTGTTAATTCCCCTAACCCTGTTGCCATCGGTTCCAACCCTCTTCTTGGCAACAATGATTTTCCTACAACCAATATATCTCAGACATCCAAAGGTTCTTCTCCCACGTTCCCATCTCCCCCACCAACTACCAAGGGTATGATTACCACCCTTATCACAAAAACTTACCAGGTACTTAATACCTCCAAACCTGATTTGGTTGACTCCTGCTGGCTTTGCTATCATCCTGCCCCATTTTATGAAGGAGTGGCTGTTGATTTAAATTTCTCCCTAACCACTGACCCACATGATTGTCGCTGGCAACAGCCACCCACATCTCGCCTTACACTCTCCCAAGTTATGGGCTCAGGCCGCTGCCTTGTCACCTGAGGCACTACCATTCCTGTTTATCAACCCCTTTGCAATGTCACAGACAACCTAAGTACCTCCTTTAAGTCTGGATATCTCCTCCCTGCCAATGATGCTTGGTGGGCCTGTACTGATGGCCTAACACCATGCATTTCTCTTCATTTAAATAATCCTTCTGCCCCCTTATTCTGCATATTGGTTCAGCTTACCCCTAGGCTAACCTATTATTCTCCAGATCAATTCTCAGGAAGATGGGAAGAGAAGACTCTGGCAGAGACGGCCGACCTCGCACCCCCCCCCCCATTGCTCGAAAAGGGGGCCCGAGACCGCAGTCACTTTAGCTGTCCTCCTTGGGGTGGGGGCGGCAGGGGCCGGTACGGGCATAACCTCCCTGTTTTTGTTTTTGTTTTTTAAAGCTGAGGATCGAACTCAGGGCCTTGCGTTTGCTAGGCAAGCACTCTACCACTGAGCTAAATCCCCAATCCCTCCCTGATTTTATCTAATCAACATTATTCAGAGCTTAGAATTTCCATAGACGAAGACATAGCGCAGCTGCGAGGCATCTCCACCCTTGAATCCTCCCTCAGCTCCCTTTCAGAGGTGGTCCTCCAAAACTGCCGAGGGCTAGACCTCCTCTTTTTACCACAAGGAGGCCTCTGTGCCGCTCTTAAGGAAGAGTGTTGCTTCTATACTGATCACACAGGAGTAGCAAGGGATAGGATGGCCAAGGTCCGTGAAGGCTTAGAGAAGCACAAAAGAGAAAGGGATCAAGAGCTAGCCTGGTTCCAAAATTGGTTCTCTGCATCTCCCTGGCTAACCACCCTCCTGCCATCCCTCCTGGGACCCTTGGTTAGCCTCATTCTTGTCTTGACATTCCACCCTTGGGCTTTGTCTCAACTCAATTTGTGTACAATCAGCTGGCTAAACTTCAAGCAAAACAAATTCAGGTTCATTACCATCGCCTCAACCTCCATGAACGTGGTCTCGATGAAACAGATACAGACTCCATATCAGCACAGACCCCTCTGCCCAGGGGAGGATGCACCTGTGCCTGGGAGCTAGAACCTACTGCATAGGAGATTGAGGGTGCAGCCGGGACTGCAGAAGGCAGGGAGACTAAAGTGCTCCACCAACCTGGGTGCCTTGGATGACATGTTCTATTGCACGGCGGTTATGCAGACCCTATACTCTTCCCTCCCGGATTAAAACCCGCCCCCTGTAAAAAACTGCATTGTTCCAGCTTCCTTCAGGACATGTGGGGACGCCTACATGGGGAGATGTCAGGGACCAAGATGTCAGGAACCAAACCTGAACCATGGAAAAGTACTAGCTAGGTCAGAGAACAACTCATACGCCCACTGCCCTTTCCCAGAGCAGTAACCAGAAGCCCCCAAAGATAAGAGAACATTCCACAGTCAGGTGCCATGACAACCGAACATAAAGAGCATTCCACTGTCAGGTAGCCTAGCAACAGAACAAATAGGCCCTGACCAGTGACCTTAGCCAACATTCTGCAGTTGCACGATCTGCACATCTCCCACCTCCTGCACCCCTTCCTGCCCCTTCCCCCTCCTGTGCTATATAAGCCTTGCTGAGGAAAATAAAATTTGCAGCTTGACCAGAATCCTGTCTTGCTGTTGTTCTTCATGTCCCCCATCCCTTTCATTCTCTTCCACAGGTGGGTCGCACCTGTTGAAATCCCCTTGGCCGGGGGAAAACCCTCATTGACTGGTCTCCAAAACATACCTGACTTGCGGTTGACTTGGTTCTGTGGAATGATGATCTGGCAGGAATTGGCATCATTGGTGTTCTTGATAGGGTGGCTAAGGATACAGATCACTCTGATTACCTGGCCCACTTTTTCAACCCGATCTTTTACATAGCTGGGGTCGCAGATGAGCTGCTTACAGCGAGCAATCTGTAACAAAACATTAAAAGAGACATTATAAAGATGACATGGAAACATGGCAATATGTCACACATTCATGTATTAGAAATTTAAGCTCTCCAAATCAACCCTAAAATGGATATTGAATCTTAAACACTGAATTTATTAATAACTAAAACAATTGAGAAAAGAACACAGATGGAGGACTCCACTAAAAAACTATAGAAGGGCCGGGCGGTGGTGGTGCAAGCCTGTAATCCCAGCACTCGGGAGGCAGAGGCAGGTGGAGCTCTGTGAGTTCGAGGCCTGCCTGGTCTACAAAGTGAGTTCCAGGACAGCCTCCAAAGCTACAGAGAAACCCTGTCTTGAAAAACAAACAAACAAAAACTACAGCAGTCAATACAGTGTGGTACCCAGTATTAGCACAAAGATAAGGAACAGAAGAAAAGCCAGAAATGAACCTTCATACTTTCAAGTGATTTTTGATAAAACCAATTATAGGATAAGGGAAAATCTTAAAAACTTGTAGAACACAGTTGTAATCTCAGCACTTAGATGAGGAGGTAGGTTCAAGTTTGATGCCAACCTGTTCTCTATAGTTTAGACCAATGAGGGCTACCTGCATGAGACTCTCAAAAGAACACAGAACAAAACCATTAGGGCTGGTAAAACTGCATCTGCTATTTAAAAAAAAAAAAAAAAAAAAAAAAGTTAAAATTTACCTAAAACCATACATAAGGGATTAAGACCTGAAATTATAAAAATTCTTAGGGGGAAAAAAAAGGAAAAAGTTTCATTTATTGTAATAACTTTTTAACACACCAAAGACTCACAAAAGGGACTTCATGAAAAGTTAAAATTTGTGTGTATCACATATTAAACTTTTTTGGGGAGAGGGGAGATTTTGAGATAGGGTTTTTCTGTGTAGTTTTGGTGCCTGTCATGGATCTCACTTTGTAGACCAGCCTGGCCTTGAACTCTCAGAGATTTGCCTGGCTCTGCCTCCCAAATGCTGGATGAAAGGCATGTGCCACCGCTGGCCGGGTAGATACAAAACTCTTAATGCAGTTAAATGCAAAAGGAAACATCATAATGAGAAGAAATATTTGCAAGTAATATATCTGATAAGGAATTAATATCCACAGTATATCAAGAACTGCTAGAATTCAGCAATTTAAAAAAAGACTGTTAATTGCCGGCAGTAGCGGGCAATGCACTCAAGAGGCAGAGAAGCAGGTGGATCTTTGAAATCAAGGTCAGCTTGGTCAACAGAACAAGTTCAGGACAGCCAGGGCTATGCAGAGAAAGTCTGCCTCTAAATAAATAAATAAGCGTAAGTGGGGGAGGGTGCCGCACACCTGTCTGTAAAGATTTCCATAGACATTTCTCCAAAGCTCTACAAATGGCCAAGTACCATATCACCAAGCACCAGTGATGGGAAATCAAAACCACAAGACTCCTATTAGGATGGTCACTTCCCAAACAGAAAGTGACAACAGGGTATTGGCACCCCTCGTGAGAATGGAACATAAAATGGCTGATGTCACAATATGACACTTTCTCAAAAAAAAAAAAAAATAACAGAATTACTGTTTAAATCAATGAATGCCAGAATTACTATTTAATCCAGCAGTTCAACCTCTTGGTATATAACCAAAAAACTGAAAACAGGGTCTTAAAGATAGTTATTTTGCACAGCAATGCTCATAGGAGAATCACTCAAAACAGCTATTTGGGAAAAAGTAATTTATAATTTACCATTCAGTGTTTACAGTGTTTTGTTTTTTAAACAGTGTATTGGTAATGAGGCTTCAAAGACTAAGGTCCTAGATTCCATCCCAAGCACCACCAAAACAAAAACAAAAACAAAACAAACACACACACACACACACACACACACACACAAAAACACCCAAACCTCTAAACCACCAACAACTATATTTATAGTTTTCTCTAAATCTATTATCTCTATAACTTAGTTCATAATTACTGAACTGCAGGTAACAATTTAAACTAGCTTTACCAATAATCAATGTTAGGAAGTTGCAAGAAGTTCAGAAGTAATTCAAATCCTGGCTCTACTTGACCTCAAGAGATTATTGTTAGACTGTCATACATGTCCTAGTAGAACGTAAATAATCAGTACATGATATAATACTGAAAAGATGTTGTCATCTTAAGGCTTAGTTGCATGACAAATGTATTACAGCCACTTCTGTTTCATACCAACACCCTGAAGCTGTTCCGAGAAAAAGCTGTGTGAAAAATTAAACAAAAAACTGTAAACAATGAGTGAGTGAGTGAGTGAGTGAGTGAGAGTGATAGAGAGAGAGAGAGAGATGTCCTGGGATGTAATATCAATGTCCACACCACATTAAATATATAGCAGAAAGCACAATTTTTTTCCAGAGCTGAGGACTGAACCCAGGGCCTTGCACTTGCTAGGCAAGCGCTCTACCACTGAGCTAAATCCCCAACCCCTGCAGACAGCACATTTTAATTAACAAGAGTAGTTACTTACCTCTCCTTCAGATTTTACACCAACCACTTTTCCATTTTGCACAATGATTTCTTCAATTGGTTTATTCAACATGTACGTACCTCCATATATAGCACTTAACCTAAAAAAATCATAATTCACAATTATTTGAATTGCTAAAATCTCCCTTCTTGATTCTTGAATTACAGTACCAACTAATTAAAGGTAATGGGCCATAAACACACAAAAAGACATGAAAGTGTGAGGAGAACTGTTGGGAAGAAAGGGTTTGAGAGGAGCAGAAAAGAACATAATAAGGTCTTGAATAAAGAAAAAAGTGTGGCTGAGTGTAGACAAAAATGAAATTATGTCAACTATTAAAAAAATACATGGATCTGAAAATCATGCTGAGCAAAATAGAGACTTAAACAAATCACATTTTTTTTCTCAAATGACTTAGGCTGAGTAACTATCTCTATTTACAATATATAAAGTAATATGTTAACAAATATACATATACACATACATGTATGACATAAAGTAAAAGGGGGTGCTACGTGATGAAGAGGACAGAGCAAGTAAAGAACAAGGGAAATTAAGGGGAGACAAAAGAGTAAACTACTTCATTTGTCTTTCATATGGAAAATAAAGATACAACTAAACACACACACACACACACACACACACACACACACATATATATAATGGTAGAAAGTCTTGCTTAACATACAGTAAAGCACTGAGATCAATCCCCAGCACTACACATAAAGATGGGATTTATGACAAATATACATCACACAAAACAAGAGAAAAAAATGAGAAAGAGGAAAAAAATGAGAATGAAAAAAAAAAAAATACAAAAGAAAAACAGAAGACCAGAGCCTCACTGACTCAGGGAACGGTATAATGCCAAGGGCCAAACACACAAGAGATTGGTGCATCAAAAGAAAAGGAAAATGAGCCGGACGGTGGTGGGGAGGCCAGAGGCAGGTGGATCTCTGTGAGTTCGAGGCCAGCCTGGTCTACAAAGTGAGTTCCAGGACAGCCTCCAAAGCTAAGGAGAAACCCTGTCTTGAAAAAAAAAAACAAAAAGAAAAGGAAAATGGGACCACATAGCTGAATAAATAATGACCTGAAATTCTGAGTTTGGTTCTTTTAAAGTAATACTCAAACAGCAAGACTGTCAAAACCTGACAAAAAGCCTGAAAGCTGTTCAGTGGACAGAAGAGAACAACTCAGAATACCTGAAGAGACAACTCTTGGGACAAAGGACAGTCACTTTCTCATTCAAGCCCAAGCCAGCCGTGGAGAAAGCAATTTCCGATGTGCTAATGAAAACAGGCTACAACCAACACAGTCCTTCAAAAGTAAGGTAAAAATTTTCAAATAAACAAAAGCCAGGCTGAGGATATAGCAGTTACACAGGGATTACCTATGTGCCACACACCCAGCTCCAAAACTCAGTTTTATGTAATTCAGTGTATTAACAGCATACAAAGAAAACATGTACCATTAACTCAATATCAACCCATTTACAATTAAAAGCTGTCCAAACTATGGAAAAATCTCACAAAACAGTCAAAAAAAACCCACCACTATTTAATAGAAAATATTTAATATTTTTTCTAAGACTGGAGACGAGAATGGTTGTTCTTGCCAGTTCAACATTTTTCTAGCCAGTACAATAAAAGCAAGAGTGGAAAAGAGACACAATGCATACAGATTTTAAGGGGAAAATCTATTCTCTCTACAACTGTGTACATGGAAAATTCTGATGTCTATCAGAATAACTGAACTAGTAAAACTAACAGCAAGGTTAATACACAAAAATTAATTGTGCATTTTATATATATTAGCAGCAAACAACTTCAAAATAAAGAACTAACAGCAGTATGAAGAAAAAAAAAATACTTTGTTTTTTTTGGGACAGGGTTTCTCTATGCAGGTTGGAGCCTGTCCTGGACTCCCTCTATAGACCAGGCTGGCCTCAAACTCAGAGATATCTCCCTGCATCTGCCTCCCCAGTGCTGGGATTAATGGTGTGTGCCACCAACAATAAAATACTTTAAATAAATTTGAACAAAGTTACATATAAAAGCATAGTGGAGACAAATTCTAAACACAGGTGTGGGTAGAAGACTCAGCATTAGTACAATGGATATTTGTCACAAATGATGTACAGACAATTCAGTTCCAATAAAAACCTTGCAAGCTTTTCTAGAAATGGACAGCCTGGTTCTAAGAGACATGAAGAACCTACAATGGCCACCATAAATTTCGAAGACATATAGTGGAAGTGTTACATCACTTGACTTCTAGGATTTAACTACAAGATTATAATAACTCATTTCACTACAAGACCACTGGGAAATGAGACACACCCAGTCAATGCAGCTGGAACAACTAAATACCAGGGATTAGGCTCAAACTGTACCTCACTTAGGCATCAACATTCTTTCAAGGTGAATTATAGCTGTTACATAATAAAGCAAAACCGGGCAGAGCCAGGCGGATCTCTATGAGTTCAAGGCAAGCCTGCTCTACAGAGCAAGATCCAGGAAAGGTGCCAAAGCTACACAGAGAAACCCTGTCTCGAAAAACCAAAAAAAAAAAAAAAAAAAAAAAGGCAAAACCACAAGCTTCTCTGGCCTTTAGGCTAAAGAATGATTTCATAGTACTCAAAATGCATTCAATAGATGTAAAAATAAGTTTGACATATTGGACTTTATCAAAGTGCAAAACTTGTTATAAAAGATAAGCCACCATCAGAAGTGGTGGTGCACACCTTTAATTCCAGGACTTGGGAGGCAGAGGCAGGTGGATCTCTGAATTTGAGGCCAGGCTGGTCTACAGAGCAAGTCCCAGGACAGCCAAGGCTATACTGTCTTAGAAAAATAAATAAATAAAAACAACAAAAAAGGACAAGCCACCAACTGGAAGGTAATATTTGTAGTACATTAGATCTGACAAAAGATTGGCACCAGAATACATCAAGATGACCCACCAATCAAAAACAAAAACAACCCAGACCTTTAAAACTGTGCAAAAGACTTGGGCAATCACAGCACAAAATTACAAATAGCTCAGGAAAAGGTAGTAAACATTAGTTTTCTAGATAGGCAACTTCAAGCCATAATGAAAGTGAGATGGTTCAGCTTTCTCAGCAGGGAAAACTGTTTTCAGGCAAGCTTGATGGCCTGAGTTTGATCCCTTGAGCCCACATAGAAAGAAGAGAACAGACCCTAACAAGCTGTCCTCTGCTCCACATGATACCCACATATTGTTGTTGGGTTTGGTTTGGTTTGTTCTTTTTTTTCAAAACAGGGTTTCTTTTTATAGGTCTGGCTGTTCTGGACCTCGCTCTGTAGACCAAGCTGGCCTCAAATTCACAGAAATTCACCTGCCTCTGCCTCCCCAGTGTTGGGATTAAAGGCGTCCACCACCACTGTCAAGCTTAAAATGATTTAAAAGATAAAATTATAATGATGTGGCATATCCCACACACTTGGGTGTTAAAACATAGGCTCAATTTCCACTGCTAAGGAAAAAAGTCTATTAAAAATAAAGATAAAACACACCTTTAATCCCAAAATGTGATAGATGGAGGTAAGCATATCCCTAACAGCTCAAATCCAGCCTGGTCCACGTAACAATTTCCGGGATAGCAAGGGCTACACAGGGAGACTTTGTCTCAAAACACCAACAAAAAAAAAAAAAAAAAAAAAAAAACAATAAACAGGGCCAGAGAGTTGGCTCAGCAGGTAAAGATACTTACTAATCTGGCATGAGTTCAATCCTCGGGACCCACTAAGTAGGAAAGAGCAGATGTCCATCCACATACATACCCAATTAAGAAATGTAATAAAGTGTCAATAAACAGCACCAAAAATATATATCCACGAGTATGGATACATAAAACTCTCACTGTTGAGTATATAAAAATTGCACAAGTGCTCAGAAAACAAGCAGTTTATTACTTTTAAAAACATACTTTTGACATCAGTCAGCAATACCAGATGTACAAAACTTAAATAGTAGTTTCATCCCCAAACTAGAAATCTAGACATCCCACCAAGAAGTGAGGTATAAACATTATTCACGTAACACTGACTCGAAGCCCATGTACTAACCTAAAGGAATCTCATAAACACACAAAACAGAAGTCGGAGGGAGATGAGCATAGACTGTATTTTTCTATGGGGAGGAATTACTTGTGGGGGAAGGGAACATTTTTATATGAGTTGGAATTGTGACAACACAGGTCTATAAAGTCTACACACTTTTCAAACTGAATTTCATTTTATTGAAGCTCTATGTTTCTTTCATTGTGCATGAATTTTAATAAAAACAAAAATAATCTCAGCTGGGCCATGTTAGCACTCGCCTTTAATCCTGGCACTCGGGAGGCAGAGGCCGGAGGGTTTCTGAGTTTGAAGCCAGCCTGGTTTACAGTGCAAGTTCCAGGATGGCCAAGGATACACAGAGAAACTCTGTCTAGAAAAACCAAAATAATAATACTAATGATAATAAAAATATTAAAAACATAAAACAAATAGCATCTCATTATTCAGAGCCATTTTTCACTTTCAGTAGTAAGGATAAAGTCTAGGATCAGCAGGGCTATAGCTAGTGGGTTAAACAGGTGCTCACCTGGCAAATCCTTGTGGCAATTCTCCAAGGCCATAGAGCGGATAAAGGTATGGGCTTTTACCATATCTTGCCAAGGACTCGCTGTAAAGTTTAATTCTATTAATGGTATCATAACACGGCTGATCTAAGTAGCTGGGGAAAAAAATACAAGAATATTAGAAAAAGACTACTTCTTGTTTATTTTAAACTCTTTTTCTGAAGTAACTTCAAATTACCACCCTTTCATTTCTCTTAAAGTACCCTAACACTAATTTGCAACTAGAACCTCTTTCCCAGGCCACACAAAAGCATACAATTCCTAAGTCTCCCATTTGGAAAACTAGAGATTCAGTTGAGCGTTTCAAGGAAAATAGGAATCTGGAAACCAAAACTGGACTCCTCACTCTGTTGTTGATATTCTACTGTAAATGTAAGATGACTAGAAATTGTCTATGATATAGAACAGGAACTGCAAAGTTGCCCCAAATCCACTTGTGGTAAACAGACCTCCTATCACTGATGGCAAGTATTTCCCAGCCTCTGCCAAGCCCTCAACGAGATTCATTAGCCTACTTACTCATCTGTTCTGTACAATGCAAGCGAATGGCCAGTGAAGTCTATAACATCTTGGCCCAAATCAAACTTCTTATACACATCTCTCATTGAGGTCTTCTTAGGGTCAATGCCCTCAAAAGTTCTAGGATCTTTTTCATCAAAGTTGGCAACATAAACTAGGAACTTCCTGAAGCGGCGTTTTTCAAACAGTCCCATTAAGCCTGAAAAATATTTTTTCAAAAAGCACACACTCACAATAGGATACTGAGAAGAAAAAATATGAGAGGATACTTTAAACATCAATGTCATTACTCAACAAATGTAATCTAGACAACATGGTCTCCAGGGACATAACAAAGATCATTCATAAAGTCTTCAATTTTAACACACAATTTCGGGTAACTAGTACATATTTGGAGAAGCTAAAACTGAAAAAATTGTTCCAAAGGCATCTATACCTATATTCATTCTTCCTCTAATAATGCTGACCTGTAATTCAACCAGTCCCCAAACTATGAATGCTGCTCCTTTGCTCTCTTTCAAATGTTAATGACACATTCTTAGACTTAATGGGAAAAGTCATTGAAGGCACCAGGGCAGAGTTAACAGCAGCCACCTTTAGAAGATGACTGCCCTGGAGAGTCACTTACTTTAATGAAATCTTAAACAATCAGTGTGCTGCTGCTCTACACTTTTTAAAAACAGCTATAAGCAGAGCTAGAGAGACGGCTCAGCGGTTAGGAGCATAGTGGCTCATGACCATCTGTAACTCCAGCCCTGTAGAGATCTAATGCCTCCTCTTCTGGGCTCCATGGGCACTAGGTATGCATGCGGTACACATATACAGGCAAATAATCACACAAAATAAAAATAAAATATCTTGGGTTGGGAATTTAGCTCAGTGGTAGAGTGCTTGCCTAGCAAGCGCAAGGCCCTGGGTTTGATCCTCAGCTCAAAAACTAAAACTAAAGTATCTTTAAAAGGAATACAATGGCTGTGGTGGAACACACACACACACACACACACACACACACACACGGGGGAGGGGGGGGTTGTAATATGTAAACCCCAAGCTCTCTCTGAGTCAGTACTCCTACTAATAACATATAATATATCTGGTAGTAAGATAAAGCTAAGAAACTTCTGGTTTTATATCCTTTCCCCTCCTCTCCTAAACGGAATAAAACATTAAAGTTAACTAATATATGCCCAAGTGCCTAAAATAGTGTCTGGCATATAACTGATAATCAATTAACTATTTTTTGACTAGATAAATGGGTTTCTGAGACTCCTTTTCACCATAAAACCTCATCATTCTAATAAATACAATGAGAATTACTTACTAGATGCCAGGGCTTCTGCTTCAGTGGAAGGAACCTTGTAGATTTTCCCCCCCTTATAGACAAAGCTTCCTTCAATAACTTTGAAATCCATATAGCGAGTGACCTCTGTGTAAAGCAGCATCTTCACCAACTGACCTACAAAAGTCACACAATGTAAGCAAGCTGTCACTGAAATCTTACTACCAATAAAAATTATTAGAAATTGCTATTAAGGGCTCCCAAACTTTTTCCAAGAATCCCCCCAAAGCCACATATTCAATGGTACAACTAGAATATACACCTCAAGCACATGTTCAAGCTTAATGTTATAACTTGTAGGCTAATGAAGCTCATCAACTTGGCTTTGCAAAGGCCATGAAATATGTACTAGCAGTGAGAAGAGATCTGTTTTACTGCAAGTGGATTTAGTCAACTTTGCAGGTCTATATCAGTCACAGACAATTCCAAATATTTCAATTTCTAAATCAACTTATATTTATTAGAGAATATCAACATCAGATAGAGAAAGGACTACAATTAGGAATACCATCTGTCTATAAGCCTAAGGAGGCTCATTTGCCCAAATCAGCCAAAATTTTTGTGAAACCAAAACCATTTTAAAGCTGATTTGAAAGGATAACTACAACAGGGTAATCACATCTTTTTTTAAGTTAGATCTGAGAGACATAACTCAGTAAAGAACATTTGACTAGCATGTATAAGATCTTGTATTCAAACTCCAGAACTAAAAAAAAATTAAGAAATAAAATATGAAGAGATACTCATGTAGCAGAGATGAAAGTACACGAAACAATTTTATTAACAGGCCCCAATATTAAGACTCGTGACTAAGAATTTAATATAGCTAGACATGGCACACCAATCCAACTCAGGAAGCTGAGGAAGAAGGATCAGTTCAGTGTCCATGCTGCCTGGGCTACACAGAAGACCATGTTTCAAAACAACACCAAAGTCTACAAGTTCAAAGGCTAGAAATTCAAATCAAAATGGAAACAATAAATGAGTGCCAACTAACAGGCCTCTTTGAAAAGGTACATTTTCAAACAACATAACAGTAGGTGAACTTCAGCCAGGCGGTGGTGGCGCACGACTTTAATCCCAGCACTCGGGAGGCAGAGCCAGGTGGATCTCTGTGTTCAAGGCCAGCCTAGTCTACAGAGTGAGATCCAGGACAGGCACCAAAACTACAGAGAAACCCTGTTTCAAAAAAAAAAAAAAAGCCGAAAAGAAAAGAAAAACACATGCAATAGAGTTGTGCAGCAAAACCCCAGACTAAAATAAAAGGCTGCTCCTGTGTCTTTAGTGGGGTGATGTCTGTAAGGAGTTCACTGCAAGGAGAACACAACAGAAAATATGCCAAGCACAACACTGACCAATTCACTAATAAACAGGAAAGCTGGTAAATAACTAATACTCATCCCACCTTCTAACAGACAGATTTATGTTAAAAATCACATTTTACCTTTCAATGACAAAATGGCAGAAACAAAAATGAGTACTACTATCAAAGGATCATAGAGGTACCAGGAAAGGCAAAAGCCAAATGTAGTAATAAATAGAAAAAGCTTCTGAAAAAGACCCCTAATTCTCTCCTAATGGTACACAATGCTATCTGTCATCAGCTTGCACACATTTCTTTCCTCCCTCTTTATTGCACCCCTACACACATTAATACACAGGCTGGAAACTCCCTGTTAACTGGGACTATACATACATATACATATATGTATCTTGAATATCAAAAGATTAAGCATAATTAAATTTAAATGGTGGCTCCATCCCTAGCACTGCAAAGAAACAAACCTGGATAGTGCCATTCTGACTATGCAAATGTTGTTTCCTTTCTGCTTAGCGTGTTACTAAATTATACAAACTTGTTGATAATTTACCCCAGAAAAATTCAGCTATTATTTAAATCTATAAGAACATTCAAATAAAGTATCTACTAATACAAACTATAAAGCATAACTCAAAAGGGAAAAAGTAGCACATTCTTTATTTCATGGGAAATAAATGTGTAACAAAAAATTTAGTTTTTCACTGGAGATGGCTCAGAGCACTGGCTGTCCTTCCAGAGGTCCTAAGTTCATTTCCCAGCAACCACATGATGGCTCACAACCATCTGTAATTTGATCTGATGACTTCTTCTGGCCAGCAGGCAGAACACTGTATACATAATAAATAAATCTTTAAAAAAAAAAAAAAAAAGTAAGAGTTGGGGATTTAGCTCAAGGCCCTGGGTTCGATTCTTAGCTCAAAAAAAAAAGTAAATTAAATAAACTATTTTATTAAAAAAAATTTTTTTAAAGGGGGGGCTGGAGAGATGGCTCAGTGGTTAAGAGCACTGACAATTCTTCCAAAGGACCGAGGTTTAATTCCCAGCACCCACATGTCTCCTCACAACTGTCTGTAATTCCAGTCCTAGGGTACTAAAACACCTATGTACATAAAATAAATAAGTTATTTAAAAAAAAGAAAATTTAAAAAAATTTAGTTTTTCCTCTTTTTATTTTTTATTTTTCCAGACAGAGCCTCACACTATGAGACCTGCTTGACCTAAAATTCACTTGCAGCACAGGCTAGCCTCAAACTATTAGCAATCCTCCAGCCTCAGCTTCCTGAGCGCTGAGATTACAGGTGTACACCACTGTACCTGGCTCATTTTTCAATACCATCTTAGAAAAAATACAGATACCACAAAATCTTAAAAGATATTTCAGTCCTCTAAAATACTGAAAAATTAGGTAATCTCAACAGCTTACACACTAGAAAACCTTTAAAAACAACTATTTAAGACTCAGGTTCACAGGCGGTGGTGGTGTACGCCTTTAGTCCCCAGACTGGGGAGGCTGAGGCAGGCAGATGTCTGTGAGTTCCAGGCCAGCCTGGCTACAAAGGGAGTTCCAGGACAGCCAGAGATGTTACACAGAGAAACCCTGTCTCGGGGGAAAAAAAAGACAGACAGGTCGGTCTACACCATTGCCTACTCAATTTAGAATTCTGGTTTGTACTACATCACACTGGATTTGCAACAAATGTTTCTGTGTGAAATGTGTATAATTTCTTATAAAATTTAAATAACAACATCTTCAATTTTGGTGCATTGTGCCACATCATGGTTTTGTTTCTTTCCAGAACTATTTACTATACCCCCTTCCCTCCATTCTTAATGACCCAGGACACTGTTAATGGAACAAATTACTAAACATACTGCTGACATCAACAAATTCCCCAGGGGCTCAGACCTGGGTAACAGTCTCTACTTCCAAACCAGATTCCACATACTGCTATAAATTATGTTAGAATTCTTTACCATTGGCCATAAGGAACTTGGGAATTAAGTCAACATTCCAGTCTCTTCCTCTCCCCATTGATGCTGGCGGTTGTCCTGGTAATTTAAATCTTTTGTATAACTAAAAGTACAAAAAAATACATGTATCAATAATGTAACAAGATGTAATTTTCACTAAAACATCAATAATTTTTAGATTGAGGGGCTGAGGTATAACACAACTACAAGAGGTGAAGTAGAAAGCATTTGATTTTTAGTCAGATAAAACTTTATCTGTCAGACAAACTTTTATTAAGTCAGATGAGACTTGTAGGGCTCAATATATTACGTAGTTAAAGAGAGTATTTAACTCATGAATACTAAGATGAACAAGCATGGGCATAAGTCTTTTCACTTACCGTGGAATCATTTAAACTCATTCCCCCTAAGTTTGCTTCTCTAGCTACACAACTTTAAAAAAAAGTTAAATACTTCAAATCTAGAAAAGATAGTTAAAACTAGTTCTTGTTAACTTGTAGCTTTTAGGCTTCACTGAAATACAACTGATATATAAATAACTTCACACACAAATATAAACACTTTGATAAGTATGAACATAAGCACAAACCAATGACTCCATTACCAGATACACATTCATCTCCAATGAGTGTCTCTCAGACAGTGTGAAATAATCAACAATTTCCTTCAAACTAGAAGCCTGTACTTCTCCAAAGAAAGAAGGAAGAGGAGGAAGGTGGTGAAAATGGTAGATCAAGAGAACAGAGAAGAAACACTTATGCTTAAAACTTTAGTTAACACTGGTTTTAAAAACAGAAGTCGGGGTTGGGGATTTAGCTCAGTGGTAGAGTGCTTGCCTAGCAAGCACAAGGCCCTGGGTTCGATCCTCAACAACACATACAAAAAAAAAAAAAAACGGAAGTCTACTGAAGACCTAAATATCACTCTCTGACTTACTGGAAATCTGAATATAGTCTAAATATTGTTCTTTTTCATACATGTAGTAGCATTATGATACTGTAGAAAATGTCATCTTTAACAGATGGAAGCTGAAATATTTAGGTCAAGTGCCACAATGTCTTTTTTACTTTCAACTTTTCAAACCCTTAAGAAAGCTAGGTCTAGTGGTACAGACCTATAAACCTGCAAGCTGAAACAGGGGGCTCTTGAGTTCAAGGCCAGCTAGGGCTACATAATAAAACCTTGTCAATTTTAAAGAAAAAGCACAGCAACAGCAACAAACAAAACCCAATCAAATGTACTAAGATGTTGCTGGATTCAGACAGGAGGTTTTGCTACACTCTAACAAAACATTCTTTCAACTCGTTCTTCAGTATCCTAAACACAAGAATAAACTTCCTGGTATAGGTATTAAACATAATTAGCCAGTGATTTAATACTCATGGAAGTATATATTATTTCACAAAAAGCGTTAATCCTCATATATGTAAAAATTTACAAGCTCCAGACAAAGAAATAAATTTAGAAAAATTCACTTATAAAATGAATCATGTGTCCCACCCCCTCCTCCCAAAAAGAGAAAAAGGAAAAAGCATAGTGAATAAACAGCATTAAGCTTGGAATTACAGTATGACTTTAAAAAATATTTATTTTTATTTCACTTGCATTGGTGTTTTGCCTGTATGTATGTCTGTATGAGGGCATCAGATCTCCTGGAATTAGAGTTACAGACAGTTGTGAGTTTCCATGTGGCTACTGGGAATTGAACTTGGGTCCTTAGGAAGAGCAGTTAGTGCTCTTAACCACTCCAACCCACCACTATGATTTTTTTTTAACCCTGCAAACACAACTCTGTAATATGGAAAACAGAGATAAAGAATGTACAACTTGGGTTTAGGGATTTAGCTCAGTGGTAGAGCGCTTGCCTAGGCAAGCGCTAGGCCCTGGGTTCGATCCTCAGCTCCAGGGGGGAAAAAAAGAATACAGGACTTTAAGGGACTGAGGAGGCCAGCCTGGTTGGTCTACAAAGTGAGTTCCAGGACAGCCAAGGCTACACAAAGAAACCCCTGCCTCAAAAAAAAACAAACCAAAGAAAGATTGAGGCAATAAATAAAGCCAGGTGAGTGATGGCATTCTGCTGGCATCCTGGGCACCCCTCCCATTCTTCCCAGTCCACACACACTTTATACAACCTCTCTAGTGGGTAGATGTTTGAGCCACGCCCTGAAGCATGGCCCCTAGTGAGGCAGGCAGCTGTAGCTGTTATACCTGCCTATGACCTTGAAGTACCGGTCTCTGGGTTGTGACCACAGGGGATCCTTAAGACAATGGGATGCACATATGCTAGCCCCTCTTGGCTACCTCATGGCTCTGGATACTGAGATCTTAGACCAAGCCGTTTAGCATGGGACATAGCTCAGCTTTCCTAGACGATACAATAAATCTCCTGTGGTTGTGAGTTTACCCCCAAATATATTTCTTTGATCATTAAATAGACTGGAGTTATCCCAATAAGCCCCCAAACTAGAAGCTCCTAAAAATAAAAGAGCTAAAGACTTATTAAATACTCTATTTAATAAGCCAAAAGTGCTAGGCATGGTGTTCCATGCCCTTCATCCCAGCCCTTGGAAGTGGAGGCAGATGGAGCTCTGTGAGTGTGAAGCCAGTCTGGTATGTATAGTGAGATTCAGGATAGCCAACACTAGGTAGAGAAAGACAGACCCTGTCTCACCCCCTCTTCCAAATAGAATAATAAGGCAAAATTGAGACCTTCTCCAAGAACTAAAGTGGAGACTCACAAGTAATTCCTACATGTAAAGATACATTGATCACAGAGACTTACATCTTCCAGTGGTGTTATAGATGCACTTTCTCCTCCATAGTACGGGTTCTGATCCATGTGAAGAACCTTCTTTCCATTCACTGACATTATCCCAGACAGGATACATTCCTAAGGGTAAACATATATTTTTAAAAGAAGAAAAGACACATGTTTAAAGTGTATTCTTTATTAAAAGGCAAACTCACTAAGCATTCTTAGTAATTCAAACACTCTCTCACCATGACAAAACTGGTGGGTTTAGAGCTTCTCTTGGACTCCTGTGAGTTCTGAGGTGAAAAATTTGTATCACAATAACAGAACCTATCAGTCACTGTTTTTTACTGGGCTGTCATTTATATTAATGCCAAATCACAGGAGAACAGAACAAAGGCAGAGGCTTTCAACTACACCCTGCCACTCTATTCTTTTCTATCAGGCATTCACTAAGGTCTTTAACGAGCCACCGAAATTTAACTTAAAGCCAGGTGGTGGTGCGGCGCACGCCTTTAGTCCCAGCACTCAGAAGGCAGAGACAGACGGATCTCTGTGAGTTTGAGGCCAGCCTGGTCTACAAAGTGAGTTCCAGGACAGGCGCCAAAGCTATAAAAAAAACCCTGTCTCGAAACACAAAAACAAAACAAAACAAAAATTTATCTTAATAAAGGCACATCTGAAATACCCACCTTTTTGTACACTGCATGGGGAAGTGCCACAGAACACTTCCAGCTCAAAGAAAATCTTTGGTGCCACTCACTTACAGGCTGGATGCAGACACTTTGCTCCGTGAGTCACCATTTTTATTTGAAAGAACCGACTACGATTAGTCAGCTTTGATAAACATTTTTCAAAAATGGACCTCTTAAAAGTCGATACATGTTGGGTATGGGAAAGGAGGAAGCCCTGAGTCCCAAGTCGGTATGTATTACTGGCATAACCATGCTCCTGGAAAATGGCAGACTTCCTCTCCGACAGAAGCAGGGAAATGGCAAAGCCTTCCCTCCTTGTCCATGTGTAAATGTTGGCTGTGTGTGCAGAAAATGTCCACCATAGCTTTCAGCACCACCACCCACTGCTTCCCAACAGAGACTGCTTCTACTGAGCTTTCCTACACCTGTCTCCTTGTGAAGTAGAATAGTATTTATTTTATTTTATTTTATTTTTGGTTTTTCCAGACAGGGTTTCTCTGTGTAGCTTTGTGCCTTTCCTGGAACTCACTTGGTAGCCCAGCTGGCCTCGAGCTCACAGAGATCCGCCTGGCTCTGCCTCCTGAGTGCTGGGATTAAAGGCATGCACCACCACCGCCCGGCTGTAGAATAGTATTTTAAGATGTATTACTTTTGTTTATGTTGCATTTGGTTTAACTCTGTGAAGCTGTGTTACTGTGCCTGTCTAAAACACCTAATGGTCTAATAAAGAGCTGAACGGCCAATAGCAAGGTAGGAGAAAGGGTAGGTGGGGCTGGCAGGAAGAGAGAATATATAGAGGGAGAAATCTGGGGGGGGGGGGGTCCTGGGAGCCAGAGGAGGAGGAGGACTCCAGGGGCCAGCCACCTAGCTACATAGCAAGCCACAGTGTAAGAATAAGATTTACAGAAGTTAGAGAATGGGAAAAGCTCAGAGGCAAAAAAAAAGATAGGTGGGCTAATGTAAGGAAAGCTGGCTAGAAACTAAGCCAAGCTAAGGCCAGGCATTCATAATTAAGAATAAACCTCCATGTGTGATGTATTTAGGAACTGGGTGGAGGTCAAACCAACAAAAGAGAAAATAGAAAACAACATCCTTGGTCTGGCAATATATTGTAAATGCTGCATCTTGTTTATCTGAATGTAAAAACCAAGCATCCTTGTTCTGCTGTATGCAATAACCCCATCTCTGTTCAACTCTATATAATAGACACTCTGAGCTTCCAGAACGCTGAAGCTTCTCCAGCAGAAAGCCCAGTCCACCTCTGTCCATGTGTTTGCCTTTTCTTCAATCCTTTGCCATCCCACTCAGATACATCTCTGGGGCCTACAAGGATCCAGCAGCTGGGGGCTGGAGAGATAGTTCAGAGGTTAAAAACACTAGCTGCTTTTCCAGAGAATCAGGGTTTGATCCCCAACACCCACAAGGCAGCTCAATCTTCTGTAACTTTTAGTTCCAAGGGATATGACTGCATTTTTCTAGCCTCCATGGGTATTAGGCAAACACATAGTACACAAACATACATAGAAGCAAAAGACCATAAACATAAAAAAATAAATAAATAAAAAGGAAAAACTGTTATTTGTTATCAAGAAAGTACAATTTATGAATGCAACATAATTTTGGAATGCTCATCCACCATCATGGGGCCCAATACTTATAGGACTTTTTGGAATGCCATTAGTAACAGCTGATTCTTTCTCATTCTTTTATCTTAAGACTGAGTCTTGCTACTATGTATACCAAGAGCTACCCAACTAGTAGTGATCCTCTTACCTTCCCACACCATACAAGACTGACTGGACTTTTCATATCAGATGAAATACCAGCACTAAAATGATCTATATTGTTCAGAGTAAGCTAGGAGTTCCTAAGTGACTGGAGAACAATGGTATGAAAAATTAAAAAAAAAAAAAAAAAAAAATCACAAAAGAATTCCAAGGTTAGGGATTTAGCTCAGTGGTAGAGCACTTGCCTAACAAGCGCAAGGCCCTGGGTTCGATCCTCAGCTTAAAAAAAAAAAAGAAAAAAAAGAATTCCAAGTACAAGCCAGAGCAAAGGATTTTTATTTAATTTTTAAAAACCTTTTTAATTGCCAGGCAGTGATGGCACACACCTTTCATCCCAGCACGTAGGAGGCAGAGGCAAGCGGATCTTTGTGAGTTTGAGGCCAGCCTGGTCTACAGAGTGAGATCCAGGAAAGGCACAAAGCTACACAGAGAAACCCTGTCTCGAAAAACCAAAAAAATAAAAAATAAGCTTTTTAATTATTTATTTTGATATTTTGCCTACATGTGTGTCTCCTGGAGGGTTTCAGATCCCCTGGAACTGTAGTTACATACATACAATTGTGAACTGCCAGGAGGTGCTAGGAATTGAACCTGGGTCCTTTGAGAGCAGCCAGTGCTCTTAACTACTGAGCCATCTCTCCAGCCCCTAAAGCAAAGAATTTTAATAGGCCAGAATAAGAAATATAGATGCAGCTTGGGTTTCATATTCCAATTAATTTATTAAAAATTGTCACTTAAGTTTTTGTGTAAATGAAAGAAATTGTCACAAAAATCTGAAAGGCAATTAAAATACTTTTCCCCTTTCTGAATACACAATTGTGAGAGGCCTCATACAAACTTCAGCTAAGACAAATACCACAAGAACATAGACACAGATAGAATCTGATTTCCAAGACAGACATTAAAAAATTTTCAAAAAATGTAAACCAAAGATTCTTTCCCTATAAATTTCATTTTAGATAATTAAATACAATATGTATATATTCTACTTAACAGAGTTGTCATTCATGTTAAAATATAATGTGCTTGTTTGAAAATGATATAAATATTTTAATTTTTATTGATTTTCCTTAACGTCTTTTCTTTGTAGACCTGTAGAAGGAACCCAGCCAGGGCTTTATGCACATTGAGCAAGCATCATTACTGAGTTCACTGCTAGCCTTGTTTGAGTTGACTTTCTTTTTCTTTTTTCTTTCTTTCAAGACAGGGTTTCTCTATGTAGCCCTGGCTGTTCTGGAACTTGAGCTACAGACCAGGCTGGCCTCAAATTTGGAGATCTACTTGCCTCTACCTTCCAAGTGTACATTAAAGGTATGCACCACCACCACCTGACTAAGTTGACTTTTTATTACACATACAGTGTTCTGTCTCCATGTATGTCTGCAGGCCAGAAGAGGGCTCCAGATCTCATTACAGATGGTTGTGAATCACCATTTAGTTGCTGGGAATTGAACTCAGGACCTCTGGAAGAGGTGCCAGTGCTCTTTACCGTTCAGCCACCTCTCCAGCCCCTAAGCTGACTTTTAATAATGGTAGCTATAACCTTCACAAACAATAAATATTTGATATCCTCAGTTGTATATGTGTTACACATGAATGTTTTAAGAATGTACTGGAATATATCAAGCACCTGTGTGTGTGTATAGAAGTCAGAGATTGTGTTGGGTGTCTTCCTCAGTTGCTACCTACCTTAATTTTTTGAGAGAAGTCTCACACTGATTCAGCTGTACAGCCTGGAAGCAAGTCTCAGAATCCAACTGATTATAGCCCCTCCCTAGTCGTTGTCCCCACCCCCCCCCCCCCCCCCCCCCACACACATTCAACTTTTTACATGTGTGTTAGGGACTGAACTCAGGTTCCATTAAGTCATCCCACAATACTTAACATACGAGGTTGCCAATGTAGAATGCTTACTTAGCATGCATGATACACTGGGTTCAATCCCTACTATTATTAAAGAGGAGATGGGAAAGGGATTTTTTAAAATCCCAAGAAGGAATGGTGAGAACAATTGCTGCTCTCCCAGAAGTCTGGTTCCTAGCACCCATGCGGTATAACTGCCTCTAGCTCCAATTCTAAAAAATGCCCTCTTTCAACTTCTTGATCAACTGCACTCCCATGGCACATATTCACATAGGCATACACATAAATAAAAACTTCAAGGAAAAAAATTCCTAAGGCCTGACCTAAAGGAGGAGGCATCTAAGATAATCCTTAATAAACTGATAAATTATAAATGACCACTATCCAGGTGAGTAAGAATAAATATATTAGACAAACCAAATTAAGAAGGAGAAAGAAAAAAATTCAAGAATGCAGTAAGAAACAGAGATAAAATATACACTCATTCAAACTCTTATGGTCATGAATGCTTTACAGTTCAGGTAAAGGGAATTCCACAAATCTAGACCAGCTGTTAGTGTTCATCAAATCTGGCCACAAGCCCCTAATGAGCTGAACTTCAACAATCAAATCCCCCTCATAGTTTAACTTTAGCATATTTCCTTTTTTTCAGCTCAAACAAGTTTCAATATTACCTCTGTAATTTATCTATTCACTTATTTTTAAATGACTTGCCATAGGTTTAAAAAAAAAAAAAAAAATCTGTTTTTCAAGTCAGGGTTTCTCTGTAGCTTTGGAGCCTGTCCTGGACTAGCTCTGTAGACCAGGCTGGCCTCGAACTCAGAGATCCACCTACCTCTGCCTCCCGAGTGTCAGGATTACAGGCATGCGCCACCACCGCCCGGCCATAGGTAAAATTTTTACTAAAGAATGGACTCCATTTTATTAGCTCAAGAAACAAAACATGATGTTCTAGAATGCCTGTCAAGCCCTATTCCTGTCATGATGAGCGCCTTTCCCCATCACTCCCAATCTAACAGTAAAGACTGGCTCTGTTTATGAACTTCGTAATTGAGAGTCATTCTGTGTTTACTTTCCAATCTGGTATATTTTACTCAACATTATTATGTTGGTTCTTCTTGAGGGTCAACTTGATTGGGTCACCAATAGGGGCTGGAGAGATGGTTCATTTCCCAGCACCCACATAGCAGCTCACAACTGTCTGTAACTCCAGTTCTAGGGTATCCAACACCCTCACACAGACATACATCAGGCAAAACACCAATGCACATTTAAAAAAAAAAAAATCACCTAGAGGCAGGCAGTGATGGCACATGTCTTTAATCCCAGTACTCAGGAAGCAGAGGCAGGATCTCTTGTGAGTTTGAGGCCAGCCTATCTACAAAGAAAGTTCTAAGACAGCCAGGGCTACACAGAGAAACCCTGTCTCAAAAAACAAACAGAACAGGGGCTGAAGAGATGGCTCAGAGGTTAAGAGCACCGACTGCTCTTCCAGAGGTCCTGAGTTCAATTCCCAGCACCCACATGGGAATTGACACAACCATCTGTAATGAGATCTGGTGCCCTCTCCTGTATACATAATAAATAAATAAAATCTTTGAGAAAAAAAAAAAAAGAACAAAAAAAATGAATCACCTAGAATACTGACAAAGCACACCTTGAGGGGGTGTGACTATGAGGGTGAATAGTTATGATGGAGTTAGACCTGAACAGAATGTGGCAGCTTCATCACATGGAAGGATGGTGCAGACATATGAAATAAAAGGAGGAAAAGGAGAAAGCCAACCAGTGCAAGCTTCTCAATAAATGAGAAGTGTTGTCAACTGTCCTGAAGGCTAACTGAACTGTGTTTAAAAAAAAATGGGCTGGGGGTTGGGGATTTAGCTCAGTGGTAGAGCACTTGCCTAGCAAGCGCAAGGCCCGGGTTCGATCCTCAGCTCAAAAAAAAAACAAAAAAAAAAACTAAACTATCTTGCCGGGCATTGGTGGCACACGTCATTAATCCCAGCACTTGGGAGGCAGAGGCAGGTGGATCTCTTTGAGTTCTCTACAAAGTGAGTTCCAGGAAAGGCGCAAAGCTACACAGAGAAACCCTGCCCCGAAAAACCAAAAAAAAAAAAAAAAAAAAAAAAGGCTGGGTTAGGGATTTAGCTCAGTAGTAGAGCACTTGCCTAGCAAGCACAAGGCCCTGGTTTCGGTCCTCAGCTCTGGGGAAGGAAAAAAAAAAAAAAAAAACGGGCCGAGGCAGCAGCTTGGTCCATAATCCTTCCAAGCACAGGGACATGTGTTAGAACCCTAAAGCCATATGGAAAAAAGCCAGGCATTGTAGCACACACTTGTAATCCAAGTGCTGGGAAGGCAGAATCAGGCAGATCCTGACTGGGCCTCTGTGGTTACCCAGATTCATATACACAGTGAGTTCCAGGCCTGTAAGAGACTGTCTCAAAACAGGTGAATAGTGCTTAAGGATTGACAGTGTGCTTATCCTCTATCATCCTCATACACACACACAATAAGTGTGTACACACATGCCCCAAAATAAGATTTGTTCATGTTTTCTGTTGTTCTGTCTCTTGACACAGCGTCTCACTGTGTATCCCTAGCTGGCCTGAACTCAGTATGCAAACTAGGTTGTCCTGGAACTCAGAGAGATCCACCTCCATCTGCTTCCCAGGTGTTCATGTGAAAAGTGTATACTGCTTGTTTGTGGTCTTATAAGTCATCACTTACCTACTCTCCTTGCTACATACAGAGCAGGGTACATGGCCTAGGTACACGGCCAAATTGAACTTACAGACTCATTTTGTAAATCATTCTACAGGTATATCATGATGCTTGCTTGTATATACACTGCCTGTGGCTTTCTCAGTAACAGAACAGTTGTGACAGAACCCACATGGCCTGCAAAGCCTACAATATTACTTCCTGCCTGAAAGTCTGCCTACTCCTGCAAGTGGAAGATCTCAAGGCATGTTTCCAGGTTTGCCATAATCTGCCACCTTGCTGGGAAATGTACATTCTAAACAGGCTCTGCAAACTCAGGTTGAAATCACAGCTCCTTTTAAAGGCTTGATAAAACATAACAACTGAGCCCCATCTTTTAGGCTGCTTGAGAAGGGAGGGGAATGAAAATCTACATTTCTAACAAGTTCCTAGGTGATAGTGACAAAGCTAGTCCAGAACTGATTTCTAAAGAGCAGCTACTAATGTAGCATCTCTCAAGTGACAGTCACCTAGGGCTCATGTGAAAAATGTAGATTCATATATCTTCCTAATGAAGTAAGTTCTCAAGTGCTGTGGAAGCAGCTAGTCTAGACATGTGCTTCCGATAACAGGAGGCTCCACTAAATGAATACACCATGAGGATGTGCCCAATTTTACATACCCAATCTCCTCTTGGTGGGCCAAAGACTTCCAGTTCTTGACTAATATTGCTCTGTGGCCACTTTCGCATGGGACTTTCTGTCATACCATTTGTTACAGCTGTTTCATAAAAAGCAGACTGTGCCTTTATGATTGCAAATTCACTTGCTTCAACAGTATATGAATATCCTTGTTTCAAGCCCTTTAGTTACTCTGATTAAGATGTTTCATCGGGGCTTCCTGATGAAATGAGGCTGAGAACACTTTATAATTGATTGGTATCACCTCTGTTAGAATTTACTCAAATTTTTAGCCTTTTATTTTTCTTGTTTGAAATACTTCATTCTTAGTTATGCATTTATGTGTTTCTGTGTGTGGATATGTGCAGGTGCCCAGAGACTGGGAAACAGCATCAGATCCCTAGCAGCTGGAGAGGCAGCTGGACTGTAAGCTGCCTAATGAACCCAAATCTGGTAACCAACAAGAATAGCAAGCCTCTTAATGTCTGAGCCAGTGTTCCAGTGCCACTGACTCATTTTTTAAAACGTTTTTTATTTTAAATTTTTTTAATATGTATTTTTTTAACTTTATGTGTATGAGTGTTTTGCTGGATATATGTATGTGAACCCCTGGAACTAGGGTTACAGACAGTTGTGAGCCACAATGTGGGTATTGGGACTCAAACCCAGGTCATCTGCAAGAATAACAAATGCTCTTAACTGCTAAACCACCTGTCAAGCCCTGACTCATTTTCTTAAATGGGATTTATGTCTTTTTTGTACCACTTTATAAAAGGTCTTTATCTATTTTAGAGATTCAAAGTCCTTCACAAGTTATATGGACTGCAAAGTATTTTCTATCCTGTGACTGCCTCTTCACATTCTGTCATCTTGATAAACAGAACTGAAAGTATTTTATAAATACAAAACTCAGTCCTAATATTATTTAAAAACAATTCCCTTGTTTCTTTCTCTCTCTCTCTCTCTCTCTCTCTCTCTCTCTCTCTCTCATTTTCTTTTCTTTTTTTTTTTTGAGACAGGGTCTTACTATGTAGCTCTGGTAGTCCTGGAACTCATCGTGTAAACCAGGCTGGCCTCTAACTCATAGAGATCTGCCTGCTTCTGTCTCTAAGTGCTGGGATTAAAAATATGAGCCACACTCAGCTCCCTTGTTTCTTTTAGTAGCATATTAGATATATTGTGCAACACAGCATATGAAAATAGAGTAACAGTGGGTAAAGGTGCTTGCCATCCAGCCTGATGACCTGAGTTCCATCCTGAGACTCATATAATGGAATGAAAGAACTGACTCCAGCAGTTTGTCAAGGGAATTTTCTCTCTGTGTTGTAACTATTTCTTCATAATAAAAACATTTGAGGGTCTGTTAAAAAAAGAAAAGAAAAGAAAACAGAGTAATACTCAACAGGCTCATGCCTAAAAAGAAGAGTAGGACCAAAAAAGTCATTTTCTCACTTAATGAAAGTAGAGCTGAGGGTTCAGTTTCTAAGACAAAATCATAGCAAACTTTGCTGTATAGCTTCTACACTTAACTTGTCACAATCCTACAAATAAGTATGACCCACTGGACCATGGCCCTAAAGCATGATGGCTGAGAACCAAAATAAAGGGCCTATAATTGAAAAATGTGTCAAACAGCAAAATACGTAACTGCCTTCAGGGTATCATTTGGAACAAATACCTTTAAACCTTGGTGTTTTGTTTTGTTATTTCTTGCCTTTTTTTTTTTTTTTTTAAATATAGGTTCTGAAAATGGAATCCAGGTCCTCATTTTTACACAAGTAGTATACTGACAGTATTTCCCTACCCCTGCACACATTTTTACTCTTGACATTTATGTATGTGTACATATATACACTGGGGAGGTGGGGGGAATGTGGAAGTCTGAGGAAAACGTGAAAACAGAGAACTGACTCCCATACCTTGTGGATCCCAGCGATTGCAGTCAGGTCATGGGGCTTGTCAGCAAGCCATCTATCCCACTAGCCCTACGTCCTTTTATAAATTCCAATTTGCACTGCTCTCTTTACCTAGAAAAAAATTCCTGCTACTCAAAGCTTAGCAACACTTTTTATTAGTTTGTTTTGAGACAAGGTCTTTCTATGTAGCCCTGGCTATCCTAGAACTCACTATGTAGACCAGGCTGGCCTTGAACTCACAGAGATCCACCTGCCTCTGCCTCCCAAGTCCAGAAATTAAAGGTGTGCGCCACCACAGCCCAGCTAAATTAAACATTTTTAGGCTAGGAATATTTGAGTTTAAAAAAAAAAGGCATTTGAAAACATTGGTCCTATGACCACTCTTGAGAGAATACAAAGTCCTTTGTCCACACAACTCTAACAATTATGGCAGAGGTTTCAAGACCAAGTCTGAGCAAATTTAAATTACAGTTTAGGATTTTCAAATCAAGTACAAAACCTCAGATTTAATTATCATATGGGGGGGTTGTTCTGGGATATAAAATAATTATTTTATTTAAACATAATGCTGAGAATGAGTTGTTTAAATATCAAATTACATGTTTCTATTCATAATTTCTAGGTTTACTGTGTAGAAAACAAAAAAGCCTTTGGGAAGCACAAATGGCCATGGAGTTGGCTCCTCTTTTCAAATAAACTAATTCTGGCACTACTCATTGATTTATTACCAAGCCCATATGAGTTGTGTGCCAATTATGTGATAAAAGTCTGCTTACACATGCTCAAAGCATAGAAATGCAGAAGTTGCCAGCCAACCAACAAAGAAGGTGTGGGAGGCAAAAAATGAGATGGAATAATTCAAAAGGCAAAACAACTTGAGACTAGTTAAAGGGAGTTGAAGTCCCTATAAAGCTTACTAGATCTTAATGCCTTCATTATGCTCCAGCACAAAAATTAGTTCTTTTAAAATACTAGTTATCAAGCCGGACGGTGGTGGCGCACGCCTTTAATCCCAGCACCCAGGAGGCAGAGGCAGGCGATCTCTGTGAGTCCAAGGCCAGCCTGGGCTACCAAGTGAGTTCCAGAAAAGGCGCAAAGCTACACAGAGAAACCCTGTCTCGAAAAACAAACAAACAAACAAAAAAAAATACTAGTTATCAAAAAAATTATTTTTCTTACTTCGTCATCATGAGGCTTTTCTATGAACTATAGGTTTGGGGGGTTTGTTTTGGTTTTTGTTTTCCCTAGAGACAAGGATTTTCTGTGCAGCCCTGGCTGTCCTGGAATTCTGCAGACCAGGGTGGCCTCAAGCTCAGAGATGGCCTACACACACACACACACACACACACACACACACACACACACACACACACACACACACCATGCTGGGATTGAAGGCATGCACTACCACCACCACCACCACAGGGAAACCAAACTACAGTTCTGTAAAAATGACAACTCTCAGTGTTAAGAGAATTACACAGAATCTGCCATGCCATTTCTCATAGAGAAGTAAAGGTCTTTTCTAAAGTTATTTTTAATACTTGTGGATTAATATGAGTTTAACTGATAGAAAACAATGCCAATAACAAGGTACATGGAAAACTCAACACTGTTTAAAAAGTAACAAGTTCCTGCACTCAAAGTCCTTGATACACCAATATTATACAGCATTTGGTACCCCTTTTTATTAGGTTCTTAAATCTTCAGCACTAAATATCTATAAAACAAAGATTAGGGACATCAAATGGTATGTCCACTAGATATTCAGTTTCTTCTAATTTGAGGGTTTTTTTTTAACTCTGACTACAGGTCTCTTCAAGATTTAACCTAATTTGGCGGACGGTGGTGGCACAAGCCTTTAATCCCAGCAGGCAGAGGCAGTGAGTTCAAGGCCAGTCTGGTCTACAAAGTTAGTTCCAGAAAAACCCTGTCTGGAAAAACCAAAAAGATTTAACCTAATTCAAGATTTCACCTAAGTCCTACTAATTTCATTTATTATTATCAACATCATCCTGCTATTATTGCTTCTATCAACAATGGTCCTAAGTCACACACAATCCTGCACTGATACAATTCTAAAAGAACATCTCCCAGAATACATCTTTAAGGCCCACCGTGGAAGAAAGTTAGCATAGCTATAAGACACAGAAACTCTTAAGAGTTCTAGTTGCTTATGTATCCGCTACTCATCAAGAAATTCACAAATTCAAGAGAAAATGTAATGAAGGGTGTTATTTTGTGAACAAACTGTGTTACCCTCAGAGAAAGTGACCCTTCTGAACTGGGCATGGAGAAGCTTGCGGGACAGCTCTGCACTCACTTATCTACACTCAAATGACCGGATTCACGGGCAAATAGGAGGTATTAGCAATGACAACACAAAATGCAAATAACTGGCCCGCACAATATGCTGGCAGCCACAGGACCCACTGAGAGAGCAACATCCACCACAAACTACTTGGAAACCCAATTAGGCACTTAAAATCAGAACCTGCGGGCTCCCCTGGGTAGAATGATTCATTCTGGCACCCGTCTTCCCAACTCACAACCGTAAATTCAATCACTGGGTGTGGTGGTGCATATCTTTTAATCCCAGCACTGGAAGACAGAGGCAGAAAGATCTCTTTGAGATCTGATCTACATAGGGAGTTCCAGGATAGCTAAGTCTACACAGCAATACCTTGCCTCAAAAAAAGAAGGGAGGGAGGGTAGAAATTCCATCAGACCCATTCAAAATAAGCAAATGGTTTTCTAGAGAAGCAATGGATTAACAGTCTACTCTCTGGGCAGTCAGTCACATGTCGATTAGCCTTGAGCAGGACATTTTGGCCTTGCCTTTAATACCAACACTCAAGAGACAGGGATGGATAGAGCTCTGAGTTCCAGTCAAGCAAGGCTACACAGTGAGATCTTGTCAAAATAAAATTATCCTCTTTAGCAATCATCACTAATCACTGTGAAGAGAAAAATAAGCTTTTCCAAAAAGTAAAAAAAGTGGTATAAAAGGATTGAAGGATTTCTCTAAAACAGTTATTTTGGAGTATTTTATCTAAAAAAAGATTAATTTGGGGTTGGGGATTTAGTTCAGTGGTAGAGTGCTTGCCTAGCAAGCACAAGGCCCTGGGTTCGATCCTCAGCTCCCCTGCCAAAAAAAAAAAAAAAAAGATTAAATTGATCAAAAGATATTTCAATGCATTTCAACAAATTCGAAAGCCATGGCAGTTGAAATGATACTGTATGGAATACATACATCAATGGTCCCGATGAAATAACCCAGTCATAATTTCACAAACACACCCAAATTGATAGTCAAAATGACTGGTTCTCTCTCCAATTTCTTTCGGCAAATGGTCAGCTCTTTTTTTAAACAAGCCAAGAAGAAAGACAAAAAAAGCTATAGACATGTCTACACTTTTTGCAGATCATCTAAACATCTCTAAGCAGATAGATACCCACGAAAATAAATATGCTAGAGGACTAGATATATTTATATATTACCAGTGTATTCACGATGCACGTTTATTTTCTAACCTACGTGAAGAAACAAACTAGCCTCCCTTCCTCAAACCATTTGTTAAGGGAAAACACTAAGAAACAGTGGTGGCATGCAATAAACCAACAAAAGGACACATGGGGGGCCAGAGGTGAGAATATTTAATAGACAATTCACTTCCCATTCTACGTGAGAGGATGAGAGAACGGTAAAGGAATTGCTTAAGGCTTGTTAGAAAAGTGAAGGGATTTTTTTTTTTTTTTTTTTGAAGAAACTCGTTTCATTATTTCTCTAGAAACTTCGGTTGGCCAAACTCTATGACAATAACCTATCAGCGATTATCCTTCTTTCTGCCTAGCTTTCCCAGCCAACTGACTAGCTAAGCAGCCGCTGCTGCTCGCTCCATAGAAAATGCAAGAGCCAGCAGCGACTCCCTCCCGCCCTGTTCAGGGCTTGCCTGCTTCCAATCGGGAGAGGTCATCCACCCAAAAGGGAAGTGGAAGAGCACAAGCTGTTTTCCTTTTCCTCTTCCTTCCTGCAGAAGGGCGAAGCTGCTTCTCTCCAGCTGTTCGGAGAGTCCGTCCTCAACTTCCCAATGGGCTAGCTTCCCAGGCGCCCGCCCCAAGTCCCACATCCTGGTTTTTCCTAGCACTCGGGCGCCTTCAAATCAGTGCATCCCCACAAGCCACGATCTCCCTCCCCAGACCCAGCAGAGGAAGGCGGACGGTCCCCAAAGGAGTGCAGGCACCGGCGGCTCGGGCGCGGGCGGGGCCAGCTCAGTGTGTACCGAAGGGACCCGCCCTCTCCCCCGGGGCCCCGTAGAGGCCGGACAGACACGTCTCCCCGCCGTCCACCGCAGCTCACCGTCAGGCCGGTGCCCAGCACGATCACATCGTATTCCTCATTCATGGCGGGGGAAGGAGCGCACGCAGGGGCTCAGGGGCCACCGTAGAGAAAGAAGCGAGAAGTCCGGCCGCTCTGGGCCCCGGGGAAAAGGGAATGGCCGAAGAGAGGAAAAGCGGAGCTGACTAGGAGGCGAGGCCGGCCGCCACCTCAACGGGAAGAGAAGAGCCGGGTGGGGAGGGAGGGGAGGCGGGGAGAGCGCGAGGAGCGGAGAGCGAGCTCCGCAGCCGGGGCGGGGCGTGCGAGAGGCCGCCGGAGCCGTCAGTCAAGCACGGCCTGTCCTCTCATTGGTGCCTTTCCTGCTTGTCCCACCTTCCCCTCTTTGCTGCTCTCGCGAGAGAAGGGCGGGAGGCTGCCATCTTGGCTTCCGGTTTTTCCACCCGTTTTGTGGCAGTGGTTTGGGCGGCGACACGCGAGGCTTGGGCTTATGGTTGAATAGAAGGCACAGGGCGGAAACTGCGGCTGGGCCACCACGTGCCTGACTCCCGCGGTGTGGCGTGACCTGGAGCTCGCTAGTCCTCAGCCTCGGGAGCCCGAACTCCGCCCTTGGGACTTTGAGTGGGGTGTGCACCGGCTCATGTGTTGAGGGGCCGAGTCGTGAGAACACCCTCTTGGAAGGCTGGCAGCCTCGTTGCCTCTGCAGCTTGGCTCCTGCTCCTGCCCGCGGGGCTGGGAAGAGCTTAGAAATTTTGGATACCCTGTTTTAAACTTGTACGGTTCTGTTCGAACAAATGTGTTCTAAACTGGTACCCATACTTTAGGTAAAATTTGGTTGCAGAGTGGCCTTCCAATATAATGGCCTGCATTCTAGCTTGAGATGCAAAGCCGGTTATAAAGTATATATACCCTGGTAACTAAGCAACTGGGCTCAGCCTTCTGGCTGAAGGCTGCCAAAGTGTGCCCATAAAAGGCAAATGCCGAATTGCACTATTGAGGTCATTTTGTATGTTTACTGTGTTTCTACCTCTAAGGACAGTTCACCACACTGCAGGTGGGGTGTTCTAAACCATCTTTGGGAAAGCTGCCTGGTTGTAGATCCGGTTCTTTGTTGAACTTCGTTAAATTTATAGTTCAGGGTTTTTGACAGGCAGAGCTGTCAGGAGTAGACCTTTCAGCAATCCCCAGTACCATCAAAGCAGTATTTGCGGGTCCCTTGGATCTCAAGCTCCTCTGGCTTCGAACTCACCATACTTATTTTCAGCCAACTTTTATTGTCTTTCCCCTACCCCTACATTTTACTAAATTGGGTCAGTTAAGTGGTCCCATCTGTTGGCTGGGTTAGAATCAGAACTGTTAAGAATCATATTGGAGCTGGGCGGTGGTGGCGCACGCCTGTAATCCCAGCACTCGAGAGGCAGAGGCAATGAGTTCGAGGCCAGCCTGGTCTACAAAGTGAGTTCCAGGACAGCCTCCAAAACTACAGAGAAACCCTGTCTCGGAAAAAAAAAAAAAAAAATCACAGTGGAATGTACAGTTAATAGGATTGAATCGATTTAACCGCCTTGAGCAGATACTTTTTTAAACTTTTTATTTGAGAAGAGGTAATTATTTCACAAAAGCTCTTTCCAATTCAAGAAGTCTGGGATTCTACTTTCTGGGACTCCAACTAAATTAGTTCATTTATTAAAATCATGGCCCAGCTGGGCAGTGGTGGCGCATGCCTTTCATCCCAGCACTCGGGAGGCAGAGCCAGGCGGATCTTTGTGAGTTCGAGGCCAGCCAGGTCTACCAAGTGAGTTCCAGGAAAGGCACAAAACTACACAGAGAAACCCTTACTCGAAAAAAAAAAAAAAAAAAAAAATCATGGCCCAAACTATGTATAATTTGGGAGGACATAAGTTAATCTAAACAAACAGCTTGGAAAAGCAGTGACCACAATGGGAAAGGTTTTAGGTTGGAGAGGCATATTTGGAGGGTGTGGTGGGGTGGGTATCAACAGCCCTGAAAAATGGGAGGAATGTAGCTCAGTAGAGCAGTTGTCTAGCATGCACAAGTCCCTGGCCTGGTTGGTTGGAATACCCACTTCATGCTTAGCACCACAAAAAAATTTTTTACATACCCTGCCTAAGCAGTAAGTTATGATTTTAATTAGGATGTAGAAAGATCTAAAAGAATAGAAGCTGTGAGCTTGGGTAAAAATGCTTGCTGCACAGGCATAACAATCTGACTTACCTCCCAGAACCCACCAAGGTGGAGGGAAAGAACTCCACTTGTCCCCTGGCCTCTACTCATACCCACACTTGTGCAGGGTCATACACACTTACATACATACATACTGCTTATAGTAGTAACAAGTACAAACCAAAAGGGGAATCAAGAGCTGCTTCCTTAAAGTCTTTGGAAAGACAAAAACGTGAGCAGCACACTCAGGACTGTATTTAACTAACCCTTGACCATTCCCTTTATCTAAATACTCTTGAGTCTCCAACACTTTTATACAGTTGTCCTTTCCCCTTGAAGACAGATATGCCTTATAAAACTTCTGAGCAACCAGGCCTCCTCCTCCATGCTATGAGGTAGAGCGTGCCGTCATCACAGGAGAATTTCAAAATCTAAAAGCCTTCAAAAATGTACTGAGGGTTGCTAAAATTCTTTCCCATGAGGAGCTGTAAACATCTTTTACCCATTCTTGCAGGCCTAAGGACAAACCAAAGTGTAATTCCACCATTGCTCTGGTGAATCATTGGTTTTGTTAGGCTTACCTACAGAACAGTGGGTGAGGGGTTTGGGGGACACGGGAAAGTCTACCCACAGCACTCATGAAGTCTACCCACAAACTGCTGCCACACCTTATCTGTGTAGATGGAGTCCTCTCCCCTCATCCTTCCCCACCTATTGACAGTCAAAAATACCTTAAATATCTTCAGGACTTGTTTTGTGTTGCCTGCTGCAAATGAGTCAATGGCAACCCCAAACAATGTGTCACATTCAAACCTGAGGAATGATACAGCTTGAATAAGGGTGGGACCCCAGTCTACATTCTGCAGTTTCTGGGAGTGGAGGGTATATGTGGTGGTGCTGGTCTCACATGGTGCATGAGGATCACCTTTAATATGAAAAGTTGTAGGTTGTAGCATAAGTAAACTGGAAAGCCAGATTCAGTTTGGAAGCAGATCTTTACCTACAGAGAGATAAAACTAATCAGGTACAAACAAAAATGACAACTGAGATGGTCAAACACCCTAACTGTCGTGCTAGAAATCTCATCCAATAACTGATGGAAGTGGATGTAGAGATCCTCGGCCAGGCCCCAGGTGGAGCTCCAGGAGTCCAATTGTCCAGAAAGAGGAGGGACTGTAAGAGTGTGAACTGTTGAGACCAAGATTGGAAAAGCACAGGGACAAATAGCCAAACTAATGGAAACATGAATTATGAACCAAAAGCTGTGGAGCCCCCAACTGGATCAGGCCCTCTGGATAAGTGAGACAGTTGATTAGCTTGAACTGTTTAGGAGGCATCCAGGCTGTGGGACCCGGACCTGTCCTTACTGCATGAGCTGGCTGTTTGGAACCTTGCTTGGGCTTACACAGGGACTATTTGCTCAGCCTTCCTTGAAGGAGGTGACAGGACCTGCCTGTACTGTACTGAATCCACCAGGTTTAAATGAATCCCCAGGGGATCTTGGCCCTGGAGGAAATGGGAATGGAGGGGAGGGGCTGGGGGGAAGGTGGAGGCGGGAGTGGGGAGGACAGGGGAACCCATGGCTGATGTGTAAAGTTAAAACACAACTATAAAAAAATTTAAGTCTTGAGCAAAGAATCCTGGTGCTCACAACTTTCTTCCTCCCAAGTTCATCTTTCTTCAACTGTGCTGGATATTGATATTACAGTATGTAGATCATCTTCAACATTTTTCAGAGTGATTTGATGTTTTTGATTTTATAATCAACATTGCTGAGAGCATTGACTTCCATAAATATGTAATTCTAAATGGTAGATGTATATCTGAGACTCAGTGTTTCGGTATGAAATTCAAATCTGCAACTCAGTCCCCAAGTTTCAAACAGTCTAACAATACAATCCAAAGACTCACTGATTTGATACTTAATGAGTGGTGGTTAAAAAAAAAAAAATGTTGAGTCTGTTTTCCCCAAATAAACCATGATTTCTACGATAGCAGATAACTTGGTGTACAGTTACAACACTGCAATTTGTAACATACAGTAGTCCTCAGTCTGAGCCAAGGTGTTTGGGGCAGTGCTCATTTGGCGTGTACCAGGAAGAATGAAGGTGCTATGTCTTCAGAAACAAAGCTGGCTGGGAATAGTGCTGCACGCTTTAATCCCAGCATGTAGGTGGATCTCTGTGAGTTGAGGCCGGCCTGGTCTACATAATAAATTCCTGAATAGCCAAGACTATGTAGAGAGATCTTGTCTCCAAATAAAAAAAAGAAAAAAGGAAAACAAAGCTTCATTGAATCTGCATAATTCTATGGGCAAGCACTGCCTGAAACACCTCCATTCATTATACTGCATCTAATTTTAAATTGATTTTTGATAACTTTATATTCAGGAATTTTTCACTTTTGTCAAATTTCCTACAATTTCTGCATTTGGTTGGGCTGTCCCACATAGCATCACAACCCACAGTTTTAGATGCTGTGGCCTAATAAATGATTTCCTTATATCCATTGGCTGCTTGAGAACTAGTGTTTCTTGCATGTGAGTTGCAAAGCCAATAGATTTGATAAATGTTTATATTTCACTCAAGCTTTATTCTCAAGTTTAGCTAGACAGTAGCTACTCAATGCAAATATTGGTTAAATTTCTTTCCTCATAGTTATTATAATAATTCAGATTAAAGAATGTGTACTTTTTTTTTAAAAGATTTATTTATTATGTATACAGAAGAGGGCGCAAGATCTCATTACAGATGGTTGTGAGCCACCATGTGGGTGCTGGGAATTGAACTCAGGACCTCTAGAAGAGCAGTTGGTGCTCTTAATCTCTAAGCCATTTCTCTAGCCCAAGAATGTGTACTTTTATGAATTATTTTGAGTCAGGATCATGCTACAAAGCCCAGGTTGGCCTCTAGTTGTCTTACAGCCTCAGCCTTCCAAGGGCTAGAATTACAAGCACAGGAAACTGTCCAGCAACTGTGACAATTGTGATCTTTATTTTATTTATTTTTTTACATTTCTTCACCCCACAAAGAGGGCTTAAGGAGGTATGTTATTGGACAGCAGACCTCTCTGGGAAGGGAGAAGATAGCTATTTAAAACTATACACAATATTAGGGCTAGGGAACTACTTCAGTTGACAAAGTACTTGATCCCTAGAACACATGTGAAGAGACCAGGCACATTGACACACACTTGTTATTCCAGTACTAAGGAGATGATACCCAAGGATCCTATCCCTAGGCTTGGTATATCTAGCATCCTTCATAAGCTCCAGGATGGTGAGAGACCCTTTCTCATAAAACAAGATGAATGCACACAAAAATGTTTTTAAGTAAATAAAGCCACATAGAATCTTAAGTTGACAGGCACCAAAGCCACACAGAGAAACCCTGTCTTGAAAACAAACAAAAATATTTAAAGTAGAGGGTTGGGGATTTAGCACAGTGGTAGAGTGCTTGCCTAGCAAGCACAAGGCCCTGGGTTCGATCCTCAGCTCAAAGAAAAAAAAAATATTTAAAGTAGAGCTAACTGATTCTTTTTCATACATAAAAGTTCAGGTTTAAGCCGGGCAGTGGTGGTGCACACCTTTAATCCTAGCACTCAGGAGGCAGAGGCAGGCGAATCTCTGAGTTTGAGGCCAGCCTGGCCTATAGAGTGAGTTCTAGGAAAAGCACAAAGCTACACAGAGAAACCCTATCTTGAAAAATCTTGAAAAAAAAAAAAAGTTCAGGTTTGTGATTACCTTTCAAGATAAGTAATAAAGTAATTGGCCCTTTCTTTGTAACTGCAAAACATAGCCTGCCAGTAAAAGACCCAACTGAGAAGAATATCTTGCTTACACACTGTTAATCTATAACAAGTTGCTTGGGTATGAATGTTCGTGGGTTCTTGGGATAATTTGTTTTTCACCTGTAATATGTAAAATGTTTAATCATGTAAGGCATAAGGAAAACATGCTGGTTTTTTTTACTTTTATTTTTTGTTTTTTCAAGACAGGGTTTCTCTGTGTAGCTTTGCGCCTTTCCTGGATCTCACTCTGTAGACCAGGCTGGCCTCAAACTCACAAAGATCCGCCTGGCTCTGCCTCCCAAGTGCTGGGATGAAAGGTGTGCACCACCACCGCCCAGCCACATTGTAATTTTTATATTACCTGAAAGATTTTGGTGGGGTATATAGCTGTAAGGGAAAGAATAAAGATAGAGTTAAAATGGGATAAATGGAGAACATCAAGAATGAGAGAGTTAGAAGGAAACATTAAGAATAAAGATAGAGGGCTGGAGAGATGGCTCAGAGGTTGAGAGCACTGACTGCTCTGCCAGAGGTCCTGAGTTCAATTCCCAGCAACCACATTGGTGGCTCACAACTGTCTGTAATGAGATCTGGTACCTTCTTCTGTATACATAATAAATAAATAAATCTTTAAAAAAACATTAGTGTTTAAAAAAAAAAAGAAAGATAGAGTTAGAAGGAAAACATCAAGAATGAGAGAATTAGGAGGAGAACATCAAGAGAGAAGGAGAAGGAAAACATCAAAAGAGACAGAAGGGACATTTCTGGAGAGAGATAAGAAAAGAGAATATAGAAAACAGAATAAAAAATACAGAAGAATAAAGAAGGAATCCATCAAGAGATGTGTGAGTGTCTTTATCCCCTCAGATAAAAAAAAGTCTAGTACATGCCGACTCTGCGGATTTCCCTTGGAGCCCTGTGCTGCTGGGGGATGGTCCCTCAGGCAGCAATATCTGACTACTTAACAGTGAACATAACTGACCTTTTCCTGGCAAAACAGCTGACACCTTAAGTAGGCTCTGTTTATAGTTGTGAACTGACATGAAATAGCCATTTTTTAAAGATTTATTATGTATATAGTACTCTACCTGCATGTGTCTCCCTGCAGGCCAGAAGAGGGCACCAGATCTTATTACAACTGGTTATGAGCCACCATGTGGTTGCTGGGAATTGAACTTAGGACCTCAAGAAGAGCAGTCGGTGCTCTTAACCACTGAGCCATCTCTCCAGCCCTGAAATAGCCATTTTTAAAGTGAACCATAATAATAGAGAGAGCTTTATTCATAGTTTGCCACCAGTCTTTGCATATTGTCTTAGGGTTTCTTTCTTAGATCAAGAGGGAAAACTCAGGGCACAGTCACACATCAAAGCAAAACAAAATTTCAACTGTCCAATGGCTAGGATCCACTCACGATCCCTTCAAAGGGCTTGGATCTCTTCTCCAGCTCCACCCTCTGCAACACACACAGCTTGTCTTGCTCTGCCCTCTGCATCACTCAGAGGTTGCCTTCAGTTGGCTGCTGCTGTTCTTGGTGGTCATCCCATGGTATTGGCATCTGCAAAAGCTGAGGTCTTCTCCTTCAACTGGGCGCACTTTCCCCATAGGGTCTCTAAATGGTGCCAACCTTCAACTACTTTGCATGGTCCCTAACCCTAACCTCCAGTCCTGGGCCTTCAACTGCCACTGAGGCTGTACCTTTACCAATGGGCTTTCCTGGCCTCTCACAGTTTCAAACCTTAATTGCTCTCCCTGACCCCTTCATACCTTCAAAACCATTACCACCAGAGTAACTCTTACTTACACATTACCAAGTCCAGCTGCCAGCACGAGGTACAACCTTGGCTGCCTCTAGAACACAGCTTCTTTGTGATCTCAGGAAACACTTCCCTGACGATCTCACCTCAGTGATGCTGCTCTCTTCTTAATCACCAGTAATTTCTTAGCTCCAGCTGACTAGCATCAAGTATTCCAGCAAAGCAGTTTTGCTTTAGTAGTTCCGGTATCTTGTTAATCATAGCTGATTCTTCAGACCCAGCTAACCAGAACTATAGGATCTTAATTCAAAATAACAAATGGCTCTGGGGGGTTGGGGATTTAGCTCAGTGGTAGAGCGCTTGCCTAGCAAGCGTTATAGGCCCTAGGTTCGGTCCTCGGCTCCAGGAAAAAAAAAAAAAAAAGCAATTGGAAGTGAATTTGTTTTTTAGCTGAGCGGTGACGGCGCACGCCTTTAATCCCAGCCCTCAGGAGGCAGAGCCAGGCTGATCTTTGTGAGTTTGAGGCCAGCCTGGTCTACAGAGCGAGTTCCAGGAAAGGCACAAAGCTACACAGAGAAACCCTGTCTCGAAAAACCAAACAAAACAAAAAATGGCTCTGATACAGTCTTTAAACTTCCCTGTGAAACTTCACAAGCCGAACCTCCATCCTCTGCACTGCTCTCAACATTCCTATCTTCCAAGCTCCTAAATAACATCTCACTGAGCCCTTTAACACTCAATGACTCTTCTAGCCCAAAGTTCCAAAGTCCTTCCATAAGCCTCCTCAAAACATGGTCAGGTCTGTCACAACAATACCTCACTATGCTGGTACCAACTTGTCTTAGGGTTTCTATTGCTGTGACAAAGCACCATGAACAAAGAGCAAGTTAGGGAGCAGAGGGTTTACTTGGCTTATACTTCCACATTGATATTCACCACTGAAGGAAATCAGGACAGGAACTCCAACAGGGCAGGATTCTAGAGGCAGGAGCTGATGCAGAGGCCCTGGAGGGGTGCTGCTCACTGGCTTGCTTCCTTTGGCCTGCTCAGCCTGCTTTCTTATAGAACCCAGATCACCAGCCCAGGGATAACACCGCTCACCATGGGCTGGGCCCTCCCACATTGATCCTTGAGTGAGAAAATGCCATACAGCTGGGTCTCATGGAGGCATTGCCTCAACTGAGGCTCCTTCCTCTCTGATGACTCTAGCTTGTGTCACGTTGATATAAAACCAGTGGTACAGATACTAAAGAGGCTTTTAAGTGTATCAGGTGCCCAGGGCAGTGGTGGCATATGTCTTTAATCCCAGCACTCGGGAGGCAGAGGCAGGCAGATCTCTGTGAGTTCAAGGCCAGCCTGGTCTACAGAGCGAGATCCAGGACAGGCTCCAAAGCTACACAGAGAAACCCTGTCTGGGAAAAAAAAAAAAAAAAAAAAAACCAACAAAAAAGTATCAGCTGAATTATACCATGTTGCTTTGAGTGAACAATATTTCCTCAATGATACAGTTATCAAGAAATATAAAGGCACTGGGATAGAAGAACTGAATGTAAGACTAGCAAGGATCCTTTACACGGAAGTTTAATGTTGGCAGTTCAGGTCCACAGCCCTGCAGGAAGGACAAGAAGCACAATTGAACACCTGAACTGAGCTAACCTTTCCAGACTGAGCCCAACCACAATTCTGCAGCCATTCTTGGGTCTTGCATCACTGCCTATCCCAGCAGATAAACAGCTAGTTAAGCAACAAAAACTATCCATGGTGAAGCAACTTTAAAGCCACTAATAGGTTCAGTGAGTTACAAGACCACAGCTGTTCTTAGTTCCTGCTGGAGTGAAACCTGAATAAGAGGAAGTAGGTTGGTTGATAGAGAATGGTAGAAAGTACATCAATCTTAAATATATTTAAACTCTTGGCACACTGCAGCATACTGGAGTCTTTCTTATATCTCAGTGCCTGGGAACAATTGTTTGCTGATCTGTTTTTACTAAGTTTCTATTCTCACTCTACAAAGGAAGAAATTGAGTTTAAGGAAAGAACATGAGAGAGCCTTAATCCCAGGCTGGTTTCATCTCTTCTGGACCACTGTGATGGTTTCTCAATGGGCTTCCCCAAAAGTTTTACTCTCTATATCCTATCCATTGTCTTCTAAAAATGAATCTGATCATATCCATGCCTCTACATATATTTTGTATTTAGAAAGAAATGCAAGGCTGGTAATACAGCTCACAAGGGATTGCTTCATCTAGCCTCTGCAGGCCCTTCCATTTCTCTGGTGCTATGCCCTTGCTTCTTGATTGGTACAGTCCAAACACATTAGTTTTTCAAGTCCTCGAATCTGAATCTGGCCTTTAACCAGCTAACACTTTTGTGCAGCTGAAGTTTTTCTGTGGTCCTGTGGAATCTCTCCCACCCACTGGTCCTGCAGCTGCTCGGACCCAAGTAATTATGTATAATTTTATTATGTTAAAGTTAAAACCTTCCTTTTTTAATTAAACAATAAAGGGGAAATGCTGTGGGATAATGCTTTTGTACACTGGTTTAATAAAATGCTGATTGGCCAGTAGCTAGGCAGAAAGTATAGGCAGGATAAACAGATAAGGAGAATTCTGGGAAGAGGAAGGCTGAGTCAGGGGAGACACCAGCCCACCATCCAGGGAGCAGCATGTAATGGCACACAGGTAAAGCCAAGGAACACATGGCAACATATAGATTAACAAAATAGGCTGAGTTTAAGTGTAGGAGCTAATCAGTGGTAGGCCTGAGCTAATGGCCATGCAGTTATAATTAATATAAGCTTCTGTGTGTTTACTTGGGTCTGAGTGGTTGCAGGACCAGATGGGACACAGGAATTTTATAAGTGGCTGTGGGACCTTGGTGCAAGGAGAGCACAGGAAAACTTCAGCTACACTTTTGTACTCTTCTTGGTTCCACAATGATCGACCTCCACTTCCTCCCGAGCATTTTCACACAGCTAGCCCTTCCTACTTCCCCTCAACCAATATTCTGTCAGTATTCTGCTTATTTGTTTTCCACTGCTTTATCAGTTTGCAAATTATTCTCTTCACTTGTTCTTTGCCTGCCAACTAAAATATCAAAGTCCATGAAGGTAGGGATATTATCTGCCTTGTTTACAACTATGCTTCCAACATTCTGAAAAGCAATGATCACATAAGAAGTGGTCAAATACTTGATGAATAAACAGGGTACTTGGGCATGCTGCCATGATCAGCAATGATTAAATGCAATGGAATAAGGTGGTGAGGATATAGTTCAGTAGTAAAGTGCTTACCTAGCATTCACTGGGCCCTGCATTCAATCCCTAGTGCTGAAGAAAGAAAGAGAGGTGGGGGGAGGGAGGGAGGAAGGAAGGAAGGAAGGAAGAGGGGAAGGAGAGAGGGAGGAGGGAAGGAAGGAAGAGGGGAAGGAGAGAGGGAGGAGGGAAGGAAGGAAGGAAGGAAGGAAGGAAGGAAGGAAGGAAGGAGGAAGGAAGGAGGAAGGAAGGAAGAAGGAAGGAAGGAAGGAAAAAGAGAGAGGGGAAGGAGAGAGGGAGGGGGGAAGGAGGGAAGGAAGGGAGGAAGGAAGGAAGGAAGGAAGGAAGGAAGGAAGGAAGGAAGGAAGGGTTTAGTACCAGCTCTTCTGGGTGTTTTGAAAAGTAGATGTTTTGTTTTCTAAAAAAAAAGGATACTAAAATTACTACTTCACAAGATCTTGGAGATAAAGATTTATAAATTATATATCTTTTTAAAACCTTGCACTGAGGATGTAGTTCAGTGGTCCAGCACTTGTGTGCACAAGCATGGAGAAGACCCTCTGTTCAATCTTTAATATGTCTTTAAGTCTTCTGTGGGTTTCCACTGCTCTTAAGATAAAGTCCAAATGCCTGATCATTTCCTAACACAGCTTGGAGCATCTGCTGTGGAATTACCTATCGAACCACATCTCTCACCACAGGCCTCCCCCACCCCCATTTTATTTTCTGACTCAGTTGCTATTTTAGGGTCTAATCAGAAGGTATTTTAAACGCAGGCAATGTGATAAATGGAAGTGTTAAAAAGAATTAGAAGAGTGAAAAGATATGGTTCCCCAGAGATTTAGAGCTGGAGAAGTGTGAAAATGATGCTACCTACCCTCGGCCAACAATGCTGCCTGTAACTGTTGTGCTGTTGAAGGGAACGCAAAGGTATCCACCCTCGTTACCTCCACTGCCAGTGAAGCTGATGTAGTGACCCTGCCACGGCTGCTGGTGAACCCAGGAAAATTCAGTAACTGGCTGCTGTTGCTACCACTAGTGGAGATGCTTGCAATATGGAAGAACATGGCACACACACATACACACAAAACACCTACCACCATCTTCCTCCTCGGCTTTCCACTGGCAAAACCTGGCCAATAGCCAGTTGGCAAAGCGATCAGGGAAATGTAACTTGCTGGGTTTTTGTCCCCTGCAGTGCAGAGAGAAGCAGAACTGGAGTTGAGAGCCAACAGACAGACAACTGGCACTGCTACACCAAACATTTTTGCATCCCAGACACTTGCCATGCTGTTTCCCTTATGGACACTTGTTCCTCTGTCTGAATGTACACTCGCATACTTGGCCACGCTTTCTTCCTGCTTGCTTCAGTTCTCAGTGTAGATGTCCCATCCTGTAGGGCTCTTTCCTTACCTCTCCTAGCTCAGTAAAATTTCACTGTTCTGGGGTCTCAGAATATCCTGTATAGCCAGGCGGTGGTGGCACATGCCTTTAATCCCAGCACTCAGGAGACAGAGACTGGCAGATCTCTGTGAGCTCAAGGCCAGCTTGGTCTACAAAGAGAATTCCAGAACAGCCAGGGCTGTTCCATAGAGAAACCCTATCTTGAAAAACAAAAACAAGGGGTTGAGGATTTAGCTCAGTGGTAGAGCTCTTGCCTAGCAAGTACAAGGCCCTGGGTTCAGTCTTCAGCTCTGAAAAAAAAGTGTGAAAAAACAAAACAAAATATTTACAGATATTGCCAGTGTCTAGGCAATCAAAATGCACCTGGGTTGAGAACTGATGAACCACACTATCTAGGTTTTCAAAGTCCTTGTCAGTTTTCCAGAAGAATAATTTGATTGTCCACTTTGAGCAAGTAACTGTAGCCAGGGGATAGGATCACATGGCAGAGATATGGCTGTTAGCAGTCCACACCTGTGGGAGGATTAGCCAGTTCCCAAAAGAGAGGGGTGGCCAATATTCCAGTGGGTATCAGTTTCATTTCCTTAATCACATACAGTAAGTTTCCAAGCCCAACTTTGTGTTCCCTGACTTAGGTAGTTTAGGGGAAATTCCCAGAGATATATTTAAGCTATCTTTTTATCTTTAAAAAGAATTAGAAGTTGGGCAGTTCAATGGAAAGGCACTTGCCTGGCATGCTGATTTTAATTCCTAGCACCTCAAAAAAAAAAAAAAAAAAAAAGAAGAAGAAGAAGAAGAAGAAGAAGAAGAAGAAGAAGAAGAAGAAAAGAAAAGAAAAGAAAAGAAAACATAAAAAAGATTGACCCAAAATTTTCATTGCAATGGCTGTACATAAAATAACCTGAGTTTTAATTTTACTTCTACTGTTATTGAGTGGGCCTCCTCTTTGCCAGGTGTCGGTTGGCCTCAGTGAGCCAGGATTATTGGGGTCTGTAAAAACAGATCCTGCAGGCTCTCGTTTGTGGGAAGGAAACTCACAGCTGAGAAAGTTTAAATAACTTCTGCCCTCAGCTGTCTTCTCTCAGTAAATTATATTTAAATGGCTCTTGGTGGAATCCTGTCAAAATGTACGGTTTGGGGAAGCCTGGCTTTATGCTATTTTTTTTTAACTTTTAAAATACTCTCCAAAAAGTAATAAATAATTTTAGAAAATCAAAACTCATATTAGTATAAATGTTATGTTTCTTTGTCTATCTGTTTGTTCATTGCTGAGAGAGGGTCTCTTTATGTAGTTCTGGGACTCACTCCGCAGGCCAGGCTGGCCTCGAACTCAGAGATCCTCCTGCCTCTGCCTCTCCAGTGCTGGCATAAAAAGGCGTGTGCCACTGTCACTGTTCTAGAGGCAGTGGGACCTGGAAGAATGGAGCCTAGAAATGAGGTGGACTCAAGTTTTACGCAATAGCCAACTTCATTCAGAGCATCAGACAATTTATACTGTGAGGGTTAAGAGAGTCACGTGAGTAAAGTGCCCAATCACAAGGACAAGCCGCCCTTGGCACACAAGCTGATCACAGCAGAATCATGTTTTTCCACAGAGGCATATAAACAAATAACAGTAGCCAGTCATAAAGGATAATCGGAAGTAAACTCACTTCTATCTGCTACACCTGGGAGGGCACAGAGTCGTAATCTAAGAACAATTCCACATTCTTGAAGAAACCATAGTAATAAGACTCTCATTTTGGTTTCTTAGAGTTTTCTCACAAGCACTCAGAAGTCTCCTTGCACAACTCCATTCTTGGACTGTGTTCCGACATGCCACCATGCCCAGCTTCATAGAAATGTTCTTACATGTTCTAAACAGAATGGCTAAAAATTAGGAAAAAGATGGATTCAAGATATTTTTTGTTGTCATAGTTTTTCATGACAGTAGCTGACGCAGTTCAGGCTGGCCCTGAACTCACTATGTAGCCAAGGTTGGCCTTGAACCTATGATTTTCCTGTCTTTACCACCATGGTAGTCTTCACCACCTCGTCTCATTTATGTGGTGCTGGGTATTGAACCTAGGGCCTCTTGCATGTCAGACAAACACTCTACCAACTGAGCTACATTCCAGTTCCTGGACTTGAGATGTGTCTAGGGCATGTAATTGAAGAATATTTCAGGATTTGGTTAAGTCCTTGTGTTTATTTTAGGAGGAATAGAGACTGAGTTTCTAAAAAGGCCCTCTGGACACAGTATGGAGACTAACTGTAGATAAGCAGGAACTGACCAGAGAGTTCTGGGAAGGTGACATTTTGGATCACCACCAGAGCAGTTATTGTGTGGATGTGCCAAAAGTCACTGGACTCACAAACACAGTGGATCTATAGGTTTGAGGTTGAGTGTAAAATCCACAGTTAGTCAAAAATGTCTGACATTTTTTGACCTAGACAATTTGATGACTGGCCAGGAGAGCTCTCTAGGGGTGTCATTTTGTCCCTTAGGGGAGGGTATGGCAGGACAGAGCAGCTCCTGTTCAGGCCAGCTGGGAGACAGAGTAAGCTGGCTGTGTTTTGAAAGCTGTAATTTAGGTCAGGAGAATTCTTCAGTTTTCCGTTCTATCACTTCAGAGAAACTATTGACACTGAAAAGCTGTCCTTGGGCCTTATCTGTGTGAGGGCGGCTAGGCTGACAGGTGCCGCCCGACTCGCTAGTGTGCTCTCTTGATTATCTTGTTGGTCGGCCCAGTAAGAAAGCAGCCAAGACAGAAGTTAAATATGTGTGTTCAAGTTTCAGCTTTAAGCTGGGTGTGGTGGTGCATACCTAAAATCCTAGCATTGGGAAGCTTAGGTGGGAGGATTACCATGAATGTTTAGCCAGCCTGGGCTACCTAGGGTATGGAGACTTTAATCTTAAAACAAACAAACAAGAATGTACTTTGATGCAATATCTTTTGTTTGGTTGGTTCTGGTGCTGAACAGGAGTCACTTGCCAGGGGTTGGGGGTTTAGCTCAGTGGTAGAGTGCTTGCCTAGCAAGCGTAAGGCCCTGGGTTCGATCTTCAGCTCCATGTTTAAAAAAAAAAAAAAAAAAAAAAAAAAAAGAGTCACTAGCCTACACGTTGAACCCCACAATTCACTCATTTTAGGCCAATCTTTACTTCTCACATAAATGTTTAAGCAGCAGTAACTGGAAGAAGAAATGACCACTGGGCCAAAGGTCAATATTTGTCTTGGTTGATTTTATATTAAAACTAAAAAAGATGGAAATTACATATGCTTTGGGTCTCTTTTTATAAAACATTTGTATATATCCATTGCACATGGTATAGTACATTTTTTTAAGTTTTTTTTTTTTTTTTTTTAATTGGTGTTGTTATTGTTGGTTGGTTGGTTGTTTTAGCAGGGTGTCTCTATGTAGCCCTGACTGTCCTAGAATTTTCTCTGTAGACCAGGCTGGGTTCAAACTCACAGAGATCCACCTGCCTCTGCCTCCTAAGTGCTGAGGCTAAGGGCTTGTGCTGCCATACCCAGCTGGATACAGTGTAGTCTAAGGACATTTTCACACATACCTCTGTGCTCTCTCCCTTCTCCCCCTCCCCCTTCCATTGGTCCCTTTTGTTTCCCCAGAGGGTTCTACTTTTACTTTCGTTTTTTAGTTTTAAAAATAAATTTCCTTTAAAGTTCATTATAAAAACACATTGCAAAATTTAAAAATCACAGTACTTGTACTTTCATATAAACATACATGGTTTTATGTGTCTGCACAAAATCTAGGATCCACAAGACAGAAAACGCGTGCTATTCATCCTTTTGAGATGGCATAGTTGGTGCATATGATTATCTATATTTGCACCCCTTTTCCTGCAGATTGCCCTGGATTATGAAGTTAGCCCCATTTACTCTCTTCACTTCTTTGCTACACTTCTTGTTCTTGTCTTCCCTTTTGTTTTTTTTCCCCCTTTCCTCCCTCTTTCTCTTATGTCTTCTTCCCATGGGCTCCGTCAACTGTACCATCTTTAGCGTTTCCTAACCGGCTGGCATGAGTAGGTGTTTGTTTGGAAGCCAACCTTCCACTTACTTGGTGTGTCATGAGCTGCCCGACCCTCCAGTTGATACAGCTCCATGTTCCCGCCTAGTTCGTCAAGGGGTGGGTTTTGAATGGCTCTAATTCCAATTGTTTTGCACACTCTGGTGCTAACAGATCTGACCGGTGTATGGGGTAAAAGAGTCCCCGGATGTGCTTTGAGAATCAGGCCTTCACTCCACTCAGTATCCGAGTGCTACACTGCAGTGAAGATCAGAATCTTGCCTGACCAGCTCGATTTGCATGTTTGGGTCACTTGGCCCGTTTGTTGTTCTGTAGAAAGTACCTGGGTACTTTCTCACCCCTGTGTGTACATTCTCACCCCTACTTGTGATTTGTGAAACTTCCCTGGGTAACTGAAGCTGAGCCTGCTTGACAGGAGAGGTCTCCTCTGACTTACACCCCAGCATTTCCACAGTGTTAAACAGTTTACCTTGTGAATTTAGCCTTAAGATGTCAGTATTATATGTTTTTATTATGTGTGTGTGTGTGTGTGTGTGTGTGTGTGTGTGTGAGTGTGTGTGTGTGTGTGTCACACATGCAGGTATAAGAAAGGTAGGGAACAACCTTAGGCATTATTCACAGAAATCCCACCTACCTCTTTTTTTTTTTTTTTTTTTTGGTTTTTCGAGAGAAGGATTCTCTGTGTAGCTTTGTGCCTTTCCTGGAACTCGCTTTGGAGACCAGGCTGGCCTTGAACTCACAGAGATCCGCCTGGCTCTGCTTCCCGAGTGCTGGGATGAAAGGCTCTTTTTATACACAGTCCTCTCATTGGCCTGGAACCTGCTGATTTGGTTTCATTGGCAGGTCAGGGAAGGGATCCCCAGGGGTCCTCTTGTCTCTGCCTCCCCAGTGCTGGGATTACAAGTGCATGCCATGACCCTGGGCATTTTGGGTAGGTTCTGGGGATAGTGCTCAGGCCCTCATGCTTACAAGGCAAGCACTTTACCAACTGAGCTATTTCCCCAGTCCTCTTTTGCTTTGCTTTTGCTTTTAAAATTACACGTGGTATTTTGTAAGTCAAACAACACTTAGGTTGGTTAATTTCTTTTGTTGCTCTGAAAAAACCATCTAACAGACATGAGAGGAAAAGTTTATTCTGACTCGTAGTTCAGGGATACAGTATATCAGGTAGGAAGGCACAGTGTCAAGAGCAGTTGGTGGCTGTGGCACAGGAAATATGAGGGCATTAGTGAGACCACCTGGGTAGTCAGTAACCACACTAAGACATCTGGCCCTACATCTGCTGGCTAGGCCTCAGGGCCCAAAGGTTCTACAACCTCCCCAAACAACACAACCACCTGCAGACCAAGTATTGAAACATACAAGTCTGGAGTAGGGGATCATTTGATGTTTAAATCATAGCAGACACAAAGAGAAAGAAGTAGGATGTGTTTATTCCTTATAGTGAGGCCTCTAGTCCCTCTCCTTGCTATTAATTTCATAGTTTCTTGTGTCATTACAGAAATGTACTATACCTACACTAGCAGAGTTTATGTGTGTATATGTATGCATATATGTGTCTATATTATATATATGCTAACATCATGGGCAGAAAAACATTATTCCATTTTCACTTAATATAGTTGATAGATCATTTCATTTATCCACATGTAGATCTCACTCTTTCTATATTTTTGGTTATAAGCTTAGCCTTTAAGATCTTACTCTTCATCTGGAGAGATGGCTCAGCCTTTAAAGGCTAGGCTCACAAACAAAACTATAAGATCTTACTTGTTAACAGCTGCATAGCAACTATGACTGTAGTACAGAACTTGCAGAAGGCCAAGGTTCAATTCCCAGCACACACATCGTGGCCCAGTTCCAGGGGATAAGATGCCCTGGTCTGAACTCCACAGGTACTGAATGTGCCTAGTGTACATACATACATGCAGGCAAAATACTCATCCCATAAAAATAAACAAATAAATAACATCAAAAATACATAAAGTGGCAAACAACTTGGAATCACTGTAAAAAACAGGATCAAATTATAACTTAACACCTTGTCGGGAAAGCATTGTATTCATGGAGGGACAGGGTGAGGTTTTCCTCAGGGAACATGTATTGAGTGGTGGTCCCTAGGAAGTCCTATCTCTGACTCTTAAAATACACAATGTAGGGTTGGGGATTTAGCTCTGTGGTAGAGCGCTTGCCTAGCAAGCACAAGGCTCTGGGTTCCATCCTCAGCTAAAAAACAAACAAACAAACAAACAACAAAAAAAAAAAAAAACCAACCCACAATGTGACAATATTTGCAAAAGTGTCCTTAAATCTAGAGAGGACCTAAATTCCATGATAGGTATCATTTTAATATAAACATTGAGGGAGGTGTTTAAGATAGGCACACTGCAGAAGCCACTGCAGAAGCAACAGGAGTAATATCACTCTATCCAAAGAATGTTTGAGAACACCAAACCAGGAAGAGACAAGAACGGACCTAATCTACAGCCTTCCAAAGGAGACATGGCCTTGCTGACACCTTGACTTCAGATTTCTCATCATTAGAACTGTGAGAGAATGCATTTCTCATAGTTGCTATAATCCATTACAACAGCCCTAGAAAATACAGGTCACTGATTTATGTACAAGGAGTACTGGCCAAACCCTTTCAAAGTACGACATTAAATGTGTAGCCTGAGCCAAGCTATCAAACTCGTTCAAGGTTTAGTTTTCTTCATCTTAAAAGATGAGAAGGGTAGGCATAATACTCTTTAAGTGCTTTTCCTTCCCAAATGCACCCTGGAAAAGTTAAAGTAACAATCAGGTTTAAACACCATGGGATTGGAAGGCGATACACCACCAACAGGACAAACTCCTTTTATGAATCCAGAGAAGTGGATGTTCTCTTTGGGTGTGGTGTTTAGTGAATGCTCACCAAAAAAAAAACCAAAAACCAAAAAACAAAACAAACAAACAAAAAAAACAAGTTAGAAGAGAGAAGAGAGAATTTTGCTGGGTGTTGAAAAATGAGGTATGTAAGGTATGAGATATGGTGATGGGCTTAGAGAAGACTAGAAGAACACACCAAAAATTATTGTTTCCTTTAGGATTTTCATTGTTTGTCTGTTTGACAGGCTCCCACTGTGGAACCCTCACAGTTGATAGATCTTAATAAGAATTCTGGCTGGGCGGTGGTGGCGCACACCTGTAATCCCAGCACTCGGGAGGCAGAGGCAGGTGGATATCTGTGAGTTCGAGGCCTGCCTGGTCTACAGAGCTAGTCCAGAACAGGCTCCAAAGCTACACAGAGAAACCCTGTCTTGAAAAACAAAACAAAAAAACCAACAACAACAACAACAAAAGAATTCTGACATGAAGAAGTGAGCTTTGACTTTAGTGGGACACAACGCCTTTGTCAAGGAGAATGGAACACCATCTGGAGACTTATTGTTTAGTGTGCAAACTAGTAGCAACTAAGTTTGATGGACACAGGGATGAGGACACTTTCAAAATCATACACAGAGATTCATGCCTTTAATCCTACAACATGGGAGGCAGAGGCAGGTAGATCTCTGAGTTTGAGGCTAGCCTGGTCTACATAGTGAGTTCCAGGACAGCCAGGACTACATAGTGAGACCCTGTCTCCACACAAAAACCAAATAAAATAAAAATATGAATCACACCCAGATCTTGATTGGGAACAAGGCAAGAGTAGCCGGTGAGCTGGCTCTGCAGGTCTATTCACTTGCTATGCAAATCTGGCAACCTGAATTCCAGAACCAACATAAAGGTAGGAGGAGACAACTAATGCCACAGAGTTGCCCTCTGACCTTTCCACGTTCACTGTGGCATGTGTGCCCCCACCACACACATTGTGTGTATATATACACAATAGTAAAAAAGAAGTTGCCAAGAAAGGAAGGGCCATGGACGCACCTCAGCAGTAGAGTACTTGCCTAGCATGCACAAGGCCTAAGCTCAGTCTCTACCAGCGAGAAAGAGAGGGAGTGGGGTTAATAATGAACCATCAAGCTGACAAAATTAATTAACATTTTCAAAATGGAGAACTAAATTGAACCTTGGATACAGGTAGTGATTCGAAAAGGGTTAGGAGACTTTTGTTACCACTATGCCAAACAGAATAGCTTAGGAAAAGGGAAGGTATGCTGGATGTACACCACCCAGACCTCCCTCTGTTAATAAGAAACTTTTTACCTAAATGCTTGCAGATACACAGCTAGAGAGGCATTTCCCCAAGGCCATGTCCCTCCCAGGGCTGATAGCCCCAGGGACTGATAGCCACAGAGCCCAGAGCCAATGTTCTTGTCCCTACTACTCAGGACTCTTGTGCTCCTGTAAAGCTCCCATGGGGCTAGCCAGGCTAATACTGGTGTCTGTCTTAATTAGGGTTACTAATGCCATGATGAAACACTATGACCAAAACCAACTTGAGGAGGAAAGGGTTTATTTGGCTTACATATCCTGAATCACAGCCCATTGAGGGAAACCAAGATAGGAACTCAAAGCAGAGAACCTGAAGGCAGAAGCTGATGCAGAAGCCATGGAGGACTACCAGCCCAGTGGAGATAGGTCACCTACAATGGCCTGGACCCTCCCACATCAGCCACTAATTGAGAAAATGCCCTACAGGCTTACCTACAGCCTGATTTTATGGAAGAATGTCTCAATGTAGATTCCTCATCTCAGATGACTCCTGCTTGTGTCAAGTTGACATTAAAACAGGCAGCTGGGTGTGGTAGTGCATGCCTTTAATCCCAGCACTCTGGAGGCAAAGGCAGGCAGATCTCTATGAGTTTGAAGCCAGCCTAGTCTACAGAGCAAGATCCAGGCCAGCCAAGGCTACACAGTGCGATCCTGTCTCAAAAACAAAACAAACAAATAAAAGACCAAAATGAATCAAATCAAATTCAGGATGCCAAAAGACTATCAAAGTGGATCGAGCTGTTGCTTCCTCCCCTCCCCTGAGCAATGTCAGATCAGAAAGCCATAAATATGCGGATAGGGCAAATTCCTTCTGTGCTCCTGGGTCACCTTCCACCACCATCATTGTCTCAACATCCTGTATCGTGAGCCAGGACCAAGAGTTTGACCCACAGAAGGCAAGCAAATTTAGAATCATGTTTCCAAGGTGGTCGGTGGTCCCACAGGTGCTCAGCTGGGTGAGGAGCAGTGTCAAGGCTGGGTTTAACCAGAAGTCCAGGAGCCAAGAACACAGGGTACAGAGAGGGACAGACAAGGCTGGCAAGGCAGCATGGACCTCTGGGACTGATGTCTGCAAACCCAGGTGTGCAGAGCCTAATTTGCCTTAGTAATTTGTCCCCACATTTCTGTCTGGTTGGCGTCAGATGAGAGCTAAAAGTGCCCTCCAGCCAATATCCAAATGAATCCTCCTTTTGTCTTTGAATATACTGACAGACAAGCCAAGTATTTCCTTGGGCACTGGCATCTTGATAGCGATCAATGCCTTAAATCAAAATGATTACATTCTAAGGAAAGAATTCCAGACTTCTGCTGGGGCTGCACTTAGCAAATACTCTAGAAACCTGAGGGGACCTACCTTTATGTAGAGGCAGCTGCCATTGAAGACTAAAGGGTGAGAATCTGCACTGAGTATCTGCAAAATGTATGGCTGAGCTCTGAATTGGGAGGTCACCTACACTTGCAGACATTTTTATTATAGCCTCCCTCTCCTGCCCCTGTGCTGGCCCTACTGTGGGCACTTCCCTAGCATGGGTGGTGACTAGATAATAAACCAGAAACCCTTGAGGGACTTTCCAAGGACTATCCCTGGGAGATGCTCTAGAGGAGAAAACTTAAGAAATTATGCAAATCTAAACTAAGACTGACATTTTTTTTTTTCATTTTTTCCAGCAAAAATTTGGGGAAATCATGACTATTCCTGGACTGTTAACTGGTAAGTTTTCATCGGACAAGATGCAGAAAAAACAGACCAACTATATTTTAGATACTCTAAGATACCCCTTGTAGGCATATGGCATCATCAGAGAATTTGATTCAAGTGGAAGAAAGTAATTTGCTATGCTCATTCAATCAATTAATGAAAAAAGTCAACCATTCAGCAGATAATCCAAGGTAACAACATAGCAGATGCTGTGATGAGGAGAGGCACAGAGCAGTGAACACTGCAATTGGATATAGCTCCTGTTCTTATGAGGGTCTAGCATTAAAGATAAGCATTGCTTCTCTGAGCAGAAATGGGACACTTGTTCCACAGGATGGGGTAGGACATGAAAAAGTAGAAGAGGAGAGGAGAGAGGAGAGGGAAGAAGAGGAGAGAGGAGGGAAAAGGAGAACAGTGGGAGAGGGAGGAGACTGGGAGAAGGAGATGGGAGGAAGAGAAAGTAGAGGAAGGAAGGGCAGGAGGGAAGGAGAGGGAGAAGAGAGGGCAGGAGAGCAGGTCACAGGAGAGGAGTCACACTAATGTCCTCAATGGACATCTTGGCTTTCCATGACTCTCTGATGGAGGTGGACTTCATCTCCAATCTATAGATGGAGAAACTGGAGCCTTGTGGTGTTAGATACCTCACCCAAGGCCATACCACCAATAAGTGTCAAAACTGGGGTATAAGGGCCTGTTTGACACCAAAATATGAGTTATTTTCTCTTTTTGTCAAAATTTACTTTAAAAATTGCCTAGGTGTTGTGGTCCATGCCTATAATCTCAGCACTTGGGATGCAGAGGCAGGAGCATCACAAGTGTAAGGCTAGCCTACACACATAGCCAGTTCAAGGCCAGTCACAGCTCCGTGGTGGGGCTCTGTTTCAAAGTCAGTGTTTTCTCTACAGAAATCCAACTCAAGAGCAGTTTGGGGTCTCAGAACTTCAGGTTTTTAGTCTCTACACATGGCTACGTCCAACAGCTGAAATAATAGTGCTGGCACTCTCTCTGTCCTCTTCAAATACCAGACAGCCTCTCAGAGTGACACTCTTGATCACCACAGCTTCTGAGCAGGCTACTCCCTCCAGCACCAAGTTTCTTCCATGGGAACCTGGTAAAGGCTTCCATTGCTCTCATTTGGACTATATTGTTATAAAATTAATATGCCTTCCCAGTGAGAAGTCACTCCACACACTTAAGAGATTAATAATTAAAAAATGAAAACGCTCTTTAATACAGCACAAGTATGGCTCTGGCTAATGCTCAAAGAAGAGCAGGGCTCTAATAGAAAGTTGTATTAATTTACTTACACCTTAGCCTTACACATTCCACATGCACTGTCATTTTTAAATCTCTTTCAGGTTCTGGCCCATGGTTACACTTTGAACAATTTAAACAGAGACAGGAGACTACACATCTGGCCACTTGGGCACATGGGAGATTTACACTACAAAAGGATTGTCAGAATTGTTTCTTAAGCACACCTGTGTTGTTCTTTTGCATACTTGTTACCCAGGTTCTTTTTGCCCACCTGGCAGAATGATGCTTTTCCTGATAAGAATCCAGAGACTTAATGGCAGACCAGGATTTAATGATGGTTGTCACCCTGCACTGCCCTCTTAAGCTGCCCCTTAGAGTCATGTTCCTTGAGGTGGAGGCCAGTTGTAAGTCAGGCTTATCTCTCTTTGTTATGGGAATGGAGCCTGTTGGAGGTCAATGTGGTGAATAAACATTAGCAGAAGCTTTCTCAGTAACCCTAAGCTTCAATTTTGGTGCAAAAGTTTCCTTCTTATAGTCAATAACAGGCCTGATTGTTATTGTTTTTGTTGTTGTTTTGTTTTGTGATTTGTTTTTCAAGGCAGGGTTTCTTTGTGTAGCCTTGGCTCTCCTGGAACTCACTCTGCAGATCAGGCTGGCCTTGAACTCACAGAGCTCTACCTGCCTTTGGGATTAAAGGCTATTTTATTTATCATAGGCTGTTTATTTATTAGTAAATAAATTAATTAAAATTCATTAAATAAATTATAAATAAATAAAATATTAATAAAAAATAAAGAACAGGCCCACAATGGCTGTGAGCCATTATATAGCATACCACACCACCTTTCTGATATGTCTACTCTATTTTCCAGAACTCAGTGTCTAATGCCTTGTGCATGCAGAAAGGAATACAGCAGATGCTGAGAATGAATCCCATTTTCATAAGCTCATCTAACAACTACTCTTTACTCATTTCTCAGACTGTTTCATGCAGATTAACTAAGCTACCCCACACAGACACTGTTCTGGGTCCTGGAACTGAAACCCCTGGTTTTTTGTTTTTTTTTTTTTCTTTGTTTGTTTGTTTCTTGTTTTTTTTTGTGTCCCGCCCCCCCCCCCCCAAGACGGGGGTTTCTCTGTATAGCTTTGTGCCTTTCCTGGAACTCGCTTTGGAGACCAGGCTGGCCTCGAACTCACAGTGCTGGCCTCTGCCTCCCGAGTGCTGGGATTAAAGGCGTGCACCACCACTGCCTGTAAGCTCCTGTTTTTCTTGCATAGGCCCTCCCTGCTCATGAGGAGCAGTGTATCTAGCAGAGAAGGAAGGAAATGTAAGTAATTGAAAGGTGGGGCTGGAGAGATGGCTCAGTGGTTAGGAGCACTTACTGCACAAGCATGAAGACTGGAGTCAAGTCTCTAGCAGCCATGTAAAAAGCAAGGTGTGGCGCCCATGCCTGTAACTCCAGAAATGTGAGGGTGGAGAAAGGATACATCCAGCCTGTAACAGACTCTGTCTCAAAGGTGGAGCATGACAGAGCAGGACACCCACACCATCTTCCTCTGGCCTCCATGCATTAGCATATGCAACCCCCACCCCATGTATACCCACACCACACATATTCATTCTCTCTCTGTCTCTCTCTCACACACACTCACTCACTACTATTCAGCATAAAAAGAAATGGATCTTGATAAGGCTATGACATGTAATATTATATTAACAAGTGCATGAAGCCAGGACAAAGCTCACATATAATGAGATTCCATTAAAGGAAATATCCGGGTTAAGTAAATCCACAAAAAGCATATTGATTGTTATGAGGGCTGGTAGGGATGAGAGTGAAGGATAGCTTAGAGGTCCAGGAGTCTATGCTGGGGTAAGGAACCTATTGTGTGACTGTTTCCTGGAGAGACATGGACAAGTGTCTATTCATCCCAGACATGATATCAACTATGGAGCGAAGAACAATCCCTCCCAAGACTAGCTTGGTGAACTGATGATGAGTTTATTGGGTTTGCTTACAGGAGCATGGGTGAAGGATTACTTACAGGAGCAAGGGTGACCCTCCCCCACAACCCTGCCTGCAGACAGCATCTCTGAAAACTCTCACCCCTGCACGAATGACAACTTCCTTTCATTCCTCTTCAGTCAGCTTTCTACCATGCCACTGAACAGTTCCTTTACATTTTTATTTTTATGTTCTGTGAATTACACTCCAATAAAAAAACAACAGGCTTATGAAGTCGTTGAGCTATGTAAAGCATAGGCAAAGGCCAGCCAGAGAAGGAGTGCTTATCCCCATCTACAGGAGTTATGAAAACCCTCCTGCAGAGCCCAGATTTCTCCTGGCTATACAGTTTTGTCGGAGCTCCTCAGACAAGCACAGCTGTGCACAAGCCTCAAAGCTCCCGTTTCTTTGAATGCTCCAAGATGGCGCGTACTTCTCCCCTGGAGGTCAGTCTTTATTTCAGGGTCGGACCTCAAAGCACGGGCTGTATTTGCTGGAGTCATCGACAGCATGTTTGTTACTTTGATTTAGACGCTGGCATAAAGAGCCATTATCAAAGGACTGCATGTTCTCTGCCTGGTCACTGCAGGCCTGCACAGCATCCCTGGAGGCTACAAGTTTACTCATAGGGAACAACGGGACCATTGTTGTGAGCACCAAGCAATTAGAAAGTAGATTTCTCCTTGCTGGCACTGTGAGGCAGGACAATCTATTTCCATTCTTCAGAACATTTAAATGTGGGCAATAGTGTTCATTCAATCCAAGTCTGCTTGCTACAGAAAGCAGGAATTGGGGTGGGGTAGGGACTCAAGGGCCCTCACATAGGCTTATCCAATTAATACAAGCCTTACCAGCCACTCTCCTACAAACTCTTTGATGACTGAAAGAGAGAGTCAGACAAGGCATGGTAGGATGTGGCCTTCCCAGAGACAGTGCCATGTGTCCCCAGAAAATCTTGTCCATAGCAGCTGACTTGGCAAGACCTTAGCACAGTGAGGGGTCAGCTAATGACTATCCCTAATTGGAAGCCACCCAGGCTTATGAAGTCAGGCTCATTTCTCCTCAGCCCTCAAACTCTCTATTTCCAGCATTTGCTTCCTTTCTGGAAGCGTGGGAGCCATGCCCACTCTGAAGTCCTTTAATAAAGACCCGCTTTCCCTAGCAACATTCTTCATAAATACAGTGCCATGTGGTACATGGTCCAGCGCTGCTTTTTGATAAGGTTCTTTGGCACAAATTCCTACCAGTGCTTTCTATTTGGGGCAGGCCCTACCTAGCTAGGTATCTGACACATATCGCTTTATTTAATCCTAGTAATTGAGTTGGGGATTTAGCTCAGTGGTAGAGCACTTGCCTAGCAAGCACAAGGCCCTGGGTTCGATCCTCAGCTCCACATACAAAAAATCCTAGTAATTACCACTTAAAAGAAACTGACTCAGAGAGAGTGGGGTTTGGCCAGGGTGAACAAACCTTTAGAGCTGTGGGGAGGGTGCTGTGGGTAAAGGGGCTTGCTATACAAGCCTGGCGATCCCGAGCTCTGCAACTGTGAGGAAAGGAAACGATGACCTCCCTTTAGTTGTTTCTCTTGGGTATTTTGTTCACAGCTTTGCAAAGTAAGTAATCTATTATTTTATCCAGGGCTCTTTCAGTCGGGGCGGAAAGGGGCTAGGGAAGTGGCTTCAAGGATAGAAGCAGTGGCTACTCACTGGCCTTAGTTCTACCCAGGTAACCCAGGTAAAAAGCTGGATGCAGTGGTGGGCATCGTAATCCTAACACTCCTGCGGTGAGAAGCAAGGTAGAGACACGAGAATCTACCAGAAGCTCGCAGCCAGCTAGTTTGTAGTATGCAGTGGTAGAAGAAGCCACTCAGGAAAGTCATCTTCTGACCACCACACACATGCTATGGTGTGTGCACCTACACACACACACACACACACACACACACACACACACACACACACCAAACAAACAAACAAACAAACAAACAAACAAACAAAAACAAATAAAAAGAATGTGAAGACAGGAAAAGCAGCTGGGCAGTGGTGGCACATTCCTTTAGTCTCAGTGCTCAGGAGACAGAGGCAGGCAGAAAAGATCCTCAGCCTCATCCATCCCTAGAGAAACACCAGTGAAGCCTACATGGGATGTTGCTTCACATTGACTAAGATGGCTAGGCTCAAGTCAGATAAGGGTGGAGAGGTTGTGGAGAAACCAGATTCCTTGAATGCTGTTGAAATGAAAAATGGTGCAATCACTCTGGAAAACAGGCTGGCAGATTCTTGAATGATTAAACAAGCACTTGAAAGAAAGTTTAACAATAGAGACAATTCCCAAAAACAAGTCAAGAATAATGGCGCACACCTTTAATCCAATACCCAGGAGGCAGAGGCAGGTAGATCTCTGTGAGTTCGAGGCCAGCCTGATCTACAAAGTGAGTTCCAGGAAAGGCACAAAGCTACACAGAGAAACCCTGTCTTGAAAAACAAACAAACAAACAAACAAACAAACAAAAAAAAGCATAATGGCACATACTTATAGTCTCAGAGCTTAGGAGGCTAAGGCAGGATTGTAAGTATAAGGCTACCTAGAGTTACATAGCAAAACCTGAGATGGCTCAGTGGTTAAGAGTACCAGCTGTGGACTTCCAGAGGACCCTAGTTCAAGCCCAAGCCCTATCTGACAGCTCACAACTGTCTATAACGCCAGTTCCAGGTGGATCAGACACCCTCTTCTGGCCCCAACATGCACCTCATATTCGTGGTACATAGACATATATGCAGGCAAAACACCCATACACATAAAATAAAAATAGAAGTTAGGGGCTGGAGAGATGACTCAGAGGTTAAGAGCATTGGCTGCTCTTCCAGAGGTCCTGAGTTCAATTCCCAGAAACCACATAGTGGCTCACAACCACCTGTAATGAGATCTGCTGCCCTCTTCTGGCCTGCAGGGACACATGCAGACAGAACACTGTATGTACAATAAATAAATAAATCTTTAAAAATAAAATAAAAGTTAAAAATTTTAAATAAAAAAAAAAATAGAAATAACCCATGCCAAACATGGTAGTATATGCCTGTAATCTCAGTACTTGAGGAGAAGAGGCAGTGAAATTACTTTTAAATTTCAGGCCATCTTGGTTTATATAGTAAATTCAGACCAGCCAGGGCTACTTAGCAAGACCCCATCTCAAAACAAAACAAACAAGCAAATCCCATATCCAGTCAGCTGGCAGATGGATAAACAAAACACAGTGCATCCATACAATAGATTATCATTTATTTGTCAATAAAAAAATAATGAAGCAGTGACTGGCTGCTTGAAAATAGGCTCAGTTAAAACAGACCAGGCTTACTAGGCAGTGCTGGCGTACATCTTTAATCCCAGCACTCGGGAGGCAGAGCCAGGTGGATCTCTGAGAGTCTGAGGCCACCCTAGTCTACAGAGTGAGATCCAGGACAGGCACCAAAACTACAGAGAGAAACCCTGTGTCGGAGAAACAAACAAACAAAAAAACAAACCCAGACCAGGCCCAAAGATCAGGTTTTTTGTTTTTTTGTTTTTGTTTTGAATTCATTTTACATACCATTTATTTCCTTCTTGGGTCTCTGAGGGAGTTGAAGATTAGTTAGTTATAGTATTCCTTGTTAAGAATTTCAGAAAAGAAACTCACTAAAGAGGTGTAAGTGTATAAATTTGAAAGAGTTATAAGATAGTTCTGTTAGTAATATAAGTTAGGATAGAAAGTGAATCAGGTACATTTTGGACTTAACAAAATAGGATAGATAATGGAATTATTTTCTCGGAATTTGTCAAATGCAAATGGACTAGAAATTGTTTAGGTATTTATTGCTTGTCTATATGGTATATAGTTATTGTACTTTTGTATATAGTTTTTGTTATATTATAACTTTTTTCTTTTTATTAAAATAGAAAAGAGGAAATATGGTGATATTTTATTTTATTTGTACTGAAATGTTATTTTATTTGCATGTTAATAAATAAAGTTTGTTTTGTTTTTTTTTTTTCTTCCAGAGCTATGGACTGAACCCAGGGCCTTGTGCTTGCTAGGCAAGCACTCTACCACTGAGCTAAATTCCCAACCACAATAAATAAAGTTTTATTACTACGGAATCAAGAAAGAGCTATCAATATGTCAATCCTGTCCATGTCTGGGCTGGGTAAGGTTTCCTGTGTTTCCCGGGGAACCACAGTTCCCCATCTTATCCCTCCTCCTGCTTCCCCCTCTGCCTCCCCCTGCTCCACATCCCTTCCTCCAACAGGGTAAGTTCTCCCATGGAGGGACAGCTATGCCTGATACATTCAGTTGAGGCAGGACCAAGCCCCCGCCCATTTTATCAGGGGTGAGCTAGGTGTCTGGCCATAGATAATGGGATCCAGAAAGCCAGCTCATGCACCAGGGATAGATCCTGATCTCACTCCCAGGGGATCCTCAAACAGACGAAGATACACAAGTGTCTCCCGTACACAGAGGGTCTAGTCTGGTCCCATGCAGGTTCCTCAGCTGTCGCTTTAAAGTTTGTGAGTTCCTTTGAGCTTGGTTCAGTTGTCTCTGTAGATAAAGATCATGTTTTAAGTATAATCATATAATTAATGGGATGTTTAGAATATACAAATCTAAGACAAAATATAAATTATAGCTAGTCAAAGAGGGAGGCATAGAAGAGGCAACAACTACAAGAATATGAATGTTCTTCCAGGTAGTGAGAAATTTTAAAATTGATTTGATGAAGGTTGTATATATCTGTGAATGTGCTCAAAGTAACCACTGAATTGTATCTTTATAGATTGCTCTGTTTTGTTTTCTAAGACAAGGCCTCATTAGGTAGGCCATTGGGGCCTGGGATTTTCTAGGCTGGGCGAGAACTCACCCTTCATGCCTCACCTCCCCTGTGCTGGATTTACAAGCACAGACTACCTCACCCAGCTCAATTCCATTCTTGAAATGGGTGAACTATGTGATAGATGGATTACATCTCAATCAAGATGTTATTAAACAGAACTGTGGGGTTGGCAAGAGAGCTTGGCCAGTGAAGAGCTTGCCTCGGAAGCCGGACAGTCCATGTTTCACCCCCAGAACTGTGTAAGGCAGAAGAGGGAACAACTGGGCAGAGTTGTCCTCTGACCTCCACATGCATCCTGTGGCATGCATACACACACCATCCATAGACACACACAATAATAATAAACAAAATGTTAGGGCTGGTGAGATGGCTCAGGAGATAAAGGTGCTTGTCCCAAAGTCTGGTGATCTGAGTTCAATCCTTGGAACTCACCTAGTGGAAGAAGAGAACTGACTCCTATAGGCTGTCCCCTGACTTCCACATGCATGCTGTGACACACTTGTGCCCCACCAATAAAAATAAAATGTAATAAAAACACAAAAGCTTCAGATAAGAATAGGGCTGGCAAGATGGCTCAGAGGGTAAGGAAGGTGCTGGCGGCTGAGCCCGAGGACCTGAGTGCCATTCCCAGAATGCACACGGTGGAAGGAGAGAACAGACTCAGTGCATATCCACTCATACACACACACACACACACACACACACACACACACACACACACACACAAATTAAAAATAGTAAGAAATAGTTTTAAGTTTAATAAACAGACCCCTGTTATAATTCCTCTTCATTTATATTAAATTTAATTACTTGAGTTTTACCTGGTATAAAATATTTTAATGTTTCATAGACTTCCTTTTTTTGTTATTGTTTTGTTTTTATTTTTGTTTTTTGAGACAGGGTTTTACTGTGTAGCCCTGGCTATCCTGGTAGTCACTCTGTAGACCAGGCTGGCCTTGAACTCACAGAGATCAGCCTGCCTCTGCCTCCGGAGTGCTGGGGATTAAAGGCGTGTGCCACCATACCTGGCTTTATAAACACTTTCATAAACACTAAAATTATGTTTACTATCTTTTGAGTTTTATGAATATGGTTTATGTACCTTATATAGATAACATTTACTATCTTACCATAAGACATTTTTTTCCTCATAAAAGAATAAGATTCATGTACTCACAAGGAATTAACATCTCATCCTCATGGTACTCTATCTTCAATGTCAAAAAGGAGTGATGTACTTATGGCACCTACCCTTGTATCTCTGGGAGAGAAATGGCCCCCAAACTGGCCCACGTCCTGCCTGGCCCAGGAGAAATTGAGAAACAGTGAGGAGGATGACCACTGAGATCAAATCTGACACACACCAAGGATGCTGAGGGGAGCGTAGGCAGGAAGGATAGGAATGGACTTCCCGGGTACCAGCTGAGACATAAGACTATCAATACATCAGCTTCCTCTGAGACATGGGCATGATTGTCAATAATAGCCCAGTAGGTAAGGGATTCAAAGACTTTAAAAAGCAGACAAATTTCAAGCACTCAACTGGATAATCTCCAGTAACTTGTAACTTGTTTTCAAGTGCCCACCTTCCTTGGTCTGATTAAAAATCAGCCAGGACTGGCCTTCCAGTGAGTGATAAAGATTTGCAGGCTGTTTGTTAACTGATTGCAATGTTAAAGATGAACCAGTGATATCAGCTTTAAATGGACCAGGAAGGGTAGACAAAAGCCAGTATACACAGTGAGCTATTCCTTCCTAGCCCCACCTAGCAGATTTAAAGGATGAACCGATGACAAGAAACAGGAGTTCTTCCTCTCGTAGACACATCCTGAACTCTGTGTCCTTTTCCCCCTGAAAAAGCAAATGATAAGAAGATGAAAATTGCTTTTCTGTTGTTGTTGGTTTGCTAAAAAGGATGGAGCCCCACTCTCATGCTGAGGTCACACAGCTCCTTAGGAGAAGGGCAGTTTTATGCTACTTCAAGAAAAACTACAAGGGAGTCTGGGTAGTGGTTAAGCACATACTGCCTGCTCTTTCATAGAACCAAGGTTCAATTCCCAGTACCCATGTGGCAGCTCAAAACCATCTGTAACTCCAGTTCCAGGGCACCTCATTCCCTTTTCTGGCCTCCTCGGGCACCAAGTACACATGTGGTTGGTACGCAGACATACACACAGGCAAAACAGCATACACATAAAACTGACTGTTTTCATCCGCAGAAGGAATAATTGTCTTCTACTAATCCACCTTCTCTCTTTTAATTTTTTCCCCCAAGGGAATGGAGTGGGAGCTGTCCAAGTTGTCTCCTTGGATGTGGTAGTCTGAAAGAAAAGTGACTTAGAACAGACAATGCAAGAGTAATTGGGTGTGGTTAGTTGCTCAGCTTGGTTAAAAGTTACCACATGTGGGCATCATGATGGATCAGTAGGTAAATGCACTTGCAGGCCTGATGACCTGAGTTCAGCTCTCCAGAACCATGTAAACCAGCCAGCCAGTGTAGCATACATCTGTAATTCCAGCACATCTGTAATTCCAACACTCCTGTGGTCAGTCAGTGGGGAGACAAGAGGGCTGCAGGGAGCTTGTAGGCTAGGTAGCCTGGAGTGTGCAGCAAAGCAAGGGCAGAGATAATAAGAGAGACCTTGCCTCAAACCAGGTTGTAAGGAACATGTAGGACTTAGGGTGAACAACCCTAGTCAGGAGTGATAAGCAATAGAATGACATAAGTAAACCACAAATGGAGTAGTAATAAGCTATAAGCTATGTGTGGATGTAGGGATAAGAATAGAAACCTAGCTAGAAAGGGATATAAAAGAAGAAGCTTCAGACCCAACCAACAGAGCTCGTCAGACCCTCGTGTGAGACGACTCTCCTCCACCAGAACCATGAGATCCTGTCCCCAGTGAAGATGTGGCTGACCCGAGGAAGGCTGGCCCAAGATCCAGAGGAACAGACATGCTGAGTCTGGACCTGTACACCCAGAAAGGTACTCCCACTTCCATTTGGAAGACGGGATAAATATTGCTTGTAATCTGACTGTATGAATAAATAGGTGTATACCAAGTCTGAATCAAGAGTGATTATTCCTCCCCCATAACCGGGGTATGTGCTTGCTACACAGGTGGAAGGTGAGAAACAACTCCTGAAAGTTCCTTGACCTCTATAATCATGCTGTAACACACACACACACACACACACACACACACACACACACACACACACACACGGGGGGGGGGGGGGGGACGACTAAGTGGCTTCTCTTGGTTTTCTCATCTAGGACACAGCTTAACTTAAGAGAAGCCATGTCACAGGATACTTATTCTTTCCCTTTGGAGACAGAGGCAACAAAATGTGACTATGACCCCTTTTCTTGGAAAGAACGCCCTTTCAAATATTAACTTTAAGTTCATGCTCTAACCAGATGTGTCTAGCCCTTTGACATTGCAACACAAAACTGCTGCTGTCTATAAAGCTCATGCTCCAGAACCATACAATTGAAATACAAAACAAAACAAAAAACTACCCAATCTCATAAGGTTTTAAGCAAATTTACAATTTTATGTTGGGCTTCATTCAAAACTGATTTGACCCTACAAGCCATGGGTTGGATATACTTGCTAATAAGCCATAAGCTTCATCTTAATTTTGCCAAAGACATATTTGAGACTTAGTATAAGATGAAGTATTTCATTTCTAAGATAGAAATAGTGAAGATATTTATTTGCCAATCTGCCCAGGAATATAATCTGTACTATAATTTTCCCCATGGAAGTGCAGGCAGTGTGGTAATTAATCTTCATTATCAACTTGATCTGTTGTCTCACCTAGACATACATTTTTAGGTTTATCTTAGAGAATTACCAGAGAGGTTTAACAGAGGAAGAAAGGATCATCCTTCCTGGATATGGGTACCATGATCCCATGAGCTGAAGAGTCCTTGGCGAATAAAAAGGGCTAAATCAGAGTCAGGTGGACCTCTGTGTTCAAGGCCAGCCTGCTCTATAGAGCAAGCTCCAGGACAGCCAGGGCTACACAGAGAAACCCTGCCTTGAAAAACCAGAATATCAGCCGGGCGGTGGTGACACACACCTGTAATCCCAGCGCTCGGGAGGCAGAGAAGCTACAGAGCTACAGAGAAACCCTGTCTCGAAAAACCAAAAAAAGAAAAAAGAAAAACCAGAATAACAACAACAACAACAACAACAACAACAACACACACACACACACACACACACAGTAGGGGATAAAAGAGGAAGCAAGCTGAACACTAGCATTCTCTCCCTGACTGTGGCTATGTGGCCTGACACTCTTGCCATGGTGCCTCCCTTAAACTGTGAGCTAAAACAGACTGTTCTTTCCATCAGTTGCTTCCTTCCATCAAGTCTTTTACCACAGCAGTAAGAAAAATAACTAGTACAGACAGCGTTTGATTTACCTATGGAAATAACTAGACTAGAGAATGGTTATTTTGCTTATGATGTGAGGATTAACTCTAGGGCCTCCTCACCCATGCTTGGCAAGCACTCCACCACTGACCCACATCCACAGCCCAGAACGGTATTTTGTGGCTTGCTGAAAATACTCTGAAAGGAGAACTGGTTGCAGATGTTTGTGGTTATACAAGGTCTCTGAGAGCACGCAAAGCTGTCTGCCCACAAAGCATCCCACCTCATCTTTGTGTTCAGAGAAAAGGAGGAATCACATTTGCTTTAAGATCTTGGATAATTTTTTTCCTTGAATGTATCTGTTGTTTGGATGCTGGCAGATGGAAAAGGCCACAGAGTGAGCAGGCCAAAGATGTCACAACGGATCACAAAGCAGAGGAAGCCTGGTAAATTGATGTTATGGTCAGCTGCTTCTCTATCCCTGACCCTACTTTTCCTTTTGACTTGAAAAAAAGATGCAATGAAAGAAATCCACCTCAGCAATACAGATGCTGGCTACTGCAGATGCATAGTTACAGGATCAGCCTCCTGAGAAAGTTCTATTGGCATGGCAAAGCAAAACCAAACTGAAAACCAAACAAGAAAGCAGGAAGAAGATGTGGTTTAAACTATCTGTTGCCATTAGCAACTCACTTTTAGTCCTGATTGAGAGCAGTACAGTAAAAGTGTCTAGTACTATAGGTGACACCATGTCTGCTGGAACAATATTAGTAAGGCTCATCGCAGGCAAATTCGGCCCTACTAAGGCAAGCATGCAGTTGAAACCAATAAGAAAATGTCAGTAGGTTTCTTGAGTTTTATTTTACTGGATTGTAGTCAGGCAACTAGAATAAGGAACCGGAATTTACAGCCTGGGCATAACTGTCATTCGTACTAGAAAAAGAAATTTCTTAAGTGTTTGAAGGTTGTAGCAAACACAACCCTCTATATTTATGTGGAGTTGCCTGGGTGTGGCCATTTGGCAAAAAATTACACTGTTACTCTGAGGTCAGAGAATCAGATGTATTTTGAGATCCTTAGCTATGTGATCTCATCTAAGTTGTGTAACTGAACTCAGCAGAACCTTGTCTAGAATAGATGAAGAATATTCATAAACATGTGTATAATTAACACTACTGGTCTGTGTTACTATTAGATAAACCAATGTCAGGAAGCAAGTCACAGAAATACTTTTTTTAAAAAACAATTTTTATTTATTTATTATGTATATAGTGTCTGCCTGCACACCAGAAGAGGGCACCAGATCTCATTATAAATGAGCCACCATGTTTTTGCTGGGAATTGAACTTAGGACCTCTGGAAGAGGAGCCAGTACTCTTAACCTCTGAGCCATCTCTCTAGCCCCAGAAATACTTTTAATAGTGGCTGCAGAAATGGCTCAGCAGTTAGGAGGACTGGCTGTTCTTGCAGAGGACCAGGATTGGTTTCCAGCATCCACATGGTGGCATACAACCATCTGTAACTCCAGTTCCAGGGGATATGAGGCCCTCTTCTGACTTCCATAGGCACTGCATGCATGTGATACACAGACATACATGCAGACTCTCACACACATAAAGTAACTAAATATTGTTTTTTGAGACAGGGTTTCTCTGTGTAGCTTTTTGTGCCTTTCCTGGGACTCACTTGGTAGCCCAGGCTGGCTTCGAACTCACAGATATCCACCTGCCTCTGCCTCTGAGTGCTGGGATTACAGGCGTGCGCCACCACCGCCCGGCACTAAATATTTTTTAAAAAGAAATGCTTTTTAAATAACAGATAATAAAATATATTCATCTAATAATAACAGCTGCTTATTAAGGGCTATGTGCCAGGCACTGTGCTCTCACATCAATACTCACAGTACTGTGACCTATTTACAAATTCTAAAATTCTAAAAACTAAGGCTGTGGGTGTGGTGGTTTGAATAAAATGGCCCCCAAGGACTCATAGGGAGTGGTACTTTTAGCAGGTGTGGCCTTGTTGGAGTAGGTGTGGCCTTGTTGGAGGAAGTGTGTCACTAGGAGTAGGTTTTGAGGTCTCAAAAGCTTAAGCCAGGCTTAGTAACACAGTCTCTTGCTGTGCCTGTGGATCAAGATGTAGAACTCTCAGCTCCTTCTCCAGCACCACATGTTTTCATGCCGCCATATTTCCCGCCATGATGATAATGGACCAAACTTTTGAACTGTAAGCCAACCCTAATTAATTAAATGCTTTCATTTACAAGAGTTGTTGTGGTCATGGTGTCTCTTCATAGCAATAGAAACCCTAACTAAGACACAGGACAAATGGACTTTATCTGGAATCTCATAGTAACAAAGGCTTTGCTATGATTTTTCAAGACAATGTTTCTCTGTGTAACAGTCCTTATTGTGCTGGAACTCACTCTGTAGACCAGGCTGGTCTTGAACTCACAGATATCTGCCTACCTCTGCCTCCGAAGTGCTGGAATTAAAGGCATGTACCACCACCATCTGGCAAGCCTGGGTCCTTTTATTCTACTAACCAGTCCTCAACTGTAGAGAACTCTGAGGTTCATGTGAGATGCCATTTCCTTCTTGCATGTAGGTGGAGACACACGTCTACTATTGTTAATGGCACGTGGCTAGAGTGGACTTAGACTCATCCAAGGGCCATGTGACCTCTTACTCTGTCTCTTTTACCACTTGTATGGTAGAGACCAAGGATGCTGAGTTGGTGGCATCACAAGTGTCCTGCAGTTTACTGCTTTAGCAAGCTGTTCAGGAGAGCCACCAACTCAGCATCCTCAGAACCATTAGGTGCTCCATCAACGAGAAACACACCTGGAGTCTGGTAAGTTCCTGAGATTTTGAGGCTGAGGATTTCAGCAGCTATTGAGACAAAGTGGATGCCAAACTCAGTTTTTAAAAAATATTCAACTAATAAATCAAGTTTATTTCTGTCATTTTGGAAAGAACTCATGGGGCTGGAGAGATGGCTCAGAGGTTAAGTGTATGTCTCTCTTCCAGAAGAGCTGGATTCAGCTGCCAGCATCCACAATTGCCTGTAACTTAACTCCAGTTTCAGTGAGATCCGATGCCTCCCTTGGCCTCTGAGGACACCTGCACACACATGTATTGCACACACAAACTCACACCACAAAAATGCAAACACAAAGAATTAAATATTTTAAAAAGAACCTAAGTTGCCATGTGAGCTAACTTCTCATAAAAAGTCACTAAATTCAGTAAATAAATATAAGAGGATATTATTTGAACTTGAATTTATTGTTTTTTGTTTTTTCTTTATTAAGACATTTTCCACTCACTTTACATTATTTTATTTTATTTATTTTTCTTTATTAAGAAATTTTCTACTCACTTTACATTATTTATTTTATTTTTTGAACTTGAATTTGTTTAACAAATACAGTACAAGCATTTTCTGCAAAATATTTAGGACAGTCTTATGGTAAAAATCATTAATTGTTTATTTCAAATTCAGACTGAGTCAAATACAAACAGGATGGCCTGCTTCTATTTCTTTAAAACTATTTTGTTGGAGTATGATTGGTATACAAAAACTGTACATATTTAATTTAAACAACTAGGTGAATTTGGGGCTAATTCATGAAATCACCACTTTGGTCTATATATGGTAAACATAGCTATGTTCAGCACTTCCAAACATTTTCTACAGCCCTCTTTATTGTTATTTTTATAAGTACTATGCTGCTATGGTTTGAATGACTACACACTCCCCCCGTGAGGTGATGGCACTAAGAGTTGGGGCCTTTGGGAGGTGACTGGGTCATGAAAGTGGAACTTTTGAGAATTGGGATTAGTATATATAAAAGGACTGTCATGAGATCCCCACCTGTGAGCCAATGGCCCTCAGCAGAGACTGACCCCGGCCAGTTCCTTGTTCTTGAACTTCTTAGCCTCCAACACTGGGGCAGATTTATTGTTTAAAAGCCACCCTGTTTATTGTATTTTCCTAAAGCAACCTAAGCAAACCAACACATAACACTTAACAGCAGATTCATCAGTTACCCAAGTTCTAAGTGTGTGTGTGTGTGTGTTCCTGGTGGTAACGACAGGCACTATGCTGTATGGTACTTTTTGCCGGGCGGTGGTGGCATACATGCGACCAGTATCTTCTTATTCTCCACATTCTCTGCAGCCTCTCCTCTACCACTATGGATTTGACCTTGAAAAGCTCCACATGCAAGGATTGGGAGTAGAGTAGAGATCCGTAGTAGAGTGCCTTGATTCCCCACGAAAGTTAAATCCTGTGTCACTACAGTGTCTTGTCTTTTTGTGCCTGGTTTATTTACATTAGTAAAATGTCTTCTTGGTTTGCACACATTGTTACAAATAACAGAATTTAAGGAAGGGCTTTTAGAGAGTGAGATCAGGGACAATAACTCTTGAGGAGTGGTGTTTATTAGGCTGGGGACAGAAGGCAACAGAAAGGCCATGACCAAGTAAAGAAGTTTCCAGGGGCTGGAGAGATGGCTCAGAGGTTAAGAGCACCAGCTGCTCTTCCAGAGGTCCTGAGTTCAATTCCCAGCACCCACATGGTGGCTCACAACCATCTGTAATGAGATCTGGCACCCTCTTCTTTATACATAATAAATCAATAAATCTTAAAAAAAAGAAAAAAAGAAATTTCCAGGAAGACACTGAGATAGAAAAACACGCATTCAGTTCTGTTTGAGGAAGTGAAAGCCTCTGCTGTATCAATGAGGCTCAGGGCAGGGGATTCTCTACATAGATAGCAGGGGCATTTTATCCCAAGTGAAGGAGTTTGCTTGAGGGGAAGGACATGCACGGCCTATTGTTTAGACGTTTTCCTTGGCTGGAGAGATGGCTCAGCGGTTAAGTGCACTGGCTGTTCTTCTAGAGGTCCTGAGTTCAATTCCCAGCAACCATCAAGAGGTAGAGCCAGTCTCCCTCCCTTTAACTTGGGCGAAACTCTCAATGGCTTTGACAGATGGAATATGAGGAAGTGTCATTGCATGGCTGTCAACGCTAGCTTATGCAACACAATGCGGCTTTTGCCTGCCTCCCTCTTCTGCAGCCCACACTGGAGAGACTCCAGGAAACCACTCACTTGAAAAGAAACTGAGGTTGCCAAACAGTTGCCAATGTCACTTGCCAGATGCCTGTGTGACATCAACTTTCAGATCTAGTTAAGGCCCCAGTTACTGGGGAGCAGAGGCAAACTATTCTTGTCTTTTGTTTGAATTCCTTACCCATAGCATCCAATACCATGATAAACAGCTACTCCATGCTGTCAGATTTGGGGGTTGGTTTTCTATGAAGCCACTGTGACTGGAACAAGGATAGTGCCTGGGACTTACATGGTAGCAGTGAACTTGGATAGTTGCCTAGGATTGACAAGATGTACTCATAGGAGGGACAGAGAACATCTTGACTATAAAGATACCAGGAGGGACAGGATAGAATATTTTAAATTTTTTACTTATTTTTAAATTTATGTGTATGTCTACTTGTCTGTATGTATACTGTGTGTGTGTGTGTGTGTGTGTGTGTGTGTGTGTGTGTGCATGTGCGTGTGCGTGTGCGTGTGCGCGTGCCCAGAAGAGGGCATCAAATTGCCTGGAACAGGAGTTATAGGTGCATGCTGCTCTATGTGAGTGCTGGGAATTGAACTCTGGTCCTCTCTAAGTGCAGCAAGTGTTCTCAACCACTGAACCATCTTTCTAGCCCTAGAATAAATTTTTGAGAAAAATACTTTCTTATATTTTTAATTATATATGCCTTTCCTCTTGAGAGATTCATTCATTTTTAAAAGAAATAATTTGATCTTTGTTCACTAATTTTATTTTTGTGCCTTAACACCTTAGCATGGATTTGAAAATGAAATCAAGTTTTCTTTTCAAGAAAATAGAGGGGCTGGTGATATAGTTCAATGACAGAGAGTTTGTCTAACAAATATAAGTTCCTGTGTTTGATCTGGAAACACACACACACACACACACACACACACACACACACACACACAGAAAAAATGGAAGGTAACTAATGAGATATCCCCTAGGAGGGAAAGAAAAAGGCAAACTAGAGACATGAATACAAATGGTGTCCTCAAAGCTCCTTCCCATAGTTGAACCATCACCTTGATTTGGGGCTGTTGTTAACCACAATGGTTTTAATCTCCTTTTGAAAACTTACCCATTGAACAAGTCTACCGTTGCTGCTGCGATACACTGTGGGTGTCAAGCATGTGTGTTGGGCTCTTGCTATGCCCCCAGCCCACACAAGCTAGCTCAGTTAGTCTTTATGAAGAATTGAGGAAGGAAGCCCCATTGTTACACTGTTGTTAACCAGGAAATAGAAGCAGGAAGCACAACTGCCCCCATCTGAATAGCAGTAGTGTGGGGGTTGGCATGATCTTTATGGGTCTATAACTGTTAGGGACCAAGATTTCAGGAACCAAACATGAACCATGGAAATTACTAGCTAAGCCAGAGAACAAGTCATAAGCCCACTGCCCTTCCCCAGAGCAGTAACACCTGTTTACTAACTGGAGGCTCCCAAAGATAAGAACATTCCACAGTCAGGTGCTATGGCAACCAAATGTAAAGAGCATTCCATGGTCAGGTAGCGTAGCAACAGAACAAATGGCCCTGACCAGTGACCTTAGCCGACATCTTGCAGTTGCACGACCTGCACATCTCCCATGTTCTGCACGCCTTCCACGTCCCTTCCCCTTCCCTCCTTCCTGCCCCCTCCCCTCCTATGCTATATAAGCCTTGCAGAGAGAAATAAATATTGCAGCTTGATCAGAATCTTGTCTTGCTGTCAGTCTCTCGTGTCCCCTGTCTCTCATTTGCTCCCACAGGTGGGTCGCCCCCGTTGAAACCCCGCTGGCCGGGGTACATAACATCTTTCTCAGCTCCCGATACTGTCTTCAGAGAATGACTCTGATATTCCTTTTAAGTCTATAAACAAATGGATGGCTTCCTGTCATCCTGAGCTTTAGAAGTGGAAGTTAGGAAGTGTTATGAGGGAAGAAAAGAAAGGGAGGCAAAGATAACTTCATCCAAATAATCCCAATTAAGGCAGCTCTGATAAAAGCTTTTTCCGAGACTGCTATCATGGCCCAAATTTCAGTTCTCTTCTAGTGTCATAGCCACAGCCAGTAGAAAGTGCTGATTACGTGCATGCAGAGGGTACACAGCCTCTCCTCTGCTCTCTTCTGGCTAGGGACAATCCTGATTACTACAGAATGGAGGAACATACTCCCACAGAACCACTAGTAGTAGGAACATGGTTCAGACACCAAGGTCTACTAAGCTAATACCTGATTGGTCTTGTTGAGTCTTCCATGGGAGAGAAAATGAGCTTATCTTTCTTTACTCACTACTACTTCTGGGGTTAGTAATAGGAGACGAATGTATAGGTGATGTCAACCTCAGAGGAGGTGTGAAGGGTGATGCAGAAGATGAAAAGGAATAATTACATGGCATACTTCTAGTGATCTCTCCTCACCTCCGTATGTCTCTGTGGGCCTGTTGGTGTGTACATAAAGTCAAGGAGGTTGGGGTTTTGAGAAAGGGAATTTGCATGTATGGTGTAGTTGATCAGTTTTCTTTGCTTTTTGGAGTGGGATTTCTCTTTACCTGAAGACCTCTGAGTCAGTTTTGTTTCTTTTTAACACTGGATTATAAAACTAAATTACCGGGGGCTGGAGAGATGGTTCAGCGGTTAAGAGCACTGGTTGTTCTTCCAGAGGTCCTGAGTTCAATTCCCAGCAACCACATGGTGGCTCACAACCATCTATAATGAGATCTGGCGCCCTCTTCTGTATACATAATAAATAAATAAATCTTAAAAAAAAACCAAACAACTAACTAAATTACCTTTGTCTACATTGGAAGAAAGGAAGATCAAACAGATGCAGAGCTGTGTACCCCAAAGGCAGTGCATTGATCACTCCTGTGTCACTATGACCGAATGACTGACCCAAACAATGTTAGGGAGAAATTCTTGTATTTTAAAGATGGTAGGAAGGAAAAACACCATACCACAGGGCCCATGTAGGAGGTTTATTGAGGGGAGGGGAGAGAAGAGGGCAGAGACTGGTCCCTGGGGATGAGAGTGAAGGAAGAGGAAGACAGAGACAGAGAGAGACATGGGAGGTGTACAAGGCCTGCCTTTTATTTATTTGTCTGTCTGTCTATCTATCTATCTATCTATCTATCTATCTATCTATTTATTTATTTCACTTTGGCAACAGTACTTTTATTCAGTTAAAATGAATAGACTGTGACAATTCCAAGCCAGGCCAAGGAGTGGCCAGCCCTCTCCCTACAACCCCTCTGACCAAAGGAGAATGGGACAGAGGGTTCTGCCTCAGAGTGGGAAGAGCCCTGGAAGTCACCTATCATTTGGGAGAAAGGACAAACTGCCCTTCCCAAGTCCACTTGGACAAGACTCTAGTTCCCTAATAAAACGCCACAAATTCTACCTTTATCAGCTAATTAAAGTTCGGGGCAGGCAGTCCCAAGAGGATTTGGGGTCAGGGATTTTATGTTCTAACCTCATTTTTAAGGAATACATTTATCCCCCCCCCTTTTTTTTTTCTTTAAAAAAAGTTTACCTCCTCTATTTAAAAAAATATTTCTGAGTGTAACCAAAAATAGGTACTTTTTCTTCTTTCTTTCTTTTTCTTCTTTTTAACCTAAGGAGTTCAAAGAACAATACAACAGAAAAGAGAGATAAAACATAAACACACCTCATAAAAAATAACTCCTGGCCACCCCTGCTGACTGGGTAGGCCAGGTTACCTGGGTCCCGTGATATAGAAAGCTGGGGTGCCTCTGTGGGGGTGTACCCACTCCAAATAACAAAGTACATTCCAGGGACTGGGTCCTGTGTCTGAAGGCCTGCCTTTTATAAGGAAATGTAGTGAATGCGCACAGGGGCGCTCTTAGTGGTGACAGCTGAGATATATCCCGTCAGGACACTAAGGGCAGGCCAGTACAGATGCCTAAATGCTAACAGGATTTATTTATTTATTTATGTTTTTGGTTTCAAGAGGTTCAGCATAACATCACTTGGCCCCCCATGTCCTTGTGCAGAACATATGGCATTGTACAGAGAAAAATTCTTCACCTCAGAGAAGAAGGAATGCCAACCTCTGGCTGGCTTTCTCCTTTTCCCTTTTTGTTCTGTCTTTGCCCTGACTCTTGGGTGTCACCCATATTCAGGGTGGGTCTCCCCATTTCCCCAGCTAACCCTCTCTGCAAAGGTTCTCACAGACACACCAGAAGAATGCTACACCCATCTACTAGATGACTCTAAAGCCAATCAAATTACCAATGAAAATTAATTGACCCAGTTAAGATGACCTATAAGTGGAATTTGTTTCTATGATTTTTATGTTCCTTTACATCCTGGTTGATATGTCTTCAGCAAAACTAACAAAAATTAATAAGAGCATGCATATCCCACTGTAAACAGAATAGAGATGTGCTACCTATGAAATGTTGTTTTCTAAAGAATCTGTGCTATCCCATTCCAAACATTTTAGTTTCTATGTATGTCTGTTATCTATTTGAGCTGTTGTCTTGAAGATTTATTTACATGTATGAGTATTTTGCCTGCATGTACATATGTGCACTAACTATGTAGCTGGTGCCTGTGGAGGTCAGAAGAGGATACTGGATCTCTTGGAACTGAAGTTACAGACAGTGGTGCACTGCCATGTAGGTGCTGAGAACCAAGCCCCAGTGCTCTCAACCATCTCTCCAGCCCCTTGCTTGGTTTTGCTTGAGACACGGTCTGGGTCTGGGTGATCCTGTAGCCTAGGTTGGCCTCAGACTTGTGGCAATCCTCCTGCCTCTGCCTCCCAAATGCTGAGATTATAGGTGTGTTGTTGGCCTGGAATTCGTGATAAGACTAGTGTGACCTTGGATTTACAGTAATCCTCCTGCCTCTACCTCCTGAGTACTAAGATTATAGGCATAAAGCTTGATGCTCATCTAAGAACTTTTTAAAGAATTATTTCTAGGGCTGGAGAGATGGTTCAGTGGTTAAGAGCACTGACTGCTCTTCCAGAGGTCCTGAGTTCAATTCCCAGCAACCACTTGTAATGAGGTCTGGTGTCCTCTTCTGGCCTGCAGGGACACATGCAGGCAGAATACTGTATACATTATAAATAAATAAATCTTTTTTTAAAAAGTTATTTCTATTCCTTTTGTTTTTTGGTTGTTTTTGTTTGTTTGTTTTTTGATTGGGATGTGTCTCCTATACTGGTCATGGACATGACCCATGGCTTGCTTTGGCTAATGGAATTTACACTAACAGCAGAGTAGAAAAAGTGCTTGAGTAGAAAAAGTCCTTTCTGTGTTGAGTCTCTGCCAATGTCATGAACATAAGTGTAGCCAAGCTTGACAGAGAAAGAGCCTCCAGGGAGCAGAGTCAGATGTGCCCGGCCAACACCATCCTAACCCCAGTTGACTGAGGATGCCTGAGACAGTCCATCCGAAATCCACCGAGTTGCAAATCAGCAACTGCTGTGGATATCGCTCTGTGTAAATAAAATTCTGATTGGCCAGTGGCCAGGCAGGAAGTATAAGCGGGACAAGAGAGAAGAGAATTCTGGGAGGTGGAAAGCTGGGGCAAAGAGATGCTGCCAGCTGCCGCCATGACAATGAAGATGTAAAGGTACAGGTAAGCCACGAACCAAGTGGCAAAGTATAGATGAATAGAAATGGGTTAATTTAAGATAGAAAAACTAGATAGCAAGCAGCCTGCCATGGCCATACAGTTTCTAAACAATATAAGTTTCTGTGTGTTTACTTGGTTGGGTCTGAGCATCTATGGGCCTGGCTGGTGAGAGAGATTTGTCCTGACTGTGGGCCAGGCAGGAAAACTCTAACTACAAGCAACCCACCCAGATGACTTGTAGAATCTTGTTATAATCTGTTGAGTTTTGAGGCAGGCTGTTACTTAGTAAACTGGTTGCAAAGCATGCAACTCTGTGGGTTTGGTGCTCTAGGTTTCGGCACCAAAAATGTTAGTAAATTGGTTGCAGAACATGCAACTCTGTGGGTTTGGTGTCCTGACTACCTGGGGAGTCAGGCAACACCTTGAGCTGTGAAGCACAGCTGTGATGGTTGAAACTGCAAGGAGACAGTTCAGTCCTGGAGGGCGAGGTATCCTGGACACCCAGAGTTGTGTAGCACAGCTCTGACTGCTGGGACTGCAAAGAAACAGCCCAGCCCTGGAAGGGAAATGTTTCTGACTTCTCAGGAGAGTCAGGCCTGGAATTGCTTCAGCAGGGAAGGGTATAAGGAGAGTTACTACGCTATCCGATAAATACGCAGGAAGGGGCATTACCTCTGGTCAACTATACATGGTATACAGGTGGCAGCACCTTCCTCTATGAAGGAGTACGTGGAGTAGACTATGCAATCATCTCAGATATTATAGTGGTCAAAACACAAGCTCTTCCAGCCCACACCATAAATCAGCAGGCTGAATTGACAGTTCTAACCTGTGCTTGTCAATTTGCAAAGAGACAACCCCCAAAACTATATACAGACCACCAGCCTGCCTCTGGTCTCAGAATAATGAGACCTCACCAACCTGTCAAGGCTCATGCCCCCACCCTATCAGGTCATTCTCTACCTCTTCTCCCTCTACTTCTTCCCACTCGCTCATATTGCTATCAAACTCTACATTTGGAGATTTAAGTTCAGGAGACATATGCCCAGCAGTTCAACCTGACTATTCATGTGGTAGGGTCTGGAGACTGCTGGAAACATAATGCATATGCAGGAAAACACCCTGCCTGCTAAGAAGAATGGGGAATCTTTTACATTCTGATTAAAGACCCATGACACTCCAACTGGAAAATGGGAGTCATTGGGAAGCTTTACCATAGCATCCATCAAGTCCGCCCACCAGAGATGCTCAAAATATAGAGGGCACACATTCCACTCTCTCAGCCCCTAGGAGTGGATAGAGTAGAAGTGGTCCAAGCTCCTCAAAGGCTCTTACATCCTTAATGTCACCCCTTTTTTGATTCCACCTCTTCTCACACCATCTCTTGTTCCAGACCCAAACTACCACATATCAGCTATTGAATGATGCTTAGGCTGACCATTTTGGAGAATGCTGGTTACGTGTCCCCCCAGGGTCAAATGCTCACCCACCAGGTTCAGTTATGAGACATGAGTATGTTCCCAAGATCTGCATATGGCAGAGTACCCACAGCTAAGAACACTGTACCACGTACCGGATAGTATGTGAAAAGAGTGGGGAGTCTCATATTGAACGTTTACAACCACACATACAAATCAACCACAGGAAAACAGCAGGGTTGGGGGTGTAATTTCATAGCAGTGGTCTTGTCCAGCATGAGCAAGGATTCCAAATGAGAAAACAAAAACAAACGCAAATGAATGAGAACAGGAATAAAAACAAATTCCCAAAAGAGCACAGAACATCTGGAGGTTTATTACCTTTGACAGTGGGGATGGTTTCATTTGGGCATGTATCTATCCAAACTCATTAGCCTATCTATATACAGTGGGTATGTGTGGTTTTTGGTTTATCAGATTTGTTTCAGTAAAGTTGCTGAAAAAGAAGAGAGGGGCTGGAGAGATGGCTCCGTGGTGAAGAGCATCCGCTGCTATTCTAGAGGTCCCGAGTTCAGTTCCCAGCACCCACTGTGCTCATAACTGCCTGTATCTCTAGCTCCAAGGAATCTGATCCCTTTTCCTGGCTTCTGTGGACATCCACATGCATTTGCACTTACTTACACATACATATATAAAAATAAAAATAAATCTTTAAAAAAAAAAAAAGCAGAGAGAGGGCTGGTGGGGTAGCTAAGTGAGTAAAGGTGCTTGTTGCCAAGTCTGAGGACCTGACTTTGATCCCTCGACCCTACAGGTTGGAAGGACAGCACCAATTCCCAAAATATGTTTATCTGACCTCCATATGCATGCTGTGGCACATATGCTTACACACACATGTAGTGGGTAGCTCTTCCAGCTTTGACCTTGAAACACTGCCCCCAGTGTGGCAGCAAGTAACCGCCACACCTGCCTATGTCCCGCCCCTGGGGTGTGGCCAAGAGAAGACCTGAGATCTTAGCTTAGTTCACTCAGCTCCTCATGGTCCCGGAGGCTGGATTGGCAGACCAAGTCAGAGTTCCCCAGAGAACTATGCTGGACCGCACCCCGTCTCTCCTGGATCCTGTAATTGACCCCTTACTGGTTGTAAGTTACCCCTGATATAAACCTCTTTTAATTACCAGATAAACTACATGGAATTGCCTTGTTAATTATAGCAACACACACACACACACACACACACACACACACACACACACACACACACACACACACACACACACGATAAATGAAATAAGCAAATAGAAAAAGAAATGCAAGTTCCAGACTCCATCCAGGCCTGATGCTGGGCTGCCTGATAGGCCTCCAGTGTGAGTCTGCAAACTTCTGTTCATGCTTCAGCTCTGTTAGCACACCTTTCTCCCTGTATGTCCACATCTGGTCTTCAATCTCTGCTTGCCACTGAGAAAAAGGAAGCAACCAGAAGCCCCCTCCTATTTCTTCCAGCACCCCTCCCCAGGCTCTACTATTTCCCCTTACTACTGGGCACAAGCTGTGGATGCTGACATTAATGGTCTTCCTGTGTCAGCAAGCTACTCCAAGCATGGTCTGTGGAAAAGTCCACAAGTGTGGTGGCATCTCTTGGGAACTTGCTGGAAATTAGACTCTCAGGGCCCTCAAATTAGAATATATTAACAAGACCAAAATGCTTCTTGTATGCAGATCCTGCTCTCCTCGGGGATCTCACCCCACCACAATGTTATCTTTTTCTTCAACATATCTCCACTTTGGTAGATTGTTTTTCTCACCATTCCAACTATACATGTAAGTTTCTCTATTAAAAAATATGCCAGGGGCTGGAGAGATGGCTCAGCAGTTAAGAGCTACTTCCAGAGGCCCTGAGTTCAATTCCCAGCACCCACATGGTGGCTCACAACCACCTGTAATGAGATCTGGTGCCCTCTTCTGGCTTGCAGGGACACATGCAGGCAGAAACATGTATACATAATAAATAAATACATCTTAAAAAAATATGCCTGCAGAGTTGCGTTTTTATCTCCAGGTCATCTATCCATTTGTGTGTGTGTGCATGTGTGCATGTGCACAAGTGTTCATGCCTGTGAGTGTGTGTTTGGGGCCAAAAGAGGACAACTGTTTTCCTCTCTACCTTGTGGTTTTTTTTTTTTAAATGATTTATTTTAATTTTATGTACATTAGTGTTTTGCCTGCATGTATGTCTGTGTGAGGGTATTGGATCCCCTGGAACTGGTGTTAAAGATATTTGTGAGCTGCCATGTGAGTGCTGGGAATTGAACCAGGGTCCCTGGAAGAGCAGCCAGTGGTCTCTCACTGAACTTGAAGATCACCATTTTAAGTAGGTCAGCTCCTGGGATCTGCCTGTGTCTTCCCCCCAGTGCTGGGTTATAGGTATATATAGGCATGCTTGGATATTATGTTGGTGCTGGAGATTTGAACTCAGGTCCTTGTGGTTTCAGAACAAGTACTCTTACTTCCTGAACATCCCCATCTAGCTCAGCTCCAAGGATTTGAACCAGATTGGAGCAAAGACACAGGGACAGAAAAGTTGAGGTCTGGTGGCCTGGGTCCTCAAGATGCAGAAACCTCATCACCTTGGAAATGCAGCCCGTTTATTATATAGAGTTGAACTGAGAGGCAGGGTTATTTATTGCATACAGGTGAACAAGGAGGCAGCGTTGGTTTATGGTGCACAGCCGGATCAAGGGAACAGGTTTAACTAATCAGTAGGAATAGTCTCTGTAGGGAAACAGGCTTCAGGCTGTAAACATCTTGAGAAAGAAAGCTATGGTGGACATTTTCTGTACACCTTATCAATATCCACACTCACCCCTTCCCCAAGGCTTTGCTATTTCCTTGAAACTTTTTTTTTTTTTTTTGGTTTGTTCTTTATTTTTTGAGACACGGTTTCTCTACGTAACAGTCCTGGCTGTTCTCTAGAACTCACTCTGTAGACCAGACTGGCCTTGAACTCAGAGATGCACCTGCCTCTGCCTCCTGAGTGCTGGGATTAAAGGCTTGTGCCACCACTGCCTGTCGAGTCGAGACTCACTCTTATGAGTGAGTGTGTGTCTTGCCATTTTTTCAAGGGTCTAAGGTTATGGAATCCTTGATATGGCTGTGTCCAATGTCAACAGCATGCTTTTCTTTTCTTTCTTTCTTTTTATTATTAAGAAATTTTCTATTCATTTTACATACCAACCACAGATCCACCTCTCACCCCCCCCCCAGCCTTCTCCTCCAATCCACCCCCCATTCCCACCTTCTCCAAGGCAAGGTCTCCCATGGGGAGTCAGCAGAGCCTGGTACATTCAGTTGAGGCAGGTCCAAGCCCCTCTTCCCTGCACCAAGGCTGTGCAAGGTGTCCTACCACAGGCACTGGGCTCCAAAAAGCCCACTTATGCACCAGGGACAGATCCTGATCTCTCTGCCTGGGGGCCCTCTAAAACAGTTCAAGCTAAACAACTGTCTCGCCTATCCAGAGGGCCTAGTCCAGTCCCATGGGGGCTCCACAGCTATTGGTCCACAGTTCAAACAGCATGCTTTTCACTCAGAACTATCTCAAGGCTTTCTCTGATCCCTATACTGAATCATCTGCCCAGGCCCTATCGTTCTTTCCTGAAGCTGTTCCAATCGCAATTTTTACTCATTATTTCACTAAAAGCACCCGTGGGGATTCCCACTTCCGGCCAAGCATGAGTGCGGAGTCTCAGCCTACCACTCACTGATCTGCACAACACTAGTCTCACAGGGCACTCCCTCAAGACAAAGCCAATTCCAACTTCTAGTTGCCCGCTGACGCCCTGCTACTCAGTCTCTGCTGGTTCTTTCTAATCCTCCAGCCTGTGTCCTGTGGTACCCAGGGCTCACTCCTGGGGCTGCTTCTCTTTAAATCACCTCTGGTGACCTCATCATTCTGTGCCACCTTCGTGCTGCCTTCCACTCGGGTCATCCCTGGGCTCCTCTTCTCTCCAGCTGCCTGTTTGACTCCTCCACTTGGGCATCTACGGGACCCCACACATTGAATCTAAGTCCAAACAACACCTCCCTGCACACCAGAGTTCCCTCACCCAGTGAGTGGGAGTTCTGCCCTCCCATCTGCTCAGTCCCCGAACTTAAACTTTCCATCCCTGCTTCCCACATCCAACTGTCAGTCTGAGGCCTGTCATTGAACGTCTGATCCACCATGGTCTACGTTACTATCCTGTCTTTCGAGAGTTATTGCATGGCCTTCTGCCCAATGTTCAGAACTACCCTGCTAACAATCAACTTAGATTTAATCAGTCTTCCGCTCCCTTGGCTTCCTCCATCTCACTAGAGAAGGTGGCCCACAGGGACCTCTCTGACCTCGTCTTCTGCTGCTCTTTGCTGTCTTACTCATTCCTGCCACACTGGCTTCCTGTCCTGAATACAGCAGACCACAGCCTCCTCAGCACCTAGGCTGGCACCGCTGTCTCTGTCTAGAATGTTGTCATGGATTTAACTGACAAACTAATCCTTTGGGTCCCCCTCACTGTTTTATATTTTTTCTAGGACTTTGATCATCTTATATACTCCAGATTTCATAAGCTTTTGGTTAGCAGGCTGTGTCTCCCACTACAGTGAATCTAAAATGTTTATCTAGAGCTGGGTCTAGTATATAGTCCTGTATTCCTAGCTATTGGGATAGATGAGAGAAGCAGGATCACCAAGTTTATGGCCCATCTGGTCAACTTTGTGAGAGTCTATCTTAAAAAAAGAAAAAAAAAAAGATGTTCATAAGGGGAGCGGGCTGTAACTGAGGAGATTGCTCAGTGGATAGAGCCTGACTGATGCACAAGCGTGAAAACCTGAGTTTGAAGCCCCCAAACACACTTAAAAGCTGGGCAAGGTGGTGAACTCCTGTAACCCTGGCTCTGGGGAAAAGGGGGCAGGCTGAGCCCAGGAGTTTGAAGGCCAGCCAGTCTAATCAAAACACAGCAGGCCACTCAGATGTAAGGGCACTTACTGCCAAGCTTGACAACTTGGGTTCAGTCTCTGGGTCCTACATGATGAGAGGAAAAATAGACTTTCCTAAAAAACATCTGATTTCCACCATAGCACACACACACCTTCACTTGCACCTCTACCTACCTACCTACCTACCTACCTACCTACCTACCTACCTACACACACACACTGTGGGAGGGGGGCAAGTAATCACTGGTAGAGTATTTGCCTAGTAATATTTGATTCCCAGCAGTGCAAGGAAAAAAAAAAAAAAACAAAACCCAGAAATGCTTTTCTAGGTTGTGTGGTGCTGAATGTGCCTGGTACAGACTAAAATGCTCACAGTAGCCAGACGTGGAGGATCACTGTGAGTTCAAGGCCAGCCTGGTCTACAGAGTGAGTTCCAGGATAGGACAAGACTCTGTAGAGAGATACCCCACCCCAAAAAAAGCCCCAAATAAATGAAGTGCTCAGTGCTCTTCACAATAGCCATAAATAATATAAAATATCTTGGGGTAATGCTAACCAAACAAGTAAAAATATGATGCTGGGCGGTGGTGGTGTACGTCTTTAATCCCAGCACTTGGGAGGCAGAGCCAGGCGGATTTCTGTGAGTTCAAGGCCAGCCTGGGCTACCAAATGAGTTCCAAGAAAAAGGCACAAAGCTACACAGAGAAACCCTGTCTCAAAAAACCAACCAACCAACCAACCAACCAACAAACAAAACAAAACAAAACAAACCACAAAACAAACCTATATGACAAGAATTTAAGTCACTGAAGAAATAAATTGAAGAAGATATCAGAAAATGGAAAGATCTCCCATGCTCATGGATCAGTAGGATTAACATAGCAAATTAACCAAAGCAATCCCCATCAAATTCCAACACAATTCTTCACAGACCTCAAAAGAACAATACCCAACTTCATATGGAAAAAATCCAGAAAACCCAGGATAGCTAAAACAATCCTGTACAATAAAGGAACTTCTGCAGATATTACCATCCCTGACTTAAAGCTCTACTATAGAGCTATAATAATAAAAACAGCTTAGTACTGGCATAAAAACAGATATGTGGGTCAATGAAATCAAATTGAAGACCCTGACATTAATCCACATACTTATGAACACCTGATTTTTTACAAAGAAGCCAAAATTATACAATGGAAAAAAGAAAGCATCTTCAGCAAATGGTGCTGGTATAACTGGATGTCAACATGTAGAAGAATGCAAATAGATCTGTATCTATCACCATGCACAAAACTCAAGTCCAAGTGGATCAAAGACCTCAACATATATCCAGTTACACTGAACCTGATAGAAGAGAAAGTGGGAAGTAGCCTTGAATGCATTGACATAGGAGATCAATTCCTAAATATAACACCAGTAACACAGACACTTAGATTGACAATTATAAATGGGACCTCCAGAAACTGAAAAGCTTCTTCTATAAGGCAAAGGATACTGTCAATAATACAAAATATCAGCCTACAGAATGGGAAAAGATCTTCACCAACCCCATATCTGACAGAGGACTGATCTCAAAAATATATAGAGAACTCAAGAAACTAGATATCAAAATACCAAATAATCCAATTAAAAATGGGGTGCAGATCTAAACAGAATTTTCAACAGAAGAATCTCAAATGGCCAAGGTACACCTAAAGAATTATTCAACATTCTTAATTATCAGGGAAATGCAAATCAAAATAACTCTGAGAAACCATCTTATACCTGTCAGAATGGCTAAGATCAAAAACACTTATGACAGCTTAAGTTGGTGAAGATGTGGTGCAAGGGGAACACTCCTCTACTGCTGGTGGGAGTGCAAACTTGTACAGCCACTTTGGAAATCAGTATGGCAGTTTCTCAGAAAATTGGGAATCAATCTACCTCAAGACCCAGCTCTACCAATCTTGGGCATATGCCCAAAGAATGCTTAATCATACCACAAGGCACTTGCTCAACTATGTTCATAGCAGCTTTATTTGTAATAGCCATAACCTGGAAACAACCTAGATGCCCCTCAACCAAAGAATGGATAAGGAAAATATGGTACATTTACATAATGGAGTATTACTCAGCTATAAAAAAACAATGACATCATGAAATTTGCAGGCAAATGGATGCAACTAGAAAAAAAAAATCATCCTGAGTGAGGTAACCCAGACCCAGAAAGACAAATATGGTGTATACTCACTTGTAAGTGGATATTAGATGTAAAGCAAAGGATAACCAGGCTATAATCTACAGCCCTAGAGAAGCTAGGTAACAAAGAGGACCCTAGCTGGGCCATGGTGGCACATGCCTTTAATCCCAGCACTCGAGAGGCAGAGGCAGGTAAATCTGTGAGTTCAAGGCCAGCCTGGTCTATAGAGCAAGATCCAGGATAGGCACCAAAACCACACAGAGAAACCCTGTCTCAAAAAACCAAAAAAGCGGACCCTAAGAGGGATGCATGGATTTCCCTAGGAAGGGGAAATAGATGAGATCTCCTGGGGAAACTGGGTGTAGGGAGGTGGGGGGAGGGGGTAGGTGGGAGGGGATGGGGGACGGGAACACGAGGATGGGTTGGTTGAGTTGGGGGCAGGACCAGAGAGGAGAGTAATAATGCAAAAGGTATCTTGATAGAGGGGTACATTTTGGAACTAGGGAAAAACCTGGTGCCAGAGAAACTCCCAGGAATCCACAAGGATGACCCCAGCTAATACTCCTAGCAATAGTGGAGAGGGTGCCTGAACTGGCCTTCTCCTGTAATCAGATTGGTAACTACCCTAATAGTCATCATAGAACCTTCATCCAGTAACTGATGGAAGCAGATGCAGAGACCCACAGCCAAGCTCAGTCCAACTGATGAGAGGGAGGAGGGATTGTACAAGCAAGGTGGGGTCTAGATCATGATGGGAAAACACACAGACAGCTGACCTGAGCTAATGGGAGCTGGGGGACTCTGGACCTAAAGCTAGGGAGCCTACATGGGACTGAACTAGGCCCTCTGCATGTAGATGACAGTTGTGTAGGTTGGTTTGTTTGTGGGGCCCCTATCGGTGGGATCAGGACCTGTCCTTGGCACCTGAGCTGGCTTTTTGGAACCTATTCCCCATGTAAGCAGGGATGCCTCGCCCAGCCTTGACACCAAGGGTTAGAGCTTGGTCCTACCTCAACATGATAAGTACCATGCTTTGTTGACTCCCATGGGAGGCCTGCCCCTTTCTGAAAGGAGGAGGAGTGGATGGGGGAGGGAACGGGAAGAAAGGAGGGAGGGGAAACTGTGGTTGGTATGTAAAATAAATGAAAAAAGTTAATTAAAAGAAAGTGCTCAGTGCATGTTGACTAAGTGAACACTGGTGATCCCCTTCAGTCCTTATGGCAGGCGTATTTATATGCATGTAGTGTGTAGGGTCTTGCTATGTAGCCTAGGCTAGCTTAGAAATGAGTCCCTCCTGAGGGCTGAGATCAGCGGTGTTCGCCAAGAAGACCAGTTATTCTTGAGATAAGGAAGCTGAGGCTTAGAGAGACAGAGTTTGTCTTTCAAGGCCATACAATTAGCATGTGAAAAAGCTGGGGTTTAAATCCAGAGCCCACACTGGTAACTAAACTGTGAAACTCTGAAAAAAAAAAAAAAAATCTGAAACAGCAAGAATTCCCTGTAAAACTGAATTGTCGTTTGCTATTTTTTAAACATTGTTTCAAATACCTCAAGGATGCTCTGGGCCTTTTTCAGAGCAGAGGGAAGGACAGCTCATCTGTCAAGGCCTGCAGAGATTCCCAGGCTGACGTGTTCAGGCAGGAAAACCCAGAGGCAGAAGCTGATAAGTGTAATTACACAGTAGGCAGAAGCTCTTGGTGTGTAATATTTAGCTTCAGCAGTCAACTTGATACAAACTTAGGAAAAAAAGGCACCTCAACTGAAGAACTGGCCAGATCAGAGGGACCTGTGACCATATCTGTGGGGGAGCATGCTATTGATCACTAATTGATTGCTAATTGATGTAGGAGGGTCCAGCCCATGGTGGGTGATGCCACCCTGAGGCAGGTGGACCCAGGTTGTGGCTGAATGTGCACCTTAGAGCAAGCAGTCAGCTGCCATGGTTTCTGTGCCAAGCTCCTGCCTTGATTGAGATCTGGCTTTGGTTTCCCTCAAAGAGGGAATGATGTAAAGTGTCAGGTGAAATAAATCCTTTCCTCTCCATGTTGCTCTGGTCATGGTATTTCTCAAAGCAACAGGAAAGTAAACTCCACACCCTGCACGTCTGATGAACTGAGTCAGATTCCTGCATCCTGCCACTGAAGGAGAAAGCGTGGTTCCTCAAAGTTGTTCTCTGGCCTCTGCTCTAGGCACATTTACTACTACTACTACTAACTACTACTACTACTACTACTACTACTACTACTACTACTACTACTACTAACTACTACTACTACTACTACTACTACTACTACTACTACTACTACTACTACTACCCACCACCACCACCACCACCACCACCACCACCACCACCACTACTACATAAAATAAGTATTTAAGAAAAGAGTGGTTCTGAGCAGTGGAATTACTGGTGATTCTGGCTTCCTCCTTTAGCATTTTCTGGGTTTTGAAGTCTTGAGTCTTAAGGTCTGTGAGAGTAAGACATTTTCTGGCCTGCCACCTGCTGGTGAACAGCAACAGGCCAGGGTAAATTAAGCGCAGCATCTGCTCCCTTCCTTCTGCTCTGGCCTTTCTCTCTGCAAGTTTCTCTCATTTCTTCAGTCAGAGTTCTATACCTTTCCCATCTCAAAGTCCATTCTCATTTTGTTTTGTAACATTTGTCTCATAGAATTCCTTTTGTACATGATCATATATTAGATCACACATTAGATCTAGCTGTTTTCAAGTGACTGCAGTTTTTTATCCATTTCTCTCCCTGATAACTGTCCTGGTAGAGCTTAATTAAGATTTGCCTAACATGAAGAGAGTTTGCTCTCCGGACCAACAGATGGACCTTGTGGAAGCAGGTCTTATGGGAAGGGTCAGAAGCCCTAGTCAGAGGCAAAGTGGCTCTGACCTGTAATCCCCACACTCAAGAGGGTGAAGCAGGAGGATCACAAATTTGAGGCCAGCCTGGGCTACACAGCATAGCCTCAGCTCTGTAATAAAACCTTGTGTCATCGGTGTATTAGTTACTTTTCCTGTTGTTGCAACACAGTGCCTGGTGAAATCGACTTAAGGAGGGACAGGTTATGTAGGTTTTCAGTCCGAGGGCATGGACCACGGCAGGAGAAGCGCGGCAGTAGGAACTGAAGGCAATTAGTCACACTTGATCCTCCATCAGGAAGCAGAGAGATGGATGCTGCTGCTCAGTCCATTTCTCCCTTTGTCCTTTTCATTCAGTCCAGGACTTCCACCTAAGGAATGATGCCGCCCACAGTTACTGTGGGTCTCCTACCTCAATGAACTGAATCTAGACATTCCCTCACAGACATGCCCAGAGCTATGTCTCAGGTGATTCTAGATCCTTGCAAGGTGATAATCAATAGTGACAAGGGACCTCTTCATAGTGTCTAGTGTATTCTCTGGGAGGACAAGCAGTCAACTCCCATTGGCAATCAATGTCCTTATCCGAATTAGTGAGAGCTCTCTGGCAGCTACATGACAGGCAGATGGGAGAACACAGGTAGAGGCTGGAGTAGCAGTTACAAGGCTATTGTAATGGTGGCCTGAGATCAGAGTATGTATGAAAGCCTGGGAGAAGACAGAATTATCCAACACACAGGGCTTCCTGAGAGGAAGGGCACTAGTTACAGGTGACCCCAGGTTTCCAACTTGATTGGCCTGGTGTACCGAGGAGCTCTCGACTAGTACAAGTAAGTACAAGATGGAGGTGAAGTAATTATAGAATAGATTGGTTTTTTGTTTGTTTTATTTTTTTATTAAGAATTTTTAAAATTTTATTTTATTTGCATTGGTGTGAGGGTGTCAGATCCCTCGGAACTGGAATTACAGACAGTTGTGAGCTGCCATGTGGGTGCTGGGAATTGAACCTGGGTCCTCTGGAAGAGCAGCCAGTGCTCTTAACCGCTGGGACCTCTGGAAAAGCAGCCACTGCTCTTAACCTTTGAGCCATCTCTCTAGTCCCGTGTGTAAGATTGTAAGACAGCCTTAATAAAGTTATGCAAAGTATGTTCAGCAGTTTGAAAATAAGGTTGGAGAGAGTTGGGTGTCTATCATTGTAGGTAAAACCAGAAAACCAAATGAGATTACTTCAGTAGCAAGTGCAAAATAAAGAGGAGTGAGCGAGCTGGACATGAGACTGAGTATTCAAGGGACAGACCCTAAAAGAGCAGTGCACAAGCCGGGCGGTGGTGGCACACGCCTTTAATCCCAGCGCTCAGGAGGCAGAGCCAGGCAGATCCCTGTGAGTTCGAGGCCAGCCTGGGCTACAGAGTGAGTTCCAGGGCAGGCACAAAGCTACACAGAGAAACTCTGTCTCAAAAAAGGTGCATAAAGGAGACAAGAGAACAGTACCAAAAGGAAAAGCTCAGAATCAAGGCATGGTAGCACGTGCCTTCAATCAGTAAGCTAAGGCAGGAGAACCACAAATTCAAGGCCGGCTCAGGATATACACTGAGACCCTATCTTTGAAGAAAGAAAAAAGGAATGAAGGAAGAAAGAAAGAAAAGGGGGGTGGAGGAAGAGAAGAAAAAGAACCAACTTGAGTGAGTTATCACAGGTACAAAAGTCCAGAAAACATAAGAGAACACATTACTTAGCCAGGTGGTGGTGGCGGTGGCGGAGAGGGAACGGGGGCGGTCTACATAGTGAGTTCCAGGACAGTGAGGGATACATAGTGAGCCCCGTCTTTAACAAAAAAAAGAATTACTTAACCTGGCAATCCCTGATAACTTCAGAGTAGTCTGCACAGAGGAGCAGCAAGAAAGCTGGAGTTTGGGGCAGCAAGATGGTGCCCGTGACTTGAGGCTCCAAATGTCAACTCTTCAAGGGAATGTGAGAAAGGCTGCTTGAGACAGAGTAATAGCTATCTTTAAGTATGAAAGCCAGAGAACAAAATGAGCCTACAGAGGCGAGGTGCTTAGCACAGCAGGGAGCATACATTAGGCACCCAATAAGCACAAATTACTACTGTCATGTATTCACTAACGCACTATAGTAAACTTACTCTGCACCAGGACTGAGACAATGAAAAAAGTTACTCAACAACAACAAAAAAGTTACTCAAATTATATGATGTATTTGCTAGCAGTAAATACTAAGAAGAAACCACAAGGCAGGGTGTTCTTTCTAGTTCTATTTTGTTGCTATGATTAAATACACTGACAAAAACCAACTCTGAGGAGAAAGATTTATTTCAGCTTACAAATTTCAGGTTATAGTCAGTTCATAACTACACAGTAGTCAAGGTAGGAACTTCAAACAGCTATCCCCTCACATCCAGAATTAAAAGGAGAGAGATGTGAAGACATCGTGCCCACTTGCCTGCTTGTTTATGCTCACTGTCCCCACCCCAAGGGAATGGTGCTGCCCACAGTGGGCTGAGTCTTCCCAAATCAATTAATTTTAAGACAATCCCTCATAGACATACCTACTGCCAACCCAATGAAAACCGTCAGTCATTAAGACTTCCTTTAAAGGTGACTCTAGGTTGTGTTAACACCTAAGTTGACAATTAAAGCTAACCATCACAAAGAAGGAAGTATCAAATGCTAAAGAAAGAAATAAAACGTTAGGTAGGGAAGCTTGAGAAAGTAACTTTCAGAGAGAGACCCAAAGGAAATAAAGGAAGTAACTATAATTAGGAGGGAATAATTATTATCATTTGCATTGCTATTAGCCATTTCTAATATAGTATTATAGTGAAAGTGTATTGTTGTCAGATATTATTACTACTTTCTTTGCTACAATTAATGTTGTGATAATCACTGTCATCTCTGGCTCTTGAGTAATTTTAGCAGTGGCCTATAGTAGTCAAGGTTTATGGAATTAGGAAGGGCAGAAGCAGTGTGACACACGGGAATTAATTATGTGTTCAGAGTAGCAAACAAGAAAGAGATACCAGGCATTACAGCTCATATTCCAATCTCAGCACTCAGAGCTTAAAAACATTACAGATCTGAGGAGGCTAGCTTCAGGTACAGAGAGGCTTTTGTTGGGGAGGAAGGAGCGGGGAGAGGGGAGAGAGCAAATGAATGAGAATGAACAGAATGCTTTGTGGGTGTGCTAAGGTTGACCTTTTGGCCCCAATATACATACAAACATAGAATATTACACACCAGGATCACCTTCAGACCCAAAATTTATTGAAACAAAGAGATCTTTGACACAAGAGAGCATGGTAATCCCACCTCAGATAAGCATAGGTGTACAGTGTATGATGGAGAGATTACAAGAGAAGATTGTGTTTCTACAGGAACATTTATTTGGTGGTTAGAAGAGGGATTTATGAACTTTGTAGGAGAATAATTAGGAGGAGCTAGAAGTCTTTGCTATTTGTCAAGGCAAGCACAATACTGGAGTGAGGTAGGTGTATAATAGTACCTGCTGGATTACACTAAACTAATGAGGATTAAATCTTGCTCATGACTGAACTTGTCTATTAAGACAAACAAAAACCCCCTGAAGTTTAAAATCTTATAGCTGGGGCTGGAGAGATGGCTCAGCTCAGTTGTTAAGAGTGTTTGAACGGGAGCTCCATCTCAGCCCCTGGCACCCTGGCATCCCTATGCCCAAAGAGTCTGGAATGTTCTGGTGGAAGATCCACCTCAACTCCCCTCCCCCATCTCTTTCCCCAAATCCGCCCCTTCAAAGCCCACCAAACACAGCTCCTCCCCCAGAGACGCTCAAGACCACTCCCACAGGGTAGATAAGCTGCATTCCAGAAAACAGACAAGTGGTTCTCTGGTCTTTCACCACAAGAAGGTTCCCTTCTCCTCTCTGGGGGGCTGGAGAATTTTACCCAGAACACTTTACCCATTAAACCAGAGCTTTTTCTAATTCAGTCTGATTTGGTTTGATTTGGATTGCTGTGTCGGTGGAGAGGCTTATTGGAGTGCAAAAACCTTATCAAAGAGTACTGGCTGTTCTTCCAGAGGACCTGAGGTTTGATTCCCAGCACCCACATGGAGGCTCACAACCATCTGTAACTCTAGCCCCAGAGATCTGACAGCCTCTTTCGGCCTCGGAAGGCATCCAGCATGCATGTGGCACAAAGACACACATGCAGGCAAAATATCCACAAGCATTAAAAACAAAACAAAAACCACCTTAGCTCAACTAGCAGTAATGAGAATACAAAATGTTGTCCATCAATTCCCTATAAATGCTGTTATAAGCGAGTAAAGCATGCATACCATCACAAATGGCCACACTATGAAACCAAATGGCCACATAAAGATAGGAAGAAGGGGCTGGAGAGATGGCTCAGAGGTTAAGAGCACTGGCTGTTCTTCCAGAGGTCCTGAGTTCAATTCCCAGCAACCACATGGTGGCTCACAACCATCTGTAATAAGATCTGGTGCCCTCTTCTATATACATAATAAATAAATAAATCTTTAAAAAAAAAAAAAAAGCTAGGAAGAAAAAAAATAAAATGGCCAATGTTTTACAGTTTGAGGAAACAGCAATTTACATTTCTAGTTTTATTACATTTTCATATATTTAAAGAAGGCTATATTACATTCATTCACATTACAATATTTCCCTAAGGATACCCAGGACACGATGTTTAATTTCACTCCACCTGAAGGGCAGAAGAAACAAAATATGGGGCTGGTGATGTAGCTCAGTGGCAGGGTACTTGCTTAGGATGTGCAAGGCTCTGATTTCAATCCCCAGTACAGTCTAAAAAGAAAAAGAAGAAAAGGCTGTTCAAGATCAACAACATGCCAGGACTCCAGAGTCCTGGTCATCTGGCAAGTCTTCCAGCAGAGGATCATGAAGAAAGGACAGCAGAAGGAGAGGGAAACACTGGCTGAGAAGTAACTCACTCATTTGTCAGTAACTGAAAAAGCAGAATGGAAATTATCATGGACTTTATTGCCTCTTTCTTCAAACATCCTTATGATTTCACAGTGTGGTCAAAGTCCTGAAGGATATCTATACTCTTTGTGAGTTGCTGGGCCAGGGTGCCTGTTAGGTCTTCAGAATCCTTCAGTCCTGACTGCAGGAGGAACTTGGTGCAAGCCACATGCTGACCTGCACAGGCCAGATGCAGGGCTAAAGGGAGATAAAAAAAATGGTCTATGCTGAGAACATGCACTGCATTCAGAAAAAAACAATGGATTATGCAGTTATGCAGAGCTTACGGTTATTTAGTTAGAGTGTGAATACGTTGTATATGTGCATTTGTCACGGTGCATGTGGAGAGGGAGGTCAGGAGACAATGTGCAGGAGTTGGCTCTCTTTCACTACATGGGCCCCGGGGGATAAATCACAGATTACCAGGTTTGGCTTCAAGTGCTCTCACCCACTGAACCACCTTGCCAGGTACCCACTTACACAGATTTTACACTTTCATAACCTACCCATGATGGCCTACATTGGATCACAATTTACACCTGACTGGGTTAAAAATAGTTCTAAAGAAAACAAACCTGCTAGGTATGGTGGCACACACCTTTAATCCTAGCAAATGGAAGGCAAAGGAAGGCAAATCTTTGTGAGTTCAAGGCTAACCTATTTATGTAGTGAGTTCCCAGATAATCACAGCTCATAGAGAGAGTCTGTCTCAAAAAAAAAAAAAGAATGTAAGAAACTTTTCTACTTAACAGGGAACAGGAGGAGACTGATTCTCCCCAAGATCACTCTCATGTGATATTTAAATAAGGTTTTAATGGCACGTAAAAATTCCTCAGTGTTTTTGCTAAATTACCATGAATTAGGATGTAGTGATAAAAATCTGTTGACCAATTTTTCTACTCAATGTGTAGAAATTAACACTAAAAGGTCAGGTGTGCTGTGAATCCAAGTGTGTCCTGCTGCCTGGTCTTGAGGACCAAGTTCAGAGCCCTGATTAGACTAGCAGCAGCTATCCCTTACAAGCTGCAAGTGACAATGGGTCATTTGTGAGTCTTTCAAGCCTGAAGATGCCACTGAACCCTATGAGATGACCTTTGGCTTCAAGAATACTAATTGGATGGTTTATTCTAAAGTCAAGTTTAAAGGATCAGCTCTAGACAGCACTGGGGATGCAGCTCAATGGTAGATCTACTGGGCCTTGGGCTTGGTCTCCAGTACACTCTGAGGCTATAGCTCTGGACCCTACATTTATATAATAGTCTATAATAGTCCTTATGGATAGATAGAAAATGCTTTTGCCTCACAGATATTGTTATAATAGGGGCTGGAGAGATGCCTCAGCAGTCAAGAACACTTGCTGTTCTTCCACAGGACCAGAGTTCAGTTCCTAGCATCTACATCAAACAACTTACAACCACCTGTAACTCCAGTTCTAGTAGATTGGATGCCTTCTTTTGGCCTCCAGGTACTTGCACATAAGTGGCACACATTCATAGAAATACACACACATACACATAAAAATAAATAAGTAAGCCAGGCGGTGGTGGCACACGCCTTTAATCCCAGCACTCGGGAGGCAGAACCAGGTGGATCTCTGTGAGTTCAAGGCCAGCCTGGGCTACCAAGTGAGTTCCAGGAAAGGTGCAAAGCTACACGGGGAAACCCTGTCTCACAAAACCTAAACAAACAAACAAACAAATAAATAAGTAAGTAAGTAAGTAAGTAAGTAAGTAAATCTGGGGGAAAACCCACACAAACCAACCAACCATAGTAACAGGGTGGTGGTTAGTATTCATCATCATAATCATGATGTCGACCTGTTGTGGTGGCACATACCTTTAATTCCAACATTCAGCAAGCAGAGACAAGTGGATCTCTGTGAGTTTGAGGCTAGCCAGGTCTACATATAAGGGGCTGAAGGGAGGGCTCAGCAGCTAAGAGCACTGGCTACTCTTCCAGAGGACCCAGGTCCAATTCCCAGCATCCACATCATGTCACACAACCTTCTGTAACTCCAGTTCAAGGGGATCCAACACCCTCTTCTGGCCTCCATAGGCACCAGGCAAAAACTATTTTAGGAAGAGACTGGTTGGTTGTCATGGCTAGGGACTGAATGTAGGACGTGTACATACACATTAGGTAAGAGCTCACCACTGAGGTGCTAAACCTACATCAATGCTTTCAAGTAAAAAATACCCAAGTCATTTGCATTCTGTACCTGAGCGATTTCTTTCATCTTTAGAGTTGAGGTCGGCACCCAGGGATAACAGAGTTTGAACTGTGCTCGTCTGTCCTTCCTGAGTGTTGAAATAGATGCATTACCGCTGTGATGAGAATAAAAGCAAACCTTTAAAAACCATCTCTAGTGCTCATCAGAAACTTTTCCTGAGGCAGCCAACTGCAAATACTGAATCTTCCTCTCTTAGGGAAGAGTTATATCATCCATGATTCTCACACGAATTGTTAAATATTTGTAACATTCAGTTATCAGGATGGATAATACGATTAGGTTTCCATCAAGGTCATCAGTACAAAGCCTTGTGGTTTATATAGAACTCACAATTCCAAAATTTCCCAAGCATGTGAACTCTGTTAAAATCTTTAAGGCAGAGGGAATTGAGGGTCTCAGAAGAGACCACTACTATAGCTGGCATCCTTCACACAGTAATCTATACACACGTGTCTAGCCAGTCAGCTCACTACAAACTAGTGAGGCTAAAAAAAAAAAAAGTCAAGATTTCAGATTCAGCCTTTCTATGGAGGAAATGTTCATGGACTGAGCCCTCAGTCCATTCATGTACCTATCCCTTGTATTCAGGGGAAATGCAGTGGGGATTTTTGGTCAGAAAACATGTACTCTTGCTTCTAGGAAACCAAATAAAGGTACTTGGTGTCTAAACAATGTATAATAAGCAAGGCTCCTAAAATAGCCTTTTCTTTAGTGAAATAATTTATGCACATCCTTAATGTTCTGTACATTGGAGAGACCAGTAGATGCAATTTCTTTGTGCTAGTTGAAGAGATTTTAAACTCTCAATTCAATACAAAAAAGAGCTACCAATTTCATAGAATTAATCTTTGCTCATTTGTTAATGTCTAACAAGTTATTTTATTTGTGGTGTGTGTGTGTGTGTGTGTGTGTGTGTGTGTGTGAACACACGTACGAAGGTGCCTCCTAAGGCCAGAAGAGGATGTCCGATCCCCTGGAGCTGGAGTTCCAGGCAGTTGTGAGCTGTCTGATGTAGGTGCTGGAACTCTGCAAGAGCAGCAAGCACACATAACACTGAGCTCTCTCTCCAACCCTGTTTATCCTGTTTATTTTTAGTAGAAAATATTTAACTTCACTATACTACAGTGGAGATCCACAGTTTGCTTTCAAATACTTGAGAGACAACTGAAAAGGCCTTCATTACCCTCCATTGTCATGGTGTTCAATAACGTTCCTGAAAATAAGAGTACAGAAGCCCAAGTAGCACATAGAATTAGGAGTTCTCCTCTCTCCATTTTGCCTAGACACCAAATGTCAAGTTTCTATTTAAAGAGACTGAAAGATTCAGAATCACAAACATCTCAGGAATAGAGGGTACAGAGGGAGCCAAAAATGCCATGACTACAGAGCTGTCCATCCCTGGAGCAGCAAGCCACAGGAAGAAATGCTGTCATGAGAGGCAACTGACCTTGGCTGCATAATGAAGTGCTGTTAGCTGGGTTGACTTTGCCCTCACATCTACATCAATGCCAAGACTGGACACCAGGAATCGAATGGCTTCATCCTGCCCAGTGACTGCTGCCCGGTGGAGAGCCTGGGCCCCCAGGCTATCTTCAGCTGAAGAGCAAGCCTAGTAGGCAGGAAAGAGGAGCAGCATAAAAAGCAGAGGAATCTGGTCCATAACCCTGCAGATGTTTTAGTGTAGCTTAACTGTCTGTGGTTCTTCCGGGCAGAGCACATGACTTCTTCCTGATGCTCAAAGCACTTGAACTAAAATGTGATCAAGTCAATGCCAGGCTATAGTGCCTTAGGCCTTGTCAGGACAATTTGTTACTACTACTATCAAAGTGACAATGTTTAGTGAATCCTTAATTTTCTAACTGCTCTATGTATGCTTGATCATTGGATCCTCCCTGGATCAAGTCTAAGGTTCTGAGCATGCTACACAAGCACTTTACTTTGAGCTCCAACCCTGGCATCATTAAATCCTTGTAAGGAACCTTCTGAAGAAATTACATTTTTTGCCACAATTTTAGAGATGGGAATGCTAATGCATGTATGTTTATAGAGGTCAAAGGTGGAGAAACTCAGGAGCCAGGATTTGAAACCAGCAAATGCATAATGATGTATCATTATCCCCAGATCTAAAATTTCTAAGGAAGAACCAAAGGAAAAAACAAAACCACTTTACTTATACCTTATGTTTTTCAAGGAGCAGCTTGGCTATGTTAACATGGCCACACTGAATTGCATCCATGAAGGGTGTGACGCCACAGTTATCTCTACAGTCTGGTTCATAGTGACACCTAGGGTCAAATCCAAAAATGGCAGAACTGTGAATACTCACCCTCTCAAACCCAAGACAGGTGACTCGAAGATCTGCAGGCGGGCTGTATGCCTTACAAATGACCTGTGACAGTCTGGAGCTGTCTTTCTTTTATCGCTTTAGCGTCTGAACCGAGTCCCACGTCTTCAGGACCTTCCTCTTTTAACTTTCATCACATCAGCTGGAGCTTCGTTTCTTCAGTTTCTCAGCTTGGAAGCTTTGTTGTCAGCCTTACTATCTTTTTCTTCTCCTTCCCAAACAATGCCCTAAATACAATTCTGCAGCCAGCCACTGAAAACATCTATATCCTCCTCTCCATCTCCACTTTCACCCCTATGCACATACAGGGTGACTGACAACAGCCTTCGAATGCTCTTCTTATCATGACCCTTGCCTCCCATGCCCCTGCCCCCATTCTCCAGAACAACTACAGTCATCTTGCTTCTCCTGCCTCAGTCTCTGGGGGGCTGGAATTACAGATGTGTGCCACAGCACGTAGCTTTTTAATTCAAGCGTTCCATGGAATTATTTATACACACTGTTTTCTTCATTACCCTATGAAGGCCACTAGCGAAGAGCTATGTTTATTTCATTACCCAGACCTAACACACAAAGGCTACTAAGTATTTTCTCAGTGAAGAGTATTTACAAATTTGCAGAATAGCAAATATGTCCCATATGTGGTTCTAAGTGCTTGGCAAATGCTTTTAGGATCCAGGGTTCAATGCTCTTTGCTTTGATCCATTATCTTTTCCACTTCTAACTTCTCATCACCATTCATATGCTGCAAAGCCTCACATTGGTTTCTGGTCCATCTTGTCTCTGCCTTCTTGAACTCTGCTGCTTTGATCTCTCACACACATACAACTACCTGACTTGTTCCCAGGTGAAATTCTTATGCCTCCCCTAACGCTGCTCCTCTTTCAGGGTTCAATGTCTCGGCAAGTGGCACAGGTACCGTACTGTGAAAGGCATCCTTGATGTTCCCTTGCTCCTCCTTTATTTTAAGGCCTTGAATATGCCAGGCAAGCATTCTACCACTGAGCTACATTTCCAGGCCCTCTCAGACCCTTTTCATCAAATTATGCGCCTATTCCTATTGATTCTACTTTTTTTTTTTTTTTTTTTTTCCGAGACAGGGTTTCCCTGTGTAGCTTTGCGCCTTTCCTGGAACTCACTTGGTAGCCCAGGCTGGCCTCGAACTCACAGAGATCCACCTGCCTCTGCCTCTCGAGTGCTGGGATTAAAGGTGTGCGCCAAGACCGCCCGGCTACTTTTTTTCTTGGAGTTGAGGATCGAACCCAGGGCCTAGCAAGTGCTGTACCACTGAGCTAACCCCCAACCGCTGACTCCACTTTTTAAAGATACCCTTCAGCCCATCTCTTCCTTCTTGCCTTGCTCAATGTTCTATTGCTGTAAAGACGACACTCTATGAAAGAGATCATTCAGTCGAGGGCCTGCTTACAGCTTCAGTACCATCATTTCTCTCCTGCTTCACTTCATCAACCTAAGGGACAATGTCACAGAAACCTCTTCCCATCCCAGGTTCATTTACATTTTGCAACTAGGTGGTGCTTGAAAACTGCTGATTTCTTAGGACCCCTGGCTTCAAACCCCTTCATCAAGGGGCCTGGAGAGAAAGTTCAGCAGTGATGAGTATTTGTTGCTCTTCCAGAGGACCTGGGTTTGATTCCCTCTGACAGGCTCTTCTGGCTGCCACAGGCACCAGGCATGCATATGGTGTACAGACATGCATGCAAGCAAAACATTCAGATACATAAAATGAACACAATGGTCCACAGCATTCATATTCTATACTGTTTAGACTTCAGCATATCCCAAACTACTTCCAGTCTCTCAAATGTGCTATCCTTTCTTATGGTGCAAAAAACCCTTGGCCCTCACGCACAGCTGTTATTTTCCCTTCAGGTGAACAGCTTTGACTGCGCTGGTGCTGAAACATTATTTATTTCTTCAGTCTTTACTAATTTACACTGGGTCTTCCTATCACACACTCCTATGGGGACCCTGAATTCCTTGCAATGCTCATTGGTACACGGCCCTGTTCTACCGTGGACTCTGAGCTCTCTACATACAAGGAAAACTAACTCCTTGTTATAACTAAGAAATATTTCCACCAATTTACCATGCTATTCTTACCTATCAAGAAGCTCTTGTACTGCTTCGAAACAGCCATGCATCGCTGTGGGGAAAAGAATGGAGACAATTAGAGCTTTTTTTTTTGTGGAGCTGAGGATCGAACCCAGGGCGTTGTGCTTGCTAGGCAAGCACTCTACCACTGAACTAAATCCCCAACCCAGAACTTTTTAGTGTATACTTGAAACTTTCTTGGCTGGTGTGGTGGTTTGAAAGAAAATGGCCCCCAAAGGGAGTGGCACTATTAGGAGGTGTGACCTTGTTGGAGAAAGTGCATCCCTGTGGGGGTGTGTTTTGAGTTCCTCTATGAGCAAATAATTCTCAGTGTCACAGACCATTTCCAGTTGCCTTCTGATCAAGATGTAGACAACACCATGTCTGCCTGCATACTGCCATGTCTTGCCATGATGATAATGAACTAAACCTCTGAAACTGTAAGCTGCCACCTCAATTAAATGTTTTTCCTTTGTAAGAATTGCCATGATCATGGTGTGTCTTCACAGCAATAGAAACCCTAATTCAGCTGGGGAGGTAACTCATTGGCCAAACCCTGGCCTAGAATGAGCAAAACCCTCAGTTTTATACCAGTACAATGAATAAATAATTAAAAAACAAGCCCGTCAGTGGTGGCGCATGCCTTTGATCCCAGCACTTGGGAGTCAGAGGCAGGCAGATCTCTGGGAGTTCGAGGCTAGCCTGGTCTACAGAATGAGTTCCAAGACAAGACAACAGAGCTGTTACACAGAGAAACCCTGTCTCAAAAACCAAACCAAATAAACAAACAAGCAAAATTCTTTGTCCTGGCTTTAAAAAAATTTTGCTATATATTTATTTATTCAATTTTCTGTGTATAACTATTTTGCTTGCATGTTTGTATGTGTACAGCATGTATGGATTATGCCCACAGATGTCAAAAGAGGGTGATGGACCCATTGAAAATTGTGATCTAGAGTTAGAGGTTGTTGTGAGCCACCATGTGGATGCTGGGAACTGAACCCAGGTCCTTTGTTGAACCATCTCTTCAGTCACATCTGCCCTGATCTTTTCACAGAAGGAAAACCTAAAATAGGTAATGTTACTGTCCTATCCAAAAAAAAAAAAAAAGAAAGAAAAATCCAACCAAATAAATGGTAAAGAATGTTTTGAGCACTTTCATGGGAAACTTCCAATTCTAAACTTATCTCCCCTCTTTAGTGGTGTAAGTTTCAAAGGCTGGTGTAGTCTCTTTCCAGAAAACAGCAAAAACATTTTGAAGGTAACCTATTTAATAGTAATCTATGAAAATTATCCAGAAATTTACTCCTTCTACTGAAGATACCTATTCTCAACAGAAAAGGTTCTGACTATCTGGCCTCCATTTATTTTGGGTGAGTGATAGATTAGTGACTGTTTCTCCAAGGGAATCTTTTGGGGAGTGTGTATGATGGGAGCTAGCCAAGCATTTTATGAACTAGGTGGACTTTTCCTACATACTCAAAACGTTTCAGAAAGGATCCCTTGGTCCATAAGTGCCGGCTGTGACTGGAGAACAAGCAGGTGCTTGCTCCCAGACAGTATGGACTGCATCATATCTCAGATATTGATCTTTAGAGATAGTACCAGCTCAGTATCCTAATTCAGTGAACTGCCTCTTAGACTAAGAATTATCTCCCAAATTTCTCTCTCTGGGAGGAAGGATATTGGGGGGATTTGAGACAGGGTCTCCCAACATTGCCCAGCTGGCCTTAAACTTGCATGGATCCTGTTGCCTCAACCTCCTGAGTACTCGAACTAGAGGCATGCACCACACTGCCTGGCTTATTTTCCAACTTTGTTTTAGACTTCTGAGCCCATTATCTACACATTCCACACTAATTTTGCTTTTTGCCCAGACTACAGCATGGTATCATCACCATCATGAACAGCTAAGAAGGACATTTGCTCAAACACAAACCGAGTTCTTTATCCAGGGTCATAGATTTGACAGGGACAGAGCTAGCTTACCATCTAACTGACTAGGAAAGGTAACTACGACAGATACACTCGAAAGGTGGATTAACAGTGACACAGAGCCGAGGGCTCCATCACTTTACAAAGTTATAGTCTGCCAAGTAATCCCAAGATGCTCTGATGCCTTGCCTTCTGTTTTCCCAAATCCTCAATTCCCCTGGTGGATGACTTGAACTATAAAGTGTAGGCAGCGCTGGGGTGAAGCCAATGGCAGACAGCAGTGACTGCAGGGTATACCTGCAGTATGTAAAGGAGTTCTTCTAATTTTGCTCTCTGTTTTCCAAGCATCTGGGCAGACAGTGAGCAAGTACCGGAGGATCACAGGGTCACCTTCTCGACTGGCAATGTGGAAACTGTTCCAGCCATCCTTGTTCTTCAGGAGCGGATTGGCTCCACCGTGTTCCACAAGGACCTGGATCACTTCAAGGTTCTTCCTTGTACAAGCCATCATCAGAGGAGTCCTAAGGTCAACCAGGATGGAAAGGAGTTGAGGCATTTGGAAGAATCCAGGCCTTCAGGGAATTGTATGTCTTTGGTTCAGACGGAAAACCTAGAGGAGTCTGGCAGGGAGTGGGGCGAGAAAACAGCTTAGACTGTCAGCCTCTGACTTCTCTGAGGTCTGTGGAGAAATAACAAGGAGACACTGATTCTGAATGCGCATCCACAGGAGTAGGTTATCTGAGAGGCAAAAACTGTTTATGAGCCAAGCAGAGGACTGATAAAAAGATAACCCTCAAGATATAGTGGAACTACTTTACAATAGCGAAGGAGATGTACTTTTAATTATATGGTGCTTTCCTGTCCTTGAGGAGCTGAGATCAAACTCAGGGGCTCATGCACGCTAGGAGGCTGCACCACCTCTGATGTATTTCCCAGCCCTTATGTTTTGACAGATTTGAAATAACTTGGAAGGCAAGAACTTCATTAAGTTAGGAGCCTAAAAAAGTTAACAGGCTCCCAGACATAGTACAAAAAAGATGCCAATCTAGCAGCAAATGAAACTAATTTGTGTGGTGTAAGAGTATCACCAACATTCTTGCCGGTGGCTGTGTAACACTCAATGTGACAAAACTGCACAGTGCTCAATATGCAATCCATGTGCCACCGAAATCTATCCAATGCAGCCTTGTCAATTAAAATAATGCAATCGTCAACAAGTAACTTAGCAAGATGTCTCCAGAACACATCCTGGGCACATGAGTAATACAATTCATCCGTTAACCACTTGATTACATTTCTATACTCTCTCAATGGGAAGTAATTGTCCTAACTAAAGAGCCAAACCTGGGAAGAAAGGAAGGTTGGGGTGAGAATTAGAAACCGCGGAAAGTTATACATCTAACGGACACAATGAAAAATACACGAAAATTTGCGATTCCTCGGAGATGGCGGTGTAGCTTTTCTGGACTCCGGGCACCTACCAGTCCGCCTTCTTTAACGAGTCCACGGCTGCACCTCGGTCCAAGAGGTAGCACACGCAGTCCCGGTGGCCCATAGAGGCAGCTTCGTGCAGAGGCCTCTTGTAGTCTCGGTTGGCAGCCTCGATGTCCATACTCCAAGCCTCCACTAGATAAGCTAGGATGTCCAGGCGCCCGTGGCGGGCCGCACAGTGGAGAAGGGTGTCCCCGGCTGGCCCCTGGCAACCTCCGGCCACTTCCAGCTCCTCTTTCAGAGCGTGCAGCCGGCCCTCCTGCACCAGCCTGCAAAGGCGCCGGGGATCCCCAGGCGGAGCCATCACCCGGGACCAGGCATGACAAAAGTAGGAGGAAGACAGAGCTCCAGTCCTCCTAAACGTAGACCAGTGCAAGGATAGGCTGGGCGAAGGTGATGTTAGGGCTTCCGCTTCCTCCACGTGACCGTTCTCCTGGACGCTCCGCCCCACAGCGGGATTCTGTCTGTTAGCGACTTTTTTTTTTTTTTTTTAATGCCTCCAGCCCTGGTTTGAAAGTTACAATTCCCAATGTGGAATGGTGTCTCCTCAGGCGACCGGACCGACAACAAAGCATGCTCTTAGGTCATTCTGGTAACCGCGCTCCAAACATGCGAAGTCGTCAGGGTGGGGCCTTGGGTTCCCGGAGCCCGTGCAGTTAAGGGTATGCACCTGACATCCTGGAGCTGTCCTCTGCACCCGAGTGATCTGCCGACGAAAGACCTAACAGAATGGATAGCGCCGCTGTACCGCGAAGCCCTGAAGTGGAATAGAGGGGTTTAGCAGCCTGACCTCCCACCGTACGGCTCTCCACCATACAGCCTACGGAGATGTCTGCCGGGCTCTTGGGCTGCTCCGGTGGTAGCTGCAAGAGGCAGCGAGGCCGGCTCTCCACAGCCGAGCGCACGCTGCCTACCACCCTGGAGCCTACCCGGCTCCCGTGTGCTGTGGGGATGTCTGCGGTTTCTGGAGCCTCTCGGAGGTGGGACAGTGTCCCCGTGCTCCGTCCGCTCCTCACCCAATCCGCAGCCGACCCCAGCCCCCTCCCTGCCCGCTGCTGCCGGCTCAGCCCCCACGGGAACCCAGAGAGCTCGAAGGAACTCTGGGAAAGTTTCCTTCGCCTCCCCCACGCCAGCGGAAGCACCGACGGGGCGTGGCCCAGTTCCTTGAGCCACGCCCTCTCCCGCCTCACGTACGGATTGGCTCTAGGAGCCGTCTGTCCGCGTGCCCCTCCAGTTCCGAGTTTCGACTGGTTCAGGGGTCCGTCCGTCGTCTCTGGCGGAGGGTGCATCTTGGCAGCGAAGGGGCGGAGCTCGCGGAGGAAGTCTGCAGTCGTCTCTGCTCGCTGTCTGGGCCGAAGGAGGGGCTTGCTGGTCGGGGAAAGGCTGGACGTCCAGGGGCACCGGCCGGATGGTGTCGGCGGCTGGGTCCTGGGCCGGGCCACCATAGTGCGTGAGACCGAGGACTTGGCGTGGGGTGCGAGCCGGACAAACTTCATCTTGTGGGGCCCAGCGCAGGGGTCTCGGCCTCGGGGGTGGGGCCCGAGCTGAGGGTGGATGGAGGAGCTGGCCGCGCCCGCAATGGTCAGGTGTGGGCCTGCTGCTGGAGGCCGGGGGCTCTCTGCAGACCGGTGCCCCTACGTCGCTCCCTGAGGCTCCAGAAGGGGCAGCACTCGAGAAGTAGTCTATGCTGCTGGCAAGCCTGACTTGTCTACACTGTAATGTTTTTGACCTTGGGCGAGTCATTGTATTCTGCTCCCGATGTTTGTGTTTGCCTTGTTAGCCTTCCAACCCCTCACCTGAACAGGCGATGATTCAGGGAACATAAAGCCTGGGGGCTTTTGGAGGGGCTCATTGAGATCTGAGCAAGCTTTGTTGGACTCTTTTCGAGGAACTGGACATTTAACCTAATGATGTTTTTGTTTGTTGGGGAGTAAAATGGAAGTCGCTACTGTCATGCTTAAAAACAATTTCTCTGCGTTTGGCACTGCACTCTGGTTTACAAAGTGCCTGCCATTGTTTATTCCATAAGTGGCCCATAAGCAGCATTCTGGTTTTAGAGGCGAGGACATTGAAGCCTAATGAAGTTAGTGATTTATACCACGTATTGGAAAGTTGAGGCATCTGGTCGTTTCAAACGTTTTGCCACTTTGCATGATACATGGTTTTAGTTCTTAACATTTGGGAGACTTAAGGAGGAGGACCTTGAGTTTGAGGCTAGTCTGGGCTACCTGCTTCTTCCTTACAAATGATGGGGTTTTGCCTTATTTCTCTGGTTTCCCAACCTTTAAACAAAACTAAGACCCGTGGTTCAAAAAAGGATGAAATATTTGAAATCCAGGATAATTGGCTAGTGTTCCAAATAAGATTCTGCCTCTCCTCTGCTTTATGAATTTACTTTGTTGTGTGTTTTCCTTTGGGGAACTAGTTATTGCTTTGTGAATCTGCCCCACCGCCCTTGAGATCTTCTGGAGAGGAGTGGGTATTTGTACTTTAAGTTTATGCTCTCTCAGTCTGGTCGAGCTGCCCATTTCTTTAGTTTGTGGCCTGCCCTTTTCTGTCTCAATTCCCATGTTGCTGTCATTGGAACTGGAATTTTCTACCTGACTTTTGCTGTATTTCATGGATCTGTAGCACTTGGGTGTCGTAATTGAAGAACCCATCCTTTAACATGTCTCCTGGCTTGTGAATACATAAAACTATTTGAATTCTAATTTCAAATGTGTTACTGTCTTTTTTCTTCTATTGTTCTATCCCTTCCAGGCTGACTTTAGTTTAAAGACAAGCGGAGATTCTGTCTTTGCTGTTCTGGCTGTGAAATAACTTCTGGAAATTTATCACCAAAGCCAACTCTTATATTGTCAATGGTCAGTCACATGCTTTTTGGAGACTGCTCTTAACATTTCATAGACCTTTTCTGGAGCTTAACTGGGTATTCCCCTTTAAAAACAAAATAATTGCTGGGCGGTGGTGGTGGTGGTGGTGGTGGTGGTGGTGGTGGCGGCGGCGCATGCCTTTAATCCCAGCACTTGGGAGGCAGAGACAGGCGGATCTCTGTGAGTTCAAGGCCAGCCTGGTCTACAGAATGAATTCTAGGACAGACTCCAGTGCTACACAAAGAAACCCTGTCTCTAAAAACAAAACAAAAACAAAATAATGTGGACATGGTGGCACACACTTGTCATCTGAGCACTTGGCTGGACTGTTCTAAGACTCTACCTTAGCAAAGTAGACCAAACCAACCAACAGCCAAAACAGAACACAAGAAGAAACCCTAACAAACTTATTTTTTATTTTTATTTATTATTTTTTGTTGTTTGAGACAGGGTTTCTCTGTGTAACAGCTCTGGCTGGCCTGGAACTTGCTCTGTAACAGATCAGGCTGGCCTCAAACCCACAGAGATCCTCCTGCCTCTGCCTCCGGAGTGCTGGGATTAAAGGCGTGCGCCACCATGCCTGGTGAAAAATTATTTTTAGAACTGAAACTTTAGGTCTTTCTCTCATTCTGGGAAAAATGATTACAACAGCTATTTCTCCTTTGCTTTTTAACAGCTGACAATGCCATTTCTCTAACCGTTCGTTCCACAAGAAACGTCAGTTATCTTTTGATTTATCTCTTAGTCTTAACATCATTGCTACTCAACTGGCCTCTCTACCCAGCTTCTGCTCTCAGGCCCTCTCCAGATCCTGCCTAGCTTGGTACCATGCCTCTCTGATGTGTTTTGCTGACAATCTCCATGTCTATCTAAACTTGATTGTGTAATGACCTTGCTTTTAAAAACTGCATGATACTCTGAATTGCCTATGCAAGAAAGGCCACTTTCTTTAGCAGTATATAAGAGGACTTTTGTAGCGTCTGCCTCCAAGTTCCTTTTCCAGCCTTATCTCTTGTTCCCTATCAGCAGCTGACTGTTCTGAAGAAATGAAACTTTTCTGTCACAATGTGCTTTGCTGTGCCTTTGTTTTTTGTTTTTCATCATAGTGTTTTCTTTTTCTTTCTTTCTTTCTTTCTTTCTTTTTTCTTTTTTTTCTTTTTTTTTTTTTGTGTGTGTGTTTTGAGACAGGGTTTCTCTGTGTAGCTTTGCATCTTTCCTGGAACTCGATTTGTAGACCAGGCTGGCCTCGAACTCGCAGAGATCCACCTGCCTCTGCCTCCTGAGTGCTGGGATTAAAGGCCACCACCACCACCCGGCTCATATTGTTTCCTTATGCCTGACTGAATCCCGTTCATCATTTATGACTGAACTCTTCATGACGCTTCTTCCAATGATCCTAATTCTATTTACTACCATAGGCCCTTATGCGTGTATTTATGTAGTACATGGATTGCTGTATGTTTAGCAATTTGTGTTTGTTTTGTTAGCTGCCTTATGGTCAGGCTTACTTATTTTTGTATGCTCTCCAATGTCTAAAATAGCATTAGCAACAAGGATACCATAAGGAACGCTCTCATGAAGTTCATAGTAAATCTGGGATGTGGTAGATATAGGAAGAGGTTGAGGAATGAATGAATAATAGAAAAAGGTTTTCAAATATGTCAAGATATATTGTGGACAGTAAAATAGTGATCTTTCTGTTTGCTTTCTGTCATTCCTTCTGAGAGACATAGAATGAACAGTCCAGCCCCTCCTTTCTTGCTGTAACAAATGGGTGCTATTCTTAAAGAAGCAGTAGCTACTTCAGGGTATGAGGTGACTGCAAAAGATTGAGGCTGCTGAGCGGGGAAGATGGCTCACTTGGTAAAGTGCTTGCCAGTCAAGTATGAGGACCTCTTTTGGATCTTTAGCACCACATAAAATGCTGTGTAGGACACTGCATGCCTTGTAATCTCAGCCCTGGGGAGACAAGACAGGTACCATGGGCTTGCTAGCCAGCCAGTCTAGCTGAATCAGGTGAGCTCTGGTTCCCAGTTAGAGACCTGTCTCTTTTTTGGTTGTTGTTGTTTTGTTTTTGTTTTTTGTTTTTTGTTTTTCGAGACAGGGTTTCTCTGTGTAGCTTTTTGCACCTTTCCTGGAACTCACTTGGTAGCCCAGGTTGGCCTTGAACTCACAGAGATCCGCCTGGCTCTGCCTCCCGAGTGCTGGGATTAAAGGCGTGCGCCACCAGGCTGACCTGTCTCTTAAAAACAGGACAGATTCTGAGGAATGACACCTGAGGTTGACTTGGCCTCCTGCTACATATCTACCAGCATCATTTCCCCTTACACTCCCCACAATAAAAGACTGGGCCAGCTGATGTGGACCTTTGGGTTTAGAGAAGCAGGATGTGGTGGCCAGTAGGCAGCCGGAACACTGAGTGCCGTTGAGGGAAATGAGAACTATCTCTTCCTGGGTTTGGTGGTTTGTTTTTGCTTCTGTTTTTTTTTTTTTTTTTTTTTCCTCTGCTTTGTTTTTGTTTGGTTGTTTTAGAGTTAAATGGGGACAAAATATTTGGGAGGTTTTTCATTTTGAGTCTGTACTATTGACTGTATAGTGACATTTCTCTTACAGTTAATGTTTTCAGAATATTTGTTATCAACTATCTTTGGTTGTGACATGTAACAGTGTTATTATTGTTTTTTAATGGTATAAGATTTTAACTTGAGGGTATTTGTTTTATTTTTAGTAAAGCCTTACTGCGTAATCCAGGCTGGCTTATAATTCGTGAGTGCTAGGATTAGTTATATATCTTTATGTTCCTCTAACTTGACATTTTTCCAACCTCCTATAAAGTTTTCTGGGCTTAGAAGGGGAGAATGTTAGAGTGGAGAACACACCAGATCAAGGAGTCAGAAAACTCAAGTTCTTGTGCTGGTGTTATTAGTTAAAAAAAAAAAAAATTGAAGTGTGTGTGTGTGTGTGTGTGTGTGTGTGTGTGTGTGTACATGTACACATCAGAATGTGCAGGTGCCTGCAGAGGCGAGAAGAGGGCATTGATCATCCTGCAGCTGGAGTTACAAGCCATTGTGAGCTGCCCAACATGGATGCTGGGAACTGAATTCTGGTCATCTCCAAGAGCAGCAAGGGCTCTTTACCACTGAGCCATCTCTGTAGCCCCTGGTGCCATTGCCCTGAAGCCGGTCTTTTTGAGCCCCAATTTAATTGAATAATCATGGGATTATTTTGCAGATGAAATGAGAACGTAGGGAGGGAATTGCAAATACCATAAAGCTTTAAAGAGCTGTAAGAATGTTGGAGCTACCACAGCTCCAACTGTAGAAGGCAGTCCCATAGCTGTGTAGTTTTTCGTTTAATTAATATTTATAAGCTTATATATGGAGGATGCTGGGTATAAATATATTCTTCATTCCCCCTTCCCATTAGATCTTATAGAAAACATTTAGCCTCAGAGTAGAAATATTAAACTGTCATTATGCAAATAATTGCTAATAATATAACAGAATGAAGATATATTAAAACAGTAATCTATATAAGATATACTTTAATAAATATTTATGAAAGCATTATAAGTGTTTCAAATGTACAGAGAGTTTGTTTTTCTACTAAGTACTTCCTGGCTTGAATGGCTACTTAGAGTGCTAGAGTTGAGGGATAACAGAGTTAGCCGTATTAGCCATATTCATTTGGACCCAGTCTCACTGGCTGTCATTGGACTTTACAAATACCAGAATCATGATAAGAAAGGACTCTTTCCCACTGCACTTGTGCTGTCTCTACAGTCAACAGCAGGGGTCAGAGCCCGTCCATCAGAGAATTGTGCAGAGCATGAGGGAAGCTACCAAGGTGAGGGAGGGTGGCGCTGTTATTTAAATAGCAAAGTTAAATTTGGTGTTCGGAGCAGTATTCCCTCCAATTAGGAACCGTGTACTAGGAAGTTGGCTTGGATTTTTTTGGTTTGTTTTTTGAGTTTTAATTTTAATAGCAGGTATTTAACAATAATTAGTCTCTCCAGGAATTCTAAGAAGTTAACTGTCTTCATCTTGTTCATTTAGGTCTATAATCTCTAAATTCTAGAGGATTTTTTAGTGCAAGTAGTAAAGATAGAGGGACGAGGGGATTATTTGATGTCAGTTTCAAGTAATCCTGGAACTGTTGGATTAAAGTTTGTTGCAGTACCAAATAACTCCAAACATGAAATGACCTCATGGTAAAACTTTATTTTTAAATTACATAACAATCCAAAATGGTTCCAGGTGGTGGTAGCTCATGGGTGTATGTCTGTATGCATATGTGTGCTTGGTGGAGGAGGTTCTTTTTAAAGCCATGATCTTAAGTACTCAGGCAGCTAGGAGGACTCTCTCTCTCTCTCTCTCTCTCTCTCTCTTTCTCTCTTTCTTTCCCTCCCTCCCTCTCCCTCTCCTTTTCCCTCTCCCTCTCCCTCTCTCTCTTTGTGTTTGTTTTTTTATTTTTCAACACGGTTTCTCTGTGTAACCCTGGCTGTCCTGGAACTCCCTTTGTAGACCAGGCTGGCCTCAAACTCAGAGATCCACCTATCTCTGCCTCCCAAGTGCTGGAATTAAAGGTGTGTGCCACCACCGCCCAGCTTGGCACACATCTTTTTATGTGTCTGGCATTGATAAGGGCCCAGACTTAAAGCAAGACCAGCTGCATCAGAAACAAGATGAGCAGAGGGTTTGTGCTAAGGAAAAGAAGTAATAAATAGCTTGGGCCACAAAATCCTTAACTTTCACTTTTTGTGACTTGTTTTATAAATTGATTTTCAAGAAAAGAGTAAAAAATGAGGCCAGGTAAATGAAAGCCCAATGATCAGTTATCACCAAGAACTTTTTGTTGAATGTATAAGTTAATGTCTGCTGTGCTAAGTACTTAAGAGGGTAAATGACAGTAAGACATAGTCTCTGTGTCCAGGAGAAGAGGTTTGGTAATGACTACAGTTCAGGGCAGGCTGACAAGAATCTAGTCTCCATCAGAGGACCTGCTTAAGGAAAGAAGATGGGCCAGAGTAGGGTGAGATGCCTTAGACCATTGTTCTGGTTATTTTACTGTTGCTATGATAAACACCATGACCAAAAGGAAAGTGTTTATTTCATGTTATACTTGAGAGTTCATCATCAAGGGAAGCCAGGGCAGGATCTCAAGGCAGGACTGGAGCAGAGACCAGAGGGATGCCTGCTTATTGACTTGCTCAGGGACAGCTGCCTTTCTTATACTGAAGATGGGAGTACCCACAGACGTCAAACAGCAATCAAGAAAATGACCCTCAGACATGCCCACTAATCTGAGAGAGGCATTCTTCAACTGAGGATCCCTCTTCCCAGATGACTCTTGGTTGTGCCAAGTTGACAGTAAAAACAAACCAGGACAACCATGGCAAAGTGCAGAGCTCTGAGGAGTTAGGGAAAGGCCAGCCTCTAAGTAATGACTCCTATCTTGGAGTCAGATTAACAAAGATCAAGAAGCTGAGGTGCTAGTGGTCCACAGACCCAGAGCTAAAAGCAGTCTAGCAGAGATAGAAGGGGGCTAGAGAGGGGCACTTTTGAGAGGAGACAGAATGAAGTACCAAAAGAAAGGCACGCCATAGAAAGGAATATGAGACTGGGTATACTTGAGCCTGAACAAAATTGTGTTTGCCAAGATTTTTTTTTTTTTTTTAATATTCTCATTTTCCACTGTCCTAACACCTGAGGGATTTGCCACATTTCCATTAGTCAGTGTGATAGTGCTTTGGAAAGGGGTACAGATTCATATAGGTAATGATGGGGCTGATTTGAACATCTCTGGGGCTTCCTGTGCTTTGAAAAGCTTCAGAAACAATTCTAATATATATCTGGTAGATGGAGGAATCCTGGTGGTCTTCAACATGAAACATTCTAATGTCACTTTTTATGGACTCACAAGCAGCTTGTAACAGTAAGTGCCCTTTCAAAGAGGTGCAGTGTGCATTTGCTGTGTAAGGAGGGAGGAATAGCGTTAAGTCTGGTATGGTGACTTGGAAAATTATATGCATTTGGATGTCTTTATTTTAATACTATATTTGAATTGTTTCCTCACCGTCATACTAAGAAAATTAGAATTTTAGTGTATTTATGTTACCCAGAACACTGATGCTTTTGAAATAAGGTTTATATATTTTTAAGGAGACACTCAGATTGGTGTCGTAGTCATGTAATTCTGGCATTTTTGTTGCTAGGTTTATATGCTTTTAAGGAGACATTCATATTGGTGTAGTAGTCATGTAATTTTGGCATTTTGTTGCTAGGTTTTGACATAGATGTAGAGAGGTGAATGTTGGCAGTTCTAACACATGTGTTATCTGATTTAGTGAATTCAGTGTAGCATATTGTTAGAGTCTATGTTCATAGGCTGTAGTAACACATACACCTTGTCAACGGGAGCATCACCCCTCCTCTGGGGCTTGGAGGAGGTGTTAAATGATTTCACTCCAGAGGTAGTTCTCTGTCTTCTGAAGTGAGGTACTTCATAAGGTCTCCAGCATACAACTGTTAGTGTGTATGGACATAGTTTTTTAGATGTCTTACAGTATTCATGGAGTTTAATTTTTAAAAACTTATATTAAAACTTCAAAGAATTAACTGCAGTTAGAAAGGGTGATTTCTCAGCTGTACTGAGCAGGAGTAGTCATAGAAAGTGTGATCTGTAGTTATTCTCAGTAATATGTATTTTGAAGCCCAGGGCTTTAGTATATATATCTCCTGAGTGTGTGTGTGTGTGTGTGTGTGTGTGTGTGTGTGTGTGTGTGTGTGTGTCTATCTCCTAGCGCACACATGAATTCACAGAAGCCAGAGGTTGATGTCAGATGCTGACTTATCACTCACTCTCTACCTTACTTTGTGATACAGGGTCTTTCACTGAACCTAGAGTTCCCTGATTTGGCTAGACAGGCTGGCCAGTGAGCTCTGGGGATCCTCCTGTCCTCCCCCCCCCCCCCCCCCCCAGGTTAGGACCACAGCCCTAAGCTACTGCCCATTTTTGTTTGTTTGTTTGAAACATAGATTCTGGGGATATGAACTCAGGTCCTCATACTTGTGTTTTTTAAAAGTTGCAATTTAAAAGAAGTAGTTTAATTCATTCCTTTGATAGAAGGTAAGCTATAAAAATTTTCATTTTGAGCCGGGCGGTGGTGGTGCATGCCTTTAATCCCAGCACTCAGGAGGCAGAGCCAGGTGGATCTCTGTGAATTCGAGGCCTGCCTGGGCTACCAAGTGAGTTCCAGGAAAGGCGCAAAGCTACACAGAGAAACCCTGTCTCAAAAAACCAAAAAAAATTTTTTTTGTTTTTCATTTTGGCAGACAGGAGAATATCTGAGTTCTAGGCCAGCCAAGGCAACATGGTAAGCCTCTATCTCCAAAAAAGAAGCAAGTGAACAAACAAACAAACAAACCCAAGTTTTTATTTTTAAAATAAAGTTATAGCCACCTCTTAATTTTCTGTGGTTATTGTAGAATCATGGCTTAAATGAAGGCTGGGAAAGTTACTACATCTGTTATCAATTAATGGTGACTTTTTTGTGTCACATCCCCTAACTTCTTAAGACCTCTTCCCTGTTCCCTCTCTTGGGCCCTTTCTAGCTTCCTGACCTCTACAGACTGCAAATTGGAGACACAAATCTAAAAGTTCAGAGCAAGGCTTCTCATAGGAGAGCCAATGTGCAGTGTTTGTCTTTATAGGCTGGGGCAACTTCTTTTGAATATTTCATGATCAAGGAAGGCTTTTATAAAGTATGTTAAAATTTTTAAATAGTTAAAGTCATTTTAGGATCATAAAATGTCTGTGTTTGGGAGTAACTAACAAGTGTCCCATTTCTTCTGCTTATTCCAAAACAGTGAGACGATTCAAGCAGAAGCGTCTTACAGCAGTGGACTGCCAGCATTTGGCCGGGAGACATTTGGCTGCGACTCAGCCCTTCAGTCAGAGATGGACAAGCAGAGACCCGAACCATGGCCTCTATCCTAGACCCAGAACAAAAGGAGGCAATAGGGGTATGTCTTCGAAAAAGTACCTTCAGTCTCTAAATCTGTAGTTGGTGTGACTTTTGAATGTCTTCCAGTTTCATATCAGTGTTCATAAATGTTGCTGCTTGATTTTCCAGCCTCACTAGAACAGGTTGACACTTGTGTTCATTTTCTGTATGTTTCCATGGAAATTCCGCCTTTCCGTACAGTAAGACCCTGTCAGCATACCTAATTAAAGTAAAAAAAGACACGGACCACTGTCACTGTTCCTCCAGTCATCCAGTCTGCAAGCGTCTTGCCTCCTTGACCAACCTGCCAGCAAGTCCACAGGATCAGTAGTTTCCTGTAGACCATTCGTTCCTGCCTTACAGGAAGTGCTTTTTCTTTTGGTTGTTGTGTGTAGAACTGGGTATTGAACCCAGGGTGCCGTGTGCTCTCCCGGGAGCTACAGCCCTGCTCTTTCTACCTTTTGTCCTGAGATGAGCTCTCACTAAGCCTTTTCTCCTCCTGCCTCAGCCTCCAGAGTAGCTGGGTCACAGGCCTGTGCTTCCTTCCCCGGTGCTTCGCCAGTGGTACCCCTGCTTCCTGGTACCTGGTCCGTCCAGTAAGCGTAATACCTTAGACATGACGGTCTTCTATCCTGTCACACTATCACAGCGATTCCTAAGAACCTGTCAAAGTGTTTCCCCGTTTCTGTGGTAGATTCACATCATTACCTGACAGGTTTGGTTTTTTTGCTGTTTGAATTTAAAAACTTTAGTCTTTTTGATTTATATGCAACGTTTATCCTTTTTCCTTTTTTTTTTTTTTTTTTTGGTTTTTTTTGAGACAGGGTTTCTCTGTAGCTTTGGAGCCTGTCCTGGACTAGCTCTGTAGCCCAGGCTGGCCTTGAACTCACAGAGTTCCGCCTGGCTCTGCCTCCCGAGTGCTGGGATTAAAGGCATGCGCTACCACCGCCCTGCATTTATCCTTATTAATGGAATACAGTGTGATAATTTGATACCGTGTGCAATGTGTAATGATCAAATATGGGTCATTAATATCTTTAATTTTGATACCATTAATACATGAAAGTCAACTTCTAGCAATTTGATTTTTCTTGTCACCTCTATTCATATCAGACAAATTCTTACTTTTTCTTTTTTGAGCTGAGGATCGAACCCAGGGCCTTGTGCTTGCTAGGCAAGTGCTCTACCACTGAGCTAAATCCCCAACCCAAATTCTTACTTTTGTTAATACCTATTTTAAAATCTTTAGATTTGTTTTCCAAATTTCAGAATCCAATCTAGTTTAAATAATCCATATTTCTCAATTTGGGGACTGCTGTAACCAATTTTGTGAGACAGTTTCAGACTTAATTCTAAGTTCTGAAGTTTAGTTTGCCTTGTGTGGATAAGCCAACCTCTCAGCCTATCTTGTTAGTTCCTCAGGCCTCTGCTGCTGAGTAGGTAGTAGTGTTTTCACTAGTGGTATGACTGACTTTGGCAGTTCAGAAGTATCTGGATTTAGCCAGCCCTTTCTGATGTGAAACTCTAGTCTTTTATATTGCTCTGGAAGCAATTATAATTGATGTCCCTTTCTCCAATATGATATTAATTTCAAGTCCGTTAATTCATTTAAAGGCTAATTCTTGGTTTCAATCCATTCTCTTTCTTTCCAAAGTAAGAATTTGGGCCTTACCATTTAGAAAGGAACCCTATATATCGTTGTACGTTGATACTTTATTTAGAAAAAGCTGTATGGTGTCTGAGATCACTGTTGCTTGGGCTCTCTCTTGAAAGGTAGTGAGGTCAGGGAGTGCCACTTCATAGTCCTCTCAAAAGTAGATGTACTTAGAACATGCTGATTGAGGCTGCAGAGATGGCTTAGTGGTTAAGAGCACCGGCTACTCTTCTAGAGGTCCTGAGTTCAATTCCCAGCAACCTCATGGTGACTCACCATCTGTAATGAGATCTGGTGCTATCTTCTGGCTTGCAAGGACACATGCAGGCAGAACACTGTATACATAATAAATAAATAAATCTTAATTAAACTTATTTTTATTATGGTTAGATGAAGAATAGACACTTGTGGACCCGATAAATCAGGTTTCTTTCTGCAAACTTCGAATTGCTGTTGTGGGAGCAAGCCAGGAAGCTGCACTGTGCCTGGGACATGAACGTGAGCAGCCGTTTCTTCTCTGTCTGCCCACTCAGGTGTCCAGTGTACACCATCTGACTTTATACTTGTATGTGCTTGAATGGTAGAGTGTTGGTCAATACACACAGTTGTCTCTTGCTAAATATGTGTCTGATTATTTTTATATTAGCTGTTTATATGACCACCTGACCCATAAGCACACCAGTGTCTCTCTTTTCCATTAGCATAGATAATTAGTCTTATTTGGGTCTACTGTGGGTCAGCAGCTACTGATTTTTTGTTTTTGTTTTTGTTTTTTCTGTTCTGTTTGGGTTCTCTCTACAGGTCAAGGATGTCAGAGATTTATTACTGAGTTCTTCCTAGCTGGCCGCCAGCATTGTACCAATGACATGGCCAAAAGCAATTCTGTTGGCCGGGACAGCTGTCAGGACTCTGAGGGTGATATGATTTTTCCTGCAGAGAGCAGTTGTACTTTGCCTCAGGACGATAATGGAGAAGTGAGGCTGGGCTCATCAGGATCTGCTCTTCCTGCCAGGAAACGGTCTCGTTCCTTTGAGGAAGAGAGTAATAGAGCTGCAGAGGCCAGCCAGTGGGATGGAGTTACTAAGAAGACTCCACGCCATCGTTTGTTCTCATCGTGTACAAGACTTAGGGAGGTCAAGCAAGAAGCAGAAGATGGTTTGTCACAGTGCTCTGCAGTGTCTACAAAACCTGGCCAAGATATCGAGGACATTGGTCCTGATCCCTTTCCTGACTCGTACTACGGGCTTCTTGGAACTGTGCCTTGCCAAGAAGTACCCAGCCACATTTGTAGGCTGCCTAGTGAAGTCCTGAGGCACATCTTTGCCTTCCTCCCCGTGGAGGACCTGTACTGGAACCTCAGCTTGGTGTGTCACCTCTGGAGGGAAATAATCAGTGACCCGCTGGTAAGTCAAGTGCTCAGTCCCCCAACAGCATTCAGATTAGCTTCACTTAGTGCAAATTTCTGAGGAGAGGACCTTTCCAAAGTGGTGGTTTCCATTTGCTTCATGAATAAAGTGCAGACTCCTCAGGCGTCTGAGGCCGTCCAGGCTTGTCCTGTCGAACCTTGCAGAACCCTTACTTACTTCTGCTCACAGTGGTGTTTTTCGTCTGAAGCACATGATTTACTGTGCCCTGATCATAGACTGCATGTTTGGCCCACCATGTGGTGCAATTCCCCCCCCCCCCCCACAAAGAGTAAGGTCACCTTGTTGGTAGCTGACTTGTTACTGTCTTATTTGTTCAAGACTTCCAGTTGTACACACTGTGCCTTCCCACCCTGTCCCTTGAAGCTCATCGCTTCCTTTTTGCTGTTGGAGCAGTTTATACCTGTGGTAGTGTAGTTATGTTACTGTATTTGGTCTTAGTAACTCATTCTCTTCCCTGCCTTTTTCTCTTCCCTGTCTGAGTCACTTAGTATTTCTGTTTGCTGTGCACAGACCGGCCAGAGGGACTGCCTGTTTTTCTGCCTTCTCTACTTTTGTTACAGTCATGCTGGAAAAAGTACTTTTGTTCAGATTCTCCTCCCTCCATCAGGGAGGCGGGTAGCTGCTCCCCAGGAATTGTCATTATTCTTTTCTTTTGTCTTTTGTTTTCCCTGAATCTTGGTAACTTTTATTGTTTGTATTTTCTCAGCATGATGCTGTTTATGTGTGGTAAGCTTAGTTTTCCGACTATTCCTTTGAACATTCATGACACTCTTGACTTTTCTTTCTCTTTTGCTTGTGGTGACCCAAACACTATCAATAGCATTTATGGTACAATTCAGTGTGTTATCTTGTAGCATAGTAATGACTGCCCAGCTGCTAAGTGCAGCCTTCACACTAAACTTGGCAGTTTTAGATCTCAGAGACCCATGAGCTGAATTTTGTACAGCCTCAAACAGGAAAGCTGATTTTTTTTTCTTCTAGGTTACAAAAGATGTTGGGAGAAATTTCATGTCACTTTAACATTCTATTGTGGGGTCTTACTTAGTTCCTGATTTCTGAGAAATGTTTTTATGATTTTAGATGTGAACCCTATTTGCTTGTACTATTTCTGTCAACTAAATGGCAAACTCACTTGTATGAGCTGAATACTGGTGGTGGGGATAAGTAAGAGTTTTTTGTTTGCAAAGATGATTTCTTGGGACCACATCCAAGCTTGCACTTCTCTCCTAAAATGTTATAGTAATGCCACTGTGATCATGAGCAACAGTAGTCCGCCATGGCTTGCAGGTTCTCATAGTGTCTGTGTCTGGCTCTCATGTTGTGGCAGTGTTGGCCTCACCGAAGGAATTTGGCGAATTTTCCTTCTCTTCAGTCTTTTGGCAGAGTGTGAGGCATGCTGGTGTTGATTGTTTGTTAAATGTTCTGTAGGATTTCCCAGAGAAGCCATCTGGTCTCGGGCTTCTTTGTGATGGAAGTTTTGATTTTTGATTCCATTTCTTTACTCATTATCATTCTGTTTAAATTTTCTGTTTCTGTTATTCAGACTTTCTAGGAATTTATCCCCCTTTTTCCCTTGTAGGCTTTTTACTTCTATGGCATTAATTTCAGTGTTTCTTTTCATTTTTCTTGGTTGATCTAGCTAAGGGTTGTTATGATATCATTACTGTTATAGCTGTTTTTGGGCAGTCTTTATGCATTGCAGATTACCCTCAAACTCTCCACCCTCCTGCTTCCACCTCCCAGCCCTAGTTACAGATGTGTACTTCTGGGTCCAGTTACGCTCTGCTCTTTGTAATTTCCTTTCTCTGCTGGTTTTGAGTTTAGTTCCTTTTTTGTTGTTCTTTGAGGTATGAAGGTAGTTTGCTCTTTTCAGGTCTTTTTCAGTGCTAGGGATTGAAACTATGACTTGTGCATTCTAGGCAAATGTTCTACCAAATGCTCAATCCTTCTGTTGTAGAAAGAAGCATTTTAGCTGTAAGCTTGCTGATGAATGCTTTTTCACAGTCTCATACGTTTTGCTGGGTTGTGTCTTAATTTTAACCTGTTTTAGGGCACTTTCTTTGTTTGTGATTTCTTCTTTGACCCATTGGTTATTCCAAGGTTGCACTGTGAAGCCAGATGCACTGATACATGCCTCTATCCCAGCACTAGGGAGGTTGTGGTAAGAGGACCAGGAGTTTAAGACTGGCCTCAGCTATACATAATTAGTACCAGGCCAGCCTCAGCTACATGGTGACACTTCATCTCAAGGAATGCCTGATTTAAGTTGTAGGTAGCATTGTTTTCCTGCTGCTTTGATTTATAGTGTCCTCATGTTCTTACTGAAAAGATTCGTGATATAACTTCAGCCATTTTAGTTGATTGACTGGCTTTGTGACCCAATATGTGATCCAACATGGAGAATGTTCATGTGGCTTGGGATGAGTATGGGTTTTACTGCTGTTGGATGGAGCATCTGTATGGATCTGTTAGGCTCAGTAGTCTAGTGCTGTTCACATCTAGCATCTCCTTACACATCTCTGCATCTATTCCTTCAGTTCTGTCAGTGATTGCTTCCTATCTGTGTACTCTAGTATATGGTGTTACTCTCTCTATTATCACATCTTGGTGAAGATGTCACTGGGTAGCATTATCATTCTGTAGCACCTTCCTTCCTTTGTGTCATGTGACAGTTGTTGACCTAAGCTTGGTATGACTTTTGGAACTTGGAAGTGCTGCTCACCTGGTACTTCAGACAAGGAAAAGCTAGCCTAGCTTTGGATTGAGAGCTATACTTGGTAAAAGGTTTTCTTTGTTGTGGCCCAGTCCTTTTAAGAATCATGGCCTGGATGTTGTTTCATTTTGTTTTTCAACTACATAGTTCATTCCTTGGAAAAAGCTGTATCATCGATACTTGATAAACGAAGAGCAGGCTGTCAGCAAAGTGGATGGCATTCTTTTGAGCCATGGCATAGAAAAGGACTCGGACTTATGTGTGCTGAACCTCATACGGTGAGTGTCTTTCCTCCTGTTTGGGAGACAGTTTTCAAAGTCCTTCCTCATATGTCTTTGCTCATGATTCTGTTCCTCCTGGACTCATTTCCTGAGTATTTTACAGATATACAGCCACCACCAAATGCTCCCCAAGTGTCGACCCTGAGAGGGTGCTCTGGAGCCTGAGGGATCACCCTCTACTTTTGGAGGCTGAGGCGTGCATTCGTCAACAACTACCTGACCTCTATGCAGCTGCTGGGGTATGTGAACTAAGAGGCTTTGGGGGTACTCTGGGGTATGGTGACATTTCTCACTAGAAATGTGTTGGTGATTAAGATTAGTTGAATATTATATCTATTTTTAAAATTTTTTATTGAATCTCTGAGTAGCATTAATCTTGTTAATGGTCTCTTTGGAGAAATCAAAGGTCCTATTTGCAGCTTCTTGCATTTGGAAGGAATTTTACAAAGCATTTAGTCTGTTCTGTTGAGGAATTCTCTAAAATATTCCTGAATGCTAGTTATCTAGCTTCTGAACACTTGGGTTTCTTTATGACAGTCCTTTTAATAACAATATAAGCCAGACAGTGGTGATACATGCCTTTAATCCTAGCAGAGGCAGGTAGATCTCTGAGTTTGAGTTCATCCTGGTCTATAAAGCAAGTTCCAGGACAGCCAGGGCTACACAGAGAAACCCTGTCTTAAAAAACAAAAAACAGAAAAACAAAAACAACCCAGTATGTGTATTTATGTTTTTCTATGTGAATGTGTGCCTAAGGGTAGGTCTGTGCAGGAACTTAAGAGATCCCATGGAACTGGAATTAACAGGAATTGTGAGCTCCATATGGGTGCTGGGAGCTGACCCTGAGTTCTCTACTAGAACAGCAAGTGCTCTTTACCACTGAGCTATCTCTCTGGCTCCTCAGGGGCTCTTCCCTTGTTGACACATTGAGTTATTTGAAAGGGGCAGAGAGATTAAAAGTCTCACTACAGATACACAGTAAAATAAGAAGCTGGACTTGTCCATCAGTTTCCTCACTAGTTTCCAGATTGTGGCTGGGTCTGACTTCTCCTCTTATCCTATATACCTCTCTTTGAAGGGCATTAATGTCTGGGCCTTGGTGGCTGCCATGGTGCTCCTCTCCAGCTGCGTGAACGACATCCAGCATCTGCTCTTCTGCCTCAGGAGACCCAGCTCTACAGTGACCATGCCAGATGTCACCGAGACCTTATACTGCATAGCTGTGCTCCTTTATGCCATGAGGGAGAAAGGGATTAACATCAGCAATAGGTAACACCCTGGAGGAAGAGAGATGCTATGATAGAGTGACAAGGCTTTAGACTTGTCCTAGCACCTCCTTTTCTCCCTGGGTACGGAATAAGGGGACTGAGCTGTGGAAAAGCAATCCCAAGTGTTTCATGAATATCATGTGCTGGTCAACTAAGATTTCTTCACGTAGTTTCTATGTTCTGGGTGTTGAGCTGTAGGTGAAGGTGAAATTTCTCACTGTATTCACACCTGGCTACATTTTCCTAGGAAAACATTAGCATTTTCTTTCTCCCTTGCTCACTTGTGAGCAGATTGTAGGATCATGGGAGTCTTAATGACTGTATCTTCTTAATGTGAGAAAGGCCTAGAGTGTTGGTTGCTCATACAGAGTTATCTTGACAGTGATAAAATATTCGAAGATAAATAGCAAGCTGGAAATTGTCCAGGCACAAGAGAGTCTGCTGTGAAGATAATTAACGTGGAGCTTGTCCAGTGCAAGCAGACAGGCAGTGCGGGAGCACAGGGGAGGAGGCGCCTTCGGGACTGAGGTGCTGTAATGACAGTGCAGCAGTGAGAGGGCAATGGGGAGCATTGCTTTGGGTGCCAGGAGCAAGTCTGAGTGTCAAGGAGGAACCTCCATTTTGAGGTATGGGAGATGGGAAAGAGCATTTTAAGAGAAAGAATAGGTAATTTTGTCGTTCAATAACTATATGATATTCATTAATTATATTAGTTGTATTGATCTATTATATTCATGATGTTATGTCCTGATACTACTGTCCATTTGTGGGCCTTTTCCATCATACAAAACAGAGATTCTGTACTTAGGAAATCATTGCTCTATTTTCCTTTCTTCTTCATCTTGAAATAATGTCTAATGTTTCTGTCTCTATGAATTTGTATATTCTGTATATTTCATGTAATACAAAGAATATGTAATTTAAGGGCCCAAAGTTGGAATGAATTTGATAAATACCAGGAAAGTCCAGTATGTCAGGAGTGCATTGAATATGGGAGAAACTAGTGCACGATTATGAGAGATGTCTGGGGACCAGGGGAGGGAAGATCTTTAAAATTCCGAGTATGGGTGGTATATACAGAATGGCCTGCCCTCTCATCTGAAGTGGTGGAGACAGGCAGCCATCATGCAGCCAGTTCTAGAGAAGCAGAAACCCTGAGGGTTTCTTCTCTAGAAAAAGACTGGCCCCTGGGATTAGTGAACCCCAAGAGAAACACAGCAGTGACCCTGTCATCCTTGGTAAGATAGTACAGAACGTTGCACTATCCAGCAGTGTCCGATCACTCTATTCCAAGTTATGTTCAGTTTGTTAACTGGTTTATCTTCTAGCCCACTCCATGGCACTGAGACCTGGGGCAAGAAGTTCTCTAAGATTTCACCAAGACAGATGATCAAATGAAGAACAGTGTCCTCCTAAGCAAATGGATACTTAGGGTTCTGTGTGTGTATGGACACCGTAACAGCACCATAGATCAGGTGGTTTCAGCCACAGACATTTGCTTTCTTGCCCTTTTGGAGGCTGGAGATCCAAGAACAAGGTGGGAAGGTTGGGTTCCTAGTGAGTAATCTTCTCTGTATCCCAGCAAGAGAGAGCTGGGGGCAGGGAGACAGCACTTGATAGGGAGCTGGGGGCAGGGAGACAGCACTTGATAGGGAGCTGGGGGCAGGGAGACAGCACTTGATAGGGAGCTGGGGGCAGGGAGACAGCACTTGATAGGGAGCTGGGGGCAGGGAGGCTGCACTTGATAGGGAGCTGGGGGCAGGGAGGCAGCACTTGATAGGGAGCTGGGGGCAGGGAGACTGCACTTGATAGGTCTCTGCTTGTAAAGACGGCGGTGCTAGTAAGTAAATCAGGGCCGAAGCTTTGTCACGGCCCTGGACCTTAAGTCTCTCCTTCCTTCCTGTCTTCCAACAGTTACTTTTGGCATTAGGGCTTCTGCTTTTGAATTTCAGGGAGACACAGTTCAGCCCATAGTGGTGTGGTTTGTTGATCTGGTTGTATGTCCAGCTCCTGAAATATTACTAAAGGTATCTCTTTTCATCAAAAAGAGTGTTGCTTTGAGAGCAGCTCCCTCACTTTGGAGTGGAGCAGAGCACTTGACTGGGGAATTAGTGTTCCAGGTTGCGAATGTGGGCTCAGTGTGCACACGACAGGTTTGGGAGCTGCTTTGGGTGGACTGACTTTAGGTCTCGTTCCTCTATTAACTAGTTTTGTCATCTCTGGTCCTCTTGAGCTGTTCTGACATCTTGTCTTTGGTGTTCTCGTCTTACTAGCCGTGAAGCACCTTTCCTTTGGAACTTTTAAAGGGTAATGTTATCCATGCCTCTAAACCAGTGTCACTAAGCAGAAGAGCAGCTGAGGTCCAGAAAGATGGCTTTAAGTTTGGCAGTAAGGTTGCATTATTTAAGCAGGGTTCACATTGCCGTAAGTGGTATTTATGCCTACTTTCCAGTGGATCTTCTGCTCTGTTGGTTGCTTGCCTCTTAAGATCATGATAGTACTCTCTTTCCTTCAAGAGCATGTCTTCATTACCTCTGTGTGATGCTACACAGAGAAGACAGTGCATGTTCTCAGCACTGGGATTCCCAGAAGTGCTTCTGTCAGCTGCAGAGACTGAAGTCTTTTCTTTCCATTTTTTCAATGAAATGTAATAGGAGTATTCTTTTTGGAAATGGTAAGGAGTTGAAATACATCCAAGGAAAAATAAGATAGATTATGAGTTAAATTTGGAAGTCTCTAAATCTACTTTTTTCCCCCATTAGGATTCACTACAACATTTTCTATTGCCTATATCTTCAGGAGAATTCCTGTACCCAGGCCACCAAAATTAAAGAGGAGCCATCTGTCTGGCCAGGGTATGTATGCATTATATGTGGGTGTGTGCTTGGTCTTCTATTCTTTTTTGAGACAAAGTCTCAATATGCAGCCCAGGCTGGTCTTGAATTCAAAAAATCCACACTCCTCTGGCCTCAGCCTCCTGAGTGCTGGAATTATAGACGTGAACCACAATGCTGGTTTTACTTCCTTTCTTGACTCTTTTTCATGTGTGAGGACAAGAGGTGTTTTGCTTTGATCACTTTATTGAAGCATAATTTGCATTGTGTAAATTTCACCCATTTGGAGTTTGGTGGTTTTTAGTAGATTTATTGAGCTATACAGTAGCATCTTAATCTAGTTTCAGAACATTCAACACCCTTCAGGGGAGGCATATTGGGGGTCTACAGTTTGCTTATTTGGTTTTTGGACTGGCTGTCCCTTGGGCTTTTTAATTCCTTTCTGTTTTTCTAATTTCTCTTCTATAATGATTATAGCAAGAAAACATCTATCCAACTAACACATGAACAACAGCTGATTCTGAACCATAAGATGGAGCCTCTCCAGGTGGTAAAAATTATGGCATTTGCAGGTAAGGGAGCTCCTGTCAAGTTCCTGGAGTATAGCATCCGGTTCATGATGTGGTTGCTTCTGCTGGCTAATCACTGTATCCCCTTCCCAATACGTACTGGAGCACTCTGACTTTATTTAATTACTTTAATCAGTCCCCAAAGCAGCCAGCCAAGAAGTACTGATTTTCTCTTATCATTGTTTAGAATACCTACATTGGATTCCTGCTTGGACAGATTGTTCCTAGGCATTATTTTATGGAGTCTGTCAGTGAGGTAGGGTGAGTCCCTCCTGTACATTCTCAGTCAGCAATTCCTTCTGGAGAGGCAGGCCATATAAATCTGCTTAACAGGGTTCAGTAGCCCCCTAGTCTTGTAAGGTGATGTCTTGAAGGGCCTCTCTTGGTTCAGCCCACTTTTCTAAATGTATAGTCACTTGTGCCTCTGGTCTGAGTCTCCTGAAATGTGTGCAGTCTTTTCTGAACTTTTGCTGATGGTATTTTTTCTCTCTGCAATCCCTTCCTGCTGCTTTTCTGCTTTGATGCCCTGCTGGCCACATTTGTTAGACACCTGCAGTGGCCTGCCGTATGCTAGTTCCAGCAGCACTCTGTGGGGCTGGTTAGATAGCCTTGTTTTATGAAGAATTGACATTCAGAGAGACTTACTTTAGTTTAGATAAGCAAGTGGCAGAGCCGGAATCAGCTGACTGTCTCTCCGGGATGCCTTCTTCCTTCCCTCTTTCTCCTCCCCCCCATTTCTCTTTCTTTTCTGTCATGCTGTGTTGACTCTCGTCACTCTGTCTCTTCCTGATGAAGGCCTTTTTAATAATTTGAACCCCAAATATCTGACTGCTGAACTCTTAATGTAACCAGTTTGTTAATTGATACCATACAGTAGAAGTAGCCAGCACGTGCATTGTTCTATAAATGTCTGCTTGTTCCATGAGCATCTTCAGAGCAGCCTTGTTAGACCGGGAAGGAGGAGTCATGTTCTCAGAGTCTCACCTTACAGAGGAGACCATTTTTGTTCCTAGTTCTCACTCTTTCTTTTTCTTGCCCTATGCTACCTTTATATTCTCATTTTGTCATCTGGTTTCACCTTGTGTTGGTGTTTATTTCTAACTAGATTATAATCTTTCTTTCTGTTATTTCTCATTGCTTGGCACATAGGTGACCATGCCATAAGTATTCAGATGGATTAGCTGAATAATTGGATGAATGTTAGAAAGAAGAGCTGGTGGATCAGAGGACTCCTTGAGTCTTCTGTATGTTCTGGCCTCAGAGACGTGGATTACCACTAGTGCAACACCAGCTAACTGCTGCTGAGTTCTTGCTTCTGGGGACTTTGTCCTCACACACTCACAGAACAAGTCAGTGAGATCAAGCGGCTTGCCCGTTCCTGCTTGGCCAGAGCCAAGATCCCAGCCACCTTAAACTTAGGTGAGGGGGTCTCCTACTCCTTTCATGGTACTACTTTTATCAATATTGATGTTAGTCTTAGGTCAGAGGAAAGCTAAGCCTGAGAAAACACCCGAATGAGGATCCTGGTGTATGATTTGTCTAGTCAGAGGGTCACATTCTTTCCTCTTGGCTTCCACAGGCACTGGGAAAACGTCTACCCTGGTCAAGTATGCTGAGAAGTGGTCTCAGAGCAGGTTTCTATATGTCACATTCAACAAGAGCATCGCAAAGCAGGCAGAGCTTGTCTTCCCCAGCAATGTCATCTGCAAAACCTTCCACTCCATGGCCTACAGTCACGTCGGGCGAAAGTGAGCATCACAAGTGCTGGCGTCATTTCCCGTGGCCACTTTGTCATGTGATGGTCGTCACAATCATACTCTAAGAGACTGTCATGCTGTTCTCACTGTGTGGAAGCAAGAGATAGAAAAAGAGCTTTGATAGCATACTTTTGCACTATAAAAATACTTCGTTTACAAATCGCTACCTCACTGAAAAGGAATTTGTGTTTCTCTGGAATCCAGGCATTGAAGTTCAGTATGTCAAATTCTGAAGAGTTTTAGGCACTCCTGGGGAGGGTGAATGGGGAAACTCTGATACTCCTGAGGCTTTGTGGGCATGAAGGCTGAACTGTGGGTATCTTATTGGGTGGGGGAGAGATTTGTTGGAGCATGAACCTCACCCAAACCAGTAGCATCTGCTGTGAGCTAATTTGTACAACTCTGGGTTGTCATTTGTGAGTTCATGAAAGTTTAGGGCAAGCCGTCTCAGTTCAGATGTGGTTTTTAAAACCTCTCCTGTGTATGATACTGGAATTAACTTGTCGATGATGAGAACTAGGGATACAGTAAATACCACAATGCCTGTGAAGCCCAATGGTTTTCTGGTTTTTAAAACCTCTCCTGTGTATGATACTGGAATTAACTTGTCGATGATGAGAACTAGGGATACAGTAAATACCACAATGCCTGTGAAGCCCAATGCCATTCACTTGGGGTATGCATTACAGGTACCAGCTGAAGAAAAAGTTGAATCTCTTCAAGTTAACACCCTTCATGGTTAACTCCGTCCTTGCTGAAGGGAAAGGTGGATTCATCAGGGCCAAGTTAGTGTGTAAGACTTTAGAAAACTTCTTTGCATCAGCTGATGAAGAGCTGACTATCGACCACGTGCCCATTTGGTGCAAGAATAGCCAAGGACAGAGAGTCATGGTTGAACAGAGTGAGAAGCTGGTGAGTCCAGTGTGTTCAGAATGAGGGAGGGACCTGGTATGATCTTTGTCTTTCATTTCCCCAGAACCCCTTCTAGAAAGTTGAAAATGGACAGGTGAGACAAAGGCCTGTCATGACAACTGGGAATCACATGGCTTCTTCTATAAGGAGCAGGCATCTCCCTTAACTCTCTTAGGAGTCCTGCTGGGATTTTGTTTGTCTCTAATTTTGGCAGGGAAAGGGTTTCTGTGACCCAGGCTAATCTCTTTTTCTTTCTTTCTTTCTTTCTTTCTTTCTTTCTTTCTTTCTTTCTTTCTTCCTTCCTTCCTTCCTTCCTTCCTTCCTTCCTTCCTTCCTTCCTTCCTTTCTTTCTTTCTTTCTTTTTTTTTTTTTTTTTTGAGAAAGGGTTTCTCTGTGTAGCTTTGCACCTTTCCTGGAACTCACTTGGTAGCCCAGGCTGGCCTCGAACTCACAAAGATCCATCTGCCTCTGCCTCCTGGAGTGCTGGAATTAAAGGCGTGGAGCCACCACCGCCTGGCTCAGGCTAACCTCAAACTCAAGATTCCCCTGCATCAGCTTCCCTAGTGCTAGGATCACAGACAAGTGTCTGTTTTTATCACCCATGTTAGTTTTCCCACATACCAGGTAAGGACAGACACAGAAGGACTTGCCCACAGTTTGTAAGAGCTCAGCTCTTCCTCAGTGATTGGGAATCTCCTTCTTTTCTTTTTCTTTTTCTTTTTTTTTTTTTTAATGGCTCTACACACATTTTGCTTGTGTAAAATCTGTTCCCTAATAGATTTTTGAGACAGGGTTTTCTGTGTAGCTGTGGAGCCTGTCCTGGAACTTGCTCTGTGGATCAGGTTGGCCTTAACTCATAGAGATCTGCCTGCCTCTGCCTCCCAGCTGTTGGGATTAAAGGCTTTCGCCACCACCACCCAGCTAGATTTTTTTTTTTTTTTTTAAATGCATTGTCAGTAATGAGTCTACAAAAACAGTTGGGTCTTTGTGATTCATCAGCTGTTGAGGTCTTTGTTCTTTGCTCTGCTGGAGCCTCAGCCTCATACCCTCTGAGCACTTCAGATCTCAGTGTTAAAACTCTGGAGCCCTGGAAGGGGTGGTCCCCTGTATTTTCTGGATGGTGTCTTTGCTACCACTGTAATATGTGGAAGCAGATGTGTGATTTCAGGGTACTATCTCTTCCAGGGTCTTAAACTTTGGGTTCCCGTGTCACTTACTTTTTAGAATGGTGTCCATGAAGCAAGCCGACTTTGGGACAACATGCGGAAGCTGGGGGAATGCAAAGAAGAGGCATACCAAATGACTCACGATGGTAGGCAGCTTTCCTAGCATGGGTGTCTGTTAGATAGAGTGGCTTTGCTTATGAGTTGTGACTCTTGGTTCCTACTCTCTTCTAGGGTATTTGAAGCTCTGGCAGCTGAGCAAGCCTTTGCTTGCCTCTTTTGACGCCATCTTTGTGGATGAGGCCCAGGACTGTACCCCAGGTGATAAACTATTTAGGACATGAGTAGTCTCAAATACATAGAAACAACATCATGATTATGTAAGAGGACACATACATGGAATAGGTTGGCTGTTCTTATTTGTAAAAAAGAAGGAACAAATGACTCTTAGTCTTTCAGAAATTAGACCTAAGATTTCCATAGTTGTCTGATCACCACACCTGAAGTAGATTTATCTTCCTCCATATGTTTTACTAAAGTTGTCCTTAAGATGTGAGTGACTCATCAGAATATAGGGACCTGGCTTCATGCTGAGTGAGGAATGGTAGTCGAGTTAGAGTGGAATTTTTTGTTACATGACTAGTAGGTAATTTGGAGGTGTTATAATATTAGAACAGAAAGTTAATCGCCTTTGTCTGTTTTTTTTTTTTTTTTTTTTTTTTGGTTTTTCAAGACAGGGTTTCTCTGTAGCTTTGGAGGCTGTCCTGGAACTCGCTTTGTAGACCAGGCTGGCCTCAAACTCACAGAGATCTACCTGCCTCTGCCTCCTGAGTGCTGGGATTACAGGCATGCGCCACCACCGCCTGGCTTGTCTGTATATTTTCTTAACAATCAATTCACCAAAGACTAAAAATAATCTGCATTCCTAGTACCAGACACTATGCCCAAGATAAAATTGTGCCCTTTTATAGAATGCCTGCCCTGTAGGAGAAGAAAATGTTGTTGTTTGTCTTGGGCTAGTTTAATTTTGGTTTGTTTTCTTTCTTAAGTAGGCATTCTTTTGTTGTGTTACCCTTGCCATTGCTGATTGTTGCCCTTCCGGTTTCTCACTTCTCCTCTTATTGGTTGCAGCTATCATGAACATAGTTCTGTCTCAGCCATGTGGGAAGATCTTTGTGGGGGACCCCCACCAGCAGATCTATACCTTCCGAGGTGCAGTGAATGCTCTGTTCACAGTCCCCCACACCCATGTCTTTTATCTCACACAGGTAAGAGCTTGTGCTGCTTCTCAGGCCCTAGAGCATAGAAGCAGGCATTCTGTTTTCCCTCTTAGTTTTTAATGTGCCAGCACTGTGGGAGGTATATTTTACTTTCCACAGATAACAAACCAGTATATTATTTTTAGCTAAAGTCCATGGTTCATTCATACTTCTTTAGTTTTTGCTGCTTTAGGATTGTGCATTATGGACAGTGATGCCTGCTTCTAGTTTTCTTTAAAGTGACATTTTATAAGACTTGACCTTGGTTTTGATGACACTGATAGTTTTTAGAAGTATTGGTCAAGTAGTTTTAGAGAGAGAGAGAGAGAGAGAGAGAGAGTGTGTGTGTGTGTGTGTGTGTGTGCGCGCGCGCTGCAACTTCTCAGGTGCTTTTTTTCATGGTTATACAGGGTTGTGGTTTGGGGAAAATCACAGAGGTGAAGTGCCAGTCATCTCATAGTTTCAAGGGTTTATGTTATCAATTTGGGATGTGACTATTGATGCTAGCTTGGATGCGCTTAGGTTCCTCCGCTGCGAAGGCCCACACAGAGGAGTGAGTGTTGGAGCATCTGTATAAATTAACTGGAGTTATGTAAAAGAGATTCGTGTTTTTCTCTTCCATTACTTGATAGCCTAAGGTTGCTTCGGTTTTTTTTTAGTCATGTATTAGTAATTTGATCTTGATTTACTCTGAATAGTTTTATAGCAACAAAGTCCTGTTGAAAGTCATGTTTTTCTCCTATTGGTTGCAGCTGTGTGACATGATTCATGATGTGGATAGAGACATAGTTCATGAAATAGACAACATGATTACTGTTCACCAAAGCATGCCTTGTTTTATTATATTATGGATGCATGGGGAAAGTCAATGAATAACAGAAGTTTGGGAAGATTGGACTCTTTCCAGCAGATGTGGTCAAGAAAATAGGGTCTAGGTAAAAAGGTGATAGGAGCATCACGGGCCCAGGCAGAGAAATACAGAGTTTGTTCATGTTGGCTTTGGTTTTTTTCAGAGAAGAACTCACTATATATGTAGCTGAGGCTGGTCTTGACCTCACAGTCCTTCAGCCTCAACCTCTTGAGTGCTAGGGATTATGGTTATACACCACCACACCTGGCTTAAAATGTTTTGTTGTTGCTGTTGTTGTTGTTGTTGTTGTTTTTGTGGTGTTAGGGATTGAAACCAAGGCCTATGCTTGCCAAGCAAGCACTCTGTGAGTGTTCTATATTCCCAATCCTGAAAATGCTCGTGTAACAGAGGCTGTTCGTTGATGTTGAAAGAAGTCTCAGAGGCAAGGACAAAATCTCTGCCCTCTCTTCACCTTTGTGTAATTTCAACTCCACAAGATGACACTTGAGAATGGGACAAGGGGAATTTTGATTAAAAGTTTACAGTTGGTGTTAGGGGATAATTGTAGAGATGGCTGTCCAGATAGTTGGGAGTGGAGCATTTCATTCTCTGTATGTGTTATGTGTCTCTTTTCATAGCAAGAGAGCAGCTCAATTAAAGTATTTGGGAAAGACTAATCTGGCAGAGGAAGACAGAATTGTTTGAGTGTGAGATCAGAAGTAAAGGGGCCAAATAGGCGAGACAAGAAGTTTGAGGGCTGAGCGAAGCTGAAGACCGTGTGAGAAAAGGAAGTGTTGATTGTGTGTGGTTGATAGATCATTCCAGAGTTCCAGGGTGGAAAATGGTATTATTGGGGCTGGAAAGATAGCTCAGAGGTCAAGAATGCTTACTGCTTTTGCAGAGGACCCCAGTTCAGTTCCTAGCACCCATGTGAGGTCACAACCACCTCTACCACTAGCTCTAGAAGGATCTTTTGCCTTTGTCTTCTGTGGACAAGACTGTGTTAACATAACGTACCCACACATAGATACACAAACATATACCTAATTAAAAATAATAAAAGTAAATCTTTAAAAGGAGAAAATGCTGTTGTTAATAGAAACAGTAATTTTTCCATCATTGGGCTCCTTTTTGTGTCCATGTAATTGTACTTTAGTGAGGTTCCATGTCCCCTTCCTATTATGTAGGGTGAGTTAGGCCTTGGCAGTGACAGAAGTGAGCTCACATACCTCCGAGCAGGTGGGTAACTGCATTTGTTGTATTGTTTTTCCAACAGAGTTTTAGATTTGGTGTGGAAATTGCTTATGTGGGAGCTACCATCTTGGATGTCTGCAAGAGAGTCAGAAAAAAGACATTGGTTGGAGGAAACCATCAGAGTAAGGCTTTCTGTTGCTTTCTTTTTTTTTTAACCCAAGTTCATTGTGTTCTATGTCTTGATTTGCACGGAGTTTGCGCTTTTGTCTCCAGGTGGCATCAGGGGTGATGCAAAGGGACAAGTGGCGCTGCTGTCCAGGACCAATGCCAATGTGTTTGATGAGGCTGTGCGGGTGACAGAAGGAGACTCCCCTTCAAGGATACATTTGATTGGGGTAAGAGTACATTGTTGACTACTTCATGCATACAAGCAGTGCAGAGAACAGACCAGGAAAGTGCTAGTGTCCTTAGGATCTTGTGCAGGAATGTCTTTGGGTTTTGGGTTCCTCTCCCTGGGCCTCACTGTGACTGGACACTCTGATTGTGCTGTGAAACAGTCCTGTGCAGTCGGCCCTAGTCAGTGAATGAGCACTCTTCTTACATGTGACCAGAGTCTGGCTCCTGGCTTCTGACTGCACGTTAACCATTAGTGGAAGCACAGTCACCATGACACTGGGTAGAACCAGTTCCCTGAAAGAAGGTAGACTCCTGTGTGGCTGGGGGCCAGTCACCACTTGTGTGCTGCATTCTCCGCTCAAAGACACAGCAGTGCTTTGCCTTTCCCTATTTCATGGGCAGTGAAAATTCAATGACATGTTGTGGCATATTTAACCTTGAAGTTACACGAATAAAGGGTATTTATGGAAAAATATTTTCGGGCCTACTGTGTTGGGTACTCAGTAAAATTTAAACCATAACATACCTCTTTCTTTTGTTTTAAAATAAGTATTATAGAAATTTTGGCACCAAAAGGGAAAAATCACATATAATTCCAGTATTTCCTAAGTCTCATTTTTGCTAATTATTTTTGTCATTGTCCTTAAAAAATGTATATTTTTACATAATTGCTATTAATGATATACATAAAAGTACAGTTTTTTTTCCACTCAGCATATCACAATTTATTTGATCATTGTATTGATGTCTCTAATATTTCATCTAGAAGTTATAACCATTTTCATTACTGAAAGAAGATAGTAATTTTGGAATATCATCCATGTCAGATATGAAGTGTACTGTTTTCCCTCTATGTTCACTTCTACCTGTGACATGTTATGGTGTTAAACCATACACTTGGTATAAATTGTGATCTGTTTCTTATTTCTTTCTTTCTCTCTCTCTCTTTTTTTTTTTTTTTTGGTTTTTAGAGACAGAGTTTCTCTGTGTAGCTTTGCGCCTTTCCTGGAACTCACTTGGTAGACCAGGCTGGTCTCAAACTCACAGAGATCCGCCTGGCTCTGCCTCCTGAGTGCTAGAATTAAAGGCATGTGCCACCACCGCCCTGGCTTGTGATCTGTTTCTAAGAAACCATCTCATTTCAAGATCCCATCTCCAGATTTGTTTTGTTTTACAAAACAAAAATTCCACTGAAATTTTTTCCAGGGTATTAAATCATTTGGATTGGACAGAATCATTGACATTTGGACCCTTCTTCAGCCAGAGGAAGAGCGGAGGAAACGTGAGTGCCAGCACGGGAGCAGCACTCAGCCAGGGTTGGGAAGTGGGCTGGTCCTGAGTCAGGGTTCTTGTTCTTCCTCTGAGGAGCTGGGTTTGTTCTTCTCCTTGAGGGAGATGCCTGGGGCCTGTTTTCAGAACTGCTGGCAGGTTTTTCCAGGTCCTTCTCAGTCTCACTAATTGCCAGTGTTGGTCCTGTAAGCCACCTTCTCTTGCATCCTTTGCCTGCCTGAGCAGCTATACACCATTGCTTCTCTGGGCCTCAGATGAAAACCTAGTGTTTCTTTCTTTTGTTTGCTTTTTCTGGGGGGCAGGTGGGGAGTCGAGACAGGGTTTCTCTGTGTAGTTTTGGAGCCTGTCCTGGATTTTGCTCTGTAGACCAGACTGGCCTTGAACTCACAGACATCTGCCTGCCTCTGCCTCCTGAGTGGTGGGATTAAAGGCATGCGCCACCGCCGCCCAGCTGAAAACCTCTGTTTCTGTGGTACTTTTCCTCCTTGGATTATGCTGTTTCAGATTTCTGTGAAGTAGATGAGGTTTTGAGCATATGGCTTGTGATGCTCAGTTGGAGATTGTGAGACCAATGTACTTAATCGCTCAGGGACACACAGTGAGTTAGTGATCCAGTCAGGACTGAAGCCTGAGTCTCCCAGCTCTGAGACCATCCATCAAATCCCGACAACTGCTGCTCTATGTTGGCCAACCTCTCTTGTTTCACCTGCTGTCTCTTCCTTAGGAAACCTCATCATTAAAGACAGGTTCATCAGAAGATGGGTGCACAAAGAAGGCTTTAGTGGCTTCAAGAGGTATGTGACTGCCGCTGAGGACAAGGAGCTGGAAGCAAAGATCGCAGTAGTTGAGAAATACAACATCAGGATTCCAGAACTGGTAGAAAGGATAGAGAGATGCCACATAGAAGATTTGGACTTTGCAGGTAAGGAAAGCAGCTGTTGCCTTCCCTTCAAGAGGAGGAGCAGATGGTCTCTTGAAGTACCTCTGCATCTGTGGCTACCAGTGGCTGTGCTCTAAATTAGGGGAGAGGGGACAAGGCCCTGATGTTGATCCCTAGCACCATGTTAAATAATAAGGAAACACAGGAGCAGAGCAGTTATTTCCCTACAGGATCTCTATCTCTGTCGCACTTTAAAGCCCCTGGGATAGGATTGTCTAGACCTATGTGTAACTTTGGGCCCCTGTTCCTGTATGTCTAAAGTGAGTGTGGGATCTGGTCAAGTCTCTTTGGCCTCTTGGATAGGATACTCTGAGATATTCCTGGGACTAATTTTTACACTTTATCTGGCCCTTCTTTTCTACCTGTTCCCCTTTCCTATGCAGGGGCACACCTACAAGGATGCTTTGCCTCTTGTTTCTTTTCCTGTGGGACCCCCATCTAACTTCCTACATTTCTGTTCTAGAGTACATTTTGGGCACTGTGCACAAAGCCAAAGGCTTAGAGTTTGACACTGTGCATGTTTTGGATGATTTCGTGAAAGTGCCTTGTGCCAGGCATAATCTTGCCCAGCTTCCTCACTTCAGAGTTGGTAAGGAACACTGGGTTGGGACACAGGAGTTCTTGGGATGCTCCTGTTTTATAGTTTGAGTTGACTGCTTTGGTTTGGATGCGATAGGATGGCCTCCTATTCTACAACAAAAAGTCTCACCTGCTCCTAAACTTCTGATTTTTAATACTGTGGTTTTAGGGAAGTCAGGCTTCCACAAGGTCTTTCTCTTAGGTGGTTGAAAGGGTATTGAGTCATGATGTCCCTGTGAACACAAATGCCCATCAGCTTTGGGCTTTGCATCATCAGACACTAGGTGTTCCAGCCTCATGCTGACTTCCAAACATTGGTTTACTTACTCACCAAGGGAAAAAAAAAAATTCGTGTGTTTATTATTATTTGCAGTGCTAGAGGTTGAAAAGAGAGTCCTATATGTTCAGGTGCTGTATCCCAGCCCCTAGAGTGTCTGTTTACCAATTGCTGCTTCACCAGTGGATTCTTGAGGCTCATTGCTAAAGTCTGTAAAGCAGTGTTTTTGTTTTGACTTTAAATTTCAGAATAAAGCCATTTGAAGTTTCCCAACCAGGAAAGCTCCTTTAATATTTACATAATTTTTTTAGACACCTCCTCTATTCAGATAGGACTTATACATTACATAGCCCATTCCTTCAGGTTGTACATACAGCTCACTGGCTTCTAGTCTGTTCATAGATTGGCTGATCTAGTTTGCTAGGTATTGAGAAGAGGAGATGATAGATGTGAGGTGAGCTTAGAAATGTGTCTTCCCCATGATGACATGAGATAGTTCCAGATTAAAATGAACTAATCCAGATAGACACTGTAGGAAACTGGGAGGAACATAGACCTTGGTTCAGCTCTGCACCTCAATTAGTGGTAGACTCATTTGTGAATGACATACCCTCTGTAAACTGCAGTCTTAGCATCTGCCTCCCAGACAGAAAGTGGGTCAAAACACATTAGTATTCCCTGGGTCCATTGTACACATTAGCACCCACTGGGTCCATTGTACACATTAGCATCCACTGGGTCCATTGCACACTTTAGTATCCCCTGGGCCCATTGCTCACATTAGTATCCACTGGGTCCATTGCACACATTAGTATCCACTGGGTCCATTGCACACATTAGTATCCATTGGGTCCATTGCACACATTAGTATCCCCTGGGTCCATTGCACACATTAGTATCCATTGGGTCCATTGCCCACATTAGTATCCACTGGGTCCATTGCCCACACTAGTATCCCCTGGGTCCACTGCACACCTTAGTGTCCACTGGGTTTATTGCAGATGTTGAGTAGTTAGTTAACATAGTCCTGAGATTTACTGTATAGCAAGACTAAAAAGAAACAAGTATTTTGTATAATTAGTTATTGAGGATTTTGTTTTTTTTTTTTCAGTTGGCATTTGTAGGAAAATTTTGTATATATAGCTAGCAAATGTTGAGAGGCTTGTAAGGTATTAGTGAGGATTTTACCTCATTTAGATGATAAAATGAGTTTTTGCAGGCAGGCTTTTGAATTGTTTGTCCTCCTTTTTTAGAGTCATTTTCTGAGGATGAATGGAATTTGCTGTATGTTGCTGTCACTCGTGCCAAGAAGCGGCTCATAATGACCAAATCACTGGAGAACATCCTGACTCTGGCTGGGGTAAGAGAACTGGGTAATCGGAGTTACTTTCCTAGTGTTTGAGTCACATGTGGGTTGAGGGATCAACCTTAGGCCTTGAGAGGCCTTGAGATGAGGTGCTGGGTGGGCTTCTGAGTGTGCCGAGACGAGGTCTCTAGTGCAGGTAGTATTCTAACCAGTGAAGTGAGGGTGGGAGTTCATGCCAGATTGCATAGGTCTGTTTAAAAAGGCAGTGGTTTTCATATATTTCTTAATTCTGCATTTCCTGGGGGGGGAAAATGACAAATTCATGTTTTATAACTACACTTCTCCCTTCTACAACACCTCCACTCCCACTGCTTTTGAAATTCGAGCTGTTTCTAGCAGTGGACTTTTCCAGAAGAATCTACCCTTCTGAGGGACATGAGTCTCTAGGTGTCTGGGCCAGTTCCCCTGTGGAGATGCATGAAAGTGAGCTCACTCATATTCAGTCTTCATGCAGTTCTCAACCTTTGCCCTCCACAAAAAACTTGCTCTCCACTTGTGCCCAAGCAGAACTATAAACAGTTTAGTCTTAACCAACCTTGAATTTGCATTAAAGGTCACTAATGTTCATCTTTCTCTGAACTAGAGATGCTTAAGCCAGAAATCTAAACTGTAAATGTAAAAGCCAGTGGGAGTATTTTCTTCCTTAGTGTCTTTAATAGTCTGGTTTTCTGTTGCTGTGTTGAAACACCGTGACCAAAAACAGTTTGGAGTGGAATGGGTTTATTTCTGCTTATGCTTCCACATCACAGTCCATCACTGAGGGAAGTCAGGACAGGAACATGGAGGCAGGAGCTCATGCGGAGGCCACGGAGGAGTGCTGCTTTCTGGCTCCCTCCACATGGCTTCTTGAGCCTGCTTATAGCACCCAGAACTATGCTCAGGAGTGGCATCACCCATAGTGAACTATGCCTTCCCACATTATCAGTGAAGAGAATGCACCAAAAGCCCACCTAGTAGAGACATGTTCTCAATTGGGGTTTTGTCTTTTAAAATGACTCTAGATTGTATCAGATTAACATAAACCTAGCCAGGACACTATCTATCCCACAGTGTTAAGATTGTACAGAAATGCCATTTACCTGTTGACATCTTTTCTCAAGGAGACAATTGGTGCTCTAGAGTTTAAACATTGCTACTTAAAGCTTTGAGTCTCCACAGCAGTTAGATGAGACAGTTACCATATTCTAGTTGGAGGCATTTAATGTCCCAAAGTTCGAGAAAAGACTCTTGATACTCATTGTTGAAGAATATTGGCTGTGTCTCTCGTATGCACCAATCACCTTCTAAGTACTAGAATTACACTGCTGCATAGGAGAAATCCCTGCCTGTGGTGGTATTGTGTTCCCAATATATTGTGCAGGCTAATAAACTTATCTGGGGTCAGAGAACAGGATGGCCACAATATTAAACATGAGTATAGGCAGTGGTAGCCTGCACCTTTAATCCTAGCATTTCAGAGACAGAAATACCTCTGGATCTCTGAGTTCAAGGCCACATTAGAAACAGCCAGGCATGGAGACACACGCCTTTAATCCCAGGGAGTGATGGCAGAAAGTAGAAAGATATATAAGGCGTGAAGACCAGAAACTAGCAGCATTTGGCTGGTTAAGCATTCAGGCTTTGGAGCAGCACAGTTCAGCTGAGATTCATTTGGATGAGGACTCAGAGGCTTGCAGTCTGAGGAAACAAGACCAGCTGAGGAACTGGTGAGGTGAGGAAGCTGTGGCTTGTTCTGTTTCTCTGACCTTCCAGCATTCACCCCAATAACTGGCCTCAGGTTTGATTTCATTAATAAGATCTGTTAAGTTTCTTGCTACATCTGTCTCTATAAGCTGCATCTAGATGAAGAGGTAGACAAAACAAAAAACAAAAAAACAAACAAAAAAAAACATGAAAAGAATCCTTTTTGTGTGTTTGTGGAAAGATGTCAGAGCTTAAAACAGAGAGCCTTTGCAAGTACATTTTTATATGACATCATAACAAAATTTTATACTGGATGTAGTGATGTATGTCTGCAGTTCCTATACTCAGAAAATTGAAGTAGCAGGATGCTTGGCACCAGGTGGCTGGGGAACATAGTGAGACCCTGTCTTAAATAGCAACAAAACAGGTATGCAAAAAAAGCCTTTGGCATAGGACCATTTAGCTTGCGTTTTATTTAGACTTTTACCTTCTAATCTCCATTAGCGTTTTCTTTTAAGCCTCTGAGATAGTCTGCCTGTGGAATTTGAAATCAGCTACAATGTATTTTCTAAAGCTGGCCTTGACCTGTCTCTCACTGCATATGACTCTCATCAGAACTTAGGACCCATGCCTTTTTTCTTAGTTCACATCACCTGGGTCACCCAAGTACTTTTTCTATGAAGTGTCAGATAGTAAATATTTTATGCTTTGCTGGTCACGTGTTCCCTGAGGAGTAACTTAGGCCTCCTGTGTGCCACAACAGCAGCCCTGGGTAGGCCACTTCATGTGTGAGTGTGTCTATGCTCTAGTGACCTTGATTTACAGATCAGGCCTGGGTCTGGATTTGGCTCACTTACACTTTGCTGACTCCAGTTTAGATCTCTAAACCAGTACCCCACGAGGAAAGCAGAGTAGCAATCTCTTCTGCAGGTAGTTCCTGTTATACAATTCTTTAAATAAACTTTTTTACGTACTTTTAAAAAAGGATTTATTTTTATTTGTGTGTAGTAGTGCATGTGGATGTGTGTGGGACTGCAGGTGCCTATGCATGTGCAGAGGTCAGAAGAGGCATCGGATCCTTCAGTATTAAAGTTACAGGGCTGGAGAGCAGGCTCAGTGGCTAAAAAAGTTTGGCTCTGGCAGGAATGAATAGCTGAGAAGGGAACCAAAAATACGTATTAGTAATGTTGCCTTTGGTTTTTGGGCGTGTGCAGACTTGAAACTCTTTTGTTGTGGATCAGAAGGACATGCCGAATTTGTGCTGCTGCTCTGGGAAGGAGCTTGGAGGTGATGGTGAAAGGGACTTAATAAGAATCTGCAACTTCAACATTGTCAGTTGCTAATACTCAGTTGGAACTTGAGTGTTTGTGTCAATTTTGTTGTTGCTTTAAGGAAATGGTTGACATAAACTGATAAGGAAGGTAGTTACGTTTTGGCTCACAGTTTTAGAGAGTTCACAATGAGGAAGGTGTGGTGGGACAGAGCAGCTCACATCATGCAGGTGAAGTAGCAGAAAAAGAGCAATGCAGGGAAAGGCCAGGGCGAGGGCAAGCCCCAGATAGGACCTGTTTGCTCTAGCTAGTCCCCACCTTCTGCTTTTCACCACCCCCAATAATGCCATTGTATGGATTCATCTATTTGATCAGAACCCTCAGAATCTGATTGTGTCTAGAATTACCCTCACAGACACACCAAAAGGCACACTTCACCAATTCCTAGAAGATTCTCTCTCCAGTTAAACTGACTGTCGAGACCGTCATAGTGCTTATGCATCTTCTATTTTCTGTAACATGTAGGCAAGTCCTGCAACAGAGAAAACCAAATGAGTCAAAGTAGGGGTCATAGACAGCGAAACATTCAGTAAGTAGCTAGTTTTTAGCAAGGAGATGTGAATTCATACTTTAGGAGTCAGAAAATATGTGTAGCCTGCTAATGTGTCCATATTGTGGAGAACTCTTCAGGAGCCGTTCAACCTGAGCTGAAGGGCCCTGACCCAGTGGCACCTATAGTTGAAGTCTTTAATGTTCTGTTTGGGTGCTTGCTGGCTGTGTGCCAGGCACTAACACCAGAGTGTGCTGTAGTGTGTCCTCTTTATAAGACAGTGGGAAATAGATGCAGATAAAAAGCTGCAAGAAGCTGAGCATAGTGGCCCACGCCTTTAATCCCAGTACTCAAAAGACAGAGGCAGCTGGATCTCTGTGAATTCAAGGCCAGCCTGGTCTACAGAGAGAGTTCCAGGACAAGCCAAGACTACACAGAGAAACCCTGTCTTGAAAAACTAAAAATCTAAACAACAACAACAATAACAACAAAAATCTGTAAGAACCTTCCCTGCTAGACAGCCAGCAGCTGAGGAACAGCAATGCAGGAATGTGTTGGGTCGGTTTGGACTTTGGTGCTGAGGATTGAGCCAGGCCTTGCACTCGATAGGAAAGCGCTGTCACTGAGCTGTGTCCACTGGGGCAGCTGCTTCTTGCACTTCTGAGTTTCAGTGCTTTCTTGCACTGCTGGTTTGTAATTTATGTAGTAATTCTCTGGGTCAAGCATGAGAAGTGTGCCTGCAGTTTTAGTCCTTGGAAGGGAGAGGCAGGAGGACTGAGAGTTCAGTCCCACCCTGGACTCCATAGTGAGACTCTGTCAAAATGATGCTGCTGATAACAACAACAATTATTTAATGTTGCGATTGGGGATAGGGACGACGAATCCAGAAATAGTCCGGAAACATCATTGTAAATGGTACCTTTTCATGTTTACCAGTCTGTTTTCTAAAAATCTAGCAATTTTACCAACAAGCCAATTCTACTGCCTGGAGTGTTCTTTCTTGGCGATAGCACTGGAGTTGGGAACATTAGGAAATGAGGAAACAGGACAGTGGCTCTGCTTCTGGACATGTCCGAGGGGTGCTGCAGGTCCTAGGCTATTGGAGTTCTCAAGTAGAAGGCACCAGTGTTGCCATTCACCTCTGTCTTTCTCCTTCACAGGAGTATTTCTTGCAAGCAGAGCTGACAAGTAACGTCTTAAAAACAGGAGTGGTCCACTGCTGTGTGGGGCAGTGCAACAACACCATCCCCGTGGACACCATCCTTACCATGAAGAAACTGCCTATCACTTATGTGCGTTCACTGTGTGTAGGGTTAATTCACTCATACCCATTTTATTGCTTGTGGGCTTTGTGCCCATCTAGGTTCTGGGTGAGGATGGTAATGGAGAAATCTATATAATGCTTTTCTAAGAGCTTTGATATGGAAGCATGGCAGATGTGAGATCTGTCTTTTTTTTTTTTTTTTTTTTTTTTTTTTTTTTTTTTGGTTTTTCGAGACAGGCTTTCTCTGTGTAGCTTTGTGCCTTTCTTGGAACTCACTTGGTAGACCAGGCTGGCCTCGAACTCACAGACATCCGCCTGGCTCTGCCTCCCGAGTGCTGGGATTAAAGGCGTGCAATATGTCTTTTTTTGTCAGAGATGGAACTAATCAGGTTGAACACACTGCCTGGGTGTGCTAAGCCTTTCAGTCTGGGAGGTGCAGTTGTGGCCAGACCCTTCAGAGGAGAGCTATGTACCTGGAGGGCCTGTTGAGTTTTTTGTGGTTCTTTAAACTTTCTTAGTTCTTTGGTGCTAGAGATGGAACCCATGGCATTGAACACGCTAATCATGCATTCTAGCACTCAGTAGTAGCTCCAGGCCCTAGTTCTTTATCTCTTGACTGGGTAACTGGTTAATCCTCTAAAGGACTTTGATAGTTGAATCTAGATGACAGTGCTGTGTAGGGATTATCCCCGTGGGCTGACACAGGAGTGGAAACGTCACAGCCATAGTGCATCGGAATGTTGGCAACTGGACAGTAATTACGTCCTTTTTGGTGGAAACGTCTTGTCCTTAGATTGTCCCCTTACCTCTTTTTCTTATCCTTCCCTGTAGAGCAACAGGAAGGAAAACAAGGGTGGCTACCTCTGCCACTCGTGTGCAGAGCAGCGGATCGGGCCTTTGGCATTCCTGACTGCCTCCCCCGAGCAGGTGCGCGCCATGGAACGCACTGTGGAAGACATCGTGCTGCCCAGGCATGAGGCCCTGCTCTTCCTTGTCTTCTGAGGCTGTGACTGCGTGCTGAAGGAGCCATTCTGAGCTGCATTCCTGCTCATGGGAGACTCGAGTCAGCCACAGCATTTTTAGGAAGAAGATACCAACTAGACTTGGAGCTGCCATTTCTCCATTCCTTACAGATAGCCAGTTCCCACTTGCCTGTCCTCCATATGCATCAGGCCAGGGAGTGGGGAGAGCCCTTTTGATAAAAAAATCATTTTATGTATTTAAACTTTTATTACAAGGTTTCAATTAAATAGGCAATGCCCGTTGGCATGCCACTGAAGTCCATCTTCAGTGCTGTTATTTCTAAGTTTTTTCCTGCTGTCTGCTTCTGTGCTCTCTCTCAGCATCTTGTCACTGTTTATATGGTTTTTATGCTGAGGAGTGACACCTGAGGAAGCCGTAGTGGGTCTTTGTCATTTAGGATTCATGGTATAAACAGGAAGGTGGCATCATGTTCAGAAGACATGTACAAAATGATAGTAGCTAGACTTACCTGGTTTCCTGCTGGCACAGCTGGAGATCAGAAACACTCCAGGAAAGTAAGGTCAGCAGTCACTGTGGAGAGGACAGGGAGTCACTAGGGGGAGGGGGTGTGGAGCGGCTCATATGACAATGGGTAAGTTCTTACAGAAACCACCAGCAAAAGTACCCATATCATGTCGATGTGCGTCGTCCTTAGTATTTGAGATTTTTGCTTGTTAGCAGCTTTCTGATGCTGATGGCTGGTGGTTAAAAGCACGTGGCATCACCCAAAGAATTTATCATGTTAGCCTTAAGCCAGGCCAAGCAGTTTCCAAGGTCTTCTACTATCAGATCTTAGTGGGGTCATTCCAGTTCTAGTTTGGAAAGTATTTTAAAGAAGCCAGATAAGTTAAAGGCTAGAGTTATAATATCAGCAAAATATGATGGCTGATGGGCTGCCCATGTTAACATAATGGGGCTAGGTATTAGGGCATGGGTAGTTTTCAGATAATCACTGTTGGCATCACTTAGGAATTTTTAAGCCATTCCAGATCTCCAGAGTCAGATGTTTGAGCTCATGGTCTAGCAGTTGGTATTTAGCAAGTCCTACAAGTGACCACGAACACTAGATTTTGAGAACTTCTCTTGATATTAAGAAGGTAGAACCCGTACTTAGTGCTTACACTCAATGTGACCCGTGTTTTCTGGCTGGTTCTCCAAGTAGCTGAGGGCAGCCTTCATTGATAAAGAGAAAGGCAGTGCTGAGGATTGTGGGGCTCACAGAGGAATCTAAGAACCACCCAGGCAGCTTTTGCATGAAGAGCTCTATGCTCTGACCAAGAACCATGGGCTAGAAATACAAGTTTTGGGATTGCAGTGTGTCTGGTAGGTGAGGCAGATAAGTTGAAGGGCTTTGGTGAGTTCATCCTACAGAAGTATGAAGAATAAGAAGAGCAGAAGTCCAAGAAACAGGATGGAGGATGAAAGACTTGGAGTAAAGAAAGCAAAAGGGGCTTACAGAGGAGGTGATAGCAGATTCCAGGGAATGAACTCAAGAGAGAAGGAAGTTGGAGGAAAAGTGGCCATCAGTGCTTAAAGAGACCATGCGGAAGTGAAGACCATGTGAAGAGAGGTCCCCTCGCTGGGCACTTAAAATCAGTGGTGATGTTAGCTAGCCAGTTCGGTGAGCTTGGTGGTGCACATCTACCTGTGATCCCAGCCTCCGGAAGGCTGAAGTCACATGATCACAAGTTCCCAGTCAACCTGGGCTACATGGGGAGGACTCTTTCATGCCAGAAGCTAGACAGCAGTAGTCCAACGTGTGAGTGAGGAACTTCTGGAGGTTTGATGGATTAAATGTATTTCTTTGTTTTCTCCCAAAAGCCATATGAAAACAATGATTGAAAGAGTCTCTCCATCAGACTGTAACAGTAAAGAAAATAGATAACCACACTGGGGTCAGGGGGTGGGAGTGGTGCGGGGGAGAAGTTGGACAGCATCCATCTTTGAAGCGGGACACTGACAGTTTCCTTCTCTACAGAGTCTACCTACCTTCAGTGGGAACAGGGACGGCAAAGTTTCTAGAGAAGTAGACCAGCTAGGTTACCAAGTGAACAAGCCTGGAGGCCACCCAGGTGCTGATGGTTACACTGGGCTTCAATGCCTGCTCAACTGGAGCAGTGAGCCAAGAGCTGATTGACACAAGGGCTGGTGAACACTGAGTGCCAAACCAAGGGGTCAGCTTGGAGGGTCTGTGTAGGGAAAAGAGAATGTCTGTGGATCCTTAATACAGTGAGAATAAAGGATGGGAGTGCTGGGAAATCACAGGGTGTGTGTGTGTGTGTGTGTGTGTGTGTGTGTGTGTGTGTGTGAGAGAGAGAGAGAGAGAGAGAGAGAGAAGGAGGGAGGGGGAGAGGGAAGGAGGGAGGAGTGACACAGGTGTAATTAAAAATAGAAAGTGAAAAGCCGGGCGGTGGTGGTGCACGCCTTTAATCCCAGCACTTGGGAGGCAGAGCCAGGCGGATCTCTGTGAGTTCGAGGCCAGCCTGGTCTACAGAGTGAGATCCAGGACAGGCACCAAAACTATTTTGTTTTGTTTTGTTTTTAAAAAAGGTGTGTAGTGGCACACATCTTTAGCCAGGAGGAGGCAGGTGCTGTTTGAAGCTTGGACTACATACAGAGTTCTGGGCCAGCTAGACCTACATAGGGAGACCCTGTTGCAAATATAAGTAAGTAAATTCGAGCCGAGAATGTAGCCCAGTTGTTAGAGATCTTGCCTTGACTATGAAGCCTGGGCTTTCATCCCCACCACCAGGAATGGTGTCACGCACTTGTAATCCCAGCACACAAGAATCCTAAGTTCAAGGACATCCTCCACTACAATAGTGAATTCAAGGCCTGCCTGAGATACATGAAACCCTGTCAAAATGAAAATAACTCAAAATCGAGCATACCAGTGCTGCTCAGCCGTCCTCACTCTGCAGCCCTTTAATACAGTTGCTCATGTTGTGGTGACCTCCAACCATAAAATTGTTTTCGTTGTTACTGTGTAACTGTAATTTTGATACTGTTATAAGTCATAATGTAGATATCTGCTGTGCAAGATATCTGCTATGTGACCCCCGTGAAAGGGCCGTGTCATGACCCACAGGTTGAGAACCACTCTTCTGGAGTCAAATAGCCCACCATAAGCCCAGCCAAACCTGTGAGTACATTGTGTCGGGAAGCCTCGGGTACACTATGTAAAGAAGTGAATGTAATTTTCAGAGCAACAGAGACAGATCCAGAAGTTCCTGGAAGGGAACAAATTTATCTGAGCCTGAAATCTAAATGTCTTCAGATGCTGTGACAGTAGAACCGGAGCATTCCAAATCGAGCAGACTTACTAGAGTAAGGGTTTTATGTTGACACCCTCATAGTGTTAGAGGATATAATTGACAAAGTGGGGAACGAGCTGGGGGTGGGGAGGATATCCCCTAGAAAACTACTGGGCAAAAGGAGATGATATCAAGATAATGTCATGTGAGAAGGAATAGGTCATAGGGGTCAGGGTGCGAGGCAGCCTCTTGAGGAGGGGGGCTTTATAGAATTCTAGACATGCCTGAACAGAGTAAGAGGACATTGCTGGAGTCTGGGGACACAGTCTTTAAGAAGGCAAGTGCTTCAGAAAGGTTCCAGAGTATGAGAAACACCGTGACCAAAGTGACTTCCAGAAGGAAGTTATTGGCTTACAGTTCCAGAGAGAGAGGGAGGTGTGGCAACCGGCAGCTATAGCAGAAAGCTGAGTGGGCCCATTTCTATCCACATTGAGTAAGCAGAGTGAGCTGGAAGTGGAGTAAGGCTATATACTCTCAAAGTCCAGGGACTGACTTCCTCCAGCAAGTCTCCAACTCCTAAGAAATTTCCATAACTTCCCTAAACGGTGTCACCAACTCAGCACCAGGTGTCTACATACCCGAGCCAATTGGGGGACATTGCTCATTCAAACTTTTACAGCCACCAAAGGTGGAAAATGCTATATTGCATTTAGGGCTACTGTGGCTGTGGTGAAATCCATGACCATAAGCAACCTGGGGAGGAACCCAAGCAGGGCAAGAACTTGAAGGCAAGAGCTGGTGCAGAGGCCACGGATTTGGGCTGCTTACTCTCATCGTGGCTTGCTCAGCCTGCTTTGAGAACCTAGGACCACCAAACCAGGGATGGCACCACCCACAATGGGCTGGGCCCTCCACCATCAATCACTAATGAAGAAAATGCACTATAGCTGGGTCTTAAGGAAGCCTCTTCTCAATTGACGTTCCCTCCTTTCAGGTGACCCTAGCTTGTGTCATGTTGGCATAACGCTAGCCAGCACAGTGCTGTCACACCAAAGAAAGGCCGCGAATCAAGGACCGCATAAAAATCGATTTCTTGGTGACTTAGTGACTTACAAACAGAAGCAATTCTTGAGTGCCGGAAGACAAATGGTTATCTGCTCAAGCAGGAGAAAGTGGTTTATATGCTAAGATAGACTAAGGTGGGTGGTGGCCAACTGGAAACTGTCTGGCCTTTCCCATAAGCTATTATGTTCAAACATCAGCTAAGAAGCCTTCTGACACCAGTGGCTTAGATAAACACTCATGCTTTAAGGACTTGGTGTCCAGTGGGGTTTAGGAAGCGTGCTAGGAGTCACGTGGTCAGCAAATGACTGTTACAACCAAAGTGACTGTAGTTATGTCAGGTTGGAGCTCTACTGCAGTTCTTACTACTTGGGAAGGTGACAGAGCAGGCAGAAGAGAAGTCCCCGTGGTTTATTACACAGCTCGGCTATGTATGAAAGTGGTTTTGTGGGCTTCCTTTTCTGTTTGTGTGACAGGCTCCCATGAGTCATAGTCTGAGCTTGAACTCAGCTGAGGATGACCTTGAACTCCTGATCTCCTTGCCTCCATCTCCTGAGTACACCACCACGCCCCCCAGTGTTTCTGGAACCTTAATAGTGCCTTCATGTGTGTTGGAGGTGGAGAATGTATGAACTTGGGAGAGAGCGAACTGAATCGGCTTCCATAATAAGTCAGTTACAGTGTCTAAAACTATAAGATGGAAGTAGAAACCAGTGTGAGCTTATGTGGATGCCGGGAGAAACATACCAAAAACCGGCAAAAAGTTGTTGTTTTTTTTTTTTTTTTTTGAGACAGGGTTTCTTGGTAGCTTTGGTGCCTATCCTGGAACTCGCTCTGAAGACAAGGCTGGCCTGGAACTCACAGAGATCCACCTGCCTCTGCCTCCCGAGTGCTGGGATTAGAGGTGTGCGCCACCACCGTTCGGCTCAAAAAGATTTTTAAATGTTCTCTTTTCAGAAACTGGGCATAGTGATATGTAGTTATACTCTCAAGACTTGGCAAATGGAAGCAGGAGGATCAGGAGTTCAAGGCTAGCCTCAGCTGAGCTTGAGGGCAGCCAGGACTACCTGAAAAGCCCTGTCACAGAAAATGAAAACAACAAACTTAGATTTGTTTTGGGCAGAGGTAACTAGGCAGGTAGGGTGGTTTGTTGTTGTAAGGTGCTTTAGCTGCTCCTGACCATGTAACTTTATGTTAAGATCTGAGTGGACAGCAAGAAACAGGGCCTCTGCACCTCAGGACGCAAGGCAGAGAAGAAGAAAAGGCAGGCAGGGGATGATGGGACCTTGGGAAGACATTGTTGCTTTTCAAATTTAAGAGATTTACCGGGTTTACATATTATGTGAAAATGGACAGGCAGGTACAGGGAGAGAGAGATTGATGTAGAGTGGGAGGGACCAGGATACAAGATGGAAAGGAAGCAAGGCTAGAAGCACACTGTAAAGGGGTTGACAATGTTTGTTTGCCTTGCCGTACTTATTTGTTTTTCTACATCTAAAAATTGCTTTATTGATACAACACACAAACTGTGAAGGTAAAGAAGTTTAAATATCTGTATCATAACAAATAGGCTGCAATTCAACCTCCAGGGTCCAGAGAGTGCCAGGAGGAGACTGGACAGATAGAAGCTCATGGTGGAGGGGACTTCTTCACAGCTGGAGGAGGGTCCAGCTCCTCTCTCCCGAGGACTGTGGGAAGGACTCTTCATTTGAGGGTGGTGTATACTCTGTGCTCTTGAGGAAGATCAGAATTCTCAAAATTGAGAGAACCAGAAGGATAGCTTTCCTGGTTCTGACCTCGATTCCTTCTTCCCAAATAAATCTTCTTGAAACAGTTTTGGGTGAAGATCTTTTGCCGGCATGGAGCGGAATCTCTGCTGGGAAGCTCCCTGAGGAGGGCAGAGCTTCAGAAGAAACGATACTTCTGCTAGGAAACTCCCTTGGGAGCCCGAGCAGAAGTAACAACTTTTCACCAGAGCCGGAGCAGATTGCTACATTGCTGCAGCGGGTTTTCCCTGCACCTTCAATGCACTGAAATTCATGGGTAAGTAAATACAACAGACAGCTCTTGAAGTACAGATAGGCAGCATCTTTAGCTATCCAGGGAATGAAAACTAAAACTACATAAAGCTTCCATCTTACCCCAGTGAGAATGGCTGTCATTGAGAGTAACAAACACTGCTGAGGGACAGGCGGTGGAGAGACAAAGCCCTTTATGTGTCTGTCTTCATTAATTGTCATTTTATTGTGACAAAATACCTGACCCACCTGACTTAAGAAGAAGACTTTATTTTGGCAAACAATTTGAGGGTACAGTTCGTCTTGGAAGGGAAGTCAGGGGCTTGAAGCAGCTGGTTATGCTGTACCTATAGCCTGGAAGAAGAGTACAATGAATACTTGATTGTGCTGGCTTCCCTTCATCCTTTTGTGCAGTCCAGGATCCAAGAGTAAGGAGTGGTAGGACGACCCACCTCAACCTAATCTAGATAATCCTTCAGAGGCATGTCCTGAGGCTAGCCTGATCTAGATAATCCCTCACAGGCATGCCCAGGGGCTGGCCTGATCTAGATAATCCCTCTCTGGCATGACCAAATATTGGTGAAATTATTAAGGCCACTCCACATAGTTAAAAGGGAGGTTTATTTTGTGGGGTAGCTTACAAATGAAGGGGTAGGTTCTTGCAAAACCTTTGCCGTTTAAGACTTTCGTATCAGTTTTATTTAACAGTTATTGAGCAACCCTGCTAGTAGCCTGCTAAAATTAAGCTTAAGCCACACAGACTGCTTCTGCTTTATCATTTCCTGATTGTGTGTATGTGTGGCCCAGGCCTTCCTTTGTAGCCCAGACTGGCCTGGAGCTCTCGATTCTCCTCAGTCCCCAGAGCTGGGAGTACAGGTGTGGACCACTCCTGTCCCCCCCCCTTTTTTTTTTTTTGGTAATTGTATTTAACATTGTTTTAATCAAGAAATACAGCCATTTAAAACAGGAAAATTTTAAATACATCTTAATAGTGCAGTAGAGGATTACTTTTGTCAGGTAGTCTCTAAGAATAAAAGCCAGGTTGTGTGAATTGAACTTTCACTGGTTTGGCTCCAGACTGAGTAGTAGTTGAAGCCCAAGCCCTTGCCTCGGTGTTGAGAAGCCCTGGCAGTTCCCCACTTACAGGAATAGCAAGAGCTCTGAGACAGTCTTAGCACTCTGGTCCTGAATGTGCTGATCTCCTGGAGAATCTCAGAAAACAGTGGCTAATGTGCTGGCCACACAACAGAGACTCTGAAACCTAAGCGACATGTGAGTGACCTGAGTTTACAAATGCCTCTTCTTCGGTGTGACACAGCACGTTCCCTCATTACCATTCCAAGTATATTGGAGGATATATCTGCTCCACACTCACCAGATTCTTACCAAGGTTTTAATTTACCAGATGTTTGCATAATTTCCACGTATATTTTCTCTTACCTGCATTTGTTATAGTTTTATAATCCACGAGATGGAAGACAGAAGGGGTAAGATGCAAATGATGTCTGAGCTAGTGTGCCACACAAATGGGCTCTTCACTCCCGGAATGTACTTTTGTGGAAGGGAATATATGCTAGGTTTTCAATGTTGAAGACAAATATTCAAATATAGTCAAGAACCCAGATGGAATTTGTACTAACTAGTGGATAATTAATTCACTTGTATGTGCCTGAAGTCCAAGATGTACCCGCTGGTCAGGCCCTAGTTAGCTGCATCTACTCAGCCTGCCCACCATACTTAACAGGCCACATCCGAATCCTTTGCCCTTTCTTTCTTGAATGTGATGATTACTTTCCTGTTTGTCTTTACCTCTGTCATGACTGCTCCTTTTAGAATATTCCCTATCAACAGGCTGTGTGTCCTGGTCACTGGAAGAGTGACCTTAAGGGACTCTGACACTTCGATCTCAAGAGCTGTAACATTAGATGCTGTTAAAGGTTGGGGATCCTGGCACCCTAGGTTGAGAAATCAAACCCTTGTTGCTGAAGGACTGAGGGTCACAGAATCCATGGCCTAGTTAAGAGCTGTGACTCCAGACCAGCAGTTCCCAACCTTCTTAGTACTGTGGACTTTTTAATCCAGTTCCTCATGTTGTGGTGACTCCTAACCATAAGGTTATAAAGTTGCTACTTCATAACTGTAATCTTGCTACGGTTATAAATCATAATGTCAACCTCTGATATGCAGATATCTCATATGTGACCCCAAAGGGATGGTTGTGACCCACAGGTTGAGAACCACTGCTCTAGCCAGTGCCACCTGCTGTTGTGGCTGCTGTCTGATGCCACCACCCACTGCTGCTGAAAGACAAAGATGAAATAGCTGCCGAGTGCAAGGGCCACTGCCGGTTAACGCCCAGAACAATAAGCTTCCACCCTTAGTATTAAGGCCATGAGACTCTGGCGTTCGGAGCTCTAAGCTGTGAGCTTGTATGCATGGACCATTTCCAAGACTTTGGACGCTCAAGAGCCCAGGACTCCCGATGCTGGAAAGGTTTCTCCTCATTTACCCATGATCTCCAGCTTGCCTTGGTTACTTTTCTATTGCTGTGAAGCAGTAGGGCCATAACCAAGGCAATTTCTAGAAGAAAGTGTTTATTGGGGATTACAGTTTCAGAGAGTGAGTCCATGATCATCATGGTGAGGAGTGTGGCAGCAGGCTAGTGGGCATGGTGCTGGAACAGTATCTGAGAGCTCACATCTGATCCATAGACATGAGGCAGAGAGAGAACTAACTGGGAATGGGGTGGTGTCTTACTCAGTGTTCTGTTGCTGTGAAGAGACACCATGACCGTTAAAAGAAAAACATTTAACTTAGGGCTTGCTTACAGGTTCAGAGGTTTAGTCTATTGTCTTCATTTGGGAAGCATGGTGGCCACACAGGCAGACATGGTCCTGGAGAAGGAACTGAGAGTATTACATCCAGAATAACAGGCAGCAAGAGGAAAGAGTGACACTGGGCCTGGTTTGAGCATTGGAAACCTCAAAGCCCACCCCCAGTGACACATCTCCAACAAGGCCACACCTCCTGATCCTTCCCAAACAGTTCCACCAACTAGGGGCCAAGCATTCAAATATAGGAGCCTGTGGGGGCCATTCTCATTCAAGCCACCATATTCCACTTCATGGTCCCCATAGGCTTGTAGCCATGTCATGATGCAAAGTGCCTTGAGTCCAACTTTAAGAGTTCCCACAGCCTTTTACATTCTTAACCGTCTCAAAGTCCAGAGTCCCTTCTGAGACTCAAGATAATCTCTTAATTGTAACCCCTTGTAACATCAAAAAGCAAATTACTTACTTCTAACACACAATGCTCCAGCATATACACTACCATTCCAAAAGGGAGGGAAGGGGACACAGTGAGGAAATACTGGACCAATGCAAGAACAAAACCTATCAGGGCACACTCTGAATCCTGCAGCTCCATGTCTGACATTAAAGGGCTTAGGTGGCTCCATCTTTCCAGCTTTGCTGCCTGCAACACACTTCTCTCTCCTAGGCTGGTTCCACTCCCTGTCTGCAGCTCTCCTGAGAAGGTTTGCCACAGCTTTGGTACCTCCAACATCTTGGGGATCTCCTACACAATTCAGTTTCCTGAAATGGCCTCTCTGGGCTTTCATGCCTGGCCTCAGAAGCTTTCCTTAACCTTGGAAGAAGATTCTACAACCCCTTCCCTCCTGTGTCCTCCATGCCTCTATAGAGCACAACCAAGGCTGCCAGTTTCTGCTGCCTGCTTGGATAGAACCTGTCCCCACCCCTGAATTACACTGGCATAAACTTTGGTTTGTTTGTTTGCTCTTTAGGAGCAGGCAATCCCTTAGGCTTTTTCTTTTCACAAATTGCAGGATTATCGGGATGGACTCTCACCCTAAAGACACCATGCCCTTAATCTCATTTTTCCTTATGTCTTTCACCACATGACAGGGCTCCAACACTGAATGTCCTCGTGCTCTTTTTTCTCCTCAAACTGTACATTTTGTGTTTTGATTGCTCCTTGCTTCTTTTCATTGTAGACCTACATAAGAGAGATCACTAATAACCAAGTGACAGATATCAGGCTGTCTTGAAATCTCCTGACAATCAAATTAGTCCAAAACTCAATTCAGCCTCAGACAGATTAATAGGACAAGGGCAAAAAGCAACCATATTCTTCCCCCAAATATCACAAGAATGGTTTCTAGCCCAGTTGCTACTATTGTTTCCCTCTGAAACCTCTTGAGCTGTTGGACCTCCACATTTGATACTGTTTTCAGCATTACTGTCTTCCAAGATCCTACAATAATGGCCTATAAAGTCCTACAATAATGGCCTATAAAGTCCTACAATAATGGCCTATAAGATCCTACAATAATGGCCTATAAAGTCCTACAATAATGGCCTATAAAGTCCTACAATAATGGCCTATAAAGTCCTACAATAATGGCCTATAAGATCCTACAATAATGGCCTATTAAGCCTCACTTACAGCATTCAACTTCTTTCCTAGTCCGAAGTCCCAAAGTCTTCCACATTTCTCAGCAAAACAGACAAAAACAATAACAAAAAACATTGTCAGGTGTGTCACAGCAATACCCTACTCTCAGAACTACCTTCAAATATATAACCCTTGGGGGTTATTGTCATTTAAACCACACATATCTGATAGAGTGAAACGTCCCTGCCAGTTCATTGGTAGCAAGGCCATTGCTGGACACATTCTGCTGTATTTCATTCATTCCATATTCAATAACCCAGAATACTAGGCGAGGTGCCCCAACAGGGCCTAGTCCAGGTGCCCTAGGCCAGGGAGCAGCTGGCCTTTATATTAGTGGGTACTCCAACAATGGGGAGGTTCCCCAGTGTCAGGTTAAAAGGAAATTCCAATTCTCCAAACTCTAAAAGGCAGTTCAAATATCAAGAAATGAGCTCAACCTGGACTATAGGAGGAGGATTTCTGGCTATTAGATAAAGTCATCATTCCTGTGATGAATCTGTGAAATTGGTTCCCACGTGCCAAAAGAAGTCATTTCCCTTATTTCTGATAAAAAGGACATATGGCTCCCCCGTTAACATATGCCTATGGTGCCTATCTCAATATCAAGTTGGTCCATGCTAGCCTCCAGACTCCCTCAGCCTCTACTCACAAGTACTTGTTACATACTTCAAAGCCTCCCTCCAACTCACAGGCTCCCATCCTCACAGATACCCATTTTCCTCATAACCCTCAAAATCCTTCCCCCTCTGGCTTCTCTATGCTTTTCTGAGAGACAGCCTTGGCAGTTTGGAGAAAACCTTTCCTCTTTTCTGAACGGCCATTTTGGGTGTTTGCTTTCTTTCCTGGGTCTCTCAAATACACCCAGAATTGGTGAGGAGGGGATATTACATTTTGACTGTAAACACAAGTAGAATGTGAGGATTTATAGTCAGGCACTTAGGGAAGGAAAGAGTAAAGTGGATTCTGTGACAGATAGCATTATGTTTTAAGTTTAATTACTGTGCTTAAGAGGCCTATAAAACAAAATTGCCTCTAACCTGTATGTCCCACTTGTCCAAGGATAGATAACTTCTTGGAATGCTGGGAGATATTTTTGTAATTGCCTGTCCTTGTTTAAGCAAGATAGTGGTCAGTACTGCTGCTTCTGCTTCTGGAAACAAAATTTGCTTGTTAGAGATAACAAAGACATCTGTTTGCTAAACTGAGCCCTTGATGCATGTAAACAGAACATAACATTTTTTTTTGTCTTTCCCTTTATTATTTATTTATCTATTTATATTTTAATCAATCAATCAATTAATTATTTTTTGAGATAGCATTTCTCTATGTTTCCCTGGCTGTCCTGGAACTCACTCTGTAGATCAGACTGGCCTCAAACTCAGAGATCTACTTGCCTCTGCCTCCCAAATGCTGGGATAAAAGGTGTGTGCCACCACTACCTGCCTGTTTTTTTCTTTTTAAACCCCTGACTAGTGGGGCTCTATGCTACATTTGGGAATCCAAGTCCTGGGTGTAGCCTGGCACCAGTATCTGAACATAGCCTCTTCTTTATTAAAACATATCCTTAGCCAGACTGGTGAATCTCTGAATGATTCCAGACCCATAACCAAGTCTTCCATGAGACAGCACAGTATGAGTCAGAATACATAGAACAGTATCCACACACTGAATTCCAACACAGGCTAGGCAGTGTGAGAGGCTGGTTTGGACTGAGCCTGCCTGCCTCAAAGGAGCACAGACCTAAGGAACAGCAAACACGTGGACTCAAGAATCTGCGCTTCCTTTGATGTTTGCAGGCCAGAATAGGACAACCTTAGGCAATAGTAAAAGATCCTAAATGTAAAAGCAGAGTGAGCAGTTAGAGCCTTGGGGGTCCTGATGATGAGGCAGCTCCACAGTAAAGGCACTGGCTGCACTTGCAGAGGATCTAAGTTCAATCCCCAGCACACAGGGCAGCTCACAAGGAGCAGCAATTCCAGTTCAGGGATCTGATGCCCTCTTCTGACCTCTGTTACCAGGCACACATGTGGTGCACAGATACACATACAGACACAATACTCATTCACATAAAATAAATCTGAAAGAGTGTGTCTTTTGTTTCCTGTTCTCACTACTCTCTCGCATCTAAAAGGGAGGTAGAAAAGATGCAAAAGAGTTGAATTCCTACATCAAGTGAAAATAGAAATGGTGAAGAGCCATCAATGTCTTCTCTCCACCCCCCCCCCCCAGAGGGTTTCTCTGTAGCTTTGGAGGCTGTCCTGGAACTCGATTTGTAGACTAGGCTGGCCTCGAACTCACAGAGCTCCACCTGCCTCTGCCTCCCTAGTGCTGGGATTACAGGCGTGCGCCACCACTGCCCGGCTCTTTTTTTTCTTTTCTTTTTTTTTTTTTATGGCTAATATGGTGGAGGGCAAGTAATGTTGGAAAAGGGAACTGTAAATTAGATCTGTAGCCAGTGAAGATTACCTGGGCTGAAGGTTTTAAGAGCTATTCAATTTTCAAGTCCTTCAGAGTTCTGTGTATCTTTCCATTCCAAACTAATTATTAAAACTGGACATCTCAGCTGGGTAGTGCACTCAGGAGGCAGAGGCAGGTACATCTTTGAGAATCTGAGACTAGCCTAATCTACAGAGTGAGCTCCAGGACAGTCAAGGCTACACAGAGAAACCCTGTCTCAAAAACAAAACAAAACAAAAAATGAAAAATGGGACGTCTCAATACCTAGCTCAATATCAGATCATTATATTTTCATCCACTCATTCCATATTTATTGGCATTTTCTAAGAGCTGAGAACTAAAGGAAAATTATACTTCCCTGGCTGTCTTCAAAAGTATGGCAGCTGGTTAGCAAAGACAGATTCAGTGGATGCTTTCTTTCCCTGTTGACATTTCCTTGCCCTTGAATCTGGGCTGGTTTGTGACTTGCTTTGACCAATACATAGCAAAGGTTATAGATAGATAGCCAAAGTTATACAGGTCTGTCTGGCCTACCTACTTGAAGGGGACTGACAGTTTTAACTTTGTGTTGGCCACCATGTAAACAGCCGGACTAGACAGAGACCACCATGCTGTGAGGAAGCCTAAGTGAGCTATGTGTAAAGGCTTCCTTTAGTTTTCATGAAAGAAACCACAGGAATTGATGACTGGTAGAAGTCAATGAGGAATGATGGCTTGTGAGTCAGGTGCTTAAGCCACCTCCTGAATGCTTATGGTGGTTCCCCTTTCCGGGGCATGTAGGAGGACCAGTTGGCAGCTGAGTCATAACCAAGACTCCTCTCCCACCCCTCTTCCCACCCCAGTTCTGCCCCAGTGGTGGCAGTAGTTGAACTATGTGACTCTGGGCACGTCAACTTCTCCAGGCTACAATTTCTTTTTTATCTGTAAATTTAGGAAGTAGGAGATTGGGGATATGACTCAGTGGTAGAGTACTTGCCTAACATGGGTGGGGCCCTCTTTTTATCCATTGCTCTGCAATAGATTAATAATAATAATAACAACAACAATAAATAAATGAATAGCACGAAGAGGTGGAATTTGTCCTATGATTTTAGAGAAAGAGAGAGCAGGAATATGCATACGTCCCATGCTAGCTGAGCTCAGACTTACCATTGTTTAGATTATATTGCTTCTACTCACCAAATTTGGTTAGAAATCCTGCCAAAGCTGTAATCTGTGCCAGCTCTAAGTGAGGGCTTTTCCTGCTCTTTTTTTTTTTTTTAAACCTGAATTTAATCACATTAGATATCTTATTAATCCTCTTTCTTTTTTTTCCCTTGGTGGAACATTTCTCTTTGTTGATAATTTTAACATGTTTTTGTACCGAAAATAGATATTTTATTTTGTCTATACAAGGCACTTTCAAATAGAAATCATACATTATATGTAGATATAACAGAAAAGGAAGTATAAATATAAGTCTGTCTATATGTAAGAGGTCACTAAGTTCCATTTTCGTCACAAATCCTATACAAAAGGATTTATTGGCTCAATATCTCTTCTGCCTTTCTCTGCTCTTTTTCCAATAGGTGCAAAGCAGCGACAGCTAAGTCTTCAGGAGCTCAAGTGTTTCCGGTCTTCCTTACAGACATCCCGGCTGCCAGAGGAGCCTTGGAGTGAAGTGGGAGCTTTGGGTGTGTTGCTGAGCTCTGTAAACTGTAAATCAGGGTGGGGACATGGAAGAGAGTCTACCACAGTAGACTCAACTTTCTCAACTTTCCTAATGCTGTGTCTCTTCAGTGTAATTCCGCATCTTGTGGTGACCCCCAACCATAAAATTATTTTTATGATGACTTCATAACTGTAATTTTGATACTGTTATGAATCATAATGTAAATATCTGACACACAGGATGTCTGATATGTGATCCCTTTGATAGAGTCATTTGACAATCCCCAAGGGGGTCAAGATCCACAGATTGAGAACCACTGTCCACTATTTTGAGTTGATGTTGGAGTGAAGTTAGAGGCTTTTATGGAGACCGTGAGAGTCTTCCAGAAGAGCTCAAGCTGCTTGCACTTGGGGAAGTTGGCCTCGACAGTGAGCCAGCTGGAAGGGTGGTGTCCTTCCAGATGCTGGAGAACCCAGGTGTGCATATGGGAGGCACCCAGACACAGTAAAACAGATCATTCTGGAGGCCTTATATGATCACGATGCGCTTTCTCCTGGTGCCCAGCTCCCTGGGTCCTGGAGCTCCATAGCTGACAGCAGCGCCGGCCTTCAGGTCTTCTCTTTAGACTCAGCGGGCAGGTTACCCTGGGTTTCAGAGGTTGTGAAGTTAGGATCCTGGGTCATCCTCAGTGCTGCTAGTCCTCACAGTCATTGGCAATGCTTCCATGGTTTCCATCTCAACACCTCGTGGCTGCAAAGCATGCCTGTAAAATAGTTTATTCACAGGCATTGAAAAGAGACCAGGGCCACTCTTGGTCCAACATACTTCTTATTGGACATGCATGCCCTGTACCGAGCATTGTTAGCAGACACCAGCCTGGCTCTCAGAGATCCATCTGTGTTGCTCACAGATTAGGAAAATCCAGAATGCTCAGATGTGTAGATAGCAAGAACTTTAATCCTAGGTGGGTATTTTCAACCCCACCATCGATCCACCAGAGGTTTACCAGTGTTGCTGGAACAAATCATGCCATCCCACTCTCACACCAGACTGCTGATCCTCTGCTAAAAACCAGCACAGACAGCAAGGAAGCGGGAGAGGAGACTGGGACCTTGGCTAGACCAGACTTGATACTGAGGAAAATGGCTGAATATCCACGACGAGGCCTTAAACACAGTTCTTAGCATTTAGCTTTAACCAAATACAGTAATGAGCTGGAGGGTAGCAGGAACAGGGAGAGGCTCTGTATTCTGTCTGTATGTCTACTTGTCTTGGAGTTCCCTGAGTTTTAGGCCCTATGTCAGTGCTGTCTTCCATGGTTCATATAATATCTTCTAAAGGATAAACAGATTTTAAAGCCATGATTAAGTAAACAGTTTTGTGTGAGACAGAAAACTAGAAATCAGAAATCTAGGTCAGCTCATCAAAAGCCAATTTGTTGACTGGCAAATCTCTTTTCTGGTGGAAAGGAAGAATTTGGTCCTGCAGCTCTCCTGTGCCACTCACCTTGATCTGATGTACCAGGCAAGGAAAACCACAATTCCTGCACCAACCAACAGGACCAGGACCGATGTGGAGATGGCCACTGAAAAAGAACAGAACTAAGCTAGCACCACTTGAAAGTCCCATGAAGCCATTCACTGCCAAGAATCAGCAAATTGCTGGTAATTTCCATTCTTGCCTAGGACAGATGCCCTTCTAGCCAGCTTGCCATTATCAGCATTTCTTGGGGTTGGAGAGAAGCTCAGTAATCAAGAGCACATACTGCTTCTACAGAAGGCTAAAGTTTGGTTCCCACACTGGGCAACTCAGCTGCCTGTAACCCCAGCTCTAGGGGATTCAATGCCCTCTTCTGGCTTCTGTGGGCACCTGCACTCACATGCACATACTTCCTTCCATATAATTAAAAGCAATAAGAATAAATCTCAAAAGTATAAACTAAAAAGGAAAGCTGGCTGAAAATACACTCAAAGTAATTTCCAACAAGTCACAATCGCATGCACAGAAAACTCTTGAGTCTAATGGCTGTTGGGTACAAAGTATTAAGTCATGATGAAACTGTAAATAATCTTTACTTTCATTAAAATTATTTCTTTTTTGTTGCCCTCAGAGTTTTGAAATGACACTAAAGTCAGAAGAAGCAGTAAAATCCCAGAAAGAAGACATCTTTACAGAAAGAAAAAAAAATCAGCATGGCAAAGTTGTTACAAAAACATTAGGAAACACAATAAATTAATGAAAGATGTCTTGAAGTCTCAGATTGGATTTTTTTTTTCTTGAAGGATGTGTTGCATGTAAACTGTGTTCACACTGGCTGGTAGGCTTAGCACCCATTTACTGCCAAGGAGTGACTTACTGGAAAAGAGGAATTAGTGGTAGAAAGGAGTAGCTCTGCTTTCACAATGCTCTTCCTATTGCTTTTGGAACGAGAAGAAACAACTGCAGAATCATCAGGAAAGGAGTCTCCTAGGCCAGTGATATCACAAAACTGGTGACTTAACTCCAGTTTCCTTTTCAACTACATCCATATAATGTTGGACAAGAAATTGAAACCAGACTTCTGGAGACAAGGAATTAACAGATCATCTGGCAAGTTCTCCACCCTTTCTGGAGGGAAAAGGAAGAAATGGAGATTTGATGTGAGAAAGGAGAGGGGAGGAAGGAAATGATGGAGGGGAGCAGATGATTATGGTACAGGAGGCCATGAGAGCCCCTGGTCTCACTTCCTCCTCAGCCTACAGTGTAGGTTGGGGCTAGAATGGAGAAGGCAGTGGAGACAGCCAGGGCCGGTATTCATGGGGGATGATAAATCACTGTGTGTGAACACAAGGGGAAACAGATTCCTTAGCAGGACCCAGGCAGACCAGGCCAGTCCTGCAGGCAAACGACTGTGAATCTGCTTCAGGTGCTGAAGGATGAACATCTGCTTCTTACTCCTGTGCTGAGGCTTTTTTGTTGGTCTATTACTGTGTCCTAGGTTCGTAAGAAGAGTTGTGCTCAGGACCTGAGGATGTAGTTAGAGTACTTGTCTACCATGCAGCAAGACCCTAGGTTCTATCCTTAGAACTGAAAAGTAAATAAATAAAAGAAGTATTGTATTCAAAACAGATAGTCAAAAAAGGATTGTGTTAGCTCAGCTTTTAAAATTTCGTAAATTAAAGGTGATTCTCTCTCTCTCTCTCTCTCTCTCTCTCTCTCTCTCTCTCTCTCTCTGTGTGTGTGTGTGTGTGTGTGTGTGTGTGTGTATACATTCTTTTGTATGAACATGGGCATGCTTGGACCACAGTGGGAGGCCAGAGGGTACATGTGAGGAGATCAGGGGACAACCTCAGGTCCTCTATCCACCAAAGGGTTTCTTTGTTGTTCTCTATTGTGAAGTCAGGCTGGCTGGCCCAAGATCTTGTAAGGGGTTTTAAATCTCTGCCTCTCAGGTCCTCACACTTGCATGGCAACTGCTTTTACCCACTGAGCCATCTTCCCAACCCTAAGATCTTTGAAGATCAGAAATCAGTGTTTCATAGCAACTTAGGAGCATCACTGGTTAAGATTTCAGTTTTCATTGGACAAGTAGATGAATGAGAGTTCCCATCAAATGCAGACAGAGCCTGTCGATGATAACAAACTCTTTTCACATGTGGAAAAGACTCAGGCACAGTACCATTCTGGAAAATAACCTTTCACTCCTACTGAGCCAAGTACAGCACCATAAGTGCTATTGCAGTTGGCACACTAGGCTTGGATTCTGTAGCCAGGAGTCTTGGGCTGGTAAGCTAGCTCATTGGGTTCAATGACAATTGGGAACCCTGACAGCCTCGGTTCAATGGTGGAAGGAGAGAACCTACTCCCACAAGTGGCATACACACACACACACACACACACACACACACACACACACACACACAATAATGAAGATTTTTTTTTAACTGGCTGGAAAGACAGCCATGGGTGCTGGGAACCAAACTGTAAAAGTTTTGGTTGTGAGCCTAGGCTTTAATGACTGAGCCATTTTTCCAGCCCAATAATGAAGATTTTAAAAATAAAATCAGGAGTCTTTAATAACCACCTAGGTGAAGATCAGGATAACTGAATAAGTCCTTGGCTGGAAAGACTGTCAGATGAAGCAGTTGATAATTAAGACAATGAAACCACATTTCTTCACTATTAAAATGTTAAAGTCTTTAAGTTCTGGTACTCATTTGCTAACTCATTCATTATGGATTGAGCATCAGCTATTGGCTGTTTTCTGTTGAATTAAAAGAAACAACTTTTAAGCCAGTGGTGGTGGCACACACTTTTAATGCCAGCTCTTGGGAGACAGAGGCAGGTGGATCTATGTGAGTTCGAGGTCAGCCTGGTCTACATAGCAACTTCCAGAACAGCCAGGACTAGACAGAGAAACCCTGTCTTGGAAAGCAAACAAACAAATAAACAAGAACAACTTTAAAAAATAGTGATAACTGGGGCTGGAGAGGTAGCTGAGTAGTTAGTATGAGTACATACTGCTCTTGCCAAGGTCCCAGGTCCAGTTCATAGAACCCACCGAGCAGTTCAGGTTCTCACATTGCGTGGCAATTGCCTTTACCCACTGGGTCATCTTCCCAACCCCAATAGCTTTTAAAATCAGTTCCAAGGGGATCTGATGCCCTCTTTTGACCTCTGCAGGTTCCTGTATGCACAAAGTACACTTTCATACATTCACTCAGGTACATTTATAACATAAAAATAAAAATTTTTAAAGAAAATAAAAGTGAGAACCATTTGTATAACTTATTTTAACCATTATAGACTGGGGATACAGCTCAGTGAAGAGTACCTGTCTAGCATGCCCTTTGTTCCATCCTCATTATAAAACTAAAACAATAAAACAAAATATCAGAGGGTTGATTATCAGTAAATTGACTAAGCAATCACTATGGTTGAACATTGTTAATACTGCCTTACAGAGATGCGCTGAGCTGATTGCTTATGCATGAAGAAAAAGCACCCCACCCTATGTCCAAGGAGCCAATGAGTATCCACACTATGCAAATGAATGGTGGGGTACTTGAAGATCTTGGGTGGCTGGGATGCATGGTGTAAATGGCAAACTTTGAAGGCACTGTCACAAATGCTTTTACAAAACCAGACTGGTTATAATTTCAATTTGCACTTTATTAGCAGGCAATAAGAACTTTCACTATTCCATTTTCATTTCTTTACTAACCAATTGACTTCTCTCATAATTTGGCATCTTCATGTCTATATTTAAGGAAGAACACCTTATTTATACATAAAGTGATTTTTGAAATTTAAAAACCTTTGTATTTCTCACCATCCCTTGCACATAATTATCTTTGTCATGAAAGCCATGAACTGGAAAAATAAGTATTGGATCCTAAATTGCTCGAAGCTTTATATAGAAAATTTTACATGTAGATTTTCATCCACTAAGTATAATTGCAGCCAAGTTTCCACTTAGTTACTGTTGATAATATAACTCAAGACAGTAAATAATCACATGTCCAAAGATGAGATTAGCTAAATAAATTGTGTTCAGGTCTATATGGAGGTAGAGTATTCTGTAGCCATTAAAGAGAGTAAGGTGTTTTTATGTGCAGATATGGAGGATTACTAAAATATGTCAGTGTCCTGGTGAACGTTCATTGTCAATTTGATACAGTCTAGAGCCATGAGAGGAGAAGCCTTAACTGAGAAGTTGCCTAGATCAGGTTGGTCTGTGTGCATGTCTATGGGAGATTTCTTTGATTGTTAACTGATGAAGGGGGTCCAGCCCACTGTGTCAAGCACCAGTCCCTGGTCAGGTGGTCCTGGCTGTAGAAGAAAGCCAGCTGATGGGACTGGAGCGATGGCTCAGCAGTTAAGAGCACATACTGCTCTTTTGGAGGATCTGAGTTTGGTTCTGAGCATCCCACCAGGTGGTTCACAGTTGCCTGCAACTTTAGTTCCAGGAGGTTGGGATGCCTCTGGCCTTCGAGAGCACTTGCCCTCATGTGCATGCATGTGTGCATACACACACACACACACACACACACACACACACACACACACACACACAGAGTTTTAAAAATAATAAGAAATAGTCTTCTAGAAAAACATTTTTAGAAACTTTAAAGAAAGCTAGCAAAGCATGAGCCAGAGAGTGAATGAGCACGGAGCATTCCTCCTTGGCTTCTGCTTCAAAATCCTGCTTGAGTTTCTGCTCTGACTTCCCTCCGTGATGAACTGTGTGTGACCTGGAAGTATAAGCCAAATAAACACTTTTCCTACTCAAATTGTTTTGGCTGGAGTCTTTGATCACAGCAACAGAAAGAAAATGAGGACAGCCCTGTGAAATGCCTATCCTTACACTGTTCCTGTGTGTGTGTTTGTTTTTACACAGCCAACCGGAAGGAAGCAAAGGAGTTGGCTGTCTGTCTCCAGGAAGGCTTTGAGTCAGGACCAAGACTTTCATTCTCTTCATTCTGTGCTAACTTTGGACGGTTTTTTTTGTTTTAAATTTAAATCCTTCTGCCCTAGCCTTCTGAGTGCTGGGATTACAGACATAGGCATCCATGTTGTTTAATTTTTGATTTTCAGACCATGTGCAAATTATTAAGAATTTGAAAAACAAAAAATTCAAAACTATGTGGAAAGATTAATGTGCTATGTGTCATAGATAAAAATTAGTTTGCCTAAATCTTATATGTTGTTCTCTTAAATCATGAAGGTCCTTGTCACTAAGTGAGTTTTTCCAATAAAATATTCTTCAAAGAGCCTTTCTAAAATGTCTTGCTTTCATTTATCATCTATCTATCTATCTTTTTTGAGACAGGGTTTCTCTGTGTAGTTTTGGTGCCTGTCCTGGAACTTACTCTGTAGCCCAGCCTGGCCTCAAATTCCCAAAGATCCACCTGGCTCTGCCTCCCAAGTGCTGGGATTAAAGGCATGTGCCACCTTTTAAAAATGTGTGTGTGTGTGTGTGTGTGTGTGTGTGTGTGTGTGTGTGTGTGTATACAGACTTATGTGTACATACATACAAGTATGCAGGTACCCACAGGCCAGAAAAGGCTGTTGTATCCCCTGGAGTTGGAGTTACAAGTGGTTGTGAGCCACCTGTCTGGGATGCTGGGAACTGAACTCTGGTCCTCTGCAAGAGCAGTAAGTACCCTTTACCACTGAGCCATCTCTCTAGTGCCTTTTGTTCCTTTTAAAGTTTGTCAGGCTGAAGGATTAGATTCCTGCTCTCTGCACTCCACACCTTATTTTTATGGCACCAGAGATCAAGCTTGGCCTTGGCCTTGACAAGCAAGCCCACTGTCATTGAGCTGCACCCAATCCCTCCCTTCTCTCCTGCTCTGCTCTTTCGCTAAGGGCTCTCTTCCTTCTTTTCACAAACACTTTTCTGTTTCTGGTTTCTGTTTTCCTCCTCCATTGATTCTACAGCCTCTTTCTTCTTCTTCTAACTGTAATGCTCTGTGTCTTTTTATCAACAGAAACCATTTGGACAGAGCGGTCTGGACTATCTCTCTGTACAGTGCACAGTGCTCCAGGCTGTGAGGTCTATGAAGCTTCTGGCGGAATGGCTGTGTCTTAGTGGCGGCAGCAGACTCCTGTGGTTTCCTAATATACCCTGGATGTGAGTGGACCCTGGTGGGGCTCATCTGTGAGTAGCTGAGCCATCAAACTCGTTTGTGGTGTACTAACTCCCTCCTTTGCACACCACTAGTGTGACAGTTAGATAAGTGATCATGTCCAATGACAAATTCTATAAACAGGGTATTATACAAGTTATTTTCTGGTGGAGACATTTCAGAGAGGCAAAGGTATACTGCTGGTGACTGTGCTAGAGTGGCCTGGGATAGGCTGATGAGCATGCTGGGTTTATTTTATAGTCCCTAGTTATAAATACATCAGATGAAAGAAAATACTCACCTTTGATCATTTTGGAACTGCTTGGAGAAATCTCTGAAGAGGAGAGAGGAAAGCTGAGTCAGGGTTGGGCCCCAAGAGCACTAGGTTCTCACGAAGCTGGAGAGATTAGCTACCATCTTAGAACCATAAAGGACACGGAGCTGACATAACCAAACCGGTCTTAGCAAAAACAAACAGGGTAACTTGCTGCTAAGCATCGGCCATGCCTTTGAGAGGAACAATTGCCAGTGGCTTGCTTCTCTACCCCACAGACCACAGCTCCACACTGTCAAATGTCGCTCCCATTCTCTGGCATGCACATCAATAAGCCATGTCACATCTGAAAAGTGTTGTTTCCTTCCTGGCTATCCCTACAGTGGGGAATTCTAGAGATCATTCAAGTTCTGACTTGAGTCTGAGTGGTCCAAAGCTAATGAAGAACCCTTCTGCAAGATCTCAACCCAGGTCTCAGAAGCAGTATGTGGGGGAACTGGACTGTCCTTGTGCAAAGCTTGGGCTAACCTGGTGTCCTGAGGGAAGTGGAGGCTGTAGGCTCCAAGGTCATTGTTGCTTCAAGAGATGGGGCTTGGGAGGACTCATGACTCCCTGTCCCTGTGGTTCCTGCAGAAGCTGGTTGGGATGGTGTCAGCCGGAAGCCTGGCACAATAGCTGTCTCTGTGGCCAATGTGGTATCTGATTTGGGAGATAAGGCTTCTGGCTCTGCAGGAAATTCCAAGACAGACATCAAAATTCAGACTAGTGTCTGGAACCCAGGTACCCACTTTAGGGAGTCTGGCCAGCCTACTCCCAGCAAACTGTCCTCTGAGTAGGTGGCATCACTATCCACTGGTCCATGGGACTTTTGATAACTCTAAAGTGTTTGTTTATTATGTGCATTAAAAACAAAACCCTTGAGAGATTGAGCAGATCTGCCTGTTTTCTAAAGAAAGTATCTTATATTTTCAAAGACTTGATGCCAAAATACAGGTGGAATTGTACTTGTGAAAGACAGCTGGGATGCTAGTTTTCCTTTTCAATTTTGTTGTTTCTTGAGACAGGGTCTATCATGTATCCCTGGCTGGTCCAGAACTTGTTATGTAAACCAGGATGGCCTCAAACTCACACACACAGCTCCATTCCTCTGCCTCCTGAATGCAGGGATTAAAGGTGTGTACCACCATACCTGACTCTGTTTTACATGTTGACATGACATTTTGAAATAAGAGGAATCCAGGTCCCCTGAATGTCCTAGGTAGTATCTGAGGAGAGGATTCTGATTTAGTTCCTTCTGGCAAGAGGATGCCTGGGTTTTGGTTCCTGTCTTCCTTGTTCGTCATTGGTAGATGGATGCTCCTAAACTCTAAAGCAGCCTACCCATTCCCTATTCTGTATTCCCTTCCAAATGAAAATGGGTCTTCTACTGTGACAAATATCACACCTGGGAAATACAGTCTGAGGAAAGCATGCTGGAAGGCTGGGCATCTTGGTGCTCCAGGAGCATGGTATCCTGTTCCCACACTCTCTTAGCCATCCACCGTGTAAGATGTGTGCATACCCTTCAGTCCATTGGTACTACTCAGATGTATCCCTCTCTCCACAAACTACCAGCCCTGCAGAGCATTCACATACAAGCACCCATGAGCATACCAGTTAGTGTCCAAGGCTATGTTTGCATGTTTTTTTTTTTTTTTTGAGACAGGTTTTTTTTTTTTTTTTTTTTTTTTTTTTTTTTTTTTTTTGTGTGTGTGTGTGTGTGTGTGTGTGTGTGTGTGTGTGTGTGTGTGTGTGTGTATAACAGTCCTGGGTCTCACTTTGTAGACCATGGCCTTGAACTCACTGAGATCTGCTTGCCTCTGCCTCCCAGGTTCTGGGATTAAAGGTGTGCATCACCATTGATGGGCTGTGTCTGCACATTTTTGTCTCAATGAGGAACATCTGACCAAGCATTTGCGACACAAGACTGAGAGTGATTAATTGAATATTCTTGTCTCTTGAGTAACCACTGTGTGATTCATACCAAAGGGGCTTGGGAATCGCTTCTGTCTTAAATGGGTCAAGTACCTACCACTTTCTTCTGTTTACATGCAACCTATTCACCAGAAAAGACCCTCCTTTATTTTATTTTATTATTATTTTTTCCTAATAGTATTGGAAGTTGAACCTAGTGCCTTATGCATGTTAGGCAAGCATTCTACCAATGAGCTACAGCCCCAGCCCTATTTTATTATTAATTTTTTGAGCTGGAGCTGTCCATGCTATGCAATGGCATGGAATTCACAAACCTCTCTATCCTCCTTAGAAGAGAAGTCCTCACCCTGGGATGCCTAAGAACCATCTGGGAAGCTTCCAAAGCTGCTGATTCTCAGATCTTTCCCCAGACCAACCAGAGTTCTTCAGCGAGTTCCTGTGTCTCAAAGGCTGAGACCCAGCACAGTGGAAGTTGTGACCAATTGAGCAATTCAGAATGATTGAAAACAGAGCTTCCCATAATTGGGGGTAGACGGAGGGAACAGGGAAAAACCACAAACTGGATGATGTGACATTAAGACTTAATAGAAAATGAGAATATCATAGGGTGGAGAGCATGGGTTGAAATGAGACAAATGGTGAGGAGGACACTGAGGAGATTACATAACACTCAAATGGAGTACAAAACAGTGAGCTGGGTTCAGCGGCACATGCCTGTAATCTGAGTACCCTGGAGGCTGAGATAAAATGACTGTGAGTTTGAAGCCAGCCAGGGATACATAGTGAGACCCTGTCAGAAGGAAGGATGAAAAGAAGGAAGGCAGGGATGGAGAGAGGGGTGACGTTCATGTAGTGTTTTTGTATTATAGCATTATGATGGTTAGCTTTAACTAACCATCATAACCTTGGGGGGAGGGAATCTCAATGAGGAATTGTCTACACTGGTTTGACCTGTGAGCATGTCTGTGGGAGATTGTCTTGATTAAATTAATTGATTTGGGAAGAATCATCCACTGTGGGTGGCTCCATGCCATAGGCACGCGCTCCTGTACTGTCTTAAGAGTGGAGAAACTGAGTCAAGCACAGGCATGAAAGTGAACACGCATGCATTCCTGTCTCTCTGCTCCTGACTGTGGCTGGGATGTGACTGGCTGCTTCCAGCTCCTGCCACTGTGACTTTCCCAGTGGTGGTTATAACCTGAAAATGTAAGATAAAATAAACCCTTTTTCCTTTGAGTTGCTTTTTGTCATGATTTTTTAACCCAGCAACAGAAAAGAAAGTAGAACAAGCATCCAAATTGAATTGCTAATGATGAAGATTGGGAAGCTGGGCATAGTGGCACATGCCTTTAATCCCAGCACTCATGAGGCAGAGGTAGGCAGATCTCTGTGATTTTGAGGCCACTTGGGTCTATATAGTGAGTTCCAGGACAACCCAAGCTGCTTAGTGAGACCTGTCTCAACCCATCACCAAAAAAAGTCTCCAATGAGTCCCTCACATTGTTTCACATCTTGCCCAAAGAGGGTCCCATCCACCCCTCCCCCCCACACTTCTTTGGACTGTCTTGCCAAGGACATGGTATAATACCAAGTGCTTTGGAAGAAAGTGACGGTACCTACCTTGGAGCAAAGAACAGGCATGTTTGTTGCCAGTTATAAGACATTCAGTTTCTATGAGCCCAGGCTTCCTGGGCACAGCATAGTTGCTATACATACAGGGGTCTATTCTGCCTTATCCTGCTGCCCCTATGGGCCTGAGAGATAATGAGTTGATGCTCCTGTTTCCCTGTGCCACGTGGGAAAGCCCATGGATAATGTTGATACAGGTTAAGAAACAAGTGAGAGCCAGGCAGGTGGCACATGCCTTTAATTCCAGCAGGCAGATCTCTAAGTTCCAGGCCAGCCTGGTCTACAGAGTGAGTTCCAGGACAGCCAAGGCTACACAGGGAAACCCTCTCTTGGAAAAAAAAAGAAAGAAAACAGAAAGAAAGAAAGAAAGAAAGAAAGAAAGAAAGAAAGAAAGGAAGGAAGGAAGGAAGGAAGGAAGGAAGGAAGGAAGGAAGGAAGGAAGGAAGGGAGAGAGAAAGAAAGAGAGAACAAATGAGATAAACTCCCAGGTGCCCCCCAGTTCTTGATAACTGTGAATGTCTACAACTAACTATGGTCTAATATGTTAATGGTAGATTCTAAGCCACTAACAATTCTGGATATCAAATAACTTTGAAAAAACTAAGTCATTATAAGTTCTGAATCTTGACATTAATATAAAGTTCTGTTGCCTGGATTTGCAGCAATCATCAGCGGTGGGCCATGATATCTATGATAGGGGAATGGATCCTAGATGATAGTTTTTCACATTTTTCCCCAGTATTCCTACCTTTTTCAGGAGGGGAGGGGCTCCCTGGCTGTGGGGTCATCGCCTTTGGTGCCACTACTGTGGAAGGTAGCACTGGACTCTGGTGAGCCAGGGAGGGGTCTCCTAGAGAGAGGATAGTCACATGGCATTTATGATTTTGAGGGCAGAATCTGGGGCAGTTTCAGAACTAGTTACAAATAAAAAATAATTAGTGCATCAGTGCACATCTGTTTCTAGCTTCCTGGGACAAGGCTAGAAACACAGGAAATGAATACCGGTTTCCCAACTCAAATGCACAGACTGTAAACTGCTTTTCTAGTATTTTCTACAGGTCAGTCATCAAATAGTTTTTGTATGGAATGATATATGTACTATCAGCTCAATTTTATCATACTAGTTTCTCATGGGAAAAATAAAATATCACTCAGCAGAGTCCACTTATATAGAATATCATTCAGTGAACAGGAGCTAGGGAAAAATTGCAAAGGGAAAATAACCAAGGAGCAAAACCTTTGGACCAGATGAGACTTAAAGATTCTGGACTCCAGCCTTTGGGTTCTGAAATTTTGATTACAAGGCTAGAGAGATGGCTGTCAGTGAAGTGCCTGTCATGCATGCATGTTGTAAAAATCTGGGCATGATGGCACTCATCGGCAACCCTAGTGCTGTTGGGAGGGAATGGAGACAGATAGCTTTGCAGAGGTCACTAGTCAGCAACTTGCCAATCAGTGTGTGTTTGGTTTAGTGAGAAACACTGTTTTAAAAAATAAGGTAGAGTGACAGAAATGGACATTCAGGATAGACCTCTGGCCTTCACATGCATGGGTACATTGTGAATGCACGCTGCACACCCACATGTATGTGTATACAAATACAACACATATGCACATACACATAAACAAGTGCACACACATCTCAAAAAGCAAAAAATACCAAACAAACAAAAACAAAAACAAAAAACTGAGGACTCAGTGGGTGAACATGCTTGCCATCAAGCCTGAAGATCTGAGTTCAAATCCCTGGGCCCAACGTGGCAGAAGAAGAGACACCTCCTGAAGATTTGACCTCCACACACAAACTGTGATGCTCTTTCCCCAAATAAATTAAATAAATAAATTTAATTTGAAAATATCCTAATTGCAGCTTCTTTCTTTCCTCCTTACCTTCTTGCCCCTATTCAGAGTAACTGTCCATCCTGGATTCCTTCACCCAAAGATGTAGGTGTTTGAGGAAACCTGAGTGTTATGGTTTGGATCTGGAATGTGGCCCCCAGTATCATGCTGTGAAGGCCAGGTCCCCAGCTTGTAGCATTCCTTCAAAGATATCAGGACTTCCTCCTTCCCTTTCCTCTGCTAAACTCATACTGAAGCTGTGGGAGAAGTATGTGTGTGGGTGGCGGGGGACTTCCCAGAAGATGGAGCAGGGCATTTCCACAGAAGTTCTTACCTTGCATTAGCTGCTGCTAGCTATGCACTAGATATGCAATGGGTGCCTGTCTGAACAGTCCTCTCCTGGAGGATTATGGTTCACTTTTTATTTTTCTAGGGAGCAGAATGGGGATTAGTATTCCTGGAAGAACCACCAAGTGCCTTCTACCCCAGGAATTCTGGCCTTCGTGCAACCATGGGTGAGTTTTTAGAAAAGTTGATCCTTACAACCTTCCCCTTTGCTCTTGAGCATTAACTGGACGCAACACTGTCGAGTAAACCAGGGATATTCTGTGTGTTAGTCTGCCCAACGTCCTGGTTCTGGCAAACAAGGACAGTATATGTTTTCCTGCAGCTCTCTGCCTTGTGAGAGATCCCACACCCTAGACCATAGCCAATCCTCTGGCTACTATCATGCCAAAACAAACATTGCTGGTCATAATAGTTAACATGTATCAGCTTCCACTTAACTCTTCATACCACGGTAGTCACCAGGTTCATTTTCTGGTGACCAAGCAGAGTTCTAAGGAGCTAAGGGATGTGCCTAAGGACACAAAATGGGTACATGGCAGAGCTAGGATAAGAACCGAGATCGGGTGACAGAACCCAGTGCCCGTGTATTCCCCACCCCAGGAGGGGTTGCTTTGTGTCCCACTGGTTTAGTTAGCCCCAGATCGCAGCACGGATTTCCTTGGCTCCCACAGATCCCACTCTTCATCTCTCCTCTCTGTTCAGCCTTGACAGGAGGCAAGGGGACAGTGTGGGGACCCAGTACTTACTGATGCACTTGAGGTTAGGAGTTGTCCAGTGGGCACTGTTTGTGTTCTTGTTTATCACACACTCAGTCAGCGTGGATGTGCCGGCTTTCCGTTTGAAACCAAAATTACAGACATACCTCTCCCTGGAGTTCACACTGTAATTCTTGACCCGGATGTTTGCATGTTCAACAGATATGGGGGTTGGACATGTGGTGCCTGGAAAGTGCATGAGGGGGAGACATGAGAAGACTGGGGTTTACTTATGGGAAGATAAGAAATAGCTTAGTCGGTAGGGCAGAGCTTCTCCCGGGGGCCCATAAGACAGATTCCAGGTCCAAACAGTTGGATGTGATGAGGAAGGACACCCACCCATCATCTACAAGTCTTCCAGGAGTCTCCTTTAAATGCCAGCCATTCAGCGCAGTTAGATACCCAATAATCACCAACACACTCTCTCCTTTACCCTCCATTGCCCATCCATCTCTAAGCTCATGATACCTCTCACAGGTATTCATCTTTTTCCACTCTGGATCAAGATTGTTTGAGGGGGGCTGGAGAGATGGCTCAGAGGTTAAGAGCACTGCCTGCTCTTCCAGAGGTCCTGAGATCAATTCCCAGCACCACATGGTGGCTACAACCATCTGTAATGACATCCTTCTTCTGGCATATAGGCATACACGCTGGCAGAACATTGTATGCATAATAAATAAATAAATAATTAAAAAAAAGATTGTTTGAGGGATGTCACATTGTTGTATTTGATCCATAGTCTCCAGATTGGTGTCCCTGTATCCCACTGCCAGCCATCAGCATAATTCTTAGCCGAGCATCCTTAACAACCTTACTCTTCCTAGGCAGCCTGCTACTCTCACAGTAAAACCCCAAATACCTAAGAAGCCTGTAAGGTTTTCCCAGAATCATTGTCTGTGTCTAAGTGTTTTACCTGAATGTTTGTATGTGCACTACATGTGTGCATGATGCCCGTGAAGGTCAGAGGAGGATGTTGGGTCCCATCTAGAGTTAGAGATGGTTGTGAGCCACGACATGGATGCTGGGAACCGAACCAGGGTCCTCTCCAAGAGCAAAGTGCTGCTACCTGCTGAGCCATTGCTCCACCCACCTTGTTCTTCCCTCTTTATCTCCCCCTGGTCTCTGGATGCACATTGCTCACCCAACTTCTTTTTAGAACACCTTTACTTAAGTCCAACTAGTTTTAATTTGATGTTTACTTAAGTCCAATTAGTTTTAATTTGATATGGCTTGACTGGGAATCCACCTATTTTTTCAGGGTCTCTGCTTTCTCTGTCGTTTTCAGACTAAGGGATTGTTATCAACAAGCTGTTTCACATCTTCTAAGTCTTGAAGTGTTTTCCTCTAGGATTCCTTCAACTCTCGGCGTTCATTGCACACGTAGAAATGAAACGTTTGGGACTTATCACTTGAGAGGCTTTAAAATGGAGAGCACGCTAGCAATAATTAAAATGTACTCATCAGGGCTGGAGAGATGGCTCAGTGATTGAGAGCACTGGCTGCTCTTCCAGAGGACCTGGGTTAAATTCCCAGCACCCACATGGCAGCTCACAACTGTCTGTAACTTCAGTTCCAGGGCTTCTTGCACCCTCACACAGACATACATGTAGGCAAAACACCAATGCATATAAAATAAAGATAAATAAATTGTTTTTAAAAAATGTAGTCATCAATGGCTGTCTCCTGATAGAAAGGTAGTTGTTCAGTCCACGGAGACTGGATATCTCAGCAGCTCATTCTGGTCCTGGAGTCCCAGAGATCTGCCAGTCTTCAGTCTACATTGGAATCCTGAAGAATTGGGTTTTAATACCAGCAAAGGAATGCCTCAGGAATAGAATAGACAAACTTGCCAGTCAGAGTGAGGGCAAGCTGACAAAAAAGCAGAAGCTTCCTTCTTCCATGTCCTTTTATGTGGGCTACCACCAGAAGGTGTGGCTCAGATGATCCAACTAAGAAAATCCTTCCCAGGTGTGCCCAGCTGCTTGGATTTTAGTTGATTACAGATATAATCAAGCTGACTCTATCATAAGTCCACATCTTGTCAACTTGACACACAATCTCATCTCCTCACATCATGCTTAATTTCCAAATGAAAAAAATAACTAGATCATAATTCCACTTAACACTATACGACTATCCTACATACAGCTGTACATGCATTATATAGTTTAGAATAGGTGGTGATATCCCTTGACTGATGTCCCAGGTTACAGAATCACAAGCTAAATAAATTTTGACTCTATAAACCAGCAAGTCTCAGGTATTCTATTATGCAACAGAAAATTAACTGTGACTAGGACCTCTGAGGATTCCTTCTCCTCTTCCTCCTCTTCATCTTCTTCAGTGCTATGGATCAAACTCAGGACCTTGGACATGCTAGACAAGCACTCTACCAGGGTTCTTCTCGAAGGAAACTCTAAGAGCCAATGACAGCTCAGGCCAAGATTACCAGTTGGTGAGGACATTTTCCTCTGGTTATTTCTCTAGTTGTGGTTTTCATAATGCTGACCTTCCATCCTTTTTTATTAATTACTTATTCACACCTTTTAGAGTTCCTGCTTCCATGCCAGGGTCCATCCAGTGTTGTTATTTGCAAGTGCACAGTGTCCATTTGTTCTGTATTTGGTGTTTTAGCTGTAGCTTTGTTTCCCAAGGTAAGCTCACTCACCATTGCCATGTGGAATCACTGCTCTGCTGTCTCCTGCCTCTTGTCACTTTGGGTCCTCGTTTTCAGTGATGCTTAGGAGTTATGTGTATTAAACCTACCTAAAGAACTTGTTAAAACTAGCTGGCTCCAACCCAGAGCCACTGAGCTGGTAGGTCTGTCTGAGGCAGAGCCCAGGAATCTATATTTCCAAGTGTCAGATGGTGCAGGCCCTGTAGGTCTAGGAACCATACTTTGGGAACTGCTGCTCTGTCTACCAGTGCAGCAGAATAAATGGCACGTCATTTACAACCCACTGGTGTGAACAGCAGCCTGTTCACACCGTTTTCAGACCATGGCATGGTATAAATTCCATTGAAGAGGATTACTTTTACACATTCATCTTTATATGATCTTCTAAATTTCTATTCTAAGGCTTTACCTAAAAATTACATTTATTTATTTACGTGTGTGTGTGTGTGTGTGTGTGTGTGTGCGCGCGCGCGCGTGCGCTCACATGCACGCACAGCTTGGAAGTTCCATGTGTTTAGCTCAATGTTTCCAAACTTTTAAATCTGCACCTGTGGTACTTTGCTATATGTTACATTGCTTGGAAAGTACTTAGGGATGGAGTAATGGTGTGGGGTGGGGAGGAGCAATCATAAAAATCAATAACCTTAAGAACATTTGGCAGCAGACCAGAATGAAGAGTCCAGTGAAAAATACTAGGCCTGATCTTTGATAAAACGTTCCCTCCTGCTGAGAAAGCCTGAACTATGCTTGGACTTTTGGACCTCTGAGAGTGCTATTACATCATTTGCAGATGGACAGTCTCTAGCCACAGATCAGTATCTCCAGGGACTTGTGTCTTCCCCAGGGGAAAAGGCTAGAGAAAAGGCATCTAGCTGAACTACCCTTCTCTTGTTTGCCTCAAGCCTGCTCCTTAATGCCAGAGTCCTGTGAGATCACAGAGTCTGTTTTCCTCCCCCAGAGAACTGGCAGGCCCCACCATGGGTCATTCTGAAACCTTGGAGGTGAAGGAGCCTAAGAAGCCCTGCCTTGCACAGGACATGTCCTGCCTGTGCAATTACAGAGGTAACAAATTGGGCATGGAACACCCTTTTTCTGAAGGCTAATTCTGCTGTAAGTTCGGCTTGGTCCTTCTACACATCTGGAGTGCTTTTGCTCCTGGAACATGGTGTACAGAGTGTAGTAGATAGACCAGATGGACACAGCTGGGACTGATAGATGTTGCTGTCTAATTGCAATTGCTGAAAAAGTGCCACCATGAAAAAGTTCAAGGATGAGCAAGGATTAGCCAGATGAGTAAGGGAAAAACAGGGCAAGCAGTCCAATCTGGTCAACAAGGACCAGTGCATTTCCACAATGTTCCTGTGAGAAGACTCAGTCATTGTGGCCCTGCAGAACATGCTGGCAAGTGGGGGAATCTCCTTCCACTCTCAGAACCTTGTGAAGACCTGCCTGATGTGATGGGAGTTTAAAAAAACAAAGTTGATGCTGAAAAGATGGCTCAGTGTTTAAGAGTAAATGCTGCTCTTCCAGAGGGCCTGAGTTTGGTTCCCAGCACCCACATCAGGTGGCTCATGACTACCTGTGACTCCAGCTCCAGGGGATCTGCCACATCTTCAGGCCCTCTTGGATACCTACACAACACATGGCAGACACTCACATAGACATGGACATACACACAAATAAAAAATAAATACTAAAAAGGTGAAGAGATGAGTGAATGATGAAAACAGAACGCTTAATAGAGGAGTGAACGTGGAGCTAGTTAGTGTACTCATCCCACGTCTGATGATGCTTCCACATCCTTTCCTCTGTCCTCAGCATGGCCTGCATCCAAGCCCTGTATTAAAGCGAGGTACAGTGATGCATGCCTGTGATCCCAGCACTCAGGAGGTAGAAACAGGAGAACCAGAAATTCAAGGACACCCTCAGCTAGCCTGGGCTACATGAGACTGTCTCAAACTTTTTCCCCCAAGAGCTCACCACTGTAGTTTTCTGAGCAGGTGCTATTTATTTCTCAGAACATTCCTCCCAAAATCTAAATTGACATTTCCAAACCTTCCTTTTTGCTAAAAGTTTTTTTTTTAACATTTATTTACTCCGTGTGTGTGTGTGTGTGTGTGTGTGTGTGTGTGTGTGTGTGTGTGTGTGTCTGCATGGCCGCATTTATGCCATGGCATTTGTGTGATCAGAGGACAACCTGCAGAAATCAGTTCTGTCCTTCCATCATGTGGGCCCTAGGGATCAAAGTCAGGTGAGCTTTGTCATAGCGACCTTTCCTTCCTTGACAGCTAAGCTCTCACACATATCTCTCAGTGCAGGTAGATATCCAGTGGTATTTTCATAGGATCCTGAGCCAGGACCAAGTGTGTGCTTGTGTGTGTCTCCACTCTATTGCTTCATCTGTCTATCAACTTGTCATTCCCTTCTCATAACAAGTCTTGAACTGTGTGTGCAAATCTTTGTTAATTACCTTTAAGGTTGACTCTTCCATTCAGTGCCTTTTTACTGAATTATAGACTTAGCACACCAGTTTTTTGCTGAAATCCCCACTGGAAAGGTGTTATAACTGTAGGTCAGCTCAGGGAACAACTGATATCTGCTGTGGAGTAATGCTTTTGTACACTGGTTTAATAACATGCTGATTGGCTAATAAGCCAGGCAGGAAGTATAGGTGGGATAAGCAGACAAGGAGAATTCTGGGAAGAGGAAGGCTGAGGCAGGAGACACCATCCATCCATCCATCCAAGGAGCAGCACGTAATGGCACACAGGTAAAGCCATAGAACATGTGGCAACATATAGATTAACAAAAATGGGCTGAGTTTAAATGTAAGAGCTAGTCAGTGGTAGGCCTGAGCTAATGGCTGAGCAGTTTTAATTAATATAAGCCTCTGTGTGTTTACTTGAGTTTGAGCAGCTGCAGACTGGGCGGGACACAGGAAAACTTCCAGCTACAATAGTTATAGGCTAATTTAAGATATAAAAGCTAGCTAGCAAGAAGCTTGAGCCATAGGCCATACAGTCTGTAAACAATATAAGCCTCTGTGTGTTTACTTGGGTCTGAGCAGCTGCAGACTGGGCAGGACACAGGAAAACTTCCAGCTACAATAGTTATAGGCTAATTTAAGATATAAAAGCTAGCTAGCAAGAAGCTTGAGCCATAGACCGTACAGTTTATAAACAATATAAGCCTCTGTGTGTTTACTTGGGTCTGAGTGGTTGCAGGACCAGGTGGGACATAGGAATTTTATAAGTGGCTGTGGGACCTTGGTGCTGGGTGAGCACAGAAAAACCTTCAGCTACAGATATCTAAGTCATGTTAAGTCTTCTCAAAACCCAAACATACTGTCTGCCTTGATTTAAGTCTTTTATGATTTCTATAAGAAGTGTTTTATAAGCTGGGCAGTGGTAGTGCACGCCTTTAATCCCAGCACTCAGGAGGCAGAGGCAGGCAGATCTTTGTGAGTTCAAGGCCAGCCTGGTCTACAGAGTGAGATCCAGGAAAGGTACAAAGCTACACAGAGAAACCCAGTCTTGAAAAAACAAAAAAACAAAAAAAGAAGTGTTTTATAGTACTTTAAATTTTCTGCTGGTGTGTGTGTGTGTGTGTGTGTGTGTGTGTGTGTGTATGTGTGTATAAGTCAGAGAACAACTTGCAGGAATTTTCCCCCTCCACCATGGGGTTTTTGGTTTGGGGATTCAAACAAAGGTCATCAGGCTTAACAATAAGTAACTTTACCAGATAAGCCATCTCACCTTGAGCATTCAGCATGCTAGCCTTGTATATCATTTGTCAGATGTACTAAGGGTTTAACTTTTTTTTTTAATTTTTATTTTTTTTGAGACAGGGTTTCTCTGTGTAGCTTTGCACCTTTCCTGGAACTCACTTGGTAGCCCAGGCTGGCCTCGAAGTCACAGAGATTCACCTGGCTCTGCCTCCTGAGTGCTGGGATTAAAGGCGTGCGCCACCACCGCCCGGCTAAGGGCTTAACTTTTTTAAAAGTATTTTTTAAACTTATTCTTTGCTAATTTCATGCATGTATACAATGTTTTGATAATAGCTACTCCCCAGTTGCCCCTTATCTCCTTCACAGTCCCTCTATCCCCTTTTCTTTGAACAAGTCTTCCTTTTACGTTCATGTCTTTCTAAAGTACACACTGTGCTGGATAGTGTCATGGCAGCTTGACCCAAGCTAGAGTCATCTGAGAGGAGGGAGCCTCAAATGAGAAAATGTCTCCATTAGATCAGGATGTAGGCAAGCCTGTAGAGCATTTTCTTAATGATTGATGGAGGTGGGCCCAGCCCATTATGGGTGGAGCCATCCCTGATTTAGTGGTCCTAGATTCTATAAGAAAGCAGGTTGAGCAAGCCATGAGGGGCAAGCCAGTAAGGAACACTCCTCCATGGCCTCTGTATCAGCTCCTGCTTCCAGGTTCCTGTCCTGCTTGAGATCCTGTCTTGAATTCCTTTGATAATGCACTGTGATATGGAAGCATAAGCCAAATAAACCCTTTCCTCCTCAACTTGCTTTTTGGTCATAGTGTTTCATCACAGCATTAGAAACCCTAACTAAGACATACATAATTTTTTTAAAAAGTGGGCTTTGTTGTTTTTGTTTTGTTTTCATTATTTTTTTTATGTGTATGGTATTTTTGCCTGCATGAATGTCTGCTCACTATATGATTGACCAGTGCCTGCAGGGCCAGAAGAGGGTGACAGATACCCTGGAACTGGGGTTATAGTGGTTGTGAACCTGGGTCTTCTGGAAGAGCAGCCTCTGCTTTTATCTGCTGAGCCATGACACACAGAGTTTTAGTACAGTTGCTTGTATGAACTTGGGTTTGGAATTATTTACTGGAGAATGGGCAACTTATCAGTGGCTACAGCAGTGAATAGAAATGAGTCTCCCTCTATTAGGAGCCATGAACTCAGGTTGGGCTAGGGCCTCACAAGTTCTGGATTTAATATTGTTGATGCCAAAGAAAATAACATTGAAAATTTTATTTCCTAGTGGTTTTTTTTGGTTATCATTTTGCAAGTTGATTTACAAAAATATAGACTTGGTATTGTGCAGTCTCTCTGAACTCACTTACCTTAATAAATTCTATAGGTCCTGTGGGATTTCCTGTGGACATGATCAGGCCATGACTCACTTGAACATATTTCATGATTCTATTTTATCTCCTCTATTGTCTTACTAATAAAATCATTATTGCATTATATTTTTAATTAATTTTTTTATTGATTGGGGGTTTAGTTTGGGACATGATCTCACTATGTAGCCCAGGCTGGCCTAGAACTCTCTATGTAGCCCAGCCTTCCCTCAGACTCAGCAATTCTCCTCCTCAGTCTTGCAATTGCTGAGATTACAATCATAAACCACTATACCTTGTTTCAGTATTGCATTGTTTTAGAGGTTGCTTTAGGGTAACACTGTTTCCCTCAAGTGATACTATATTACCTCACACATATAGCAAAAGAACCTTAAACAAGGCTGGAGAGATTGCTCAGCCAGTAGGAGCTCTTGATGTCCAAGTGTGATGATCTGAGTTCAAATCCCCAACACTCAAGTAAGAAAGTTAGATGTGGTTGAATGCATGTGTAACCCCAGAACCAGGTGTGGGGAGACAAGTGTATCTCTGTTAGCCTAGCTTCAGGTTCAGTAAGGGACCCTATCACAAAGGAATAAGACAGAATTATAGAACAGGACATCAAACGTTCCCCTTTAACAAACACATACACAGTATACCCTCTACCGCCACCACCCCCCACAAAACCTTAAAACTATTCTCCATATACCCTTTCCCAACCTTTGTGTTATTGTTATCACGTATTTTGCTTTTACATACACTGTACATACACCAATGCATGATTATTTTTGCTTTGAACAACAAAATTGTCTTTTACCAACCATCACTTTAAAGAGAGTTTTATGTTATACTAATCATTTCTGGGTGTTTGTATAAAGAGGGCTTTGCATTATCTATTTTGTCTTTTTTTCTAAAAAGGGAAGTCTGTCTTGGGTCTTTCCATGATGAATGATCCTCAGAGATAAACCTAAAAATAGCTGATATTTTTAATGCATAAGAATATCAAAATACTGCAGCCAACCCAAACAGCCAAGTGGTGGTAAGTTACTTATTTTACAAAGCTAGATGGTCTTGAAATTACATTAGAAGCAATGTATTTTATTGTTTGAAAACTTTTCATTTCCTTGAGCCTTAATTACATCTTTAACACTATAATGATACTACAGTCTTTCTCTCTATATTCATATATATCCATATATATCTTAGATATCAAATGTAAGTCTACAGCCATACCATACTGAACTTGATAGGTTGGTACTTGGATGGGAGATATCTAGTGTAAGCAAGTCTCATCTTGTCTGCTAGATCATAAGCTCCATGAAGATGGTACATGTATTTCACAGTTCCCTGGTACTCCTTTCCCAATTCTAAGCCCCATATACATATACCCATATACAGTAGGCATTTCTAAGTTGGGGACTTATGAATAATATAGTGGATGAAGTTATGGAACCTGGAGCTAACTTACAGTTGTGCTACTTTGAAAGTTCTCACATAGCCAGTCCTAATGATCATTTGCATGAAGCACAGGACTACACCTCTTTCTGGTTCCCAGAACCTGTGGATCAGGCTTCTTTATCAAGTTGGTTTATAGCGTCTAAGATGGGCAAGGAGCCCTGACCTACTCTTGGATCTGGAGTTCAAGAGTTGTCAGGTTAGCACGCCTCTCATTCTTTAAGTGGAGTCAGAATCCATCACAGCATTTTCTTCCCTTAGTCTCCCATTTGAACACTGTGATAGGTGCTAAGGTACCAAGAAGAGAAAATGTAGCTCTGGCCCTCTAGAAGCTCACCCTGCATCAGACATGCCCAAACAGTCAGGACAGCTAGGCTTCCAGTAACCTATTTTTCTTCCTGGCTTAAGTGCCAGCCAACCCAAGATACTTCCTCATGGTGCAATAAGTACAGGCTGTACTCAACTCATTGCCCCGAACTCATGCACGCTTCTTCGTCCCTCTGTTTCATTAACTAGGTTTCCTGATCCACTCGGAGAGGCAGGAGGCCGGGTGGTTAAAGTTGTAGCTCAAATGACAGGAAAAGAACGAGACGTGTTCCACACTGTTTGGACTTGGGAAGACAGCTCTTGCTCCGGTCTCCCATAGACACTGCTCTGCTTGAGAATTACTTCACCACTCCCTGAACTATTGCAGAAGCCTCGTCTCACCTGCAGCCTCCAGGCTCTCCTGACTACAGTTTTGCTCTCCACCCTCTTAGAGCACCTGTCCACTGTGCAGCCCTAGCAACATATTTCCTCCTCAGACCTCCAGTCCCCTACCATATTGCTCAAAGAGTATCCAGTCCTTCAAGGAGAAAGCCTTCCACTAACATCTACTGCCATATGTGATGATTGACACCAAAGTGATTCCTAGAACACATGTGAAGGGATTGTAGAAGAAAGAGAATCACCAGGTCCAGGCATTGTGGTGCACACCTTTAATCCCAGCACTTGGGAGGCAGATCTCTGGCAAAGCGAGCCTGGTCTACTTGTAGAGTTCTAGGCTAGCCAGTGCTACATAATAATACCCTGTCTCAAGGAAAGAAAAAGAGGAGGAAGAAAAAGAGGGTATATCATCTCCCAACATGTTACCTCTTAAATAGTGCTGGTTTTGAGCTGTTAGAGGACATTAGACATGCTGAGACAACCCAAATGCCCAACAATCAAGAGGCAACTAAAGCTCAACCACATCTCTAACAATAAATAACTGTTTTGCTGGGTATGGTGGCACACAAATTCCTGTAATCCCAGCACTTGGGATGCTGAGGCAAGAGAGTAGTGAGTCATTCCTCACCTTTTGCCTTCTCTCTCTCTCTCTCTCTCTCTCTCTCTCACACACACACACACACACACACACACACACACACACACACACACAGAGTTTTTCCACCTCTGACCTTCTGGGTTCTCGCATCCTTGCCTCTCATCCCACCCTATTCTGCTGGTCATCCTGCTCACATGAGTTCAGGTCCTCAAATCTGAGTGGCGAATGTTTTTGCCCCCTAAACCATCTCCTCAGTAGCCACCCTTTTATTTCTTTCTTTATTTTTGTCTTTTAGATCTTACCATGTAACAGAGACTGGCCTTGAACTAGAGATCCTCCTGCCTCAGCCTTAGAAGTGCTTGGAATTATAAGGAAGCATGGCCCACCAGATTTGGTGGGAATTTACTGTTGATTCAAGTTATAACATGAATAAAACCTTAGAATAATTACTGAGCTAAAGAAGCCATACAAGAAAGAGCACATGCCGTGTAACTCCATTTATATAAAATTCTAGAAAGTGCAGCAAATCTGTAGGGAAAAGATAAGCCATTGCAGACTTGGGCAGAAGATAAGGATTATGGAGGACATAGGGAACTTGGCAGTAATGGGCATGTACCTGTCTTGATTGTGGTGATAGTTTCAAGAGTGTACACTTTTATCTTGAAACTTACCAAACTGTACAACTTAAATATATGCAGTTTACTGGAGTCAGTTATGACCCAATATGGCTGTTCTTAAAACTACAATTCAGGTGCAAGAGTGAGGCTGTGTGGGCAGCGCCTGAGTTGGCAAAAGGCCTTCCTCAGGCAACCGGGAGGTGCTTCCTCAAGGCTGAGCAAGACTAAAACTACATTCACTTTCAGACTATTTGAAGTAGCTTCAGGCTATTTCTGGCAGCTCAGGAACATTCTTTGCTATCCAGTTAAAGGGAATTTACCAACACAACCCAGCTTAAAAGATGGAGGGTGGGGTCCCAAGAATAACAGCCTTGGGAAAATGAAACCCCATAACACCCCTACAGAGCCAACCCCAGGAGCAAGTGTGAGTGGGATGGCTATGACCAAGTCCCAAGGAGACTGGGTTGGTTGCCCATCACTGGGAAATCTTGCTTTAAAACACACTTGGGGATAAGCAGTTGCTAACACAGGGAAGTCCATGGATGACCTTCAGTGAGTGAGGCCTCGGTCCCCAAATCATGCGCACATTTTGCAAACATGTGCTTTCACGTAATTTCTGTACAGAGAGTACATAGATCTTTATCAGTCTCTGAAGAATTTCATGATTATAAAAAGATGAAGCATCCCGGGCCAGGACATTGCTGGACCCATCTATTCTTTCTCCTTCCTTCTAGACTTTTAGGAACCAAACTAGGGTCTCACTCATTCTTCCCGATGAGTCACACGTTCTGGAACATATAACACCCCCTCTTTCCTGGGAGCACAGACCATCCCAGCCCCGAACTTCCTGAGCCCTTGAGTACTGGGAGTTGTTTCCCAACGCTCAGATGTGCAACCTGCCCCGCACGTTTTCTTCCACCCGCGGCTCGGTCCTTTGCCCAATGCCTTCCATCTAATTTACTTTGATCTGAAAGCCGTGAGGGGTGGTTTTTCCTGGAGCCCCTGCTGGAACCCCACACCGCGCGACACCCCATAGCTGCGCGTGTGGGCTGGCAGAGGCACAGTCACACATGTCTCCAAGTTCCCTAACTCTTGTCGAGCTTGTCAGACCTGCTCTCCTCCCTAAGTCTGGGAAACATCAGTGGGGTCGCTCTACTCGGGAGCCAGCCTGCAGCAGGGTAAGGGGATCTTACCTGCGCGCTCCCCGGCTGCCTCCACGTGTCCTGACCCCCCCCCCCCACCAACCCCCACGCCCCGCCGTGATCCTCTCTAGCTGGACTCCTTGCTCAGTCCCGTGAAGTCGTGACCCCCACAGGTCAAGTTCAGCTGGGTGTTCGAGTCCCCCCTCCATTCCCCTGTTCTGGCTCACGGTGCTCCCTACCCGGCGTCACCCGCAGCGGGAGCAACAGCAGCAGCAGTAGCAGCAACACCTGGAGGGCGTGGACTCCACAGCCCCGGAGCTGCGGCGAAGCCATGGCTGATTGTCCCTCAGAGTGACCCCACCGGGACGCAAGGCTGGGGTCTCTGGGAGGTGGCAAGTTCAGCTCCAGGACCAGCCGGCAGCCTGGAGCATTCGCTTTCGCTTTTGTTTTAGCCCCCGGGGTTGCAAAGAGGTGCAAAGTGGTGACAGATCTGTGACTCAGCATCCCCACCCCTGCTTGGAAGAAGCCCCGGCGGCCCACAGTGGCATCCCCTCCTCAGTGAGGCTGTTCTTGTCCCACGAAGTGCGGGGTCCTCACCTGTACAAGCCAGTGATCTCCCTTTTCGCTCCTTAATGTTGTCTTCACTGAAGACGCAAACTCCTTTGGGTCCACTCTTCAGCTTTGTGAGCACACCTAACTTCAGCCTTGTTCCCTCGTCACCTGCCCTGGCTGCTGGACCTCGGTAATTTGGGTTGCAAGTTTCAGAGTTTCTCTCCAGGTAGCCCTGAGAAGAACTGTCCACGCTTTGCGTCCCTGGACGACTGCGGAGGTGTCGCCCCAGTGCGGCCGCTCTGAGCAGATGGATTCTACACCCAGGTCACTTTCTCCGTGTATTATGGCCCCAATAAAGGAACACAGTCCTGGCTACCTGCCTGCAGTGGTGCTGGCAGTGACTAACACCTGCCCAGGCCCAGGACACTGCTTTATTCCAGCTGCGCCTTTTCAACTCAAGAAAACGCCAAGTGTTCCAGCTGGGTGAAGGGGCGTTGAAGGAAAGGAAGGAGGAGAAGGAGTAGGAAAAGAAGAAGAAGGAAAGAGGAAGGGAAGGAGAAGGAGGAAGGAAGGTAAATTAGTCATCTCTGTATTTCACATGTAATTTCTTTAGACAATAGACAACTTTTCAGAGCCTAAGAAAACCTCTCTTAGGGGTTGAGGATTTAGCTCAGTGGTAGAGCGCTTGCTTAGCAAGCACAAGGACTTGGGTTCGGTCCCCAGCTCCAGAAAATTAAAAAAATTAAAAGAAAACCTCTCTTAAATGTGTGTGTGTGTGTGTGTGTGTGTGTGTGTGTGTGTGTGTGCGCGCGCGCGCGCGCGCGCGCGCTCAGTCAGAAATGCCCCCATCTAGATGTAGATGTGATAGGAAGACAGACACACCTGAGTTTCAGCCTGTAGCTCCTTAATTAAATTAAAATGAAGCTATTGAAAGAATGCAGGAAGAATTTTTGTTTGGGAAAATGTAGTCATTTGTGATTGAAGTAATCAATCCTCTAGGCACAATAGGAAAAGGTGAACATTCTATACTTGCCCCCACTTCCCTAAAAAGTTTTAAGATTGGCACAAGAAATATGCAATATGCCCAATAAAAATTCAGAGAGTGCTGTGGATGTCTTTCTGTACGCTGTGAATATATGGTGTTTCCGTTGGTTAGTAAAGAAAGCTATTTTGGCCTATGGCAAGAAATCTTACAGCCAGGCAGGAAATCCAAGTAGAGATTCAGGGGGAAAAGAGGGCGGAGTAGGGGAGACATCAGCTGCTGCCCAAGGAGCAGCAAGATGCCAGTAGACCAGTAATGCCACAGCCATGAGGCAACTTACAGATTAATAGACATGAGTAAGTTATAAGAGGTAGCTAGCAAGAAGCTTGAGCCATAGGCCATCCAGTTCGTAATTAATATAAGCCTCTGAGTGATTATAAGTGGCTATGGAACTGATGGAACTGGAGAAACTTCTAGCTACAGGAGAGAGGATCACCTTCCAATCTCTTATAATCAATGAAAGAGCTAGAGAGATGGCTCAGTGGTTAAGAGTTCTGGATGCTCTTTCAAAGGACTTCGGTTCGGTTCCCAGCACCCACATAGGGTTCATCACTATCTATAATTACAGTTTCAGGGGATCTCTCTCTTTTGGCCTCCCCAGGCACTGCATACACAGGGTGCACAGACATACATATATAGTCAAAACGCTCATACACCTAAAATACAATGTGAAAAATTTAAGTACAATGAATGCCAACATTTAGTGTACTTCAAACTTATAAACACTTCTTTTATGATGGACATTTTCAAATATCAAAAACAAGGAGTAGCCAGGCATGGTGGTGCAAACACCTGGAGTCCCAGCACACGAGAGGTGGAAGCAGAAGGATCAGAAGCCAGCCTTGTTACACAACAACTTCATTGCTAGCTTGGGTGGTCACATGAGAGTCTGTGAGTGATGTGTGGGGGACAGGAACATAAATAGCATCCTAGTGTCCCCCTCTGCCACCTGAGAAGTATCCTTAGTCTTCTAAAACCAAACTGGGATTTGTGGCTTCCATGCAGAAGAGAGTGTCACAACTGAGCAATACGGTACAGAGTCAGGCTATAGTAAAGTTGTTTTTAATGCAAGCTTCAAAAGAGGGTTCAAAGAAAGAGGAGCTTAGAAAGATAAAAAGCACACCCTAAGAGGGCGTCTCACTTCACTGCTTTTACAATCATCACAAAGAGAATTTTGTTGGATGTGGAAGTTATTTTCTTCAAAAAGAGGCAGAGGAACCCATGGAAAAGTAAAGGTTTAGATTATAGAAAGGTAGGGCACCTTTATGGCACAAAGGTAACAGTCTTCCTGAGATTTCCCCACAACGTCCAGAGGAAGGAATGAGACTCTACCCCAGCTCACACACACTCAAGCCTTAAGTCAGGTTCACTGTTACTTTAATATAAAATATCTACGTATGAAAGGAATGATATTCCTATGTTGGCAGCATTTACAGAAAATGTTGATTGTGTTGGAATTCTTGCTTCTTAGATGGTAAAAGCTTTAACTAGATTCTTGAGTGAGGGGCTCCTTCTTCTCATGTTCATATATATATATATATATATATATGTGTGTGTGTGTGTGTGTGTGTGTATGTATATGTGTGTATGTATGTATATGTGTGTGTATATATATATATATATATATATATATATATATATATATATATATATAGAGAGAGAGAGAGAGAGAGAGAGAGAGAGAGAGTCTTTCTAGCCTGTCTCAAGCCTCTGTCTAAAAAAAAACTAAGATGCCAGGGACAACATATAAGATGGCTGATGTGCTGCCAGCAAAGATTGAAAAAAAGGGGACCCAAGATTGTGGATCTTCTGTTTAGCATGACTCTAGAAGGCTAAGGCAAATATGCCAGTCATGGGGCTTGGTATTTGCAAAGGGCTAAAAAAAGTTAGGTGGCTGCAGGAGTCTTGGGGTCAAAGCAGGCTGTATAAAAGAAATAGCTGTCTCATACATTGACCACTGTTCTTATTTTTACCTTTTTTGCAAAATTGCATGTTGCTAGCCCCTGGGTCAAGTGCTCAAAAAATTATATAATCATTAATAATAAAAATAAAATGCTTTGGTGTTAAGTCTAAATTAGTTCCTGTGTTAAATAAAAAATAATTAAAAAATATATTTTCTAAAAATAACCTTTAAAATCATAAAAACATTTTGTATTAAATAATTTCCCCTTTTTTTCTGTTCCCCCTTTACTGGTAATAATAAAAAACTAAGGTTACCAGGGCAAAAGCAAAAGCTAAAAAAAGCTTAAAAAAAAAAAAAACTGTAGCAAAAAAGCTACTTAGCAGCTGCAAAAGCCCAAAGTAACCTGTCAGCTTGCACAAGCACTATCTTTAAGTCGTTACTGTGCCTTCCAGGTATCCCATCCTTCAAACCCCCAAAACCTGCTAAGGCTGGTCCCTGGCATGTGGGGCTTTAAAAAAATTAAAGGGTAAGTAAGTGATAGGAATTGGTGCTGTGAAGGAACGGACACTTCCGGGCGCCCTGCGCCTAGAAACCCGGGAACCGGGGACAGAAACTCTGTGCTGCACAAACCGGGAACTCTGCTCCGTTCGTGACAGATCACTCTCCATTTGCCTGGTTGCACAAATCCGCATGCAACACCGCTGCTCTGATTGGTGAGTTATCCCCTTTTCGGCTACGGTCAGCCCCTATCGCAGGCCCAAATTTCCAGCCACCTCCCACCTCTGCAGCTTGAGATATTTTTCGAGATAGGACTACCACTGTCAGGTGTGTCCTGGGGCTGTGTGAAACCGACACGTTCCTCTCGCCCGAAGGGGCGGCTAGGTGCTAAGGGATCCCAGGGAGTCCTTGCTTCACACAGCCCCCCCCCCTCCTTATCAGCTAATGAGCTGATAAGGCGGCTTGTGCCTGAGATCCGTCCGGCCTCCGGGAGATCTTGGCTCCGGATCACGTTTGTTTTTTTTTTCTGCCTCTCCGCTGCAGACATGGGAAATAAGGCTTCCAACCTGATCAGTCCTTTCTCTCCCTTAGGCTGTCTTCTTGAAGCTTTACTTAAAGATTCCTAAGCTTATCCGTCTCTGTACTGAGAGATGGTCCAAGTATGCTTTAAAAAATAACAAAAAATCCCAATCTTTTACGGGAGTTATCTACTTCTGGCCAGTGAACAGGCAAATGGAAAGAGTTGCTCTTTATCTTAGCTTTCTTTCTCTCAATGTTAAACTGTCTCTTCATTCTCTCCTGCTCATGTGTTCCTAGCTATGCCTAAACTGGAAGATTCTCTATCCCTATCTCTCTCTCAATAAAGCTCTAGAAAGGAAACCATGGCTTGTGATTCTTCCGCCAACCAGCACGCACCTCCAGCTGGCTGCCGAGGGTGGTGGCCAGCCATGAGAAGCGTAGCTTTCCACGACTGATACCACCACGATTTTTCACAGTGAGTCTGATGTTCTAATGGCTGAAATCTGAGCTATATGTTTGCGACGGACAATCCCGGGGGTTGTCCTCAGGCTGTGCTGGCAATGGCAGGCACATTTTTGCTCCCGACGAGAAGGAGCAAAAATGTCGTCTGGGGTCTACCAGGTAGACCACTGCAGCACAGTCGTAGCCCTTCCCATCCCTTGACGAAGAGGATGGCGAACTTGAGCTGATTCTTAGATCTCTCTCTATCCTTTGGGGACACCCAAGATTGGAGTCTGATCCCGGTATGTTATTTTAATTTTTTATTTTTCTCTTGGCTACAGCCATGGGACAAAGAGGCAGATACATTTACCACCTACGTTAGCAGATAGGGGTGGGTACCGGTAAATCTGGCTGCTTAACAGCTTTGCGGTACCAGTAAACCTGACCGCATAACAGTGTGGCAGATACTTCAGCCAGCAAACGGGAAAATAAGAGTTGCTTCATCTCTAAGCTTTCTGCTAAAGCTCTAAACCCCCCTTTTTTTTCTTTCCCACTTCTGCGTCAGCCACGGTAACTTTTCTGTCTGACTTCCACGCCAGCGGTGGGCGGGCTCAAATGCGCGAGCTTGGGAGGTTTCTAAGACTCGCCCCAACTCACCTTAACTCCACCCACTCATTCTCAATCTGCCTTGAGAAGCACAGATGGGTCTAAAAGCAGCTGAGATCTAAACAATTAAGTTTACAATAATCAGGATGGCTCCTAAGCCAAAAAAAAACAAAACAAAAAAACAAAAACAAAACAAAACAAAACAAAACAAACAAAACAGCTTATAGCCTCAGGCAAGTCTTCCAAAAGGATCAGTTTATAGTCTGCCTACTAGCAGATCTTCCAAAAGCTGTCCCTAAGCCACCAATCATCAGGAAAAAATTCAGGACACAGAGTAAAAGACGTCTCTTGTTCCCGGCTAAAAGTTGAGTATCTGGAGAGCAAGGCTCCTGACCCCATGGGCAGAAGAGTCATCTGTGGCATTTAAGGTGTGCCAGGGAAGAGATAAAAGCCCAAAAACAAAATTGCCAAGTGCTGGCACTCACTGACTCCCGAAAGCTGTTGGGTCCCTGTTTTAAGTGAAAAAGGCCACGGGCTAGCAAATGCCCTGCTAGGCCATCAACAGCCTTGTTAAAGGTGCCACCTAGAAAGACAACCAGTCAGCTGACTGCCCCCAGGTGCCAAGATACATGGGTACATCAAGCTAAGACCTCCAGCAAACCTAGGCTTGGCTACAGACACAGCAGGGAACCCAGAACTCAGCAGGGAAGCGATCAGTTTCTTTCCTTCTGGACACCAGAGCCATTGACTCAGTCCTGGGAGTTTTAGCATGTCACTCCTCCTTTCTATTGTCAGGAACAGAGGACAGCCTTATTTACCTCACCAGATATAATTGTACTTTCAGAGTTACTTAATGAGAAAGATTTCCAACTAAGATAAGAGCTCATTGTCTCACTTTAAGGTTACCGCCTGTGTTTCTCATGTGCATACAGACAGAGCCATGATCTTTGCCTTGTCCCTAATTCAAAAAATAAGTTCTCTTCTACTCTCAAGCTCCAGAGGACCAGGATCCACTGCCTTGTCACCAATTCCAGAGGAATAAGGTATCACCCCTTCCTTTCCCAACTAGGGCCACACAGGGCCAGAGGCAAAAGGGACCATCAAAATATCCAGGCGGTAAGGATATAACAATCTAACACTGTTCAATACTCAGCAACTGATCACCTGTGTTTCCTAAATGCTAAATTAACAAAACAAACAGGTGCCTTAAATAAACTACCTTGAATAAGGCTTGTCTCAGATAAAAATTAAGCAGAGTACTAAAACATCACAGCCACCTTTTTAACATGTCTCCATCCGGACAGGCCAGATCTACCTCAAATAAGTGTCAACTCCAAAAATAAAATAATAATGAGTCTTTTCTCTAAGCTTTTATGTCACCAGTGTCTTGTCAGACAGAAGGTTCCCAGCCACACCATGAAGGACGGACAGCTGCAGGACAAGGCATGACAGAACTTCATCCCAGGACCAGCCGCACCATGAAGGATGGACACAGCTGCAGGACTTCATCCCAGGACTTCAGGAGCCAGCCTCCCCATCCCTTCAAGGACCAATCGATGTCCACCATTCAGCCTGAAGCAGTCTTTGAGAGAAATGGCGCCCTATACCCACTCATCCACATTTGTTTCTTTTTTTATAGAAAAGCAAGTCAGGAATGATAGGAAATCGCAGCATGTCCACATGGTTGGGCTTGCCCAGCGGACCACCTAGTCATTTCCGGTTCAAAATAGCCATTTCCGAGTCAAAAATCTCGCGTGGCTAGGACTCCGTGGCTTTACATGGTTGCGTAAAGCGTGCGGCCATGTAATCTACGTGCATGCGTGGAGTAGCCACATGAGATCCTGTACGCATGCGCAGCCCACTCTTTAAAAGGCCGGAGCCATGCACAGGTCTCTCCTCTTCTCTCCTCTCCTCACTCGTGTGTGCTTCACACAGGCCTGTCACATTCTCTTTCTATCCTATATTAATAAACAGCTCTTCTGTGGATTTGTTGTGTTCGGGACGTGTTCCTCGCGGGGTAAGAGCGCTAAATAACTAACAGTAAGTATTTTGTATTGAAACCTAGTAAAAAAAAAACCTGTTCAGAAAATCCACGGTCCCCTCAATCAAAATTAAAGCTAAAAAAGGTAAACAAAAATTATAATGGGTCAAATAGGGTCAAGTAAAAATCACATGTATAAAAAAAAATCCTTAAAAAGTTGCTTTAAAAAATTCAGTTTAAAAAAGTCTAAAAAAATTTATCATTTTCATTTGCAAAACAAGTCCTTGGTTACCCCCCAAAAAAACTTTAAATTACAAGTTATAAAAAAGGGTAAGCAATAATATCAAAAAGTGGGTAACAAAGCATTTTAAAAAACCCCTTAAATACCTATAAAAATGCCCTGCTATTTTGGTCTATAATAAAGCAGACTATAACTCAAGCAAAGCTGCCTAAACTTCCCATTTCAAGCTAATCTTCCATAATAAATAAAAAATTAATGCCTCTAACAACAACAACAACAAACCCTTCCTATGCTTCAGCTAAAAAAAACTCATAAAAATCTAAATCATTACTGTGCCTTCCAAATATTCCATCCTTCAAACCCCCAAAACTGCTAAGGCTGGCCCCCAGCACTAAAGACCAAAACCAAAGCAAAATAGGCAGAGGATGTAGTTAGTTCAGTTGGCGGAGTGTTTGTCTCGCTTGGATGGTTCCTGAGATTTTAGCCTCTATACACATAAACCTGGCGTGGTGGCACATGCTTGCAATCTTAGCACTGGGGAGCTAGAGGTGGGAGAGTCAGGAGTCAAAGGTTAACTTTAGCCACATAGAGAGCTGGAGGCCAGCCTGGGCTGCATGAGACAGATCAGAACAAGACTCAGTACCATAATTAAACTCACCTACTCATCACCCATCCAGATGGTGACCACAGGAAGTCTACTATTTCATTTCAGCAGAAACAACCCCTCCAACAGAGGCCAGCCTGAATGTCACTTCATTTCCTCTTTAAATAGCTAAGCATGTATGTAGGGATGATAAAGTAAAATGAAAACTTAGTATTTCTTAATAACATCAAGCATATTCAGGTTTTATTGAATGCATGAGAAAAATATAACGATTTCTGATCTGAGCATAATGGTACATGCCTATAATTCTAGCACTTGGGAATGGGGGCAGGAGAATCCAGAGTTCAAAGCCATCCTCCTCAGCTATGTAGTGGGTTTGAGATCAACCTGGGCTACATGAGATTCTTTCTTGCTCTACCCCCATCCTGGAAAAAGACTCCTTTCTATATTCTAATGAAGTAGAGTTTTTTTTCCTATTATTGTTTCAGAATCTTGTGGTCCTTATGGAATTATTTCAGAGAACACACAGAACACAGTGCAGAAATTAGGCAGAATTATTATAGAATAGTGTGAGTGACTCTCAAGGATGAGAGTGGACAGTGACCAAAGACACTGTTTTAGAGAAAGGCATTCTCATAGGATGAGAGCAGACAATGGCCAAAGAGGCCACTGAAGAGGAAAACATACTCCCAGGATGAATATGAGCATGGTCACAGACCACCATGGTAACATGTAGGCTTTGTACTACTTCTTAAACTTTCCAGAACACAAAACTTGCTGAGAAGTGGTTCCTGCCCAGGGGATTGGCTGGTCCACTTGACTTAACTCCCCCCCCCCCCCCCCCAGACAGAGTTTCTCTGTGTAGTAGCCCTGGCTGGTCTGGAACTTACTCTGTAGACCAGGCTGGCCTTGAACTCAGAGATCCACCTGTCCCAAGTCCTGGGATTAAAGGGGTGAGCCACTACCTCCCAGCTGACTTAACTCTTAAAGGTCTTAAAGGAGAGGACAAGGTCATGTTTTTGTCATTTACAAGTAATGTTATGATGTTTTTGGCAGTTTAAAACATAATGTTCCTGCCTAGGGCCAAGAGAAGTCTCGGATCCCATTCTTTGACCAGTAATTAAGAGGCTGAAGTTTTACTTTCCAGTTTTGCAAGCTGATGACTGTGAAAGGGGAGTCCATTCTCAGCAACTAGATGCCTGTTGCTGTATGACTTACGTCCTTAGTATTGTGACAAATGCTTTGTAAACTCCATGCTCTTATATGTACATTTTGTTCCCAGGCTTGAAATATTTTATGGCTTACAACAAGAGAAACACACTGTCTCCATTCTAGAGGCTAAAAGTCCAAAATCAAGGTGTCAGTAAGACTGAGTATCCATAGTTTAACTGCCCCTCCCCCATCATTCATCATGAAAAATAAATACTTTAGGACTAGGGAGATGGCTCACTGGGTAACATGCTTGCTGCACAAACCTGAGGAGCTGTGTTTAGATCCCTAGAACCCAAGTAAAAGCTAGGCATGATGGAATATGCCTGAAAAAGCTAACACTGGGGAACAGAGAGAGGTGAACCTCGGGCTAGCAGGCCAGCTCATCTAGCTGAAATGGTGAGCTCTGGCTTCAATGGGGAACCCTGTCTCAAATAAAGAAAATAGAAAAGAGATTGAGAGAGGACATCCTGGTACCAACCTCTGACATGTGCACAAGCAGGTGCAAGCACACATGTACACACATACACATACCCCTTAATAAGTATCTTTGTATAAATCACACCTTTTAAGGTTGAATTTAAGGTTGTTGAGACTTAATTTTCTCTTGTAGATCCCAGAGTGTAGAGTGCAGCTGTGAGCAAGGCCATACGCTTTTAAGTTCATTGAACTTCACCCTTGGGCTGAAGACTATAGACCAGTGGTAAAGCACTTAATTGCTATACACAAGAGCCTGGGTTCTATCCCAATACTGCCAGAACAAACAAACATACAAGCAATTTAATCCCTGATTTCTTCAATGACTTGCTAATCACTCAAAAGTATATTATTCTAGCTCAATATGTCTGTATAATTTCTTTGGTTATTTTTGGTTTCAGTTCATTACAATTTGATGAGAGATGAATTATTACTACATTATGTTTTCTTTGTGTATTTTTTTGACTTTATGGCCCAAAATGTAATCTATCTTGGAGAAAGTTCCAGAGGTGAGTAAGATGAACAGTTTATAGATAGAATATTGTGCAGATGTCAGTTAGGCCCATTTGATCTATTATATAGTTTATCCTTCATGTTTATTCATTAGTTTTTCATATATATAATCTGCTAATAAGTGTAGGGTATTGAAATATACTTCTACTGTAGTATCTGGAGCTATCTGTTCCTTTATGTCCAGTAGTGTAGGCTTTAGAATTGGATGCACCAATGTTTGGACCATGTGTATTTACAATCACTGTATCTTTTTACATGAAAACAAATTTATAGAGCATTAAAAAGAAAACACTAATTAACCACTTTAAATAAGCAAATAAAAACTCCATGTTACTAAAAGCTGGCAATGACCTGGTAGCATGCAAATACCTCAGGTTGGAAAACATGGTTTTGTTGTTTTGTTTTGTTTTTTATTCATTTACACAGTGTGGTGGTTTGAACAAAAATGGCCCCCACAGGCTCATAGGGATTGGCACTATTAGGAGGTGTGGCCTTATTGGAGTAGGTGTGACCTTGTGGGAGGAAATGTGTCACTGGGGGTGTGCTTTGAGGTTTCAAGTGCTCAAGCCAGGCCCAGGGTCTCTCTCTTCCTGCTATCTGCCAATCTGGATGTAGAAATCTCAGCTCCTTCTCCAGCACCACATATGCCTTCATATCACCATCCTTCAAGCCATGATAATAATGGGCTAAACCTCTGAATTGTAAGCCAGCCTCAATTAAATTCTTTCCTTTTTAGGAGTTGCCATGTCTCTTCACAGCAATAGAAATCCTAACTAATAAATTATTTTAGCAAACATGGCCTGACATGATTTATAACTTGAAGTACATATAAACATAAGAATAATCTAAAAAGTACCATTAATTTATAGGATCCTGTTCAAGATCATCAGCTGGATAATTACATAAAAAAAAAATCAAGGCCAGGCGGTGGTGGCACTGAGGAGGCAGAGGCAGGTATATCTCTGTGAGTTTGAGGCCAGCCTGTTCTACAAAGCAAGTACCAGGATAGGCTCCAAAGCTACATAGAGAAACCCTGTCTTGGAAAAACAAACAAACAAACAAACAAACAAACAAAGTCAAGTATGGCTGTGGTAGCACACGCCTTTAATCCCAGTACTTGGGAGGCAGAGGGAGGCTGGCCTAGAATGCACCAAGATCTGCCTCTGAAACACAGAGAAACCCTGTCTCAAAAGAACAAAAAACAAACAAACAAAAGTCTATGTTAGTGGTAGGTAGGCAATGCATGAAAGTGTCTCTTAGATCATAATAAGAAAAAAGGTTTATTGAGTACATTGTAAGGGAATGGCAGGCAGCAACCAGAGTACCACCTTTAGAGTACAGTCCTGGTTGACGAGTATGCACTTCTGGAAGGTTGGTGTGAGCTCCTATAATTTTCAGTTCTGCAGTCTCTACCATGCAGATAGGAATCACACAAGCAGTCCAGGTTGAAGGGTGGTTATCAACAGGACTACAGCTCTTTGGCATCCATTCTCAGTTAATTGTTGCACAAACCTCTGTCCTACACAAATGTCTTTCTGTTTTTGTTTATCACACATTAGTTTTACCTGTTCTAAAATCATAAAAATAGAATCACACAATATATGATTTTTTTCTATCTGGCTTCTTTTGCAGCATTTGCTTTAAAGGATCTTCTTGTTGTGTAGTTATTTTCTCTTTGTTGAACAGTATTCATTGTATAATGTAATCTGTCCTATATCTTGATCAGCAGGCAACAGGATATGAACTGTTTCACTGGGCATTGCTTGAGCATATATGAGACCTCAAAGCCCACCCCCACAGTGACACACTTCCTCCAACAAGGCCACACCTCCTGATAGTGCCACTCCCTTTGGGGCCATTTTCTTTCAAACCACCATATTGCATTCCCTGGTCCCAAAGGCTTGTCGCCATATCATAAAGCAAAAATGCATTCAGTCCAACTTCAAAAGTCCCCATAGTCTTTAACAGTCTCACACTTATGAAAAAATCTAATTCAAAGTCTCTTGAGATTAATGAAATCTCTTAACTGTAATCCCTGTAAAATCAAAATAAAAAAGGAGACCACATACTTCCAACATACAATGGCACAAGATGTACATTACATTCCCAAATTTTAGGGAAAGGAGCATAAGGAGAAAATACTAGATCAAAGGAAGACCAAAAACCAGCTAGCAAACTCCAAACTCTGCATCTCCATGTCTGATGTCAAGTTGCTCTTCAGATCTCCAACTGCTTTCAGCCTTGCTGACTGCAACACACTTCTTTCTCTTAGCTGGTTCCACTCCCTGTTAGCAGCTCTCCTCTCGAGGTATCCTTGTGCTCTGGCATCTCCAACATCTTGGGGTCTCCAAGGCAATCCAGGCTTTACTTTCATAGCTTCACATAATGGCCTCTCTAGGCCTTCATTCAGGGACACCCCTGATATATGCCTAACCTCAGTGGCTTTCCATAGTCACAGAGGCAAATTCCATAACCTTTTTTTTTTTTTTTTCTGTTCTTAAAGCCATAACCACATGGCCAAAGCTGCCAAAGTTCTGCTGCTTGCTGGGGCTGGAACATGGCCCCCTCATTCAATTACATCTTCACCAGCTTCCTGGTTTCCATGGTTTCCTTTGCTGCCTAAGTTTAGCAGTCCTGGAACTTTCTCTGTAGACCAGGCTGGCTTTAATCTCAGAGATCTGCCGGCCTCTGTCCTTGGAATTCTGGGATTAAAGGTGTGTACTATCACACCTGGCTCTAAGCTTTTCTTTAATTCCTTTTCACAAGTTGGAAAGTTAGCTGTGTGGGATCTTGCCTTGAGGTCATCACCCCCTTTATTCCATTTCTTAATCTGTTTATCTCCTTGAATACAAGATTTAGCCCCATTCCACTTCCTGGTGCTCCTTTTCTCCTCAAATTGTACATTTTGTATTTTTTCTTGCTCAGCTTTCTCCTTTTCATTATAGATCCACATAAGAATAACTAGTAATAAACACAAAACAGAGTCAATACTAGACTGTTTTGAATTTTCCTCTATCAATAGAATTAATCAAAATCTCTTCACCTCAGACAGACTCCTTGGACAAGGGCAAAAAGTAGCCACATTCTTTACTAAAATATCACAAGACAAGTGTCTAGGCCACATATTAATATTCTTCTTCTCTGAAACCTCTTGAGAAAGACCACAATTCATCAAATCACACTCAGCACCACTATCTTCCATGCTCCTACTAGTATGTTTCATTAAGCAGCACTTAAAGTGTTTAACTGCTTTTCTAACATACATTTCCAAGGTCCATATTCCTTCAAACAAAATCATGATCAGGACTATCATATTGCTGCCAGGGGAACCACCCTCCACCAGTGCAGAGCTCAATGGAAAGCCATGGAATCAGTGTGTACTGTGACTTTTTTATCTAAGGGGGTTAGGGAAAAAGACACCCACACACTCTCTTGATGGTTTTCTTCAGATCTTTTCTTTATTCTTCTTTGGCATTATCTATTTATTTTCTTGGTGATTTCTTTCTTTCATCCTTGATGTTTTCCTGCTAACCCTCTCATTCCTGATGTTTTCCTTCTAACTCATAGTCTCAATGTTTTCATTCTAGCACATTTTAACCCTATCTGTATTCTTTCCCTTACAGCTTATATACCCCAGCAAAATCTTTCAGCCAATATAAAAATTACAATGTGGTTACATTCTGTTTTTCAAGGGAATGATTACAATGATTACAAAACAAACAGTAAAAAACAGCATGTTTTCCATATGCCTTAGATGATTAAACATTTTAGGTATTACAGGTGAAAAACAAATTACCCCAAGATTCCACATACATTCATACTCAAGCAACTTGTTATAGATTAACCATGTAGGCAAACAAGATATTATTCTCTTTTACTGGTAGGCTGCATTTTTGTAGTTACAAAGAAAGGGCCAATTACTTTATTATTTATCTTTAAAAGTAATCTTACAAGGAATCTTAAAAGGATTCACAAACCTAAACTTTTATATATGAAAAAGAATCAGTCAGCTCTACTTTAAATCTTTGGGGTATATAGCCACTCATCAATAGTTTCTTATATCAGGAGACTGAGGGCAAAAATGAGCACAAGGAATTAATCATCACCTTTGATCACCAATCAAACCTACCAAGGAAAGTATGTTAGCAAGCAATAATTGGGCTGGTTCATAGTTTTTATTCTAATCTAATGAATCTATAACTCAGCTATGTGTTCTTGTGAACTTTAGATTGTTTTCTTGGGTTATTCATCTTAAAACTATTATCCAAGCACCTTATCTAACCTGAAGTTATTTTAAGGCTTTGTTTCAGGTAATGATGCACACAGAAACCTGGGAATGCATCTTTCAGCATTAAGAGAATTAGAATTTGAGCCAGCCTGGCTCCTGGGACTCAGTAGTTTTTCTTAATCATTAACCTGAACTGCAAACTATGCAGCTCCTTAGGTAAAACTCATAGGCCCTAGCTATGTAACACTTCCTTGTATTATTTTTAGTCATCAAAACTCTGTGTAATCTAACATTGCTATTATCAATTAGACAGTACAATTTATGGAGGAATCATCTTTATAACAATCCATAGGTAAAAATGCCCAGTAGATTGGGATGTTTCTATGAGATAAATACACTACATAACAGGCAGTGGGGATCTCCCCACACCTATTCACACCATGCCAGATAGCAGAGGAAAATGGCAGCAGCAAGCATGTAAAGGCACAGCAGAATCAAAAGACATTTTGGGGTCTGTGGTCTCAGGGCCTTGCCTATCTGAGAGTCACCCATCAGGGATTTTCCTCCTAGTGGGCTGACACCACCTGCTGCACCTCTAACATGGCTACCAGCACTATCACAGCAATACCCCAGTCTCTGGTACCGACTTCTGTCTTAGAGTTTCTATTGTTGTGAAGAGACACCATGACTATGGCAACTCTCATAAAGAAAAACATTTAATGGAGTGGCTGACAGTTTCAGATGTTTAATCCATCATCATCATGGTGGGACATGGGGGTGGAGAAGAAGCTGAGAGTTCTATATCTAGATCAGCACTCAACAGGAAGTGAACTTTCTCACTGGGTGTGGCTTGAGCATTTATGATACCTCAAAGCCCACCTGCATAGTAACATACTTCCTTCAACAAGGCAACACCTCCTAAGAATGCCACTCCCTTTGGGGGCCATTTTCTTTTGAACCACCACAGCAAGGTAGTGCTATTTGGGGCTATGCTAAGCCCTAGAGAGGCCAGGCCACCATTTACAACTTAGGCAAGCTTCAGCTGAGAATCCCAGCAGGTAAATCAGTGTCTGTATCTGGAGAAAGGTGGAGATGGGAGCATTGCCTTTGTGGACCATTGCCTTTGTGAATCTGACTCTTTATAGTACTGTGAAGTTGGAAGGAGGCAATCTTCTCCCCATCTGTCTCCACATTGCTTGGAAAAATCAGGTCAGAGGACAACATGTGAAAATTGGTTCTTTCCTGTTGCCATATGGATCACAGGAATCCAATTCTAGTTGTCAAGTTTGGTGGCAAGTGTTCTTTCTGGCTGAGCCATTTTGCTGGTCTGGAAGCAGCATTTTTGTTAGTTAGAGACGCAGTGACACCTATTAGAATTTTTTAAACTGGATAAGACATTTTTCTTTCCTGCTAGCTAGTGGATGAGACCAGGTTTACTATAGATTCAATGAGGAAGCTACAGTTTCATGTTTTTTTAAAAAAGTTTTAAATTAGCATATATGTTCATTGTACATATAATGAGTTTCATTATAACATTTTAATACATGTATATATAAAGCACTTGGATCATATGCACTCTTGCCCCTTTCCACTCCTGCTGATGATCTCTTTCCTCTTCAACAGACAGTTCCCTTTTTAATTTCATGGTGTGTGTGTGTGTGTGTGTGTGTGTGTGTGTGTGTAAGTATGTGTATGTGTACAATGAGTTTAATTTAGATTACTTACTGAAGGTTACTTACAGGAATATGGGTAATGTGTTATTACAGGAACACTGGCAACTTACCAGTATTTACAACACTGAAGAATATGTCCTTCCAACCCCAGCAACCAATAACTCTATAAACACTCAGGGAGCCCCTTACCCTCTGTAATGGAGTGTTGAAGGACTCTATGCAGGTCTGGAGCAGGTGATCACAGTTTCTGAGACTTCAAGAGTACAATGGTCATATCATATCCAGAGGACAGTGTTTCCTAACACTCTACCCAACTCCATTCTATGACTTGTACATTCTTCAGCTTGCTGTTCTTTGATTTTCCATGAGCTTTGGGGTGGTATAATTGGCCAATTAATGCCTGAGCATTCAACTGCCTTTTTGTTTGTTTGTTTGTTTCTCAAGACAGTGTTTGATTGTGTGGCCCTCCCTGGCTGTCCTGGAACTCACTCTGTAGACCAGACTGGGCTGGAACTCACAGAGATCTGCCTGCCTCTGCCTCCCAAGTGCTGGGATTAAAGGAGTGCACCACCACCACCCAGCTCAACAGTCTCTTGTTGTCAGACAGTTAAAGGTCTCTACAATATCTACTTGTCATTTTTTCTATAGCCAAAGTTGACCAAACACTATTTTATAGGTAAAACCATAAGTATTTAGGAAATGATTTGACAGGAAATCTTGTCCATTTAGGAAAACAACAGCAATAGCTTCTCTAGTAGAGCCTATGACCTTCCTGGCCCCTGGGTTTGACCAGGTTTACAGTACCAGGTGTCTTAGTTAGAGTTTCTATTGCTGTGAAGAAACACCATGACCATGGCAACTCTGACAAAGGAAAAACATTTAATTGGGGTGGCTTATAGTTTCAGAGGTCTAGTCCATCATCATCATGGTGTGACATGGTGTCATGCAGTCAGACATGGTGCTGGAGAAAGAGTTGAAAGTCCTACATCTTGACCCACAGGGAAAAGGAAGTTGTCTGAGTGTCATACTGAGTGAAGCTTGAGCCAAAGGAGATCTCAAAGCCCACCCCCACAGTGACACACTTCCTCTAACAAGGCCGCACCTGTTAACAATGCCACTTGCTATGAGTGCATGGGGGCCCATTACATTCAAACTTCCACACCAGGCATGAGTTGAACTGAATAGGCCTTAAAACTATGCATGAAGTGGTTGGTTACCCCCACAGTAATCATGCCACCATTGCACCAATGGGCATACCTTGCCTGGCAGGCCAGTAGTATAGCAGACAGGATCCATAGCTGTGTAAGACTATTGATGAGAGTTCTCCCCAACAGCCTACATAGCATCTTCTAACACTATGAGAGCTAGCCAGCATGGAGGAAGAAGCAGCTATAATTTACGTGTGCATCTGGAAGTATGTATTTCAATCACAATTAGCCAGGTGGAGCTTCTGTTACAAAGATCCCTCACTAAGTATGTTTTGTATTTGAGCTACATTGTATCAAAAATTGGTTGAGAGTATGTTCCAATTGGTCTTCACAACCTGATACACTGACAGATAATTATCTTCAAATTCTGAGGCAGGAAAAGAGAAAGAGTGGTTGTTGAGGCAGCTTGTTCCTTTAAGCTTCTGCTTGGGAAAAGGGTATTCATGCATCTATCATAAATCATATGGCCTTGCCTGAGTTTAAGAGGGTGGTGAAGAGGGATTGGAGATTTAGCTCAGTGGTAGAGCGCTTGCCTAGCAAGCGCAAGGCCCTGGGTTCGGGCCTCAGCTCTGGAAAAAAAAAAAAAAGAGGGTGGTGAAGAGTATTTTCCCCATGTGGGCCACCAAAAACTTATGAACATTTATACCTATTTTGAGATAGTATGATGTGTTCTCCTTGTAGCTAATATATCCTATAATATGTCTTCTAGGGTTTCTTTGAATTTGTAATCATTAATCATGATTGCCAATTGGATTTAGAACCACCATGGAAACACACTTCTGTGTGTGTCTATGAAGATGTTCCTGAAAAGGTTTGACTGAGGAGGGAAGATCCACCCTGAATGTGGATGGTACCATTTCATGGGCAAACTGAGCACCACCATCGGTCTTGGCTGTCTGATTTTAGACATTCCAGCTTCCTTTCATATCCGCTGTCATAACTAACCTGCCAGGATGGGCTGTGTCCCCCTAGAACAGCACTCCTGAACAAACACCCTTCCCTTAAGTTGTTTCTTGTCGAGTGTTTGATCAGAGTAACCAATGCAGAATTGTAGCAGATGTTTTCTTAGTTTAAAATGGCTAACCCTAAGACATCTCCAGGGATGGGAATTGTTGATGAGGAGAGGAAAAGGCCATGACTCCCAGGAATGTCCTTTGTGGATCAAAAATACCATGTGTTTTTTTTTCTAAGATAAGGGAACAGATTGGCCTAAGAACCTGAGGGTAAAAATCATATTTTAGAGTCATAGCAGTTGATATCTGACTCTGAGCTCTTGGTCTACAAGGCATCCTCATTTGAACTTTTTTTTACCCCAAGTTAGTTTCCTTTATCCACTTCAGTAATTTCCTAAGTCAATTATTAACTCAATTGGAATTTTGTTTATAATTTGACCTCTGTTCTCATCCTCTCTTCCTTGGGTATCTACTGCTAGAATTCCTGCAGTCAGGCACTCTGGGAAGGAACAGTGGAGAAGGCTAGGGCTAGTCACACTTCCCTTTCTGTCATATGTGTGTAAAGGTGTCAAAGATTCTTATGATGGGGAGGGAGAGTAGCAGGCAGCAGCCTGCAGATCTGTAGGTGTTCATTCAAGTCTCAGCAAGGATGCCCACTGGAGACCCAGTTTCCTGTGGGCTTGTGGCAGGGTTTTGAGCACCTTCCTTATTAATCCTTGGGAAGGTATGCCTGCTCCTGGCCTCAGCTAGCCATTTCTCACAAGCTGGGCAAGTGGAAACATTTGGATCTTGTTTGGACCACATTGACTAGAGGAAAATTCATAGGGTGTTTTTAATTCTCCCTTGTTTTCCCATTTCTTGTCTGCAGGACTTGCATTCATAGTGATTGGTCTCAAAACACACCTAGACACCTCTAAATTCTCAGGCACCTCAGTTTAGCATGGAACTGGGTTAGAACTATCTTTCCTCCTCAAATCACAAAGCAGCAAGCAGATTGAAGCTTTGGTCCAACTCACTACCCATCTTTCCCCTCCCCTTCACAGCAAGGCCATGAGTAGGTAGGAAGGAAACCAGTTCTGTTTGCTTCCTGCTCCTCCAGTTTTCTGGTCACACATCAGGCAGAATGTTTTTCAACCCAGCAGATTAACATCTAGTGATTTTATGTTCCCAAATGCATGCATAGGTCATAAGGGAAGTGGGCACAGCTGAGTTCCTTGGCTTGAAAGCTGAAAAGCAGCACGTCCCTCATCACCCCGTCACATCAGCTATGGAGCTTCTGCATGGGATATCTGAGCAACATTTCTAAACCTGCATCTCCATGTATGTGAATCAGAAGTTCCCGTCACCACTAGGGTTCAGGTGTATCTAGACTGTCTGGCCAGCCTATGGGGCAGAACTTAGGACTCTAATTGTAATTTTGGAGAAGAAAAAGGGAGGATTAGAAGGGATCTGTATCTGTCTCAGAATTTTTTTTTTTTTTGTCTGATTTGTCAAAGTGCTTGCCTAACCTGCACTAACAGAGTTTTATTCCCCAGCACTGTGTAAATGGAGCATGGTGGTGTGTGCCTGTAATCCCAGAACTCAATGAGGTAGAGACAGGAGGACCTGAGGTTCAAGGGTATCCTTCAATACATAGGAAGTTTAAGGCACACACACACACACACACACACACACACACACACACACACACCAAAAAAAAAAGGAAAAAAGAAAAAGTTAGAGCTGGGTATGTCGGTGCATGCCTGCAATCCTAGGAAGCTAAAATAGGATTGCAAGTTCAAGTCTAGCTAGCCTAAACTGCATTAATGACGGCCTGTCTCAAACAACAAAAACACCAAATTTGTAGTCACCAGTAGTGTTAGGTTTATCTAAAGACCAATTTAGCTTCATGAAACCTGTATCTCCAACTTCTCCCTCTAGTTTTCCTTCCTATAAAGGCTCTGTGTGTGTGTGTGTGTGTGTGTGTGTGTGTGTGTGTGTGTGTTTGCGTGTGCGCATGTGGCTTTAGAAATCTCTCAACAACTTTCTCATTGTGATTTTTGACTTACCCAGAAACTTCATCGGATGGGAATATCTCCATTGGAACCAACAATTTCCAGAAATCCTTCAGGGTTGTTGTAAATCCTTCAGAGTTGTTGCAAATTGATTGCATCTCCAAAGACAATAAGGGAGTAGTCCAATTGGGAAAGAGAACTCATGGTGTTTCATCTCATGCACTTACCTGCTGGAGGGGAACCCTCAGGCGTGAGTCACACCACACAGAACAAGTAGTTACTTGAGTCTGCTCTTACGTCAGATGTTGATTCTCTCTCTTTAGTAAAAATAGTTCAGTGCTAATATTACCACAAGGGAAAATCGGGGAGTGGGAAGAGGGTATGTACAGCTCTGCTAACAGTACAGATGTTAGTGATTGCTACTTTTGTCATAACAAAGGAAAAGTCATAGTGGCCTCAATAAAATGGTATATCTGGCCAAAGTACGGTCCAGTACAGTCAGTCATGTTGCAGCTCCTCACGGCATCTGACCATTTTATCCCCTTGTCAAACTTAAAATGGGCTTCTGTCTCACTGGTGGTCCTAGCTCCCACTCTAAGATCACGTGCCTGCCAGTGAGAAGGGCTAAGAGAGGAAATGCAACTCACATTCTCTTCAAGGCACAGCCCAGACATTGCACACATCGCTTTTACTCCTATCTCTGTGTTCAAAACTCACTCACACGATCACATGGAGCTGCGAAAAAGGCTGCAGAATGTCATTAGCTTGGGAGAAAGATGTTGTTGTATTTTACTATTACGTTGCTATGATACATGCAATGACCAAAGCAACTATGGGTAAGAAAGAGTTTATTTTAGCTTATGCTTCCAGGTCACAATCTTTTATTATTATTATTATTATTATTATTATTATTATTATTATTATGTGTTTTAATTTTATACATCAGCCATGGGTTCCCCTGTCCTCCCCCCTCCCGCCCCCACCCTCACCTTCCCCCAGCCCCTCCCCTCCATTCCCATCTCCTCCAGGACCAAGACTCCCCTGGGGATTCATTTAAACCTGGTGGATTCAGTACAGGCAGGTCCAGTTCCCTCCTTCCAGGCTGAGCAAAGTGTCCCTGTGTAAGCCCCAGGCTCCAAACAGCCAGCTCATGCACTAAGGACAGGTCCAGGTCCCACAGCCTGGGTGCCTCCCAAACAGTTCAAGCTATTCAATTGTCTCACTTATCCAGAGGGCCTGATCTAGCTGGGGGCTCCACAGCCTTTGGTTCATAATTCATGTGCTTCCATTCTATTGGCTGTTTGTCCCTGTGCTTTTTGCAATCTTGGATTCAACAATTCACGCTCTTGTAGTCCCTCCTCTTTCTCGACAGTTGGACACCTGGAGCTCCACCTGGGGCCTGACTGAGGATCTCTGCATCCACTTCTATCAGTTATCAGATGAGAGTTCCAAGATGACTGCTAGGGTGTTTAGTCATATGATCACCAGACTAGGTCAGATCAGGCTTTCTCTCGACCATTGCCAGCAGACTACAGAGGATATATCATTGTGGATTTCTGGGGACCTCTTGAGCACTCTGCCTATTCCTGTTCTCATGTGGTCTTCATTTATCATGGTCTGTTATTCCTCATTCTCCCTTTCTGTTCTTGATCCAGCTGGGATCTCCTGCTCCCCTAAGCTTTCTTTCCCTCAAATCTTGCCAGGTCACAATCTTATCACTGAGGAAATCAAGGCAGGAACTCAAGCAGAAACTGAATCAGAAGCCACGGAAGAACACTTGTAAGTGGCTTACTCCCTGGCTTATGCTCAGTCAGTTTACTAATATAGCCCAAGTGTACCTGCCTATGGATGATGCTACTCACAGTAGGCTGGGCCTTCCCATATCAGTCATCAGTGAAGACAATCTGATCAAGGGGAGTTTAATTGAGGTTCCCTCATCCCAGGTGTCTCTAGGTTTTACCAAGTTGACAATATAAACTGACTAGAACACCAACCAGATATGTTCTTCTAAAACCTGGCGATTTTACTACCAATGGAAGAAGGCAAGAATGGAATTGGGGTGCCATAGCAGTCTCTGTCATAAGGATTCCTTTTCTTCCATTGTTGTACACCCCTCTTGATAATTCCACCATCTCAGCTGTACCCGAGCCTGGCCGTGAAGCTCTCACGAGCCTCCAAACCATGCCTTGCCTTTGTCCTAGTCACTTTGCTCCTCAGTAGGATGAAAGAGCTGACAGAGGTAACTTAGGGGAGAAGAGGTTGGCTTTGGCTCATAGTTTCAGAGGGTACACTCCACAGTGGCAGGGAAGACATGGGAGAGTGACTCTGCGGCAGCAGAGGTACGTTGGGGAACTCCTCACATGGTGGCTTCATAGGACAGCAGAGAGGGAGACTAGAAACAAGGCTGGGCTGTCATTCTCAAGGGTTCACCCCCAAAGATCTGACTCCATGAGCAAGGCCTCACCTCTTAAAGGTCCCGTAACACAAAGCAGCTCTGCTAGCTGGTGTTTGAATACATGAGCATGTCGAGGACATTTTCAATTCAAACCATAACAGCTTTGTAGCAGAATTTGTCAGACATTTTTTATGTTATTAAAAATTATTAAAACCATTAAAAAAACTACTGAGGATCCCAAAGGGCTTTTTTAAAAAAAATTTTGTCCTCCAAGTCAAGCGCTTTCTTTCTTTTTTCTTTTTTTTTTTCATTTTCTTTATTAAGAAATTTTCTGGGATGGAGAGATGGCTCAGAGGTTAAGAGCACAGACTATTCTTCCAGAGGTCCTGAGTTCAATTCCTATCACCCACATGGTGGCTCACAACCATCTGTATTGAGATCTGGCGCCCTCTTCTGTGTACATAATAAAATAAAAATCTAAAAAAAAAAAAAAATTCCTACTCACTCTACATACCACCCACAGATTCCACCTCCTCACTCCTCCCATCTCCCAGCCCTCCCTCCCAAGCCACCCCACATCCCCACACCCCCCAAATCAAGGTCTCCCATGGGGAGTCAGCAGAGCCCAGCACACTGAGCCTAGGCTTTCTTAATGTAAACTAGTATCTATCAATCTTAATCATCTTTAAAAACTAAAACCAAGAAAAATTTAAAATATCATTTATTATTTTATAAACAATAAGATAAATCCATTGCATGTAACACCAGAATGATGACAACATTACACATGTAGCTTTTAGGAATTTCCACCATACACTTGTGAAGGAGAGTAAACTAAACTAGTTAAACAATATCTTAGTATTTTCAAGAAAAAATTTTGTGATCATATCCCCATCTCCCATAGTAAGTAATGATGGCACAATTCAATTGAGTGGGCTGGAGAGATGGCTCAGTGGTTAAGAGGACAGGGGTTCAATTCCCAGCACCTACATGATAACTCACAACCAGCTGTTCCAGGGAATCCAACATCATCATCTGTCCTCCCTGGGCACCAGGCATACATGTAGTAAACAGATATACATCACAATTTTAATTTTATGCGTGTAAGATGCATGTTTTTATGGAGAGGGTGGAGGTTGAGGCAAGGTTTTGCTATGTTGTTCAAGCTGACCTCACACTTGCTGTGATCCTCTTGCCTTCCTTAGTCTTCTCAGTGCGGGGCTTACAAGTCTGTATCACTAACCAGAGCTCTTTAGAAAGATGTTTAACATTGTTTTCTTTTCTAAAATTAGTGATTTGAGATTCTACTTAACCTTTCTTTTCCCCAAAAAGGTATCTTTTGGAAAGTGGGGGAAGACCATAGATAGGAAAAGTCTGGTTTATACTTGGTCATATAAATGACCAAAAAAGGCTCTGTCTGACCTTTGATTTTCCATAACATTTTGTAGCCTTTTCAGAAATGAAAACTGATAGTTTATGCTTCTTGTGAATCCCCCAAAGCACTGTTAAATTTGAACATCTGACTCAACTCATTTGAGAGGAAATCTTATGCAAGAGACTGAACAAGAATGCTTTTGAGGGCGTGGGAACCAGAACCTAGTTGCTTTTGGTAGGAGTAGAAGGTGAGAGCACACAGGGATAGCCCGGTGGTTCACAAAGTGTGGTCTAGAGATTAGTATTAAGGCATTACCCAGGAACTTGTGAGAATTCCAAAGTCCACATTTAGTGACTCAGAGACTGGGCTGGCCCCACAGCCTGTTTCCTAAAGCTTCCTAGTAACCCTGGAGATTTTTGGAGGGGAATTATTTGAGGATGGCTGGAATATCCAATCTATAGTTCATCTTTAGTATAATCACCTCCTCTGCTTTGTTATTTCCTCCCTTCATAAACATTGAAAGTATTCCTTTTTTTCAGTGTTTTCATGATCTGTACCAGGTACCTTGTGTGCCCTTTTGTAAGCATCAAGAGTGCAGGCCAAATTTAGAGTACAATTGATAGCAGTCCCAAAGGAACCATCTCTTCAAGTGGCCTATTAGTAAAGCATTTGATAAATATAATTCATGTCCTGGGACCTAGCCTTCTGCTCCTGACATTGATCCTAGACACAGGCTTCCAAATATTGAAGCTCCATAGTTCCCCACAACTTGGCTACTTTGGTTTGATGTTATTCAAAAATTGTTCTGCCATAGTTTTTGCCCTTTAGAAATTCAAAAGTGAAGCCTCAGCAGAAAGGGGGTTCCCTTCTAGGACTTAGATAAGAACATATGGAGTCCTAGTTACCAGCCCAGAGTTTTCAAGGCTGATCAGTAAATGATGAAATCAGAAGAACCAGTTAGGCAAGCAGAGGTTGACAAAGGAGCTATTTGGCTAGGATGAGTTTGTGAGAGAAGAAAGGGGATGCAAGGGAGGAGGAGGAAGGAGGACAGAGAAGGACGGAGGAGTATTTACATTAGTGCTAGGCTTTCCAAACTGGGAAGTTAACAGTGAAGTCACCTAAAGCAACTTTTTCTGTATTCTATATGGCATGAAAAGTATCCATGCCACTCTAGCTTCCATCGACATATATACACAAAAACAAACCACACAGAGTGCTGTCGGGCCCTCTTTCCCATTAAAGACTTTAGAAATGGTTAGTCAGATCCCATTTTTCAGTGGCAAAGTCCAGGTTAGTGATGGACATGCTGTTATGTACTGTGACTTCAGAACTTTCCAGAACCCAAGGGATCAACAGGAGACACCTGTTGAGTGAGTGTTTGACTTCTTTGATTTTGCTTGAGCTTCATGATTCCCATCAGCTTCTCTTGGCCTCCGACTGCTCTAAGTTTTCTAGATGCTTCTTCTACTCTTCTTCCTGGAAGATAAACTCAGTCACAGCCACACGTGTCATAGTACAACATGGTTCCCACCCAAACACGTGTGAACTGAACCATCCATTTTAACGCTGAGATTCTAAATTTGAATTCTACCTCAGAATCTTGCTCCCTTCCTACCTGATGAAACCTAGCTGCAAGGCTTCCCCATCCCTCCAGAGGCCAAAACTGACTGTCCACTTAGTCTCTTCTGTGCATTGATAACACAACTCACCATTTTGAGAAAGAACTTACAGAAGCCCTCCCATATCCCAGCTAACTCCAGGCTGGATGGTACAGATACAGAGACTGAGTGGGGTCTGTGGAGGTGGATGTCCTAATGGGCTGTGCTTGGTGGCTGAGACCCTAACTTGACATTTCACCACAAAAAATTTCAGTTTTTTAAGATTTATTTATTTATTATGTATACAATATTCTGACTGCATGTATCCCTGCAGGCCAGAAGAGGGCACCAGATCTCATTATAAGTGGTGGTGAGCCACCATGTGGTTGCTGGGAATTGAATTCAGGACCTCTGGAAGAGCAGTTGGTGCTCTTAACCACTGAGCCATCTCTCCAGCCCCCCAAAATTTTGGTTTTTGTCTCTTCCTGTCTACTAGTCTATAAGTTCCCAAGAGTTGGTACAAGGTGTGTTTGTCTGTGGTCCACAGTGCAACATCCAACAGTTGTGGATGGTCTATCTTCCTTCCTTCCTTTAGTTCTGTGGAATAATAACTGCTGAACTGGAATAATAGTAGCAATTAAGCGTACTGAGTGATTTGTATGAATTGAAAGACCTTGTTCCTAGCTAGTGATTGCCCATAGGTTTTCTGCAATGATGGACATCCTTTGTACTTTTGTTGTCTACTAAACAGACATATGTTGGTAGTGAAAACTTGAAATATGGTTAATACAACTAAAGAACTCTGTGTGTGTGTGTGTGTGTGTGTGTGTGTGTGTGTGTGTGTTGCATGTGGAGGCCAGAGGACAATTTTGGGTGTCATTCCCCAGGAGCCATCTACTCTGATATTTTTGAGACAGGGTCTCTCATTGCACACTCCTAGCTCCTAGTAATTGTTCTAAAACAGCCAGAACACCTCTGGCAAAGATCAGATTTTGCAGTAATTCTGAGGTAGGATTTCCAATTGCCCACAAGGTGAAATTAGCCTCTTAGAAAGTAGAATTTTTGTTAAAATTTTTGTTTTTGTTTTTGTTTTTCGAGACAGGGTTTCTCTGTGTAGCTTTGCACCCTTCCTGGAACTCGCTTTGGAGACCAGGCTGGCCTCGAACTCACAGAGATCCGCCTGGCTCTGCCTCCTGAGTGCTGGGATTAAAGGCGTGCGCCACCACCGCCTGGCAAAATTTTTATTTTATTTTTAATTATGTGTCCATATGGGGGTGCAAATGTGAGTCAGAGACAGGGTCCTGTTATGTAGCCCCAAGCTGGACTCCTCGGTGCTGGGATTTCAGGTATGTTCCACAATTACCCCCCCTCCCCAGGTATGGTTTTTGTTTTTGGGTTTTTTTGTTTTTTAATCAAGTTCTTTGATCAGAGGGGTTATATTGAAATTATATTGCAGTCTCCCTAATGGAGAGTCTTGGGAATTCCTGTAGTTTTAGGCACTTCCTTACTTCCCATTATAAACTATGCTTTATGGCTCACAAGGAGCCTATCCTCTGGTTCTGAGTGTTTGGGTCTTCAAGCTACCAAATAAAAAGGCTATTGCCAGGTAGATGCTCACCCTGAGCAGGGGGATGATCTCTCAAGTACTGAGCCCCCTAAACTGTCAGGCATATGATATTATGCTTCATCCCAGAACCCCAAGAGAACACCTTAAGGAAATGGATAGATTGCCAGGACTATGAATAATTCCTAGTGCAGCAACCATTGGGGTTCTCCTCATTTGGGCTGCACTGATTTCTACTTCCTGATTCACCTGAGGAAAATTAGGAGCATGGCAGATGAACAACACAAGAATGGAAGGAATTGGATTTCCACCCACCCACCTTACGGCTATGTTATTAAAGGATTTAAGAATATCTGGGTTGGCCAGAACCTGCTTTGGCAGGAAGGAGACGCCCTTCACATTTGGGACTGTGAGGGTTGGTTTTAATTGTCAATTTAACACAATCTAAAGTTGCCGGAAGGGAATTGCTCAAAGAGGGGTTACCCAGATCAAGTTCCCTGTGGGCGTGTCTGCAGGGGATTGTCTTCATTATGTTAATTGATGTGGAAAGCCCAGCCTAAACCCATGGGGTTAGGTCCCATACTGTATAAAAAAGAGAAAGTGAGCTGGGCCCAAGTGTGCATGCATTAACTTATTGCTCTCTGCTTTTGATTGTGGGTGTGATATGAGTAACTGCTTCAAGTTCCTTAGTTCCCACACAATGGTGGACTGCAACCCAGAACTGTGAGTCAAATAAACCTTTCTCCCTTGAACTGCTTCTGTCTGAGTTTTTATCATACCCACAGGAAATGAAACCAGGACAGGAACAGCATAGCTTATCCAGCTGACTCTACTGAGGACGGATTGGCTTTCTCAAGATGGTTTTACGTTCTTACCTTTTTAAAAAGAATTATTTAGTTTGTTTTTTTGATATAAGATCTCATGTAGCCCAGGACTGATGCCTTGACTTCCTTGCTTCTGCCCCCTGAGTGCTGGGATTGTAGGTGTATGCCACTATACTTGACTTCTTAGGATGCTGAGCTCAAGCCTGGGCTTTGTGAACATCCTTAGGTACTCACTCTACCAACTGAGCTACACCCCTAGGCACTTTATTTATTTTGACATATGTCTCACTATGTACCTGAGGCTGACATGTTATTTTCTATGCAGCCCAGACTGCTCTTAAACTCAAACTCATGAACTTCCTGCCTCCAGATCTTGAGTGTAGGGATTAAAGGTATGTGCCAGCATGCCAAGTCCTCTCCCCCATCCCTCTCCCTCTCTTTCTCTCTCCCTCCCTCCCCTGCCCTGTGCAAGTATGTATGTATGGGTATGTGTGTGTGTGGAGGGGGGAGTAAATGTGTATGTGGAGGCCAGAGGTCAACCTTGAGTATTGTTCCTTAGACCATTCACATTATTATTATTTTTTTAATGAACCTAGACTTCACCAGTTTCAGTAGGCTAGGTGGCCAAAGAGTCTGAGGGCTCCACTTCTGCCTGCCTCCTCAGGCAGGTAGTGCCATCACATCCAGCTTCTGTTTGGATTTGTTTGTTTTTTTGTTTTACAGAGCTTCGGGTGCTGGAACTCAAGTGCTCGTGCTTGCATGGTAAGCACCAGACTGAGGGAGTTATCTCCCCAGCCTGTCCGTTAAGTTCAGGCTCTCCGGGAAGTGTTCATGTTTGCCAGGCCAGGGACCCGATGTTGGGGGTACAAGGCCTTTTGATGTTGGACTCACCATCTGCGTTGCCAGGTGAGCCCACTCAGAAGAAGGATGCTGATGAGCAGGAAGACGCAGCTGGCCACTGTGCAAAGAGAGGGAGTTCAGGTTGAGCACTGGGGCCATGCTTTGGGGGCGGGGTGGTGGTGGTGGGGGGGACGGGTTGGGGGGGGGGGCTGGCGCAAAGGAGCTGGGTCCATAGGGCAGGTGAGAAAATTCCCTAGGTGAGCATGGAGCTCCTGCACAGCTGGGTCCTACAGCTTCTTCTTTGCACAGCAAAGGGTCTGGCACTTGCCCTCTGGAATGGAGTGCAACTGAAACTTAAGGAAGTCCCAGAGGCAGCCTGCACCAGCAGCTTCTTCCATGAAGGAAATGTTGGAACAAGATGAGAAATCCTAAACACACTGATATTTCCTGGAGGTGCTTGCACTTCCCAAATGCTGACTTGTGAACGTTACAGAATCCGCCATTTTTTCCCCAGTGGTCCAGGCAGATGTAGCTTTAAAGCCTGTTTTTAAGGTGTTTATGGACATTTTTTTTTTCTCTCCCTGGGTCCTGGCTTTGTCCCTCACTAAAGTTTGGGGGGCACTGTTCTTGAAGATGTATGTGGGAGGAACTCTTGTTAGGCTCTTGGTTTGTATAGACTGTCAGGACCTAGAGTCACTTTAGAGAAAACTCTGGGCATGTCTGTGAGAGATTGTCTAGACTAGGTTAACTGAGGTAGGGAGACCACTCTAAAAGTGGGCAGTGCCGTTCCATGGGCTGAGATACTAGGCTCTATGAAAAGGGGGAAAAAGTGGACTGAACAAAGCATTTCTCCCCCCCCCCCCCTCCTATTTTTACTTTTTGAGACAGGGTCTCATTGTGTGGTTCTGACTGTTCTGGAACTTACTATGAAGACCAGGCCTGCCTCAAGCTTGCAGAGATCCACCTGCCTCTGCTTTCCAAGTGCTGGGATTAAAGGCTTGCACCACTATAGCCAGCCTTTCTCTGTTTCTTAACTGTAGATGCAATGTGACCAGCTTGCTCCCTCTCCTCGGCCATGCACCCCCATGGTGACGGACTGGATCCTGGAACTGGGAGTCAGAACAAACCCTTCTTTCCTCCAGTTTGTATCATCAGACATTTGATCAGAGCAATTCAAAAGGTAGCTAATCCGACTCCCAGTATACCACAGCTGATCGACGGGATTTTGAGCAATGTTCAAATCTATAGTCATCTTTTCCCCTTATAAACAGTAATGAAAGGAGGGATCATTTCCACAAGTCAGACTGCCTATGTCTTGGCATGCTGCACAATTGGTCCATAAATGAAGCGGTCCGACCTACCTGCTATCTGATACTCTGTTGTGAGTATGAATGTCTCCATAGTTGTAGCTGCTTCTGTCAGCAGTTGGAAGTCTGTCGGAAAGAGAGACAAGCAGACACTCAGTTTATAGCAAGCACAGGACCGCATGAGGCCGGAAGAGGAGGGGCTTCGCAGTGAATTCATCACTCGGTTGGGGGAAGGGATATGAGGGGCCTGGTGAGCAGGATCTGTCTGGAAACCTCAGTCTCAGTCATGTGATTTCTCCTGACGCTTCCTTTAGATTGTTGGTTTATGTAGAGAGGGTGTACACATTTATGTATATGTGTGCTCATGTGTGTACAAGCGCCCATGCACATGTACCTATGGAGGCCAACAGTCAGCATCAGATGTCTCTTAATTAATCACCTTATTTTTTGAGACAGGGTCTCTTACTGAACCTAAAGCTAATTGGTTCTGCTAAACTAGATGATGGCCAGCAAGCCCCAGAGATCCTATGTCTCTGCCTCCCCAGTGCTGAGATTATAGCCAAACACCGCCAGATTTGAGCATGGTTTCTGGGGGATCAAACTCAGGTCCTTATGCTTTGCATGACAAACACCTTATCAAGCCATCTTCCCAGTCTGTTTTGGGTTGATTATGTTGCTATGGCCATGTTCTTGCTTTGGAGGAGAGGAAGGCAGCTAGGGCCAGCTTCCCTTCCTCATCGTATTCGTTGCTGGGGGAGCTTGCAAAGCACTGTCTGCCCTTGCTTGGTGGCCAAATGTCTGTTCTCAGAAGCTCTCTCCATACCTGTGGTGGTGATGGGACAGGAAGTCTCACTCTCACTCTCAGGAAAAGGATCTCTGCTTCCTTGAGATTCTTCACTGGCTGCAGAAGAGAAAAAGCAATGAATTTGGAACCCAGGATGGATATATGAGACTCTAATTCCTCCCTCCACCTGCCACCTGCCACTGGCCCCAGATACACCTGCTAAGGCATGACACCTTGTTTGGACATGTCTTAGGGACACAGTTCCACATCAGGGGCACTGGAAGCAGCTAAAGGGCCATAGTAGAGCACATAAGGGGGAATTCTAACCCTGACAGTGACTATCTATGGAACTGTGAGCAAGCCTTTCTCTCCAGGCTTCCTACTCAACCCTGGTTTTCACCTTTGACTTGGAAATGAGTCAAAATCACAATACCCCACCACCACCACCAAATTTAGCTTTTGCAGTCCCTTTGTGATCAATGACTCAGTGTTGTACTGAGTAGCTGTTTTGTCTATGATCTTGAAGCACCAATTCTAGAGAGGTAGCAGGTAACTGTCCTACTACCTATGACCTTGAAGTACCTGCCCGGGGGCGTGGCTCAGGGATACCCTTAAGACCTGAGAGGTACATATGCCACTACCTCTTCTCTCTCTTGGGCTTGGATGCTGAGACAGACTCGGCCTTTCAGGACCCTATGTTAAGTCTCCCATGCTGTAGGGAGTTTTCCTCCCTAATAAATTCCTTCACTCTAAGCAGACTCTGTGGATTTCTCATAAAAGAATGTGCTGGCTAGTTTTATGTCAACTTCACATAGGCTAGACTCATTGAAGAAGAGGGAGCTTCAGTTGAGAAAATGCTGCCATAAGATTGGGCTGTAGGCAAGCCTGTAGATCATTTTCTTAAATAATGATTGATGGGGGAGGGCCCAGCCCATCACTGGTGATGCCACCTCTGGACTGGTGGTCCTTCTATAAGAAAGTAGGCTGATCCAGCCAGTAAGCAGCATTCCTCCATAGTCTCTGTATCAGTTCCTGCCTCCAGGTTCCTTCCCTGATTGAGTTCTGTTCTGACTTCCTTCAGTGATGAACAGTGATGTGTGGAAGTATAAGTCAAATAAACCCTTTCTTCCCCAAGTTGCTTTTGGTCACAGCATTTTATCACAGACACCTAGGGACTTGCCATTCCATCTCCTACAAAGAAAACTATTGGCATGCCCTGGCCATGAGGGTGACTCATTGGAAGTGAGTGATGAGAAAGACATCACATCCCAAGAAGACCCTGGAGGAAGTCACAGAATGTGACAGATGGTAGTAGACAAATGGTAAAGAAACTAGGAAAATTCATGAATGAATGTGAGTAACTTTTGATTATGGAAGTAGTAAGATTTCAAACAAATATGGCAGAAGATCTCAACACAGGCAGGTTGTATGTGAGCAGGAGTGTGTATGTGAGCATACATGCTAAAGCAAACCACTTCACACACACACACACACACACACACACACACACACACACACATATATATATATATTTTTTTTTTAATCAAAGATCAGGGAGGACCTTTACAGGGAGTGTAATGACAATGGAGCACTGTACAATGACACACCTACATTAAACACAAGTGAAAGGAAGAAGCATGCAGGCGAAGAGCTGGACTTGTCCTCATGAACTATGGGATGTCTTGGTAGTTGGGCAGAAACTGTGGAAGTTCAGGATCAGCTAGACACAGGATGGCATTATTACAATAAGAAAGCATCCTGTGTGCTGCATTGCAACACTAGACAGATTACTATTTCTCTGCCTCTAAATACCTATGTGTAGAGCAGAGATGAGGGGACCTCAGTGTTGGTCTGTTCTGTTTTAAAAGATGAGACCTAGAGGGTCAAGTGGCTTTCCCAAGGTCCCATGGCAGAGAGGAGTCTTTGGTCCAGATGGAGAAAAGAATGGGATGGGCATAAGAAAGGAATAACCTACCCAGAAACTGATGGTATTCTCTTTCATGTACACATGTGAGCTGGGGCTGAGTCCACCCCTTCTTCCCACAGATCAGTTTGCAGATGCTTGTGGCGGGACCTCTCTGTAGGGCCTTGTATCCTTGAATACACTCATAGTGAACTCTCTGTCCTACCACGAAATGATAGATTCTCTTGGTATCTTCGTGTTCCCATGGAGGGGGCTCCCCACAGTGACCTGGAAGAGGAAAATAATTCTGAAGGCAAGTTTGGGACGGCGTAGTGAGTACCTCTAGGTTGCTTCTTGTACCCAGAGTGACTCTAGTCGCTAGAAATTGGACCTTGGTTCTTATTCTTTTGTTCCACTCTCTAGCTGAAGCTGCAACTCTTGAGAGCGTCCTGGAGGCAGGAATGTAGGCATTGTAAGAAGGCATAGAACCCAGTGTTGTGCAACTATTTCCTGTGAGTTGAAATATTCCCTCTTGGAAGGAGGCTCCTTAGGACTCATAAAAATAAACAAAACACACAGGTCTCAGGAAGTTCCTGAAACTCACCAACCCCCCTGTGCAAAGTTACATAAGTAGTAACAATGACTTAGGGGACTCTCAAATTGTTGGAGCTCTTTCCCCGTCCTGCAGGGATCTCCAGGATGCAGCTTTCATGGGTTGTCATCCATACTGGCGTGGGTTTTTGGTGATGCAGCTATGTTTGCGTCATCCATGCTCCCAAGAGTAAGCCCAATAAATTGATTGTTTATTTCGTGACACTTGGATAGAAAAGTTTCTTTGGTTGTTGTCAGTGCTCTGGCAACATCTGGTGAACAGATGCTTGTTCATGTCTCCCCAGGAAAAGTCACACAGTGCTCTGTCACTCCTGCAAGGGTCAGATAGTTGATTAGGTGAGAAAGACATAGGTGGACAGAAAGTGGCTATTGCAGGTGAAGAGTGGATGCTTGCCAGGGGCGCAGGGAAATGGGATCTTCATTTGATTGATGCTGTAAAGACACTGAGGGTTTTGAGAAGTAGACAGGTGTAAGAGGGGGCTCCGCTGGAGGTAGCAACAGGACAGGGCACTGTCCACGGAATAAGTGAGGAGGCAGAAATTTGAGTGGCAGTTGGCAATCATTCTTGGACTTTGCTGAGCTGACTGAGGATAAGACTTATGTCTGGAGGAAGGAAGACACTGAGAGAATCTCAGAGAAATGAATCATGATCTTAATTAAACCACATCTGAAACTTGAGCCACACTGACCATGTCAGGCCTTCTAAAGATCCCCTGTGCCCAGCAACTTTACATTCACTGGACTGACTGAGGCTTGGCTGAACTTTGGCCTCCGAGATCATGGCCTGTTCTAATTTAGTCTGGAACTCCCTACCCACTACCCTCGGTCTGATCAGATGGAACTATATAGACTGTCTAACTCTGGATCATGAAATTACTCATAGGTTTGGAACTTGCCAGATTTTCAAAACGATCTCCAACAGAAACACTTACAAGCCTTCCACCCCAGTAGGAAGCTGAGTGTTCCTAACAATATTGCACTTTGCATAACAGAACTGGAACTATGTTTTAGTCTCAGAACAAAATATTATTTGAAGGTCAGGAAACCTCATAATTGACAGAACCTGTTTGAATTTAATTTGTTTCTTTAAGACAGAAATACAAAACTATGACAATTTATGAAACATCCCTCAGCTAGAAACAGCTGGTTCTCTCTCTTTGTTGTTTGGGGGTGAGGAGGGTATCATACAGTTCAGGTTGGCTTTGAACTTCTGATCCTCCTGCTTCTGGTCCCCAAATGCCAGGATAACAGGCATGTACAATAATGTCCAGTTCAGCTGACTGTATCTTGAGTAACAACAAACATTGACCTTCCAATAACTGTAGAGGTTGGCACTGGTTAACAGGAGAGCAAACATTAAAGGTATTTGGAAACAGAATTTCAGGATGGAGCTGGAGGAGGAAAGGGACTAAAAACATCAAATCGCAATAATGCCTCCCATTATTGGATACTATGAATAGTTTTTAAATAGTTTAAAAAAAAAAAGCCCTCGTTAGAAAGATCCCTTATCTAATCTAGGAGACCAGAGGTCTTACTTTCATCCTATGATGTGACTTTAGCTAAATTGCTCAACTTCCCTGTGTCTCAGGTGATTCACTTGGTTGTGGGGTCCAAATGAGATTATACATGATCCAAGGACGTTCTTTGTAAAGTTATAGCTTTCTCATAAGATTATGGGGTCTTCATATGGCCAACCGGTCCCTGCAACTCTCAAGTGACCCCAGCATACTCTGTTCCTGCATGGTGGCTTAATTTGTGTATTATTATTTCATTTGGGAAAGGTATGGGCAGACATAATGCCCACTCACCCACACCTCACTGTGGCTTCTATTTTATAACCCTGTTCTATAAGAAACAAATTGTTATCAATGGTTTTGCTTGAAGTTAGTTGTCTTGCACTTAAGAGAAAATAGGAGGACTTTTTGAGGGCAGGGACTATTGCTTTTTCAATGTGTTACTTCTGTGGGCATTGCCTGGCTCACAGTTATTACCAACACATGCTTCTGAACTGAACTGAACTGCACTTGAATTTTATGCTCCCATGCCATAGTCTGTTACCTTCAGAAAGAGAGTTTGAAATGCTGAGCAGTGAGTCTGCCAACATTAGGCAATGTTGTCATCTGCATGGTGTTCTGAGAGAAGGAGGAGGAGCTGCTCCTGCCTGTGGAGAACAGGACTGATCTCCCTCCTTTGGCTCCTCCTTTCCGTGTAACCAAAGGTCAGCTCCCAGGAGCCAGCTAGAGGAAGGGTGTTGAGATGTGCATCTGTTACCTGGAAGGTTCCCTTGGTGCACAGATGGTGTTGAATTCTGCATTTCTGTGGTTGATCGCTCTTTCTGGTCTTCAGGTTTAGGTGTAACTTGCTTTCTTGAGTTGCGATGGGCTAGAGAATATGGGAGGAATGAGGCAAATAAGTTTGCAAAATGCTCAGAATAGAAAAAAAGCTGTTCATGCATCCGTTCACAACCCAGGTCGTCTCTCTGGCGTCCAGGAATGAATAGCTGAGTGCTGGGTTTGTGATGCTGAACAAACAAGCCCTCCCTTGGATGGGTCCTGCACCCCTCTCCTTAGCACTGACCTCTCAGACGCACATTCACATTCATGTGCAGATGGACAATGGATTCAACACATTCCTAGAAGAAACGTGAGATTCTCCTACTGGAAAATCCCTTGTGTACACGTGACTGGAACATGATCAAAATGGGTCTCTCCTTGTTATCAGTGCTGCTAGCGTTGCACACTGCAGGTGGGAGTGGTCTAACTCCACAGCCCGCACTAATTCCTTCATTCCCCTGCAGTAGTTCAAAGCTATTCAAACGGGAGAAATGTGCTTTTAAGGCAATGGTAAGAAGACACCAGCTATGACGAGAAGTTGCAGATGAGCACCTCAGTGAGAAGGCATCAGAACTCCAGCTTAGCACAAGGGGAGATCTGCCGCAAAGTGAGTTAACCAGGCACTTCAATAGAGCAGCCATCTTTAAACTCAGCCCTCCACACATGGTTGGGCTCATGACCCACTCCATCCTTAGGGTTAAGAAATAAAGACAAGCCGGGTGGTGGTGGCTCACGCCTTTAATCCCAGCACTTGGGAGGCAGAGGCAAGCGGATCTCTGAGTTCAAGGCCAGCCTATGCTACAGAGTGAGTTCCAGGAAAGGCTCCAAAGCTAAACAGAGAAACCCCGCCTCTAAATAAATAACTAAATAACTAACTAAATAAATAAATAAAGATAAATGACAGAAAAGATAAATTATGGGACCCACCTAGGTGTCCAACAACAGAGGAATAATTAAAGCAAATGTGGCATATATGGAATTTTTCTTTAATACATGCCTATATTCATACATAAACACATACACACACATTACAGTCAAGGTCTCACTATGCAGTCCCGATTGGCCTGGAGCTCACTATATATAGACCAGGCTGTCTTCAAAGTCACAGAGACCCACCTGCTTCTGACTGCTGAGTGCTGGGATTAAAGGCATGTGCCACCACTCTGAGCTCAGTTGCATGATGGGAAGTTTCCAGCCATAAAGAGGAAAATGGGTGTAACTAGAGATAATAATATTAAGCAAATTAAGCTAGCCTCAGAAAGAGAAATATCTTGTTTCCTTTCATTTGTAGTTACTATTTTCAATAGGTACCTAAAATTAAGTATGTCTATATGACCCAAAAGTACAAGAAAATTGTCCAAGGAAACCAAAAGTGTCTAATGAGAGGGGAATAGAGGAGAGAGAGGGGTTATGTAATACAGTTACTATGTGCAATGGATATATGCAATGAAAATTTTTTAGATATATAATATACCATATATAAATTTTATATTTTTATAAATACATATAATATATTTTATATTATATATGTTATGTAAAACTGACACTTTTCTACAGTCTCACCCCCCCAGAATGGGGAAGAAACTGAGTACAGAGACAGGCTGTGTGAAGGAGCATGCTGAACTCAAGGATAAAAGGATAGAGACCAACAACAAAGTCATGGGCTCAATCAGATTGACTTGGGCTTAGCAAGCCTCGTTCTCAGAATGAGTAGACACTCCTGAAATAATGTTAAGTGAGTGACTGTCACAGAAGCCTCTAAAATCAGTTACTCACAGATTTGTCTACCACTACTTTATGTTGGTCTGAGTTCATGGAAGCTTGACTGTCTCCTCCTGCCCTGGTTCCTGTCCCTTTGAGGCTACAAAGGGACACTTACAGTTGCTTGTACATTGACAGCTGCTGCTCCAGGAGTTCTCTGAACAAGCCATATAGACCAACTCCTTTGTTCGTCGGAAACCTCTCTTGCATTCACAGTTGAGGATGGTGCCATTCTTGTAGGCAAGGGCTTTGAATGTGGCATTGGCGACCTCTGGTGGGTTATGCCCACACATCTCTGCAAAGACAAGAAGAATGTTAGTGGAGCAGGCCCTAGTGAGATGTGAGTTTGATCTTGCAGTGGCTTGCTCACACATTTCTTCCTTCTATTTAAAGGATTGGTATGCATGCCACTTTCTCAGGAAAGGAACCGAGGCTCACACAGTGGTTCCTGTCCTGGCTGGTTTTTATGTCAACTTGACACAGGATAGAGTCATTTGAGAGGAGAGAACCCCAACTGAGAAAATGCCTCCATAAGATCAGGCTAAGATCAGACCATATACAGGCCTGTAGGGCACTTTCTTAATTGATGATTGATAAGGGAGGGCACAGCCCATTATGGGTGATGCCCCCTGGGCTGGTGATTCTGGGTGCTGTAAGTAAGTAAGCTGAGTGAGCCATGAGGAGCAAGCCAGTAAGCAGCACTCTTCCATGGCCTCTGCATCAGCTCCTGTCTCCAGAATTCTGTTTGAGCTCCTGCCCTGACTTCCTTCAGTGATGAAGTCTACGCCGTAAGCCAAATAAACCCTTTCCTCCCCAAATTGCTTTTAGTCACAGTGTTTCAAACCTAACTAAGACAGTTTCTTAGAAATCTTTGTAACAGAGATGCTTCCACTTGAAGTGGGTGTTGGTCACTGCCCAGATGTATAAATGATCTACGTGCTGAGAATAAAATACTGTTGAATGCTCAGTTTCTAAATGTGACATCTGGATCACTCCCTCCTAGGCTTGGGAATGTTGCTGAAAAGTGGAAGGGAACAAAGTAAGAGTGAGAGGAAAGGGTGGGGGTGGGGAAGAACACGGTATGACTTGGGTGTACACTCTTGAACTCCCAGCAACTCTCATTACCTGCACAAGATTGTGTCTGTCAACATTTCATCATAAAAAGGGGAGGGGCTCATGGAGTTCCACCCCTTCCCGATGATTTATAGGCAGTTAACAGTTGCTGGGTAGGGGGACTTCATGAGATGTGGGAGCTCACAGAGGCTATCTAGTGAGACCTTACTCAGGGTAAGAGAATCTGAGCTTGCTTTACCCAGCAGGGCTGCATAAGGGGATGATTTGGCCACAGGGATGTTTACCAGGTGTTTGGAAAGGTCTACACTTGGCTGTTTGGTGTGCTTTGATCTTGCAAGGAGGAGGTCTTTTGCCTCTCCCCTTGGCATATTATAAAAAGCCCTTTGAACAAACCTCTGGGTAGCTGGGTATTGACCCAGGGCCCTCCTGAAGCTATTCTGTGTCTCTGTCTTTCTCCTCATTTGTCTAGGTGTATCTTTCTACCTAATATTTCCTCATTTCTCTCTCCTCCACCCAAGAACCCTTCATAAGGTGGGAGCAGGTTGGAGCTGGACTCCCATAGACTTCCACAGTGAGGCCCCACCACTGAAGATATATAGGCAATTGATGATTGCTGATAGAAGGAGAGGCATTTTTCTGAGTGATATAGCCACTGATACATTGCTTATATTCCTATAAATAACCCTGTGACCATTTTCCTATAAGTATCTCTAATTAAATTCATTGGTTCACCACGAAGAAAGAGAAGAACATAGAAGAGCAAATAAATAGCTGGGAAGAGGCAGAGGAGCAGTGGAAGTGGGACCACAGAGGGTGGTGGGTATGCATGTGAATATGATGGCATACATTATATGCAGGTGTGGAAATGACTTAATGAAACCCATTATGTGTGTTTATATATACTAATAAAACTAAAAAGATAACTTTGTGTCAGAGATGCCATAGCAGTGGTCACTCACATTCTTCTTCAGTATAGAATGCACATCATAGGAGGAAGAAGTAGAAGTAAGTAGAGTTCTGCTCTGAAGATACTGCATGCCTAGCAAACACAGAAGAGAGGGTGGGCCACAGGAAGTCAAAGCTCTGGAGACAGACCTACTGTCCCAGCATGAACACCAGAGACAGTGTTTCCACATGTAATGTTTTTGAGACAGGGTCTTCTCTTGTAGCCCAAAACTGGCCTCAAGTTCATTATGTAGCTGAGGGTGACCTTGAACTCCTATCATCCTGCTTCCACTCCCAAGTGCTGGGATTATAGGTGCATACCACCACAGCTAACTCTCAACACCCAACTCTTGAGGAGGAAATGTGGTCTCGATCTAAGAAAATCATTTCATTGCAACACGTTCTTCCGCTTGAAGAGATTTGGTGACTAGGAAAATGCCACAGACAGCACAAGAGATGGGGTAACAATAAGGAGAGGAAATGTGGGGAAAGCAGGAGACTGTCCTAGTGGTGAGCCACTCCATCGAGGGGGAGCACTGAGGCTGATCCCAGCACCTGCTGTATATACCAGACTGCCGTCTATCGTGATGGTTGGTTCAAGGTGTCAGTTTGGATGCTTTTATGGATGCCTAGAGAATTCAAAGCATAATTCTGGGTATATCTGTAAGCATATTACCAGAGAAGATTGACTGTGGGTCAGCAAAGTAACAGAGAAAAGACCACCCTCTGTGAGAGCACCCAACAGTCAGCCAGTCAGCCAGGGATGTGGCTAGGACAGGAAGTAGAAGGCAATGAAGTGTGTCCTCTCTATCACCCTCCCCTTCCTGGTCTCCTTCTCTCTCTCCCTCTTCTCCACCCCCCCCTCTTTCCCTGTCCTCTTTTTATGGAGGTTTGAATGAGAATGGCCCCCATAGGTTCATATATTTGAAAGCTTGGTCTCATTTGGTAGAACTGTTTGGGAAGGATGAAACATGCGGTGGATGGCAGCTTAGTGGTAAGCAGCTTTACAGGCAGAGCCATCTTGCATGCCCATTTCTGAAATCCAAAGACAGATCCAAGATGCTCTCTACCCCAAGAAAAGCAGATCAGTGTGCATTCATTGTGAAGCCACCAAAACCCTAATGTATTAAAGCAGCTAGAGGAAAAGGTTACACATATAAGTGGAAAGAGTGATGGGTGATGGCCGACTTTGCCACAGAAACAAAAGGAGCCAGAAAAGAACAGTTTAACAAAGCCAGCCTTCAGACAGTCTTATCAGCTCGGAATCCTGATTAGACATGACGCCCTTAAAAATGAAGGTGGGATTAGCACATTTTCAGGTAAAAGAAAGTTTACAGAATCCCACTAGCACACTTGCATTGCATATTAAAGTGAGAAAAAAACAAAACAAACAAAAAAAAAAGCTAAAGACAAAACTTCGAGTCACAGGGAAATTACACTAGCCAGAAATAGAAATCTACCGGGAATAATGAAGGATATGAGTAACTAAATATGCATGTGAAAATGCCGCCTTTTTCCTTGAAAGAATTGGTTTAAAAATATAATTTTGAGGCCGGGTGGTGGTGGCGCACGCCTTTAATCCCAGCACTCGGGAGGCAGAGCCAGGCGGATCTCTGTGAGTTCGAGGCCAGCCTGGGCTACAGAGTGAGTTCCGGGAAAGGCACAAAGCTACACAGAGAAACCCTGTCTCAAAAAACCAATATATATATAATATTGTGTGGTAGGTCTTTATTTTAATTATGTCTGTTGGGGGTGGTGGAGCACTCATGGGTGCAATACCCCTAGAGACCAGAAGAGGGTATCAGATATCTAGAGTCACAGGTGGATTATGAGTGGCATAATGGAGTGCCAGGAACTGAACTCAGGTCTTCTGGAAAAGCAGTATTCATTCTTAATCACTGAGGCATCTTGCTAGTCCCTACATGGTAGATCTTACCACCTATGTAAATGTAAAACATGACAACTGTCGAAAGAAGGTTGAGGTTAATGGGCCTTTAGCTTTTTAAGTTATTCTTAAGTATGTCCGAAATGGTACAATATGAACTGAACAGAGCATGGAAAATTAAGAATGCATAGTTACTACCCTAGGAAAGCGACCAAATAACGAAACACTACAGGGGGCATATATAAAAAGGTAATAGACTAAATTAAACAGAATACTCCAATATGTATTAAATATGTATTTGAGTAGCTAAGATGAAGAATAAAGAAATAAAAATACAAATGGGGCAACCAGGAAAGAGCAAGAAGGCAAATGTGAAGTCAAGCTGTTATCAGCTATTAAACAAAAACAACAAGTTTCTAAAACAGGAACTTTCAGACTACAGCAAACAGCAGTGCCCAACTACATGCTATCCATCCAGGAACAGTCTTAACTATAAAACCCACAAGAAACTGGGAGTAAAAGAGTAAGAACATGTACACAGAGATGAGCATAATAAAGCTGATGTGACTATGTTACTACCAGAAAGTAGTCCCATGAGAAAGGGCATGAGTCACAGCTGAAATGCCTCTTCCCATGAAAGTACCAAGGATTCTACACAATGGCATTTGAGGCATCAGGCATGGTGATCTCCAACCACTTGTCATCAAGTAGACAAAAATCTATAATAAATTGAATTTACACATCAAAACCATAAAATATTCATGAAAAAATTTCACCCAAACCTCTAAGACCAGACTTGGAAACTGTAACATTGCTGAGACAAATTTCAAGAGAAGTAAATAGAGGAACATACAATGTTTATAAATTGGAAGATTGATTATTATCCCGGCTTCGGTTTTTTGAGGCAGGGTTTCTCTGTGTAGTCCTGGCTGTCTTGGAACTGGATTTGTAGACTAGGCTGACCTCAAACTCAGAACCACCTGCCTCTGGCTCCTGAGTGCTGGATTAAAGGTGTGCATCACCACTGCCTGGCTTACAATACTGATTTTTGTTTTGTTTGTTTTGTTTTTTCGAGACAGGGTTTCTCTGTAGCTTTGGAGGCTGTCCTGGAACTCACTTTGTAGACCAGGCTGGCCTCGAACTCACAGAGATCCACCTGCCTCTGCCTCCCGAGTACAGGGATTAAAGGTGTGCGCCACCACTGCCCGGCTCAGAATACTGATTTTTAAAGACCCATGTCAGTCTACCTTCAGTTCAGTGTAATTACAATCAAAACATCCAACGGACTTTTTAGTAAAATTGGCAAGTTGTTTTTCAAATTTCCTTGCAAATGTCTAGGATAATGCTAAAATGAAGTGTATGTTTGGAGACTCAGACCATCAATAAACTAGTCGTAAAGACAGCAAGCTATAAGTTGAGAATGAGTACCACAATACAACAGAAGTTCTGGAAACTCATGCACATTTAATTGCCCCCCCCATCCCCAATTTGCCAAAGCAATTTCATGAAGAAAGGAAAATACTCTTAAGTCCTGTGGATAAATGTGTAGAGAGAAAAGAACTTCCTTCCACAGATAAAATTAATTTTTTTCTTATGTATAAAGAACTGTATACTAGCTTTATTTATCACACATGCAACCATAAAATTAAAGCGGTGATACTTCTAAAAGGAAAAAAAGGAAAATAGCTTCAGAAGTTGGCGGTAGGTACAGGTTTCTGAGGACATAGCATGTGCTAATATAAAAGAAAAATAGGGCTGGGAAGATGGCTCAGCAGTTAAGAATGCTTGCTGCTCTTGCAGAGCACCGATGATCTGTTCCCAGTCCCTGAACCAAATACTCACAACCACTTGGAACTCCCACTCCAGAAGATATGACTCCACCCTCCCACACCAACACACAAATTAAAATTTTTAAAAAGAAAAAGAAAAACAAAATGCCTTTGGCTAATCCAAAGACCATGAGAAAATGGAAAAGAAACAGTAAACTGTGAGGAAAAAATATTTATAATGTTTATATGACAATATTTCTTTCCAGAATACATAAAGACCTATATAACAACACTAAGAGACAAATGATCCAATAAATGAACAAACACTTGAATAGTCAAGTTTCTGAAGAAAATACATGATTATCACAAATGCTTATGGCACTCAACAAGCTATGGAGATAATAAAGGCACTTGAGAGAGCTCAGCAGGTTAAGTGTGTTTTATGCCTAAACCTGATGACCTGAATTCAGTCCAATGGAACCCGTGGAGGAAGGAGAAAACCCACTCCTGAGTTGTTCCCTGGCCTCCACTCATGTGGTCTTGTGCACTTGATACACAAATAAAACATATTTTTAAAGAAATAAATCACAAATTGAAAACCATCATAATTTGCCCATTAGAATGGGTGAGATGGATCAAAAGAAGAAACCCCAAGAAATGTGAGGAGGACCAGAGCTGCTGGTATTCTCTTACATATCAGTGAGGGCACAAAATAAAATTATTTGGGAAAAACTATTTAAGGCAGTGGTTCTCAACCTGTGGGTCTCGACCCTTTGGGCAATGCTATGGAGGGGTCTTTCTGTATGCTGTGAATATGTGTTGCTATGATTGGTTAATAAAGAAGCTTCTCTGGACTATGATGAGTCAGGTTATAGCCAGGCAGGAAATCCAAGAGAGAGACAGGAAGATGAAAGGCAGAGGAGACGCCAGCCCACCTCCCAAGGAGCAACATGCCAACAGACTGGTAATGCCACAGCCATGTGGTAAAACATAGATTAATAGAAATGGGTTAATTTAAGATGAAAAAGAGTTAGCTAGCGAGAATTCTTAGCCATAGGCCATACAATTTGTAATTAATATTAAGCCTCTGAGTGATTATTTTATAAGCCAATTGGATTTATTCTGACCATGGGCTAGGCAGGACATAGGAAATCTTTTGACTACAGGGCAAACCTTTATCTCCAAAAATATTTTCATTATGAGTCACAACAGCAGCAGAATTACAGTTACTAAGTAGAAACAAAAATAATTTTATGGTTGGGGGTCACCACAACATGAGGAACTGTATTAAAGGGTCGCAGCATTAGGAAGGTTGAGAAACCACTGGATTAAGGTACTTAAAACGGGCTGAAGAGATGGCTCAGCAATTAAGAGCTGGTATTCTTGCAGAGCATCCACATTTGATTTCTAGGACACATACTGTGGTTCACAACTCTCTGTAATTCCATTCCCAGGGGGAAATGATGCTGCCTTCTAACCCCTGTGAAACCAGAGATGGATATGGTACACATACATTCATGTAGGCAAAATACTCAAAACATAAAATAAATATTAAAACATTTAAAGAAAATATCTCAAATAGAATGAAGTATAGACCTATGCTGTGGTCTGGCAACTTTACCCCAAGGTCTTTGTCTAAGGGCAGTGAAGTGATGGGCACATGGGGGGTTTCCATGATGACTTCTAGCAGCCTGATTAACAACCTCCCAGTGTGGGGCATGATGGTAAATACCTATAATCCCAGACCTCAAGAAGCTAAGGCACCAGCCTGGGCTACTTAGAAAGACCTTATCTCTAAAACCATAGATAACATAGATAAATCTCAAAAAGTCAACATTGAACCAAAGAGCTAGACATATTGTATGATTTCACGTACATGAAATCAAAAAGAGAGGGAGAGAGACAGAGACAGAGTTTGAACACAGAGAACTTAGGCCAATGGTTTCTTAGGGTAGGTAGAGATTAACTCAAAGGAGACAACCAAAAGAGCTCGGTGCTGATCATATGCTTGCGCACAGTTGTCAAAACTTATCACATCACTTCAAATCTGTGCATACAGCTTCTCTGGAAACAATCTTTCTTACATACCACACATACTAATAATATTGATAATCATAATAAATAAGATAAAATAAACCTGCAGGGTTGGGGTCTGGAGGGATGGACCAGCTGCTGCTCCTGATTGTGTTCCACAATCACTAGGACCAGAGTCTGGATCCCAGCACCCATGCAGCAAGCCAGGTGCTCCTACAAATACCTGCAAGCCCCAGCTCCGGTGGGTAGTGCAAGCAGGAGGACAGCTTGGATTTACTGACTTGCAGACTAGCTGAGAAAGAATGAGGTCCAGGTTCAGAAAGAGAGAGTGACAGGGGAGCACTTAATAGCATCTTATGGATTTAATAATGCTCAGGCATATGCTTGTATACACACAAGTGTGTATACACTCATACAAACACATATACATACAAACAAATTAAAGTAATAAATAAGACCCTTTAAAAAATAATTTCTCTATAACTAATTTCACTACAACAAAATCAACGCACAACTCTTGGGTTCTTCAGCACAAATAGTCAAGGGTTAATCTTATGTCTTTTGGAATCTGGTGACACACCTCAAGCCAAGGAATCTTTAAGCACAGAATTTGAAAAAGGTCAGATAGTTTATCTTTGGGGTAACTTAGCACCCTAGGCATTCTTCAGTACAAGGTGACATTTTTCTAGACAAGGCCATGGAAATTTCCACAGTCCTGTGGACTAGTCCAGTGTCCAAGGAGGTCATGTGGGGACATGGAGAAAGTTCTAGAACTTTGTACTCTCACAGATTTTCCTTTCCTAAAAGAATCTTTCCTGGAATTGCTTATAATTCTCTCCCCTGAAAGGCCTTGCCAATCGTGTTCCAAAAAAACGATCCAAAGGCCCTGAGGCAGAAGGGTCCATGGGAAAGGCAGTCATGGAGGTTTGCTCTTTCTGATCCCACAGGAATAATCTGGGTTATTCTTAGCTCTTCTCACTCTGGTGTCATAAAAGAAACATCAGCACAACAGCCAAGAAAGAATAAAAATAATTTGTCTAGAAGGTTCTCAGAAGGGTCATGAAGGAGAATTCCATGTACACAGCTCAGAGAAGGAATCATAAATATATTACCAGTCTAAAATGACATCATGTGGCAGTTTTATCTCCTGAAAACCCCAAAAGCATGTCTTCCAAATTCAGCTCCCAGGTTTTCCTCTGCCTTAATTCTTGGAATATGGGGTTCCTAGGAGACTCCTAGCACAGACCCCAGGTTGACCATGTGGTGGCTTTGCCTTTCAGCTTTTACACCCTTCATGTAGGCACTGGGCCAGGAAGCAGCCAGCAGTTATCAACCTGATAATCTCAAGGGTTTGGATCAGAGACGTGCCCTAGGAGAGCAATGCCAAACTGTTCCAGTGTTGAACACGTTGCTCATCTTATGTTAGAGTCACTATACTGGGGGGTCCCTTCTCCCCAAACCCTTCGTCCATCACTCTCCCTGAAATACTACCATGAGGCAGCTACCCTTGGGATTATATGTAGGTCTAGCATCTCCAGGTATCCCTGAACAACTGGAATAAAAGACGTAGGGATTTTTTTACTTCTTCGGGTAACTTTCTGGAAAGTACTAGTGACACAAAGCCTCCTTCCTCTGGACTGCAGCGCAGAACAGGTAGGGGAGAATGGTGTGTGTTGTGGTTTGAATGTGGGGGTCCAGTCTCCCATAGGCTCATGTTTGAACACTTGGTCCCCAGCTGGCAGTGATGTTGGAGAATATTGTAGAATCTTTCAGAGGCAGAGCATCGCCATGAAAGGAGGTAATTTTTGTTTTCCTCTTCCTTCCCTTCTGTTCCCAGGAAGAGGCTTCCACAACTAGCAATGAGGTTAAGGAACACAGATGAGCTTAGTACTTCTTCCCCTCATTGCCATCCCCTTTGTATAGTTTTATGGCTTCAACTCCACTCCTCAAGCAGAAAGGCATCCCCTTCATTTTCAATGCTCATTTTTAGAAAAAGAAAACACTAAAATTAATTTTGCCTTGACGTACTTCTGTGTCCCTTGAGTTAAACGGGAATATTGATAGTTGAAGCGTACTTGGAAGACAGGCAGCCCTTTTCATCAGTAAGACATTACTACCACTGATGGCGGGTGACAGGTGAAGCCAGGGCTGCTCATGGTGGTGAACATTCAAGTCACATGGAGATACAGTCTGGGCTTCCTGCTAAGCTCTCGGGAGGTGTTGGTGCTTTATGTCTACAGTCCCACACAGGGACTAACTGGTACAGCCTCCTTTCTCTCTGTACACCGTTCCCAAGGACTGTTGCCCTCCAGTGCACAATGAGCAGAGCTTTGGTACTTTGGAATGTGCCTTCAGAGTGGTTTGTCTTTTGACTCGGGATCTAATTTGTGGCTGCAGGAACAGTGGGTGAATAAGAAACATTTGTGGACTGGGAGACATTAGCGTTGTTTTATCTCTGATGTCTAAGATGAGACCTTATCTGACGCCTGACGCCCGTGTAAGTGACATGAAAGATACTGAAAAGGAAGAGGCTCCCAAGAACCTGGACAGAGTTTGAGATAAGAGCCGTTTGCTGTGTGGGTGATTCAAGGAAAAGCTCTTTGGTCTGTAGCACAGCCAGCCCTGAGAAAGTGGTTTCACCTTTCTGCCTCTCCCTTTTCCATCTACAGGGAGTGAGGAGAGAGATTAGGATCACTCACCAAGCATGGGATCTGCTAGATAACACTTAACTAAGCTTTAGAAGGGACTCATAAGGACCTCAAGAGTGTGAGTCATCCGATAAAGAAACAGTCTGGCTTTTGCCTGGAAGTCCTTCTCTTCAGCATCAACTCCAATAAGAAAGCCAAAGGTAATGTCAGGTTGTCTCCAACCCATATCAGTGACTGGGCCCTAATAGTCAGTGGTATTCTTGTTTGTGTTGTTTGTGTGTGTGTGTGTGTGCACAATAAAATACTATAGGATGTGATAAGTATCTTTTAACATGATCAAAATGCTTTGAGAGCTGGTAGAGTCATTAGGAAGAAACTGATGTCTTCGTACTCTCTGAATTGTGGGAAAGCCTGAGGGAAGACCTAAGTTCTTTGATTCCAAGTTCAGAGATCTTCCTTCCATGTCAGAGACATGAACTCTCCTGGAGACAGGATGCTCTCCACCCTGTTGAAGGCTGTGGCTTGCAGGGAGATAGCTTAGACAGCTGAGCTATCTGTGGACTAAGGAGTGTTTATTGATGTTGTGGTTCAGTTCAGATCATTATCTACAATTCAGAGTGCTAAGGCCCGCCGCCCCATGTGTGTGTGTGTGTGTGTGTGTGTGTGTGTGTGTGTGTGTGTTTAAATGTAATAACAGCTCTAATTTCTGATCTCTGCTTTTGTGTGCTTTACCTTTGCTGCTCTGAGCATTGCAGCCACGAAGGGGAGATCTTCTCATCCGGCTTCACACAGCTGAAGACTGAGGTCCCAGGAGGTCAGGTTACCCAAACCACATTCTCATAGTGGTGGGAACTAATTGGCAGCCTTTATTTTTATCTTTCAGAAAAACAAAAAGCTCCCTTTTACCTTTAAGAAATGATTTCAAGTAGAAAACACAAAGGTGGTAGGACAGGACAGTGAGGAAGAGAAAAGAAGTATGAATCAATAATGATCTTCAAGCCCAACATTAGAAATAAACACACAAACCACCTTGTTTCCCCTCTGATCCTTTTCTCTTAGTGACCGTTGTCATCTGAGCTAATTCCACACATCCATGGCCTCCACATCCACCCGGGTCCTGAGAGGCACAGCACTCTGGCACTCATAAGCTCTCTCCACGGACTTTCAAATCTCCCACCATCTCCAGCAACTGCCCACCTCTGTGGCAATAGCATCTTACCATTTCTCCTGACCCACTTCTCTCTACCCTTCCAAAATGCCTCTAAAATACCATCAAAACAAAGAAAAAACTACAAGTGCAGTGCACATGTGATTCAGCTTTGTGGTTTATCTCTGGGTTCAGCACTGCTACAAAGCCTCTCTTTTGACCCAGGAAGTGTTGGGTTGTGTTGTGTTTTGTTTTGTTTTTCCTGACATATGCTGAGTTCTTGGCAAGGAATGCTGACTTTGTCCTTGCTTTGCTTTGAGCATCCACTTGCCAATCCAATAGCAGAGGGCAGCTTCCTCTGAACCATCAATCAGCCACATGACCAAAGCAGGTTTTCAATCACCCAGAGACATTGCTTTTTGCCACATGGATTAGTCCTTCTGGGCTTTTGACATGGGGCCCACTGGGGAGAATCCTGGCCCCTGCCTCAAAGCCAGGCAAAGGAATGAGATTACCCTTGACTGGAGTTCAGAGTAGGCAAAAGCCATCCTAGCAGAAGGGTTATGAAACACAGTGTATTTTTTTTCTCTGCTCTAACAGAATACCCAACAAAAGCAACTTAAGGAAGTTACTTTGACTCATAGTTTGAGGGCACAGTCCATCATGGCGAGGAGTCATGGCTGCAGGAGCTGGAAGCAGCTAATTACACTGCATCCATAATCAGGAAGCAGAGGGTGATGAGCAAAGGTGACCAGCTAGCTTTTGAATGCAGACCAGGACTTCTGCCCCTGGAAATGATACCACCCACTTTTACTTATTAGCCTAATCTGGAAAGACACACGAACACACAACTCACATGCCCTAGGATTTGTTTCCATGGTGATTCTAAATCCCATCAAACTGACAATGAGATTAGTCATCACAAAGGCATTGCTGTGTTCAGTAGACTATGGGGAGATTCTCATGCTGGAATATTACTCAAAAGGGAGAGAAAGATGAGCATTCCTTGAAATAACTTATCATTTCATCTATAAAATCCTCATAAGTCTTAATGGCTGCTCAGATTACCTCTCAGTGTTTTGTTGGGTTTTGTGTGTTTGTTTGGTTGTTTTAAGACAGGGTTTCAGCCGGGTGGTGGTGGCACATGCCTTTAATCCCAGCACTCAGGAGGCAAAGCCAGGAGGATCTCTGTGAGTTCGAGGCCAGCCTGGTCTACCAAGTGAGTTTCAGGAAAGGCGCAAAGCTACACAGAGAAACCCTGTCTCAAAAAAACAAAAACAAAACAAAACAAAAAAGACAGTGTTTCTTTGTGTTGGTGTTGTCCTGGCTGTCCTGGAACTCACAGAGATCTGTCTGCCTCTGCCTCTTGAGTGCTGGGATTAAAGGCATGCACCACCACTACCCAGCAAAAGATTTTTATTTTGTTTTATTTTGTATGCTTACATATATGGAGTCAGATCCCCTGGACCTAGTTACAGATGGTTGTCAGCCACCATGCGAGTGCTGGGAATTGAACGTAGGTCCTCTGGAAGAGCATCCAGTGCTTTTTAACCACTGAGTCATGTCTCCAGCCAGCCAGACAAACAATCTCTCTCTCTCTCTCTCTCTCTCTCTCTCTCTCTCTCTCTCTCTCTCTGGTGTTTCAAGAAGACAAGGTTTTTCTTTGTAGCCTTGGTTGTCCTGGAACTCACTCTGTAGACCAGGCTGGCCTCAAACTCAAATCCACCTGCCTCTGTCCCCTGAGAGTGCTAGGATTAAAGGCATGCGCCACCACTGCCTGGCTGACAAAGACATCTTATGGGAGAAAGTGTTTATTTTAGCTCACAGTTCCTGGCTACAGTCCATAATTTTGGGGAAGTCACATAGCAGGGGCTTGAATCAGCTAAAAACAGTATCTTTAGAGATTTTTTTTCAATTAAGAAGTTGTAATAGTTTTGAACCAGTTTATATTGATCCAGTTTTTTGTTGCTATAATAAAATGTCTAAGACTTGGTAAATTTATAAAGAACAAAAGTTTCTTTGGCCTATAGTCCTAGAGGCTGGACAGTCTAAGTCTTGGGCTCTGAGAGACAGCATGAGCATTTGCTGATGAGAGGCTTCCTGTTGCACCGTAAAAAGGCAGATAGTATCACATGAGTGGTGGCTGTCTCCTCTTCTTGTAAAGCCAGTAATGCCACCATGAGGCCTGCTCTCATGACCTCCTATACAATAATCACCTCCCAAAGGCTCACTTCCAAATACCGCCAACAGAGAGGAGGAAAGTGGTAGCTGGTAGTTCTCACAGACAGTCCAAGTAGCCAGAGTTCAACCTGGATTCTAGGAGGCTTTCTGGTGGTTAGATAAAAGCCAGCATCCCTCAGGAACTTGTGAACCGTTTCCCCTCTGCCCAAAGGAGTCATTTCCCCAACCTCTGACAGAAGGGGCATGTGCTGCCTATGGTGCCCATCAGCATATCAAAGCGCAAGCTGGCCTCCAGCCTCCTTCAGCATCACAAGCACCTGTTACACATTCCAAAGCTTCTAAGACAGTCTCCTGGCCCTTCCCTCCCCACAGCTATTCACCCTCCTTATAACCCACATTCTCTACTGTTGCTGTTCTTACTCTGTCTTACTCGCTCCCTCACCGTGCTCTATTGAATAGTGATGATCTCTTGCTATCTCTAATATTCTCTCCTGCTTCCCTAGCCCTGGCCACATTCAGTCCGCTTCGTTTTCTCTCTGCTCTCTCTCAGAGCTACAGTAACAACCTTAACTGTACCATAGGACGGTCGTGTCAGAAGTTTCCTTACTGCACCCCCTTGCACACAGTGGGTTAGTATGATGGTCAGTATTGTCACCTAGGAGGCAAGCATCTGGGCACACCAGTGAAAAGTTGTCTAGATATTAAAGGGAACCGCTAAGGACATCTGTGAGGGATTGTCTTGATTGCTTTAGTTGATGTTAGCGGGCCTATCTTAATTTTGGGCTGACTGCTCCCTGGGCAGGAGATCTTGGACTGTATAAAATCGAGAGGGTGAGCTGAACACTGACATGCACGTATTCAAGCATTCTCCTTCCCAACTGTGGTTATAATTTGACCTTACTTCCTGAAATATCATAAGCTACTGTGTTTTTTCTTTTCTTTTTAAAATATGGCTCATTGAATGTCTGATGTGTGGAAAGATTTTTGGTTTTTATGGGGGGGTGGTTTTTGTTTGTTTGTTTGAGAGGGGGTCTCTCTATGTAGCTCTGTCCTAGAACTCTCCATGTAAACCACTCTGGCTTCTAACTCACAGAGACTCACCTACCTCTGCCTACCAAGTGCTGGGATTAAAGGCATGTGCCACTATATCTGGCTATGCGTTTATTATTTATTTATTTATTGTGTGTGTATGTACATGAACACTCATATGCCACAGTATATGTGCAGAGGTCAGATGAAAACTTGCAGGAGTCCATTTTCTATGTGGGTCCCAGCAATCAGGGCATCAGGCTTGGTGTCAAATCTCTTTACCTGCTGAGCTGTCTTGCTAGCACCAACTGTTCTACTTCAGCATCTCTGAGTTCCAATCGCCTTCCTTCTTGATTGGCTCAGTGGGTGGCCACACCAAGATTCAGTATAGAACTAGGAAACTGATTGTGCCTTGGACACACTTTACAGATCAGAGTCTGCATGGTAGAAAGCATGGTCTACATTGCAGAGGGAACTGGAAGGCATTTCCTTTATAAGCAGGGACAGCAATAGAGGATTTGCAGGAGGTGGTGGGTAAATCAACCACTGTTGCTGATGCCCACCCTCACCTCAGCACTATTGCTCTGGTTCTTCGTGCTCAGAGGTTCTGGGGCATTTAGAGGATTAGCCAATGACTTGGCCTTTTTTCACTCCTGCAGGCACAAGGACAATTTTGGCCAGGGAGAATAGTGTGCAGGTGACTCCTACAGTCCCAGAGTGCTGGTGTTTGTAGATGTAGCTCAGTGGTGTGAATATAGCCTTGCAATGCTCAATGTCAAGGAGGCCAGAACTCAGTATCTACACTATCCTATCTAGTTTGACCTGTTTGACTAGAAGACAAGGTCTGCCCCCAAAACACACACCCACACCCACACCCACACCCCCCCCCCCCACACACACACACCACCACCACCAACAACAAAAACCCTGGTGAACTTTGAAACCAGAAGCTGGGAAAAGAAGCATTTTCATTCATGGAGAAGGAAGCTTCAACTTGTTTAATTTCGCTTGTTTTGAATTAATTTCTTTGTTCTCCCTGAATATTTTTCTCACTCCTTTATCTAATTGTATTTATTACCTAACTTGGATTTTTTCATCTTTTTCTCATTTTAATTCCCTTTTTATATTAATTCAACTTTCATTTTTGTATATCTTTCTGGGTATTTGATATTAGCTCTTTACTTCTTACTGTCATTGGTGTTGTAGATATTATTTTAATGGGTTTTACTTTATTGTATGTTTAGAACATGATTTGCTTCTGAGCCATTGATGTTACTGTTGACGCTGGAAATCAAGCCCAGCACTGGACCACATACGGTAGGAGGTGAGATATACTCCTATCTCAGATGAAAGTCATTACACTATCTCCCCTCCATGACTTAGTCCTGCTCAAATGTAGGCAATATCTCAACATGAATAATGAATGAGACAAAAGTCCCAAGATGCAGAGGAGTGGGTTGGAATCAAGGCTGGAGACTCAATACTGGATGTAACAACAGAGAGAAGTAGCACACTATTGTCACTTCCACAAGAGAAACACTGCCACCAATCTCAATCACTTTTATACTCTTCCAAGTTACACAGTGCTGAGTATACAACAACCACCAAAGATGATGCATCTCATATACTGCACTGTCTACAACACAGCTCCTGAACTACCAAAGAGACCCCACTCATGGGAATACTACAGAAAAAGCAGGTCCTTCAGCACTCAATCAATCAGAAGCTACCAAATGTAGTCCAGGAAACCACTAGAAGTAACCTACCTAGAATTAAACTCAACACTCACTACACAACAAACTGTTATTCCAAGGACCACTATCAAGAGAAAGTTATAAGAAGGTCTTGTTAACTGTCAGTCAGCTTGATTTGTGGGCATTTGTATAGCTATGTGCCATTACATAGGAAATGTGCATTCTCTTTATCACACCTGGAACCTCACCTTCACAAAAGCTGAGCACTTACTAGGCATCAGAGGTGGTTTCTACAAGTATCAAAGAATAAGGATCCTACAGATTCATTACCATGGTGTAATGAAATTAAAAGTTAAGAACAGAAAGCAAAACCACAAACAACAAGAAAACTTAACACACTTTAAAAAGAAAGCTTAACAGTTCCAACTTAATGTTCCAAATAAATCTGTGGATCAAAGGCAACTCAGAACTCACTCTGCACTGAATGGTGAAGACAATGCTAAGTGTAAAACCCCACAGTACTCAGGCAGTACAGTACCTACAAGGAGGTTTGCAACCCCAAAGGAAAACATATGCTTAATTAAAGAGCAATCATTGTCCAATTGAATATTTACTGAAGGAAATTAAAAACAGTGGAAGTAAGTTAAAGAAAGCTTATCAAAGATGCAAAGACTACAGGAAGAACTGATCAAAGAGGGGAAAAAACAGCCAGCAGAGAATGTCAGCCAAATTAAAGGCTATTCATTTAAGTAGATTCTGAAAATAACCAGGACGGAAAGGAGCAAGAACAACAGAAAAACAATATGAAGAAAAGGGAGTTCTAACTATTGATCCACCACACACTCAAAGGTAAGCAGGATTGTGAGTTCAAGTCCACCCAGAGGTATGTGGCAAGACCTTGTCTTAGAAAGAAAGAAATTGAAGAAAGTGTAGAACTATAACTAATAAAGAAAGCAATCATTTGAAAAAGTCAACTCATAAACAAATACATGAAATAAGTTCCAGATGTTTAATGCAAGCTGTTTCAGAGGATGCCTTAATTACTTTTCTGTTGCTGTGATGTGACGTCATGACCACCAAGGCAACTTACAAAGAAAACGTTTAATTTGGCTTATGGTTTCAGAGAGTTGGAATCCATGATGGCATAGCAAAGGAACGCCTGAGAGCTCACATCTTGGTCCACAACCATGAGGCAGAGAGAGAGAGAGAGAGAGAGAGAGAGAGAGAGAGAGCATGAGCTATCACATGAGCCTTTTGAAATCAAAGCTCACCCCTGACTCCTGTTGCACACCTCTTCCAACAAGGACATCCCTCCTAAGTCTCCCCAAATGGTTCCACCAACTATCAAATAGATGAGCCTATGGGCCACTCCCATTCAGATCACCACAGATGGTTAAATGACTCTTTCCAATTCCTTTACATGGTTATTTTAGTCTTTCTATTAAACCTGGAATGGACTCCTGAGGAAATGATCATAGGAGAGTCTTGCTTATAAAAACAGATGTCAGAATATTGGTTATGATATTCAAACTCAGTTTTAGCCATGTGTGGTAAAAAACCAATAGTCTGATTGATTAGAATTTATCTCTGCAATGATGAAAGGGGCATCTGTGGAAAATCTCTTGATGTGATTCACAACTCTGTTTAAAGGTGGAAAATTACATGGTCATGAAAAGACTCTAAAGAAGAGTAAAGGAATATTCAAAAGCCAGTCAGGGTGGCATATTCCTTTAATCCCAGTACTCTGGAGGCAGAGGCAGGTGGATCTCTGTGAGTTCTAGACCACCCTGGTCTCCATAGTAAGTTCCAGAACAGCCAAGGGCTACAAGTGAGACCCTGTCCAATATATATTATACAAAATGTATATATATATATATATGATTAAAAGAAAAATCTCTTAAAGTCGTCATTATTAAAGAGAAGTTTTGGTTTTAGTTTTGGGTTTTGTTTTATTTTATTTCATTTTTGTTTTTAGAGACAAAGTTTTTCTGTGTAACAGCCCTAGCTGTCCTGGAACTCTCTATGTAGACCAAGCTGGCCTTGAACTCACAGAAACCTGCCTGCCTCTGTGCCCCATCCTCACCCCCCTGAGTGCTGGGATTAAAGGCGTGTGCCTCCACACCTGGGCTCAAAAATCAGATCAAAGACACTGAAAATAAACAGCAAACAATGTTTGCACAGTGGTGTCTCCTGTGATTGGTCTGGCTCCTCTGAGAGTCCTGGTGATTTGGCCCACAGTTTCTGAGACCCAGCTCTCTCAGGCTGCATCAAAGAGGCAGATCCCACAAGGCAGGAATGAGTGACTCATCAGGAAGACCCCTTTGCGGACAACCTTGTGCCTTCATCGGCAGTACTTACACAAACAACAAGCAATAGGTCTACAAGAACTAGAAATTTGCTCTCAGAAAGAGAAAGAGAAGCAAGAGCTCTCAATTGTCAAGTCTGGGCATTGGTAATGCTTCAGTCGTAGAGTGCTTGGGCCTGGTTTTTCTCACTCTCCAGTCTCCTCACTGAAAACAAGGTTCAGTACTTGAAAGAGTTAACCACAAATTTACCACAGAATGTCAACTTGATTTAAATTAAAGTGTTATCAGATTTTTTAAAAAGAAGAAAGAAACAAAAGATGGGGAAGAAACATCCCTGTTCTTTCTCTGAAAACTGTTTTTCCCCAAATCTTAGAAACTGATTTCTTGGGAAGGAGCCATATTTTTAGCAGAGATATACTAAATTGGTACATCACACCCACAGTCTTCTGGAAACAGACAGAGCCTTCTGAGAAGTTAGGTTGTATTGATGAGATTTTCAAATGGACATCTGTGGGATTTCCCCTGATTTGTAGACCCAGTACTCAGGAGGCTGAGGGACATGATCACCATGTGTTCGAGGCCAGTCTCTCTATATAGTGAGTCCCAGGTCAGCCAGGGGTACATAGCAAGACCTTGTCTCAATAAACCAACCAACCAACCAACCAACCAACCAATAAATGAAATAAAACACAAGAAAAGACCAGAGAAGTAAACATGGTGTGGAACAGCAATTTAGAATTAGAAGAGAAACAGAAAACAAAACCAAACAAAAAGTCATGGGAAAAAAGAGGCACCCAGGAGCAACTATGGTAAGCATTGCCAATACCAAGTATAATGTAAGTCTAAGAACTTACATTATACTGTTTATTATAATATGAATTTGTGTTGAAATATACGAAACCAAGGCTGGGAGATGGTTCTGTGGGTTTGCTGTGTGAGGACCTGAGTTCATTTCCCCAGCATCCCATAGACTCCTATGGCTGTGCACATTCAAATCCCCACTGGAGGACAGGTGGAGGTGGAGACAAGCACACCCACTGAGCTCACTGGCCAGACAGCTTAGCTGTCAATCACTGCAATTGTATTCTCTGAGGAGGATGGCAGCCAGACTCTCTGGAGCCTGGCATGCTCTGGCCATCAATTCCATGGCATCAGTAGCTAAAAACTGCCTCAGAAAGGCAAAACCAGAGGAAACAGTAAGAAAGGGAAAGTGATGGACTGGCTGGTACCAGACACGGAAACCTAAGAGAAAAACCAAACATCGGGGTACACCTCCCCTCAGGGGTACTAGCGGGATGTCTGAGGACATTGCCCTTTTATTCTAAAAAAGACTCTTAAGAAGTTTGTTTTGCTTTCCTTTAAATAAGGAGTTTTCTCTTTACAAAGGTTCTTTTTGCTCTAAATCAGACTGTGAACAGAGGTGTCACCACCACAAGGACAGGAAGCAGATACCACGCTGATGCTCAGCTGAGTGACAGGCTTGGCGGGGAAAGCCACCTCAACCTGCCCACAGTCAGCAAGTGTCAAACATGCAACCTGGTGTCAAGTCACTGGCCCCAAAACTCCCTGGAAACTCTCAAGGTGCCTGGCAGGAAGAGGTTGACGTCAGCACAGATGTTGGGGGACTTTGAATAAAACTTTCGGAAACGTTTCGTTTGTCATTACCCAGCAACATGATAAACTGATCTTTCCCTGGGGACATGGGCTAGTTTGATTTGGGGACTAATTCATTTACATATAAACATCGTATGTTTGTATATATTCATTTATTATGTGTTATTCTTATAGTTTATAAGTACATCTTTAAAGAAGCACTGATTCTTTGCTTTAAAGTAATGTGAGCAGTGGAGGATAGCTCAGTGGTAAAGTGTTTGCCTAGCATGAGTGAAGCCCTGGGTTCAACCCTCAGCATCACACAAAACAACGCAAACAAAAGTCTAGTATGATGCTATACTTTGTAATCCCAGCACTTGGGAGATGCTGGGGAAGGAAGACAATGAGGTTGAGACCAGCCTAGACTGTGTAGAAAGTTCAAGATCAGCCTGAACTAGAATTCCTCTCTCAAAAAACAAAAGCTTGAGATATGCTCAGTGGTAGAGTGGTTATGTAGCTGAGCATGTGTAAGGTCCTGTTAGATCATTAACACCACAAAAGGAGAGAGAGAAGGGAAGGGAGGGGAGGGGAGGAGAGGAAGGAAGGAAGGAAAGAGAAACTCACTAACAATATGATTTGGGTTAATAAGGTTCCCTCCCTCCCTCTCCCCCTCCCTCCCTCCCTTTTTTCCTTCCTTCCTTCCTTGAAAGGGTCATAGGTGTTGAGGACTGGAGAGAACTCCAGATGTACTCAGACATGTGGCAGTTGTCCTATAGATGATGCCTCTAAGATTTATGAGACTATGGAAATAGTCTGTTACTAAAGGACTCCAAATACATCCTACTTCAAATGTTCCTGCAAGGAATCTCTTGAGGCAAAGTGCACAACCTCTGTCCAAACTGTTCTAAATTCAAAATTTGAAGTGTTGGGATCCTAAAAATTCCAGCAATTTATGCTGACATAACAATGCTCTCAGCCCTTCTCTCTATCTTAATGTTAGTGTAATGGAGACGGTTACTGGCTTACTGTGTGCTCTTGTAGGAGTAATGGACAATGACCTATGTGTACATCTGTGTTTGTACTTGAAGCGCAGCCCTTGGCTTGGGTCATGAGAGTCCAGGCAGTATTTCCTTTCTCATAAACAGTAAGCTCTTGGAAGCTTAGAGTTGAGTCTTACTCATCTCTGTCTCTCTAACCTTGTGACTAACACGTAGTAGTTGCTCAATAGATGGTGAATAAATGACTGAACAGAGCAATAGACATAGACATAATCACAAGTCCGGCAACAAGGACAGTGTGTTCCTGTCACTCTGTTCCTTCCACCCATCACATTTTACCTGTACAGCACCTTTTCTGTCTGCTCTTGGAGGCATGCACCCATCTTTGCCTTTTGTTTTTTATTATTGAAAGCACACACACACACAAAGCCAACCCAGTTTCTGAAGGAGGTATCTATTTTGGTCCCAAACAGAAAACAGTGGGTGATTCTGTGGGCAGCGATGGCAATTCCTGAACAAGGTGTGGTGACTCATGCCCAGAGGTGCTCAGAATTTCCTCTGTTCTGTGGGCTTCTGAAGCAGACTCAGCTACAGAGCTTTCTGTGAAGCTCCGTCAGATGCAAGGAAAATACCCCAGACTGCTTTTTGAAGGTAGCAAAAGGAAAACAGGTAGAAAGAGCTGTAAAGGAAACAGAACAACGATCCAGACAGCATGGGTTCTAAGGACCACACATGTCCTGAAGAGAGAACTCCTACCAGGCAGATAGAGTGGCATGCATTTATAATCCAAGAATCTGGAAGTGGAAGCAGAGGGATCAGGATGTTGAGGCCAGCCCTAGTCACATCGAGAATTTCTAAGCCAGCCTGGCCGACATAAGACCATGTTTCAGAAGAAAAACAAAAGTGGCTGAGGCTATGCTGGGGAAGCATGAGCACTCAGGTTTGGATCCCCACTACCCATGTGAAAATCAGACCATGGTGATGTATGCAGTGGGGCTGGGGGAGACAGGAGGATCACTGGGGCTTTCTCACCAGATGGTCTAGCTGAATTGGTGAGCTCCAGCTTCAGTGAGAGACCTTGTCTCAAAAAAAAAAAAAAAAAAAAAGGTAGAAAGATAAAAGAAGATGGAATGTTGACCTCTGATCTTCATATACATGTATATATATGCCTGCATGTGTATATGTACACACACTCACACACACACACACACAGGAAAAATAAATACAAGCAATTCAATAGGTAGGCCATTCTGGTAGACTGTGGAGCTGCTGTGCAAGGTAGGTAGTGGGAAGAGGTACTGCAAACTCAATTTCTAGAACCTTCCTAGTTGTATTACATCAGCTACTGGTTTAACTGATCAAAGACTCAGTTTGCCAAGTATAAAGTGGAGATAATAATAGCCATTTTTTTTTTGAGAGCCATGGCCTCACTATGTAGCCCTGATTGGCTTGGAACTCTCTACGTTAGTGGCTCTCAGGGTCACCTAAGACCATCGGAAAACAGAGATAGTTACATCACAATTCATAATAGTAGCAAAATTACTGTTATGAAGTAGCAATGAAAATGATTTTATGGTTAGGGGGTCACCACAACATGAGAAACTATATTAAAAGATCACAGTATTAAGAAAGTTGAGAACCACTAGTCTATGTAGAAGAAATTCTAGAGACCTGCTGCCTTGGTTTCCCAAGTGCTGAACTTAAAAACATAGACCACAGTGCCAGGCAGAACTACCTTATTTTGAAAATTGACCCAAGCGATACTAATTTAACACAACACCTGAAAAACACACAGACAGTGAACATAAACTCTTGTTATCATCACTGTTTAAAATGCTCTTTTCTGGGGCTGGAGAGATGGGTCAGCAGTTAAGAGCACTTATTGCTTTTGCAGAGGACCCGGGTTCGGTTTCCAGCACCCACTTAGTAGCTCACAACCTTTCATAACTCCAGTTTCAGGGGATCCAGTGCCTTATTCTGGCCTCCTTGGGTACCAAGCATGTCCACGGTGCACATACCCACATGCAAGCCAAACACCCATACACAGAAAATTATAAAAATTATAAAAACCATTTACTGCTGGTACTCCAGTCATGCAAACCTAAGCCTCTTGCATGCAGGATGCCTGCTACTGCCTTGAGAGTGCCTGGCCAAAGCCTAGTGAGCTGGCAAGATGAAGTAGGCTGTCAGGGTAGAAGCCCTGGAATTCTGGCCTGTGGAATGAGGTTGACAGGACTGGTCAGAGTTGAAAACATAGATGTAGAGCTAGAAGACTCAAAACTTCTTTGACCATATCCAGGGATATCATGTGATACTGGCAATGCTGGTCAGTAATCCATTATATCAAAGAAATCTACCAGAGACAACTAAGGCCTCCAGGCACTAGAGAATTAAAGTAGGATGGAGGAACATGCAAGGTCTTGTGTCTGAGCAAAAGTCTTACTACTACCATTACCGTTGCACATGTCCGTGAGGGTGCATCTATCATGTGTGTGCATGTGGAGGCCTGGAGTCAACCTCAGGTATCAGTCCTTGGGAGGTATCCACCTTTTCTTTTGAGATAGGGTTTCCCATTAGCCTAGAGCTCACCAGTTTGGCTGGTAGGCCAGTGAGCTCCAGGGGATCTGCTTTGCTTTCCCAGCACTGGGATTACAAACATGTGTCACCATGTTCAGCTTTTTTATGTGGGAGAAAGTATTAATTCTTATCAGAGAACCGCTATGCACTTGAACCTCATTTTCTTCAGACACACATCTGTGTGCTTATATGTATATACACATACATGTGACTATGACAGATACAGTTCATCAGTTTGGTTGTTGTGCTTAGCTCCTCAGACTTCAGTTGACCATGCCTGGATAATGGTCCATGTGTAAAGCTTCAGCAAAACCACATACAGTACATCTAACATCTTCTAATTATTCTTAAGCACCCTTCAGAGCTAGTTTCTCTAAAAGCCCTTCTCAGAGAGTCTTCCTTAATTATCCAGGCAACTTCTGCTCTCTATATTCATAGAGAATATTTAGTATTCATAGGCTGTGTTATACAAACCTTGCAATCTTTGATCAATATTTGATCTTCTCTGGAGTTGCTTCCCATTTTAGTCTTGAGTTCTGTGTGGGTACATAGTGTGCATTTCTTCTGTTACGTGATAGCCTGCTGCTCAGAACAGGGCCCTTGCACAACACAGGCTTCATGTCAGAGCCCCTTTGAACTAGAGTTTCGGGCAACCAAATCCCTATCCAAACAGAGTGCTTTATAACAAAATCTCCAGGTGTCTTATGACGTTTGGGAAGTTCTCCTCTATTCTCAATGAATAAAAATGAAATAATAAAGTTAGACCAACATAGGAATCCTATTTCTCTTTCTCCTTCTCCTTCTCCTTCCCCACTTCCCTTCCTCCTCATTTTCTTGTGGTTTGTTCTTTTTAAAACTGTATCACTATGGCACTTGTGGTTGGCTTCAAACTCACAATCCTCCTGCACCAATCTCCCAGGTTCAGGATTATAGGTGTACATACTATGCCTGGCTGGGACATTTTACTTCTCTAAAGTGTTTGTTAGATTTCAATCTTCACTGCATCTCCATTGTTTTGAGAGAAATAAAAAATAATGTCATCAGTGTGTCTGGTTTTTCTCCCCCCAGAGAGTCTGACTTCACTGGTCTTAAGAAGTCCTATTCACTTTTATAAGCATCCCAGATGCACATTCTACTATGCAGCTGGTATTGAGAAACCCTATTCCTCAGACAGTCCCCTGTGAGACCTGTGTTTGTGTACTGATGAAGGCAAATCCCAAGTTGACCATAAATCAAATAGCCAAAAACTATCTGAGCAACATTAGAGTAGAAAATGTCTAAAATTTCCAAGGATAACTTAATTATTGTTTTTCCTGCAAATGGGTGACTTCCTTGAAAACATGGTGGGGAATTGGTCGTGGAATGGATTGTTGACTCATTGGCAGATGTTGACTTTCTTTTGGCAGTCAGGATAGGAACCACTCAGCAGCAGAATGTTTAATTTTCCCTGGTGAAGAACAAGGGCTGTCCATTTTCTCATCCCTATAATCCTAATATGTAAATGAATGGCTAGCTGGAGAAAGAGACTTCATTTCTGAAAATCAGGATAAAGATGTACAAGAAATACTAGGCTAGTATTCAAGAGATCTGGGTTCTAGTCTTTATTTGAAACCCATTCAGAGATGAAGGGTTTATAACATTTTTTAAAAGATTTATTTATTTATTATATGTATTTATTACAGAAGAGGGCCCCAGATCTAATTACAGTTGGTTGTGAGCCACCATATGGGTGCTGGGAATTGAACTCAGGACCTCTGGAAGTGCTCTTAACCTCTGAGCCATCTCTCCAGGCCATTTATAACATTTTTAAAAGAATTATTTCTATTTATATGCATGTCTATATGTACATGCAGACCAGAAGAGGTCACTGGATCCAAACAAACAATTGTGAGATTTGCAGCATGGGATCTAGGAACCAAATTCATCAAACATAGTATGTGCTCCTAACCACTGGGGCATCTCAGCCTTGGGGTTTATAACCTTTTGAAATAATGTATTGAATGAAAGTGCTCTTTTTTTTTTCTCTCACAGGGAATGGCTCAAGATAAAGAGAGGAGAGAGCTAGCTCCCCACTCCTGTTGAGAAACATGGACATTGTTTGAAGGAAGAAATTCCTATAGAAAGCAAACAAACATAAGAAGACTTCACCCAAACACAGTGATGTTTTTACCTTACACCCACAACTTGAGCAGTACGGAAATAGTAATCATGCTGCAATGCAGGGCAGTACCTTTTGAGAGTGGGAAATAACCTGCAACTGAGCTATCAGATTTTGGTCTGTTGACACTGAAGGGTGACCTTTCAATCCATATGGTACCAGGCATGTCTTTGGTTGGGAACGTCTTTTGTTTCCAACAGTACCACAGAATAAAAATGTTGGTGTGCAGAACTTTTTTGTTTCCAGAATTCTTGACATAGAATGATGGAGCTGGAAGGGGATTTCAACAGCCCTCTATCAACCTTTTCCTTTTTGCAGAGAGAAATTTGCTGACAGCTGTGACCTCCTAGGTCTTGTCTTTGGTTCTCTCAACATCATTAGGTGTCTTACTCCAAATGCAACTCCTTTAAAAGTTCTTTGCCTCCCAATTCTATCCCTCACTGACCACTGATGGCATGCTCTATTTCTTAAGGGAATTCATTCTTCATTTGTAAAAATTTATGTCCATTACCAGACAATAAAGAAAATGTGGTGTTAACCTGAACAGCCAGTGTGTTAAAGTGCAGCCTACCTTCATGGTGTTCATTGCTATCTCAGGGATGATTTCCACAAGAAATTACACAAAAGCATCTAGAATTCTCCAAGTTTTTGAGCGTGTGGTGTGTGTGTGTGTGTGTGTGTGTGTGTGTGTGTGGGTGTGTGTGTGTGTGTGTGTGTGGGTGTGTCCAGGGCTGGGGAGATGACTCAGTTTATCGCTGCCTAAGAGTGATGACTTCAGTTCTGATCCCTAGTGCCCACGTGAAAGCTGAGTATGGAGGCTAGAAAGATGGATCAGCAGTTAAGAGCACTTGGTGATCTCTCAGAAGACCCAGGCTCACTTCCCAGCACCACGTGGTAACTTATAACCATCTGTAATTCCATTCCCAGAGGATCCAAAGCCCTCTTCTGACCTCTGAGGGTACTAAGTAGTCACATGTTGCACATAGAAACATGCAGACAAAACATTCATACACCTAAAATAAAATACTATTAAAAATTGAAAAAAAGAAAAGCAGGACATGGCAGTCATACTGTTAATACCAACCCTGGGAAATCAGAAATAGGCAGATTCCAGAAACTCTCTGCCCAGCCAGCCTAGCCTAACCGTGTAGCCCCAGGCCAGAAAGAAACCCCATTTCCAGAAACAACAGTAACAACTCCAAACAACAAAACAACCTCATGTGAATAGCTCCTGAGGATTAACACCAAAACTGCCTTTTGATCCCTCCCCCCACACACACTTGTGTGCACACATATCCATACGAACACAAGTGTATATGCGTGGACAGAAAAATCCCCAATTGAGAGGAACAGAGTGGTGGAGCTGTAGAGCGTACAAGCTATTCTTTCACAGCATGGCCAACTGACATGTAAGTGGGTGGAATCAATTATGCTTTTTTCAATTCTCAAAGCTAAGTGGATTACATACCAAACCATCTATTTAGGACACTTAGGAGTCCAATTGTCAAGAAAGAGGAGGGACTGTAAGAGTGTGAATTGTTGAGACCAAGATTGGAAAAGCACAGGGACAAATAGCCAGTCGAATGGAAGCACATGAATTATGAACCAAAGGCTGTGGAGCCCCCAGCTGGAGCAGGCCCTCTGGATAAGCAAGACAATTGAATAGCTTGAACTGTTTGGGAGGCACCCAGGCTGTGGGAATTGGACCTGTCCTTAGTGCATGAGCTGGCTGTTTGGAACCTTGGGCTTACACAGGGACACTTTGCACAGCCTGGAAGGAGGGGACTGGACCTGCCTGTACTGAATCCACCAGGTTTAAATGAATCACCAGGGGAGTCTTGGCCCTGGAGGAGATGGGAATGGAGGGGAGGGGCTGGGGGGAAGGTGGGGGCGGGAGCGGGAGGGGAGAGGACAGGGGAACCCATGGCTGATATGTAAAATTAAAACACAAATATAATAAATAAAAAAAGGAGAAAAAAATGACACTTAGAAAAAAAAAAGTCAGGACTCTTATTAAGTATTTTGAATGCTTAGCAAAGCCCCATCTCTCCAAGGTCTATTTTGAAGATGAACACAGCAGCAGTAGCTATAATACTGTGGAGAAACTGAAGGATCACATATGAAGCATGTGTCATAATAACAAAGCTAAAGATGGGAAATTCTAATGTGGGCTGTAGCCTTTACCAGAAGGGATAATTAGACAAGCATATCACCTTAATGGGTTTCCACACCTTTTGTCTTTTTACTCTGTAGGGATAAAGATTTGATTACAGAATTCCTAGAATGAAAGATGATCAAAGGGCATCTCAGAATTTCCACAATTCTGAGAAAGGTGCCTTCAGTAACCCGCTGTGTTGGCAATATCAGGGAGAATTCTCTTTTTAACCACATCCCAAGACCCAGTGATATAGAGACTAAAAACACCCAGGTTGACTAATACATCCCTTGTACCACATCACACTTTTAAATGGTGGCTTTGGAAATTTTCAGAATGAAAATCTGTCTTATGAATCAGCTAGAAATTACATATCTGTTGACAGTCTGTTTTATTTCATTAAAGACCGAGGAATAGAAAGACTTGTTTATTTTTCTAAACTTTTTCAGATTTAAGACTTATTAATTTGTATATGTTTAAGTATTTGGCCTGTGTATCCATCTGTGCACCATGTGTATGCAGTGCCTGTGGAGGCCAGAAGTTGTCAGATCCCCTGGAACATGAGTTACAGATGGCTGTAAGCCACCATGTTGGGTCCTGAGTCCTCTCCAAGAGCAAAGAGTGCTCTAAACCAAGGAGCCATCTCTCCAGCCCCATTAATTGTTTAAACTGTATTCTTCCTGGAGGAAAAAGAAATCTGGAATGAGATTATCTTTTGCCCTGGGGTAGTTTCTGAGCCACTTTCTGATCTCAGCATTCCAATCCATTTCATTGTCTTTCCCACTGGGAACCAGTTTGCCTCTTGACATACCTCCTTCACCTGCCCCACCTCTGCTCTCAGCCAGGGGCACCTCTGGTCCTGTTTTCAATAGAAAGAACAAGCTGTGTTTGAGCCTTGCAACCATGATAATCTGAGTTCGGGGGTTATTCTATGGATTCATGACACCTACACTGCAAAGTGGTTATAAGTTGTAATAAAATTTATACATCTGTGCACAAATATACTCTATAAATGGCATTCCCTAACTTTTTCAAGTAGTTTTTTGTTGCCTACCAAATGCAACTAAGACATTTAAGTTGTGGACTAAGAATGTAGCTCAGTGGTAGAGTACTTGTCTAGTGTGTTCAAGGCCTTGGACTTCTTCTCCAACAACACAGGGAAAGAAAAAGATTGAACTTTCTGTCCAGGGCTTTAATTCCTTTGGCATAGTTCCTATCTTTCTGTTTTTTACCCCATGGCCCCATCTGTATTCCTGCCCAGGATGGAGAATACACTGGACCACTTATTGACTCCCCATGCACCTCTCTGTCTTGGCCTCTATATCGTCTTAAATCTTACCTTAAGGAAATTTGCCAGTCCCCAAGGGCTCAGTTGACATGCTACCTTCATGAAGGTTTCTCTGACAGCCCCACATTCCAGTAGCTCTACACACATTCCAAACTGTATTACTGTAATGTCTCCGTATATATAGGCATAAGAAGTATTGGGCAGATATTTTGCAAAGTCAAGTAAATGAAGGACTCTGAATGGTAATCCACAAAGACCATTCTGAACCCCATATAAGTCAACCATGGCGCATAATAACACAAGTTTACTTGAAATGCCTTCCTCGGAGACAGAATATGTTTGATTGTAAAGACTTGGTTATTCTGACTTGGATTGACTTGGCAAAGACACTGTTGAGGGAAAGATGCTGTTGAGGGAGAAATCACATTAAAAGCTTCCTCATATCATGACAACCTTAACTCCAAAGCCACAATGCTCCTATACCAGGTCACTGTGTGGCCCAACACAATGTGGTCACTTGCCCCCAAATCAGCAACCAAACTCTACATATATCTTGTAATTTTTCTCTTCTCAAAGCATTTTTATGAAGTTATTTAAGAATACATTTCTAGAAATTAAGAATATGAAATCATAGGCTTTCAAAAATATTTTTTTTCAGCCTGGAGTGGTGTTTTGCACAGAAGCAGGTAGATCTTTATGAGTTTGAGGCAATCTAGGCTACATGGCAAGTTCCAGGCAATCCAAGACTAACTACATAGGAAGACACTCCCATGTCTCTCTCAATATATATATTTCCCCAAAACCTTATTTCTATTGCTGGGTTATCAAGAAAAAAAAAAAACAGCATTAGAAAATCCACCTTAAGTTAAGAAGAGTTATTTGATACCCGAGTTGGTGGTTTTTATTTCTTAAAATAATATCTGAGAAAATCCATGATGATGGAATTTATTATTAACATGTGTGTCCATATGTACACATATAGAAGCTGTACACAGAGAAGCAGATAAAAGCTATGCTGTGAAAATGAGCATATTTGTTTTCTGAATTTGCCATAAAATCACACTCACAGGTATCTCCCCAAGACAGCAAAACCAAAACATCTCTGGGGATAAAACATTCTTAAGTCCTAAATTGTCTGCTTTATATGAGTTACTCATACTTTAGGCAGATTAAAGCTGACTTTGAGAGGTATCTAGTAGCTTTTTAGAATTATCATACAGTTGTGTTTAGAGATGCAGTAGAAGAATAAAAGAAAATGTATTAGTTGGGTATGTTGGCCCAAGCCTATTGTCCCAGCATGTGGGAAACTGAGGAAGGGGATCTCCAGTCTGAAGCCAGTCTAGGCTATACAGTGAGTTCTAGTCTAACCTGGGCTACATGACCACCTGAAAACAAGCAGCTACCAGACAGATGGGGCACACTTATCAGGAATTAAAGGTCATCCCTGTTTACACCTAGTAAAGTTTGAGGCCAGCCTGGGCTATATGAGAATCTGTCTCAAAAAAACATGCCATTCTAAGCAAAGTTTATAGATTGGGGTCCACTGAGGCACAAAATGATGTCCTGATGGGCCACAGACAACAGGTAGAACCCAAGATTCAAACTCCCTTTTCACAGTTTTCTACCTTAGTGCTGCTTTTGGTTCTGCAGCTGGGAAGTGGTAGGCTTCCCAAGGTTCCCAGGGCAGCTTCTGGCCTCTTACCTGTCAAACAACTGGGTCCTATGAGGAATGAGAGTAATCCCAGCTTCAGCAAGAGTGTCTCCATCTTCCAGGCTCGAGGGATCAGGGTGGAGAACAGGGAACTGGCTGAAATGCTCTGCGCTATGTTGGGTCAGCCTCTTTCCTGCACCCTACTGGGAGGATGTCAGGGCAAGGGCTGCATCCTCTCAGGCTGTCATCTTGGCTTTTTATACAATGTCAATGATAGTCAGGAGTTGTTCTATTTAAGCATTAGGCTGATCTGCTCAGCAGGAAGTTGTGCCTACTCTGTTCTGTGATCTCATATAGGAAGTGTTTTTTTGATGACAATATAGTTTGCGGTAATTTTTCAAACCAGTTTTTTTTTTTTTTTTTCAAGTTCGATTGCTGGGAGGTGTGGGCTGTGCTTGGTGAGAAGGATCAGGCTCCACATATGAATCCTTTCTTGTGCTTCACCCATAAAAGGAAAGGGAGATTCCCCTGCCGTTGCAGGAGGGGTGAGCAAGCACTTCTTGGCAGTGGTCTCATTTAGAGTTTTGTAAACTGAGTCCTCTAGGGGGAGTTCCCCCACCAGAGGACTCAACAGAGGCTGTAAAGAATAGAGGAGCAAGGTCATGCAAGGACATGGAAAGGCAGCTTTGGCCAAAGATGGACATTTCATCTAAATTGGCCTGACCCTGGAGCCCTCTTAGGAGTCTAAGTGGGTTCCAGGCTGTGCTATGTGCTTAGAGGGTATGACAATCAAACTTGTCCACTCCATGTATAAGGTTTTTGAATGATTCTGAAGCATGGTTCATTGCATCATGCGAGTAGGATACACAAATAAGAAGCTGGCCTGGTACCCAGATGAGTTTGCAGTTGCAATGAAAGACTCTTGAGTATGACTTCTCCCAGGAGGCCTTTCAGAACCCTTTGGATTCTTGCATAGCATCACCATGCTGTCTTGTTAGCCACTATTTATATGCCTTTTCTTTTTTTTTACCTCTAGTTTAGTTGCTGTTCATCTTGGTTTATGAATAAGATCTGATGAAATCTTGGTCTCCTTCCTTAAGAGAAAAATGCACATCAGCATAAAGTCAGTAAATCTGTAGACATTTTCATGAGTGTCACAGGCAATTTGAACTCTAAGAGTCTGCAAATCTTAGGTTCAAGGTACTTTGGGCTTCTGGAGACAGGCTATATCCAATGTATTTTTGACATCACCACTGGAATAGTACATAACACATATGTTCAACCATGATGCACTAAGACACACATGAACATGAATATATAACAAGCATACTTTTAAAGCCATTTCAGACAAGTTCTTGTGAGCACATTTCAAAGTTTTGTGTCAAACCTGCTGGAAATAGGTAGTTTCCACTAAGTCCATTTCAAATATTTCTTCCCTGGCAAAGACTTTTTAAGGAAGAAACAATGGTCTAGATGACCCCAATAGATTAATTTAAGAAACATTTGGTTAAAGGTCACTATGTTCCTTCAGGACAGGTGGTTGGTCAACTGTATAAAGCTGAGTCTCAGTATATCAGGAAGTTGCTCAACTCTGTTATCAGAAATGTTTGGTATTTCTCAGAAGAAACTGCTTGTCATACCAAGCACCAAAAAATATCTGACCCAGATTGTCTCTTCCTTAGGAGGTGAGGCTTTGCTCTTTCTAACCATACAAGGTGGCAGTTGACTGGTGACCATGAAGCAGAAGAGCAGGAGAGATTTAGCATGGGAAAAGTAATAGATAGATATGTTCAGGAAAAACATAAGGGTTGTCCTTGAAAGGTGAATGTAGTCTTCATATATGGATCCTGCAGGCGCAAACCGTGGTCAACAATTAACCAGAAGTACAGTTGAGCTGGCAGCTAGAAGAAGGTGAAGGCAGAAACGTCAGTTGAGTTAATGGTGAAGAGGATTTTGAAAGCTAGACTAAGATGATTAGATCTGAGCCACTGGACATGTGCAAACAGGGTGGAGCATGATTCCAGTGTCCTGCCTAGTTCTATGTCAATTTCTCACCAGCCAGAGTCATCTGTAAGGAGGGAACCGCAATGGGGACAATGTTTCCATGAGATGTGGCTGTAGGACATTTTCTTAATGATTGATGGGAGAGAGCCGAGCCTACTGTGGGTGGTGCCATCCTTGGGTTGGTGGTCCTGAGTGCTATAAAAAAGTAGACAGAGATGGCCATAATGAGCAAGCCAGGAACCACCCCCTCTGTGGCCTCTGCAGCAGCTCCTGCCTCCAGGTTCCTACCCTGCTTGAGCTTTTGCCCTCTCTGCTTTTGATGATGAATTGTTATATGGAACTGTACGTGAAATAAACCCTTTCCTCTCCAAGTTGCTTTTGGTCATGGTGTTTCATCACAGCAATAGTAACTCTAAGACACCCAGGAATGCCAAAACTAGTATGGTATGCTGGGAAGAGTTAAATTTCAAGAGAAACGACGTCTGAGAGATGCTAAAATATTCTCTAGACATGAAATTATAGAGACCTAAATTAGTTTGTTATAAATCCAAATGACATGGAAGTTCGCTGGCAGAGTATTTGTACATGGGAAAATGCAGGGGTTTTGTTTGTTTGTTTGTTTTTTATAAATCTTTTTTTTTTTTTTTTTTTTTTTTTTTTTTGGTTTTTCGAGACAGGGTTTCTCTGTGTAGCTTTGTGCCTTTCCTGGAACTCACTTGGTAGCCCAGGCTGGCCTCAAACTCACAGAGATCTGCCTGGCTCTGCTTCTTGAGTGCTGGAATTAAAGGTGTGCACCACCACCACCCTGCGAAAATGCAGTTTTTAATACCTGAATATGGGGGGTAGAGAACACAGGTTGTGGGCTTTAGTGGGGGAAAATTCACTGGCTTGAGTTAACCTCATGAAAGGGTTGAGTCCGGGGTGTTTAAGGCTGGTCGTAAGTGAGCAGTAGAAAGATGGTTCCACTTATAGGGAGGAGCTAATGCTCTGCTTGGGCTGTTCTCTCTCTCACACTGTATGGGATAGTCTTTGAAGATGGTCCTTTTTGTTGTTGTTGTTGTTGTTGTTTTGGTTTGGTTTTTGAGACAGGGTTTCTCTGTGTAGTTTTGGTGTCTGTCCTGGATCTCGCTCTGTAGACCAGGCTGGTCTTGAACTCACAGAGATCCTCCTGGCTCTGCCTCCCAAGTGCTGGGATGAAAGGCATGTGCTACCACTGCCCGGCCAAAGATGGTCTTTTTACCATCTACACGAACATTGATTCCCAGTCTTCCCCCACTCCCACTTCACTAACTTTTAATATCGAGTTTTTGCTGATCAGAGTCAAGACTGGAGAGGAAGATGGGAAGGACCAGAGGGAGACAGGTGAGGATGGAAGTCAAGTCTCCTTTCCCTTCCTTTCCCTGGCCCTCCTGAATTGTCACAGCAATATCAGAAAAGCCACCAGCCCCAGAGAGCATAGACGAACTGGGAAAGGAAGGAAAAGGCGTGTGTGTGCAGGATCGAATGAAGACTAGAGGCATGAATGGGGTAAGGAAGACCTGCTCGAGGGTGGCAGCTTCTCCAGGCTGCTGAGAACCCACAGTTGCTCATTCTTTTCTATTGCGGATGGTTTCATCCTGCCCACAAACAGTTACTAAGATGAGAACTCTATTGGATTCCTTTTTCTTCACATAGAAAAAATTAAAAAATGCTTCCATTAATATTTTTGAGTCAGACTCTCTCTATGTAGCCCTGGTTGTCCTAAAACTTCTTATGTAGACCAGACTGGCCTTGAACTCACAGAGATCCACTGTCTACCTCCTGAGTGCTGGGACTAAAGGCGTGCATCACCATGCCCAGCTTACATTTCCATTAATTTTTTTGTAGGTAAGTTTAAAATATTCACATGAACAATTTTACACAGGTATTTTGTAGACTTCTACAAAATAGCCACCTTTGATTTCTGTTTGTTTTTTTTTTTTAATTCTATTACCATGGTTTTATCTTCTATTCTATAGGTTAACTTTGCTTTTATTTTCTCTGGTTCTGGAAGGCCCAATATCCTACTTAAAAAAAAAAAAAAAAAAAAAAAAAAAACTACTCTAATTTTTTTCTTTAACATTTTCAAACAGTTGTGCTTTTGGTTGTTTTGTGCCTGGGGATGGAACCAAGGACCTCACATGTGATAAGTACATGTCCCATCAATGTTAGGTGCATGTCCCATCAATGTTAGGTACATGTCCCATGCTGAGCCATATAATTCCAGACCCAAAATCTTCTTTTTCTAAAACCTGAAAGATTATGTCTATGCTCACTTATGAGGTGTGGTATTACATCCCGCATATATGTGCAGTATGTAATGTGTAGTCTGGTGATAGCATTTCCATCTTGAATTTGTTCATTCCTGTGTATTGGGAACATGCAGGACCTTCTCTTGTAAGTTGTTGTAGATTACAGTTATCCTAACATGCTACAGAACATTAGAACTGCCTTCTTCCCTCTAACTGTATTTTGGTACCCTTTATCTACCTTTCAAAAGCATCTACTAAGGGACTGGGGAGATGATTCAGGAGTCAGAGCATTAGCTACTCTTCTTGAGGACTTGGGTTCAATTCCCAACACCCACCTAGCAGCTTACAACCATAACTCCAGTCCTAGGGCATCTGACTCCCTCCTCTGACCTCCAAGGTTGCTGAACACACATGGTGCATTTACAAACACACAGCCAAAGACCCATACATATAAAACATAAAAATAATTTTTCAAAAGGCATCAGTTGAATTATTTTATCATTGTTTTTACTTGTTAAGAATGGTTCAGGACGGGGAACAAACAGTTCAGTGACAGAGTACTTGTTTAGCATGTATGAGGCTGTGATTCCTAGCATATTCCTGTCTCTGTAACATGTTTAATGTGGTAGGCAAGACTTCACAAGTTAGAGACAAAGAGTGAGAAAATTTACACTATAGAAAAGATGAGGAAGGGCTGGGAGATGTTTATCAGTGGATAAAACACCTGCCACATAAGTGTGAGGACTGGAGTTCAGATCTCCAGAACCCAGGCAAAAACCAACCAGGTATGGTGGCTGCTTATAACTCCCACACTTGTGGATAGGAGTGGGATCCTCAGAGCAAGCTGGCCAGCTAGACTCTGAATCAGGGGAGCTCTGGGCTCAGAAAGAGGCTTGCCTTGAAGAATGAAGTAGAAAGTGACCAAGGAAGACGCCTGATGGCAAACATGCATGTACACATGTCCGCACACCCAGGAGCTCAGGCGCCCACTTGCATGTCAACGTACAAACATGCACACACTCTACAGCCACATATGCACACAGGAAGTGAATTAATGGAAAGAAATTCAGTAGATAGTAGAACAGAGCTTAAGGAAGAATGACAGACAGATAGTGGAAAGATTAGGGCAGCTTTGGGGGCACAACCAAGAAAGTCAAAGAAATCCTGAACTTCATTTGAAGGAAATAGTTTATAGTTCCTTTTGTGACATTAACTTTACCCTCCAATACTCCAAAACCTTTTCTAATTCAATTCCCTTTTCTTAGTCCTACGTTCTGGAGTTGAATTATCTTTGAGGATGTGTTAACATTCTGAGCATAGATTTCTCTCCCTCCCATCACTCCTGTCCATTATGGCTACAGAGGAAGTCCACGGGGACCAAAAGCTGAAACCCAGACCAAAGCCCTTCATCTCTGTCAAGTTGTCCATGAGCACATGTTGGCTGAGTATCTGCAATTTAAACAAACTGTTACACTGGGCTCTGAAGTCAAGAAGTTAAGAGGTCGTCACTGCCCAGAATCTACTCAAGGAGGAAAAAAACCCGGCCCTTGAAAAGGGAAGCAATTGCTCACTGCTCCTTAACACTGTCAGATCTACCTGTACCACTCAAGTGACACCACATGAAAGCTTCCTCACCCTGTCATTTCACTCCTCTCTCTGAAGAGCCATGTGCTCCTCTGTGGTCTCAGAATTAGAAGAGGAGAGGGGAGAAGAGGGAAGAGAGGAGGCATGGAGGGGGAGGAGAGGAGAAACAAGGGGGAGGGGAGAGGGGGAGAAGACTAGAGAGGAGACAGAAAAGGGAAGGGGAGAGTGGGAAAGGAGGGGAGAAGAAAGGAGAGGAGAGAGAAGCCAGAAAGAAAGAAAGGAATAGAGAGGAGAGGGGTAGGAGAGAGAATGGGAAAGGGGGTGCATAGAGAAGAGAGGGAAAAGTCAAGAAGCGGGAAAGGGGACATGTGGGGAGGAAAGGAGCCCTCATTTTCTTGGAGGAATTGTAGGAGTAGCCCAGGGAACCCATCATTTATATATTTACTGCATTTTTAGGTGGTTTTCAGCCTATGGGGCATCAAGCCTTTATTTCTTAGACACGGGGGCTTGGATGTCCACCTAAGTCCCCACCATTTCACCTTTACACAGTTCATATGCTCGTGTGTGCATCACTTTGTAGTATTCAGTTCAATAAATACCAGTTAAGGATCTAGGAAGTGGGTTCCGTGCCAGAGTGTGGAATTGAAAATGAATTGAAAGGAATTCCTGCTCTCAAAGAGCTGGTGTTCTAACCATGGAGATGGGAAGGCAGGGTCAGACAAGGCCCTATTAACAGTAAAGCATTCCAAATGGATCACCCCCACTGAAGCCAAAAAGAGGGAGTATGGTGGGGAAGGGAGGCAAGCAGGTCTCTGTGGTGGTATTGTGTTCCCCCAAATATTGTGCACTCTAATAAACTTATCTGGGGTCAGAAACAGAACAGCCACAATATTAAACATAGAGGTTAGGTAGTGGTAGCACACGCCTTTAATCCTAGCATTCCAGAGGCAGAGATTTCTGTGAGTTCAGGGCCATACTAGAAACAATTAGGCATGGTGACTCACGCCTTTAATCTCAGGAACTGCTGGCAGAAAGCAGAAAGGTATTTAAGGCATGAGAATGAGGAACTAGATGCTGGTTAAGCTTTCAGGCTTTCGAGAAGCAGTTCAGCTGAGATCCATTTGGATAAGGACACAGAGACTTCCAGTCTGAGAAAACAGAATCAGCTGAGGAATTGGAGAGGTGAGGTAGCTGTGGCTTGTTCTGCTTCTCTGATTTTCCAGCATTGACCCCAGTACCTGGCTCCAGGTTTGTTTAATTAATAAGTCCTTCTAACAATTCATGCTACAGGTCTCAATCCTTGTCAGGTGGCTGGTGGAAAGACAGTGTCACTATGGTTGATAACTTCCATCATTGATAGATATATGGGAACACTTGAGATTCTGCCCTATTTGACAGCAGACAAACAGGCTTCTTTCTCTCAAACTGGTGTTAAGAGAAGACGGTGGCTAATTCTGTGAAAGCTACAGGTGCATCCTGTTATTGCGGCACCCGGCTGAATTTCTCAGCTTGTAATTTCCACTAGGTTTTACTAGACAAGGTCCTGTGGAAAACCAGAATCCACTATGCACCAAGGAACCATCCTCTGTGAAAATGCTGAGCTCCCAAGGAGCTCCCCGACTTGTGAATTTTTCCTCTAATAAAGTACTGGGGGACCATTATGTCAAACTCACAACTTCAGTCCCCATGCTGAAAACTGAACATCAACTTAGCTGTCATCTGCAGCTTATGCTAACCAGATTCCTATTCCCCCTCCCTCTCTCCCACCTCTCTCTCTCTCTCTCTCTCTCTCTCTCTCTCTCTCTCTCTCTCTCTCTGTGGGGTGTGGGGGTGTGGGGTGTGGGTGTGTGGGTGTGTAAGCATGCATGTGTGCAGGGGTTTGCATGTGTAGGATCAGAGGAGGCTGGCATTGAGTGTCTTCCTTAATCACTCTCATTTTAGTTGGAGACCAGGGTCTCTTACTGAACCTGGAACTTGCCAAATTTTTGTCGACTAGCTGGTTATCAAGCCCTGTCTCTGCTTTCTTAGTACTAGGATTCTAGGGCACCACTTATGTTGGGACTGGGCATCAAACCTTAGTCTTCATGCTTGTGTGGCAAATAATTTATTGACTGACCCACCTCCCCAGGCCACGATCCCCCTTTCTATTGAACATGTGCCTTGTGGCTATCAGGAAGGCTCCTTGCCCCTTCTGCCCTTGTTCTAGCTCAAGGATGGACAATAGAAAAGTTTAGTCTCCCAAACCAGTAGTGATGAACTCCAGCAGCTTCTGGAGGCAGAGATTGTGAGGTTCTGTATTGCTGGCCTGTGGGGTTTTGGAGGAAGGTGAAGTCATGTCTGTCACTTTTTGTCTAGACATGTATGTGACCTATAGCTTTCCAACTGACTTTGTTGACTCAGACATTCTGCCCTCTGCTATGTTTTTTTTTTTCCAGTGCTGATGATCAAATGCAGGGCCTGGCACATGCTAAGCTAGACCCCTACTGCCCCCTTTAGTCTCCCCTTCCTGAAGAACACATGTCTCCCTCCTTTTTCCAAATTCATCTTAGAAATGGCCAAAATACCATTGAAATTAATCCCAAAGTCTTTAGCATGATATTTATAGTTTTTTTTTATGTTCAGCCTCAGCCTACCTCTTCAATGTTAATTGTCCACTTTTTCTTCACACCTTTCATGAAGAAAAATGGTCTCCTCTTTTCTTAGTTGTCTTTGAAGACTCTGTAATTCCAAATCTTGCTCACTCTTTTTTTTTAAAAAAGTTAGTGTATAGTAATTATACAAAACAATGTATTTCATTAAGACATCTTTCAGACATGCATATATACAAATCAGTGTATTCCATTAAGACATTTTCAGACATTTATATAATATACGTGAGCATATTTACTCCTCAATTATTTTTAAAATGTTTTCCTTTTTTGAAAACAGATTCTTGTCTCAGTGTACCCTCATTATAGTTTCCCTTTCCTCTGCTCTTCCCAGTTCCTCCCCACCTCCCCTCCCAGCCACATCCACTCCTTTTCTGTCTCTCATTAGAAAAAAATGGGCTTCTAAGGGATAATAATAAAATATAAAGATAAAACAAAAACTAACACATTTGGATTTGAGCAAAACAAACAAAAAGAAAACAGGCAAAGAAAAGACGCAGGAATCAGAGACCCATTTGTTCGCACACTTTAGATTACCATAAAAAAAACCCCACTAAACTGGAAGGCATAATATATAGTCAAAGAACCTGGTGCGGACTCATGCTGCCCCAGTCTCTGTGAGTTCATTTGAGCTTTGAGCATGCTGATTTAGAGGGCCTTGTTTTCCTGGTGCCCTCCATCCCCTCTGGCTCTTACACTCTTTCCTTCTCGTCTTCCACAGGGTTTCCTGAGCCCTGAGGGAAAGGATTTGATGGAGACATCCCATTTAGGGATTACTGTTACAAGGTCTCTCATTCTCTGCTTGTGTGGCTGTGGGTTTGTTCCCATCTGCTGCAGGAAGAAGCTTCTCTGATGATGGTTGAGCAAGGTATTGATCTATGAGTGTAGCAGAATGTCATTAGGAGTCATTTTATTGCTACATTTTTACTGTTGATGTTTTGTTTTGTTTTAGAACAGTCGTATTTGATTTTACTCTGGGTCCCTGGGGTATCTAGTCTTAGATTCTTTGTCATCCAAGCAGTGTTGGGTACGGGTTCCGCCTTGTGGAGTGGGCCAGATTAGACATTGGTTGGTTACTCCCACAAGCTTTGTGCCACCATTGCCTTAGCATATCTTACAGGCAGGACAGCATTGTCTATTCAAGGGTTTGTGGCTGAGCTGGTGTTTCCCTTTTGGTATGTGCAGAGTACTTTCCTGTACCAACGATGCCTGGACACGGTGGTAAAGGCTCTATCTATGCAGGCACCAGCTCAACTTCTCCGTGTTTAGTGAGTTGTGTAAGTGTTGTCTTTGGCAACGAGGGCTTGCTGTCAGTTTGTGGAAAGCAACCTATTATCTTGGCAACCAGCCTAGGTTGTTTGGGGATTCCCAAGGGACCCCTTTAGCCAACAATTCAATTAAATGTAACCCAATCCTGGTACTGGAAGCTTCCTTTGGTGACAGGAGATAGCTAGTTAGGGCTCTGTCATCTCCCGCCCATTATTTGGTGATTTCCTTTAGATCACCTTCACATATGTATGTATTTAAGGAAGCTTCTACTGTATTGTTTCCACACTACCCCTCAAATGGCCCTTAATTTTAACTGTCTCCTCTTATATTCCCTCCCTCATCCCCCCCTCCCCTCCTCTTCTCCATTTGGTCCTCCTGTTCTAGCTCCCCATCCATTCCTTTCTTCTTCTTTTATTTTTCTTTTGTTTTTTGAGACAGGGTTTCTCTGTATAGCTTTGCGCCTTTCCTGGAACTCACTTTGTAGACCATGCTGGCCTCGAACTCACAGAGATCCACCTGCCTCTGCCTCCTGAGTGCTGGGATTAAAGGTGTGTGCCACCACTGCCCGGCTCCCCATCCATTCCTAACTATTCTATTTCCCTTTCCTAATGAGATCTGTCTGTACCCCTTAGTCCCTTACTCTATGCCTAACTTCTATGGTTCTATGGATTGTCGCTTGGTTATCATTGACTTAACAGCTAATATCCTCATATAAGCAAATGCATATCATATTTGTCTTTCTGGGTCTGGGATACCTCACTCAGGATGATTTTTTTTCTAGTTCCATCCATTTCCCTCTGAATTTCATGATTTCTTCTTCCATTGTATAAATGCACCATGTTTTCTTTAGCCATTCTTTTGTTGAGGGACACATAAGTTGTTTCCAATTTCTGGCTGTTATGAATAGAGCAGCAATGAACATGGTTGAACAAGTGTCCCCATGGTAGGATGAAGCATCCTTTGGGTATATGCCCAGGCATGGTAAAGCTGGTTGATTTCCATCTTCTTGAGGAACCACCACACAGATTTCCATGGTGGTTGTACAATTTTTCACTCCCACCAGCAGTAGAAATGTGGTCCCTCGCTCCATACCCTTGCCAGCATGAGCTGTCACTTGTGTTATTGATCTTAGCCATTCTGACAGGTATAAAATGGAATCTCAAAGTAGTTTTGATTTGCGTTTCCCTGATGGCTAAGGACATTGAACATTTCCTTGTTTCTCAGCCATTTGAGTTTCCTATTTTAAGAGTTCTCTGTTTAGATCTGTACCCCATTTTAAAATTGGGTTGTTTGGGGCTTTTAAATCTAGTTTATTGAGGTCTTTATATTTTGGATATCAGCCCTCTATCAAATATATAGTTGGTTAAAATCTCTTCCCATTCCATAGGCTGTCACTGTTCAAATAACAGTGTCCTTTGCTGTACAGAAGCTCCTCAGTTTCATGAGGTCCCATTATTAATTGTCAGTCTTAGTACCTGTGCTATTGGTGCTCTGTTCAGAAGCTGTCTCCCGTGTCAGTAAGTTCAAGGCTATTCCTCACTTTCTCTTCTGTCAGGTTTAGTGTATCTGGTTTTCTGTTGAGGTCTTTGATGCATTTGGACTTGAGTTTTGAGCAGCGTGATAAGTATGGATCTATATGGATTCTTCTACAGGCAGCCATCCAGTTTGATCAGCACTACTGGTTGAAGATGGTGTCTTTTTTTCATTGTGTATTTCTGGCTTCTTTATAAAAAACCACGTCCATAGGTGTATGGATTTATGCCCAGGGCTTCAATTCAATTCTATTGATCAATGTGTCTGTTTTTGTGCCAATATCATGCTGGTGTTGTTGTTTGTTTGTTTTTCTCTTCTTTCCTTTCTTTGTTTTTGTTTTTAACTATAGCTCTGTCATAGTACAGCTTGAAATTGGCATGGTGATATAATACCTCCAGCAGTTGTTTTATTATTCAGGATTGTTTTTTCTATTCTCTCTCTCTCTCTCTCTCTCTCTCTCTCTCTCTCTCTCTCTCTCTCTGTTTGTGTGTGTGTGTGTGTGTGTGTGTGTGTGTGTGTGTGCGCGTGTGTTCCCATACGAAGCTGAAAATTGTTCTTTCTAGATCTGTGAAGAATTGTGTTGGAATTTTGACAGGGATTGCATTGAATCCTTAGATTGCTTTTGGTAGAGTGGCCATTTTTGCTATATCAATCCTACCAATCCATGACCTTGGGAGATCTTTCCATCTTCTGATATCTTCTTCAGTTTCTTTCTTCAATGTCTTAAAGTTTTTATTATACACATCTTTCACTTGCTTAGTTAGAGTTACCCCAAGACATTTTATATTATTTGAAGCTATTGTGAAAGACATTGTTTCCCCGATTTCTTTCTCAGTCTGTTTGTTATTGTATATTAGGAAGGCTACTGATTTTTGTGAGTCAATTTGGTATCTACCTACTTTGCTAAAAGTGTTTACAGCTGTAGGTGTTTCCCAGTGGAATTTTTAGGGTCGCTGTAGGTGTTTCCCAGTGGAATTTTTAGGGTCGCTTATGTAACTATCATATCATTTGCAGATAAAAACACCTTGACTTCTTTCCTTCCAATTTGTATCCCCTTGATTCCCTTTAGTTGTCTTGTTGCTCTAGCTAAGCTTTCAAGTATTATATTAAATATGCATAGAGAGAGTGGACAACATTGCTTTATTCCTGATTTTAATGGAATTGCTTTGAGTTTCTCTCTATTAAAGTTTATGTTGGCTATGGACTTACTGTAAACTGCTTTTATTATGTTGAGGTATGTTCCTTATATCCCTAATCTCTTCAAGACTTTTATCACGAAGGGGTGTTGGATTTTGTTGAAAGCTTTTTCTGTATCTAATGAGATGATTGTGTGTGTGTGTGTGTGTGTGTGTGTGTGTGTATGTGTGTGTGTGTGTGTGTGTTTCTTTCAGTTTGTTTATATGGTAGATTACACTTATAAGTTTACATATATTGAACCATTTCTGCATCTTTAAAATGAAGCCTACATGGTCATGGTGGATGATATTTTTAATGTGTTCTTGGATTTGGTTTGCAAGTATGTTACTGAAAAATTTTGCATTTATGTTCATGGGGGAATTGATATGTAATTCTCTTTATTTGTTGGGTCTTTATGTGGTTTGAGTACTAACTACCCTATTACTCTTTAACTTCCAAATCCATATATCATTTTCTTAAAAAGTGTCTCTTCAGATCCCACAATCTGGAGATGTTCTCTTCTCTGAGCTGTTACTTCTCCAGTGCTGAAATAATCACTAGCATTGAATGAATGGTTACTACATGGAAGGCTCTGTGCCAAGTATTTTGAATGTCTTATCATACTTTAGACTTTTACACAGCAGCTGTGTATGACTGGTGCATTATCACGATTTCCATTTACTGATGAAGACATTGTGTTACTGTGGTCATGAAATGCCTACTCTCACACAGCTTGTAAGGAGTGGTGTCTGCAAATGTAACCCTCAAATGGGCTACCATCCCATCACTACCAAGACATTGACCAACTTAAAGCTGCTCTTATCACCGGATGCATGCCCAAGAATTCCAACTGTACTCTGTGTGTCTTTAGAAAAAGGATCTGTCTTCTAACATGACCTTTTTAGTCTCAGTTCTGAGGGGAGGACCTAGCACATGACTGATACATACTCACTATCTGTTGAATTAAGTATTCTATGGAGAACCACTTAAAAGGCTTCTGTATAAATGTTTTATTTGTTTTCTTTTCCCCACTAGATGTGTTAACAGAATGTTTCTGTCACTGTGACAAAATCCTGTTAAAATCAACAAATTTATTTGGCTTACAACCATCTGTAACTCTACTCACGGGAAATCCCTCTTCTGGCTACCACAGGTACCAGCTATGCATGTTGCGCACAGAAATACATGCAAACAAAACATACAGATACATAAATTTATAAAAGTTAATGCGCTTGTAGGTGGAAGTTGCTCAGTCTAGCCAGTCTGCAGTCCAGACAAACTCTCTCCCACCTGCGGTCCCGCAGCCACTTATTAAATAATTACACAGAGGCAGGCTTATATTAATTACAAACTGTATGGCCTATGGCTCAGGCTTCTTGCAAGCTAGCTTGTATAACTTAACTCAACCCATTACTATTAATCTATGTGTCACCATGTGTTCCGTGGCTGTACCTGGGTCCCATTACATTATGCTCCTTGGACGACGGGTTGCAGCTCCCCCATTCTCCTTTCTTCTCTCTATCTCTCTTGGATTTTCCCACCTTGCTCCATCCTGCTTTGCCATAGGCCAATGCAGCTTTATTTATTAACCAATGGGAGCAACACATATTCACAGCACACAGAAAGACATCCCACAGCACACACTTTATTTTTTAAAATTAAAAATCAAAACAACGTTTTGGTAGAAAACTTGAGTGAAGTTAGATAGTCATAGGCTCAACCATAAATTCAAAAAGTTGGGCCTGCTGATGCAAATATTTTTTTCTTACTTGTAAAATCCCTCCTTTGACTCTAGACCTACCTCTCCTTCAGAGCAGGTGGGTCAACAGGAGTGGAGCACACGAGACTACTTCCTGAAGAGAGAAACATAAGAGGACAGTGGCGTAACGTCTTGTCCATTCTAGGTTCTGAGCAACTTCGTTCTTCTCCTCTGGGTCTCGGCTTTCTCCACGTGTCTCCTACTTCTAGTGTCAAATCTTGAGAAAACAAGGAAAACCAAAACCAAAACCAAAACATGGAATTGCTCTCAGCGATGATGCCAGAGGATTGCCTCCTCAGAGGCTAATGTTTTTCATACAGCACCTAGAACATTAAAAGGAAGGGGGGAAGGTCTCGCAGAAACTCTGCAGTACAAAGAAGCAGCGCTCCAAGTGGTTCGCTTCACAGAATCAAATGTCTATCTCATCAGCTACGGCAGAATGGCATATCAAGAATACCTTGAATCAATGATATTCATTTTTTCTGAGAAGCTAGAAACTTTTTGTTTGGATAGCCTCATTTACCCTGCCCAACACACCATGAAATATTTTTTATTTGATACAGGAAAAGACTGAGCCTGGGAGTATTTATCCACAGTAGAAACAGGTCTGTCTTCTTTCTTTCCTCCTTTCCTTTCTTCCTCCCATCCTCCCATCCTTCCTCTCACATCCAGCCCAGAACCGACACATTTCTAATTGTCTCACCTGTCTGTCATTTGCTGAAAGCAGTCTCTGTTTTCATAATCCACATTTACCCATGTTGTTGACCGGCCTACCTGTTTTATGTGAAATGCTTTCTGCTCAGATTTGAACCCTTAAATGATTCTTTTTTTTTGTTTGTTTTTTTTGTTTGTTTGTTTTGTTTTGTTTTTGTTTTCAAGACAGGGTTTCTCTGTATAGTTTTGGTGCCTGTCCTGGATCTCGCTCTGTAGACCAGGCTGGCCTTGAACTCATGGAGACCCAATGGCTTTGCCTCCTGAGTGCTGGGATTAAAGGTGTGCGCCACCACCGCCCAAAACACATCTTTTGGTTTTTTTGTTTTGTTTTGTTTTGAGACAGTCTTTCTCTGTGTGTAGCTCTGGCTGTACTGGAACTCCTTTTGTAGACCAGGCTGGCTTTGAACTCAGAGATCCGTCTGTGTCTGCATCTGCCTCTGCCTCCCTAATACTGGGATCAAAAGTGTGTGCCACCACCAAGCCTCAGATTTGAACCCTTGTGACCTCCAACTATTTATGAAGCAGCTACTATGTGCCAGGTGCATGTTGAGCATTGGGAAAACAAATATACATAAAATCCGTCATATTGTCACTATGGCCTTTCAGTTGGGGTGAGGCTGACAGACAAGCAATGAAACCAATGTGTAGCATAATGTTCCATGGTGATATGGATTACTAATAAAAGTAATGGAAGTAAGCAAGTCATGCCAGAGATAAGGTGGAAAGGGTGCCCTTGTAAGTGGAAAAGTCACCCAGAAAAGGTGCCATTTGCTAAGCTGGAGTGGAGTAGAAGCTGGGTTTATGAGAAAGACATACAACCAAGAGTTCTGTTTCTGATGTCGACACTTCTGATGTCGACAATTCTGGGCTGGGGATGTAACTCAGTGGACAGAGTGCTTACTTCATGTGTATGAAGCCTTGAATTTCATCCCTAGTACTTCATAAAACTAGACATGGTAGCACAGTCCTGTAACTCCAGCACTCTGGATCGAGAAGCAGGAGGGTCAGAAACTCCTTCTGGGAAAGAGCTGAGTAAAGCTGGCCTAGGTCTAGGGTTTTGAAAGCAGTGTAAAGCCAGGCCTCCTCAGCTGCATAATGAGTTCAAGGCCAGCCTGGGATATATGAGACCCCAGTGAACAACAAAATGGAGCTACTATATGCATGTTGGATAAACACCTCATTGGAGAAGTTGTACTCTGACATGGAACAAAACATCCCTCTCTGAGGGAAAAGTACCTACCTCTGAGCCAAGAAGTTCAGGGTAACTAATATTGCAAGACAGTAATTAGACTAGTGGGGGAGAGAAGCCAGGCATACAGGAGATCAATGCAGGTTGGGAATTTGTGCAGGACTCGATTGTTTAAAAGCTTGCAGGTTAGGAGTCTGGGATTTTATTCTATGTGGAGAAGCTACAGGTAGATGAAAACTGAGGGAAAAGGCACTCAGGCTACTGTAGCTGCTCAACTCAGGGGTCGTGTATAGTCTGTCACTACTGGGAGACGGTAAGTGGTAGCTACTTGGGGCTCTATTTTAAAAAGTATAACCAGCAAGAGCAGGGGGTGTAACTTAGTGATGGAATGCTTGCCTAGTATCTACAAGGCTCGGGTTTCTAAACACACACACACACACACTCCCCCAGTATATTGCCTCATTGATCAAATGGGGTGTGTGTATAAGGAAAATACAAAAATCAATTCTGACTCAAATTTTTGGCCTGACTCCCCAATGAAAGATGTTGCTGCTGCTGGGGCTGGAGAGATGGCTCAAGTGGTTAAGAGAGCTTTCTCTTCTTCCGGAGGACCTAAGTTCAGTCCCCAGCACTCATGTAGGGCAATTCACAGCTGCCTGTAACTCTAGCTCTATGGGGATCTGACATCCCTGGTCTCCATGGGCACTGGTTTTCAGGTGCACATTCCACAAGCATGCACACTTATATACATAAGTAAAATACTTTTCTGCATTTTTCATGTGTATGGGTGTTTTTCCATTATGTATGTCTATGTACTACATGCCTCCAGAGGCTGTTGGATCTCCTGGAACTAGAGTTACAGGTTATTGGGAGCTGCCAAGTGGGTGCTGTGGATAGAACCCGTGTCCTCCAAAAGAGCAGACAGTGCTCTTAAGGGCTGAGTTATCTCCTCATCCCATGAGGAGCATTTTTAAAGATGCTGCTGGTTCTTGACAGGAGATGAATAGAAGCTGGTGTGTGGTTAAGAAGGAGATGTAGAGCCAGGACTTCTGTTTGGGGCCACAGCAACTGGCATCTAAATGGAGATGCTGTGTGGATTGAATAGCCACCTCAGTGGAGACAGTGTGCTCTAAAGTAGAGCAGAGAATATATAAACAGGAAGTGGAAGGAGTTGAGGGACTAGAGTATATATCTGTTCAGTGGTGGCTCATGCCTTTAATCCCAGCACCCAGGAGGCAGAGGCAGGTAGATCTCTGAGTTCGAGGCCAGCCTGGGCTACAGACTGAATTCCAGGATATCCAGGGCTACACCAAGAAAGCCTGTCTCAAAACACACACAAAAAACACAAACAAACAACAACAACAAAAAAAAAAAAAACAAGACAAGACAAAACAACAACAACAAAAACCCCAGAGTGTATTTTTCAGAGCAGACTTGGGTGAACAGCATGTGAGCAGATGGTACAGATGTCACATCTACCTTCTGTGTGTATGTCACACATTCACAACCTCCCTGTCAGACCAGCCATCTTCTGCAGCTGAAGAGCCCACTTTGTCACGTTATTATGTTTCTGTCTTTGATTTTCTTAAAATTGAAACCATTGCCAGGTAAGGTGTGTGGCAAGAATGAACTTTGCTGTATGTTAAGCTGTTGAGTACACCCAGGGAATGAGATGTGTCACATGCTAATGTTTTTCAATCTTGAGTGATTCTTAGAATTTTCTGCATAACATTAGCATCTTTTTATACTCAGCTCTACACATGAGTTTCAGGCTCAATCTGCATAAGTTGGAGGTATCATCAAGTTCTCAAAACTCTCAGATAATTTGAAAGTGTAGTCTCCATTGAAAGCAGGACTTAAGTCTTAATTGGCAACTGATATTTGAGATTAAGAAGTGAGAATATGAAATAAATACATTTATATAAAACAAGTGAGAAAAGAGCCAGAGAGATAGCTCAGATGATAAGGGACTCACGGCATAGGCATGAGGACCTGAACTGGGTCCCCAGAACTCACATCAGCAGCCAACGTGGCTGCCTTGGTGAGCTTCAGGACAATGAGAGATCTTCTATTAAAAACAAGGTGGATGATGTCCTGGAGGATGACACTGGAGATTGTCTTTTGGCCTCCACAGGCATGTACACACACACAAACACACACACACACACACACACACACACACACACACACACACGTACAAACAAACATCCACACATCCACATACAGTCACACACAGCCACACATACATCAGAATGTGAGAGTAGCAGGGATATGTAGTTTGATTTTTAGAATAACAATTCGGGGCTGCTAATTAAGCCTTCTCAAAGACAGAGTATTTTGAATTGTGTGGTTCTATTTAACACAAATCCACTTAAATGAGGGGTGTGCAATTTGTGGAAGGATATAGGAGTTTTTCACAAGACACGAGGAAGTATTGGACTACGGTAGCTTGGAATAGTAGAAGGAAAAGAAGTAGAGGCTTTTTTTTTTTTTTTTTTTTTTTTAAATCTTTCAGAGCTGAGGACCAACCCCAGGGCCTTGTGCTTGCTAGGCAAGCGTTCTACCACTGAGCTAAATCCCAGACCCGAAGTAGAGGCTTTTGATGAATAAACATTCAATGGCTCTGCCTATAACTCCCATCATTGTTCATTCACACTCTCAATGAGCATGGGATTGGCCATAAACAATCAATGGACCTGAATTTCCCCAAGCCAGGGCCTCATTTCTGATGCTTTCTGATGCAGTCAAAACTCCCAGCATATCACACTGAATATGCACAACCCCTCTAAGCAGCCAGCAGTGCCAAGGGCCTTGGTCACACAGACTGATTATGGCTACAGAAAAGTGTGTGTGTGTGTGTGTGTGTGTGTGTGTGTGGGCGTGCACACACAAGTGTAGGGACAGGTGATTCTTAAAGACAGTGATTCTAGGCTGAGTAAGTACACAAAGGAGAATAAGATTAACTAAAAATATAAAAGTTACAAACTAGAGCAGTAGTTCTCAATCTTTCTAATGCTGTGACTTTTAGAAACAGTTGCTCATGTTGTGGTGAGCCCCAATCATAAAATTATTTTGTTGCTACTTCATAAATGTAAGGTTGCTACTGTTATGAAATGTCATGTAAATATCTGTGTTTTCTGATGGTCTTATGACCTCTGGGAAAGGGTTGTTGGACTTCCAAAGGGGTTGTAACTCACAGGTTGAGAACTGCAGAGCTACAGAATTGGCTCGGTGGTTAAGAGCACTGATCTCTCCTCCAGAGGACCCAGGGTTAATTCCCAACACCCACATGGAAGCTTACAAACATCTGTAGTTCCAGTTCCAGGTGCTCAAAGCCCTCTTCTTACCTCCATGTGCACTACCTACACACAGTATACAGATTTATATACAGGCAAAACATCTCTATACATTACAAGTGATAAAATAACTTTAAAAAATGTTAACTAAAAAAACTTAAAAAAATAAAAAATGTTAACATAAAAATCATACTGTGTATTTAAAGAATGAAACTGTGCATGTTGCTGTATGCCCATATTTTTAGCTCCTCAGAGTCAGAGTTAGGAGTACCATAGCAGCTTCGAAGCTAGCCTGATCTACATAGTGAGTTCCAGGCTAACCAGGGCTCCTTAGGGAAACTATTTCTCAACCCGTCTTAATATCAAAGAAAAGAAAAAAAAAACAATTAAAATATGTGGTTGTGTAGCATGAATCTTAAAGAGTCTTATTAAGAAATTCAAATCCAAGCCAGGTATTGGGGTGAATGCTGGAAGATCAGAGAAGCAGAACAAGCCACAGCTAACCTCACCTGGCCTACTTCTCAGCTGATCCTGTCTCCTCAGACTGGAAGCTTCTGAGTCCTCATCCAGAATGAATCTCAGCTGAACTGTTGCTCAAAAGCCTAAAAGCTCAACCAGCCAAATGCTTCTAGTTTCTGGTCCTCATGCCTTATATACCTTTCTGCTTTCTACCATAACTCACTGAGATTAAAGGCGTGAGTCACTATGCTTGGCTGTATCCTTGAACAGATGGATTTCTGCCTCTGGAATGCTAGGATTAAAGGCATGTGCTACCACTGCCTATCGTCTATGTTTAATATTGTGGTTGTTCTGTCTCTGACCCCAGATAAGTTTACTAGGGTACACAATATTTTGGGGAACACAATACCACCACAGTGGCTGTCCTACCCCAGCTTTTGTTGAGGCAGGGTCATGACAGGAAGCCCAAGCTGGTCCTGAACTCAAGATCCTCTTGCTTCAGTCTCTCTAATTGTAGAATTATAAGCATTGGCATATTCCCAAGCTGGGTTTAGAACTCAAGATCTTATAAATGCTTGGCAAGTGTTGTATCACTAAGCCATATCTATATCCCTCAAGAACTCCTAGTTTTATATATGATGAATTGTTGGTAGCAATTTTATAATCTCAACATCTTTAAGCACAATTCTTTAAAGCCACATTCCTAGAAGTCAATTATTTGGGGGCAAGAAATAGAAATCCAGGTATAGATAACATCTGCATATTGAATTCTAGCTGCTGGAAGTATTGAATAGAAATTTTCATCTTCTTTACTCTCTCCCTACCCTTCCTCCAAGAAGAAGTTGACAGGCTAAGTCTAGTGGGCATCGGTCTACTTTTCTGCTCTCAACAGAATGAGTGTGCAAAGGGTTGTCTAGCCTCTGTGCTGTATAAGGGGTTAAGGCAAGCTTCTTCCTCCATGGAATAGCTGGACAAGAGTTCCTTCCGTACACTCAACTCTCCACATGTGAGTCACAAGCCTACAGTTTGGCTCATGCTTCAAATCCACCATGCATTCCAATCTAGATTTACCACTGATAGGGATAATACTTTAATTTTTATGTTCCTTTTATTTCCTAACAGGTTTGGTAATCAGAAAGGAGGGAGATGAAATTAATTAGCTTTGTGTCTTCTTCTATTTTCTGTTGCTGTAACCCCAAACCGGAGACTATAATAGAGACAAAGTCAGGTAGCATGGTGCACACCTGTCATTCTAGCACTTAGGAGGCATAGGCAGAAGACGAGCCTGTGCTACATGAGGCCCTGTCTCAACAACCCCCTACTCCACTACCCCAAAATAAAAACAGCAGGAATTATCTTTCTAGACTCATGATTTGAGAGGCTGGAAAAATCCACGACCATGGTGCCAGACTGTCCTGAGCTTCTTGTGAATGCGTCCTGTTGCTTCAACTCATGGAGGAAAACGGAAGGGCAAGCAGATCTATTTGGAGCCCACAAAACGATAAGGGCAGCCTACTTTATGACAAGTGCTCCCACAAGAATGGCATTAGTCACAGTTAACGGTCTAACCACCTCTTAAAGTTCCCATCTCCCAGCACTACCACCACAATGGCAACCAGATTTCGACATGAGTTTTGGAAAGGACAAACCACATGAAAGCACGGCGCCGTGAAGTTCCAGTCTCATGGGTAGAATAGAAATGATCTCACACTGAATTAGATGATGGAGTCTACAGGTGCTTTTCACCTTGACATGGCGTGACTCTATGGAGGCTGCTCAGTTTCATCCCTTCATTCATTCTCCACAGCCAACATCAAGCCACCACATAGTTTCTGACAGCCCACATCTGAGTGTGAAGAAGACATTTCAGATTTTCTCTCTTTTTCTGGAACAGTGTTCATGTCTAGATAAACAAAATGTCTTCTCTGGAGCACAGAAAACCAAAACCCCCGGAGAGACAAACATTAAATTCTGATTTTCAACTTTTTTTTTTTTTCTTTTTTGGTGATAAAAATGACATCTACTTTTGTTCAAGGAAAACATCTAACCAGAAAGGAAATGAAAGAAAGGAAGGAAAGAAGGGGGAAGAAAATATCTGTTAAGGGGAAAAGTCAAGAAATTCACCCATGCTCACTATTTCTCTGAAGGTCACATTGACAGATGTTTTGATAAGGACATCCTCGCTGGTGCATGATGGGTAGATGATGCTGTGAGTCACAGCATCACCGTCTTCCTTGAACCTCTTTGGCAAGTGGGGGTAAAGGGAGACTGAAGCAAAGCCTCTCCCCTTTGCCCTGAGGTCCTCGCTTTCCAAGCCACCCATTTATCTGGACTCCACACTCTTCATGTTGACTTTCAAGCTCCCACTGAACCAGAACAGTCTGGTTTAATAAAGTTTTAAAACTGGGGAGGTCACAAACCCCAGTGCAGAAGCTTCGGTTCCCCCTGTGCTACGTGGACATCAGGCTGACTTCTAAACATTCTGTTTATGCCCAGAGACGGGTGCTGCCATCAGTGTTGCCTGGAGAAGAGTCTTTGCACCTCTGTGGTGGGCAGTGCTAACTTCAGAGACACAAAGTCTGTCCAAGTGCTGAGATGCCCATACTCATAGCGGCTAGAGGCAGTTCACAGTCGCTGGGGGAACAAGAAGCATTTCTTCCGTGGTGTAAGCTATCCATGCTCCTTTAAATAACCATTCACCCACGCTCCTGTAAGCAACCAGAATGAAACTCCATTGTGTCACACACAAAAAGATATGAAAATAGGGACTTGCTAGGAAGAGGAAGGGTGTTATCCAGGAGTGGAATAAGAAATAGATGATATAGATTTATGACTATATCGTAATGAAGTCTGTTATATACATAATTAATATGGTCTAAGGAACTTAAAACTTTAAAAATTAAACTGGAACCTTTTCAAAAAAGGAAGAAAATGTGTTTTAAATATGAAAGTGGTCTTCAAGGGATGGTTATTTGGAATTCTTAGACTAGACAAAAGAATTAACATTGCATCCTGCATTCCAATGAGATCATAAAAATCTCTCAAAGAATCAGAGGCCCACAAATTAATTTATAATTTCATATATGACAAATAATAAGAGATGACTTCAGGAAGTCTGTACACAAGACATTTTCATAAGAGTCTAAATAGTATGCATGTGTACAGCACACAAAATTCTAAACCTTAGAAGACATAAATGATCTTCTAAAATGAATATTCACGGTAGAAAATGAACTTCCAAAGAGGCAAAATAAGGCATGTTTAATATTGCCATGAGTGCTGGGAGAAATCTTGGAACACATGTCCAATGAAGACGGTGTGTGTGTAAGTGAAAGGCAAAGCTTTAATACTAAAAGTGAAATCCCGTGAGGCGTCTGTAGCTTGTGGAAAGAAAGAGAGGCTAAAAGGAGGATGGTTATCTCTGGAGAGTTTCTGAAAGGTACCTCAAAATCAAGCCAGCTGTCTGAGGGCAAGGATGATCCATCCATCCCACACTGGCTCTTCATCATTTTGTTACCAAATGAGGCTTGATACAAAGAAAGTTCTGTTGGGAGGCCCTGCTGGTCAGATGTCGCAGTCTACTATGGCCTGGCAGCTTTCTCCAAAAGCTGGACAACATGGGGGACTCCCTCCCCAGCGAGACTTCCTGCTCTCTACCTGCCCTTATCTGGAGAATGTCCCTGGTCCTGGAGGACTGACTTTATCTAAGAGCTGTCTCTAAGTCTGGATGCCTGATTATCTCTAGCATGACCCTTGGCACAGTTTCCTGCTAGAAGCCTTTTCCTGCTGCACATATGGTAACTAAGATTTGTACTAGGAGCTTTGCTATAGGACTCTGCTGCCACATATGAAGCCTTATGATAGGAACAGCGTCCCCTTAATGCAAATTACAGTTTGTTCCCAGGCTTCCCAATCCTATATGTTCCCTATACTCTGGAATCAAATTGAGCTTATTCACTAAAGTCATCTCCCAGAGGTCTGTCTCCTTTCTGTTCATGGGTTGTCCAAGGATCTCTGACATCCCTTTGTCTCATGTACTGGTGGTCACATGGACCTCGAAAATAAAGGGACCTTACAAAGGTCTAGTGGTCAGTGCAAGATAATGTGACCACTGACTGGCCTTGCCTTATCCTCCTGGGTACCAATGATCCTCTTCTAACCCCTCCTCTTGCTTCTTATTCCTTTGTAAATCAGTAGCCTAAAGGTAGACAGAATCTTAGGGCATCTAGTCTAGTCCATGATGAAGGGTCTATCAAGAACAGCTGATGACTCCTTACCAGTATTGATGAGTGGGGAAAGTCACAAAGTTCCCAACATTTGTCAGTTTATAAATTAAGGTGGAGTTATGTTCAATCTATGTTCATATTCCCATTCTAAATGATCTTCATATAGTGATTCTTTTGAGAAAAAAATGAAGTAAAGTTGCAGCTGGTGGCCATCTCTGAAGACATGTGTGATGTAAGCTTTGGTGTATCTCAGTGTGCTATACATACCCACTTCAATCATCCATCTGACTTATTTGGGGTTCCTGCAGCCCACAGAGCCCTTTGTGTGCCTTGTGCCCATTGGCATAGACCATTTTTATAGTAAAAACAGAAATTTAAAGACCCATACCTGACTACCAGGCTAGTGCAAAGATAAGAGCCCTCACCTCACTTCTATTCAGTTCTAAGTATTTCCAACACCGCTACCATTGGCATTAAAAACAAAAGTCCTGGTTAATGGGGCTGGGGTTATGGCTCAGTTGGTAAAGTGTTTGCACAAGCATGGAGACCTGAGTTTGGATCCCCAGAATTCACGGAAAAAGCTGGGAGTGGTAGTGTACCTCAGCAATCCCAGTGCTGAGGAGGCTGACAGGAGGAGATCCCTAGAGGTCATGGGATAGCCAGGCTAGCCGAGTCAGAGAGCGTCAGATTCAGTGAGAGACTGCGTCAAATGTAAAGAGCAATTGATAACGATATCTGATTCGGATCTCTGGACCACACACACACACACACACACACACACACACACACACACACACACACACACACACACACACACACACACTCACATCCATACCACACACATACCGCATAATATAAATAAATATAATACTTTAAAGTATCATGTTTCTAATATACAGTGACGCAGAAAAATAAAACCAGTGTATCCTAAAAGGGAGAAATGAGGCAGATCAAAGACTGGCCGGCTAAAGCAGGACTGAAACCCACAGGCAGATCCCAAACCCCCAACTCTGCGTCTGTTCTCTAGAACACTCCAGGTTTGGGTGGCCATGCCCCTGTGACTCTGCCTCCTGCAGCGCACAGAAGACAATACTGTGGAGAATCACTTCTGAGTTGGCAAACCATTCTTGTTCCCTTTGGAGCTGCTAAGTGGTGCAGGATGAGACACGATCAGCCCAGGTAGGTAGGAGTCTGTGCCCCTGGCTCCTAGATAGCCTCCTTGTCTGCTATGCTGGTCATTTCACCTAGTGACTACATGCCAGCACTTTGGTGATTCATGACCTCGGCTGACTGATGTCGTCTCCCCATGGCATTGTCTGCTAAATCTTTAGTTCCTCTTTGGTGGTGGAAGCTTTCTGGAATCAAAGACATGAGCCACAAAGTGTTCATGCTTCGTGTCCATGAGATGGCTTGCTTCATCCCCAGTCTTCCAATGCTTTTCCCTCCCTAAGCAGTCAGTCAGATCATTGATCATCTACACTGATGAGTAGGAGTCTATCCTCGGGCCATGTCTCCTCTCCACACACAGTAGAGCTTCCATCGATCAGCCCATGAGAAGGACTGTCACCACTGTCCTTCAAGGCCTCCCCGGGTACAGCTGTAAGGACTTCTATTTCCAGCATGCATCCGTATAATAAGCTTGCTTCTCTGAAGGCAGCTAAGCCCTTCACTCTTCTGAAGTGGGTGTAAAGGGTCCCTCACTTGCCATGGGTGAGTATGGAATGAAGATAGCTTTAGCTCATTTTCCTGTCCCTGTGACAAGCACCTGGCAGAAGCAGCTTAAAGGGGGACAAGGATTATTTTGGTTTAGGATTTCAAATAGTTCAGATCATTATCTGGGCATGGTGGTGCACACCTGTGATCCCAGCGTGTTACTTGATTGTATTCCACTTTATTTATTAAGGCAGAGTCTTGGTAATCCTTAGAGAACCTGGAGCTTTCGATTAGTCTAGTTAAGCTAGCTGACTTGTCCTAGAGGGCCCCCGTCCCCCCCCCACCATCCCCCTTCTTCTGAGGGCCAGGATTATAGGTAGGCCACCACATACAGTGGGCTTCTACATGCGAGCAGGGGATGTGAACTCTGGTCATCATGCTTTCACGGCAAGTGCTGAATCTTCTGAGCCATCTCCTCTGCACCCCCATATCAATATTTTAGAGTCATACTAGAACATCATTAGTAATAAAGATAAATAGAGCTAGGGAGATGACTCGGTAGGTAAAGAGCTTACTGTATAAGCATAAGGACCTAACTCATCCCTAGACCCAACTAAAAAGCCTAGGGTGGTGGTAGTCACCTGTCATACTCATGCCAGGAGGGGCTGTCTGCCAGTCATTCTAGCTGAATTGGTAGTTCCAGGTCAGTGAGGGGGGGGGGCAGAGCAACAGAGGAAGACATCTAACATTAATCTACCCTCTCCCTCTCTTCCAGGAAGTGAACAGACCTCCTCTGCCAAGCATCTACCAATACGTAACTCTATTAGTACTGCTCTGAAACACCAGAGCCAACCAACCGGGAACTAAGACCTTCAACCCTGTGACCCAAAGCAAACCTTTTGTCTTTATAAGCTTATTATCTCAGGTATTTGTTTACAGTAACAAAAAGCTGATGATGGTGGTGAAATTATTAAGGCCACTCTACATAGTTAAAAGGGAGGTTTATTTTGTGGGGTAACTTACAAGTGAAGGGATAGGTAACAGGGTCTGGGAAAGGTGTGGCACAGTCTGGCGGTGTTCTCTGGAGAACTCTGCTCAGTCTACCTCCAGCGTCCAGAGTCTAGGAACCAAGAGAGCTGGCCCATCTGGATCTTAGGTCTTCAGGGTCCTCTCTGGGCCCCTGCCTTGTAGGTGTGACAGTTACCGAAGCCTCAATAGCTGGAATGGCTACCCACTACATCTCCCCCTTTTGTCTAAATAAGAAGGTTCTATCCTAATACAGGACTATATACAAAGGAATAGTTATCAAATATTGTCCAGGTGTAATGACAGATAATGATATAGATAAGATGGAACTATAATCAATGCAAACAATATCAAGCAAGAAACACATACTAAAATTCAGAGAAATCTAGAGTGTAGGTAAATGGCATGTTACAAAGGTCATTCCAAAAGGTGTCTTATTCTAAAGAACCTGAATCTAATACTTAATATGTTCTAAGGTATATATACTGAGTTGTAACTATAACTGCTAGTCTTCAATCCAATCAAAGACCTGAGAAGGAATATAATGGTACCTGAGAAATGGAAGATGGATGCAAGCAACTTTTGGGAATCTTGCAAGAGTAGACAGAGACAGCTGGTAGCCTCCACAGTCACCTAATGTTTCTCAGCATTGTTGATGATCACTATTTTTCCTTGGTGGAAGAAGGACCTGTGGATTTGAACATTTATGAACATTGGAAAAAACTTCCTGAAGTTGTCATTTCTTCATTTGCAAATGGGTGTGTCGCAGCTAGCATATAGACCTCAGAAGGAATAAATTAGAGTAACTATGTAACTGATTCCTTCCAGTGTTTGGTACCTTCAGAGGCCTCAACAAATGCCGTTATTTGTTAGGATGGGGATAAGGAAAGTGTTTCCGTGAGATTCTAAACTAGAAACTAAACTGTCAAAGTTACAAGTATGCCTGGTGAGAGCATCACTGTCATGTCCCCCATTAACTTGTCTTCCCATAAGCAGCTGAGTGTACAAAAAAAAACCACACCAACTTCTTCCAGGCAGACCTCAGTTCTCATTACAACTCAGTGACTCACCAGTTGTATAGCCACAGAAAATTCTCCAACTTCTGTGAGCCTCACTTTGCCACTATGAAAAGTGGGCACAATCCCTGTGTGATTAGGAATAAACGTGATGTCCAATGCTAAGATTTCTAGCTACAACCCTCTTCTCCTGTCCTAGCCGTGTTTTCACAGTTGTGCTGAGCCCTGTCACCTTGCACCATTTCTGCCTCAGAGAGTGATAAGGGAGTGTGACTCGAAAGGGTTACCAATCCCTTGAAACCCTCAGATCACAGATAAAGTCATTTCCCGATCGTACCCCTCCTCGGCTTACATGGCTTTGATGACATGATCACACACCCTGAGGACCACATGAAGGTCACCACTCAGAGCAGTACTCCCCATCAAAGACTTGTTTCTGCTCACGTACACTGGGTCTGAACTAAAGGACACAATGAAAAGGATGACAGTTCTCCAAGCAGACATCATCAGGACCAAGTGCTTGCCTTCACTGCTTGAGGGGTGGGAACCTCACGGCTGAAAGGATAAAGACATTTATGATGTCACTTCAGGTGTATGCGTACACAAACTTGGAAGTGAAAATAGCCACAGGAGCCATAGAACTTGTGGAAGTGGCCAACCAACTTGACCCGTCCAACTTGAGACCTTTGCCACAAGAGGGAGCCCAAGCCTGACACTGCCTGGATGGCCGTGAACCAGAACCAAACATGACTGGGGGGTGTGGGGGGGTGTCAATGACAGGATTCCTAACGATACTCTGCTGTCTGTGTAGACTGGAGCCTAGCACAACCGTTCATCAGAGAGACTTCATCCGGCAGCTAGACTGATAAGAGCTGATGCAGAGACCCACAGCCAAACATTGAGTGGAGCTTGGGGAATACTGCAGAAGAGGGTGAAGAAGGATTGGAGGAGCCAGAGGGGTAGAGGACACCACAAGGACACAGCCCACAGAATCAGCTAAGCAGGGCTCACAGGGGCTCACAGAGACTGGTGCCAATCAGGGAGCCTGTACGGGTTTGAGCTAGGTCCTCTGATATATATTACGGTTGATATTCTTGTGGGACTCCTAAGAGTAGAAGCAAGGGTATCTTTCAGTCTTTTACCTGCCTTTGGAACCCTTTTCCTCCTACTGGGTTGCCTAGTATAACCTTGATATGAGGGAGGTTCCTAGTCTTACTGTAACTTGTTATGGCATATTTAGTTGATATCCCTGGAAGACCTGCTCATTTCTGAAGGGAAATGGAAGAGTAGATCTAGAAGAGAGAGGAGGTTGAGGGAAGGGGCTTGGAAAAGAGGAGAGAGGGGAAACTGAGGTAGGGATGTAATATATGAGAGAATAATACATTTTAAAAATTGAGCCGGGCAGTGGTGGCACACGCCTTTGATCCCAGCACTCGGGAGGCAGAGGCAGGAGGATCTCTGTGAGTTTGAGGCCAGCCTGATCTACAGAGCAAGATCCAGGAAAGGCGCAAAGCTACACAGAGAAACCCTGTTTTGAAAAACAAAACAAAACAAATGAAAGAAAAGAAAATCAGCCGGGCGGTGGTAGTGCACGCCTTTAATCCCAGCACTCGGGAGGCAGAGCCAGGCAGATCTCTGAGTTCGAGGCCAGCCTGGTCTACAGAGTGAGTTCCAGGAAAGACTCAAAGCTACACAGAGAAACCCTGTCTTTGAAATACCAAAAAAGAAGAAGAAGAAGAAGAAGAAGAAGAAGAAGAAGAAGAAGAAGAAGAAGAAGAAGAAGAAGAAAAAGAAAAAGAAAGAAAGAAGGAAAGAAAAGAAAAGTCTAGTCACATGAAAGTCATCAAGCATGCATAGAAATTACTTACTTTGTGTTTCATGATGTTGCAGATGAGGTCCAGAGACTGACTCCTACAGTGCAGATGTGCTATCACTGAGTGACGCCCTCAGCTGGACACACATCCTGGGCAGGGGTAGGTGGTAAGGCAATGTCCTAGGATGCTGACTCTCAGTTTCCTACCCAGAAGTGAAAAAATGAAGCTAGAACAGAAAACAAAATCTTACTTGAGAAGACTAAATTTCAACCAATCAATGTTACTAAAGATTGATGAAAATATTGTTAAACAAGCAAAAGAAGCATTAACTGATAGATGAGAAGTTTAATTTAACCGCAGAGAACTCTGCATCTCTGAATATTGATCATCTAGTTCATTATTTTTGTTATGAAAGTAATGTTTTCATAAAAATAGGAAATTAGAAGATATAGGCAAGTAAAAAGTTTTTAAAAATCCTTATAAATCCATCTAGGTAGAAAAGCAACAAAATTGCAAACATCTTTTAGATATATTCTCTGTGGTTTTAAAACAAAACCAGGACGGGCAGTGGTGGCACACGCCTTTAATCCCAGCACTGGAAGGCAGAGCCAGGCAGATCTCTGTAAGTTCAAGGCCAGCCTGGTCTACCAAGTGAGTTCCAGGAAAGGCGCAAAGCTACACAGAGAAACCCTGTCTCAAAAAACAAAAAAACAAAAACCAAACAAACAAACAAACAAAAAACCAGGATCCTTCAATTAAATTATTTTTATGCAACACAATTGAATTTTGTGAGTTTTCATTGTGGGCTATTCAGTTTGCTTCTACAGTTTTGCTATTATAAACATCACGGATTGGCAATGAGTATATAAAATGACTTGGAAAGGGGTTGGAGAGATGGCTCAGTAGTTAAGAGCACTGGCTGCCCTTCTAGAGGATGTAGGTTTGAGTCTCAGCAAGTGCATGGGGGCTCACAACTGACTCTAACTCCAGTCCCAGACATCTGTCGCCTCTTCTGGCCTCCCTGGCCACCAGGCCTGCACTACTGCACAGACAGGCATGTAGACAAAATACCCATACACATAAAGTCTAAATTTAAAAAACAACCCCCCCCACACACACACTTGGAAAATAATATAGTTAAAGCACTTGAAAACATTCTGGAAAGTGGACAAAAGTGTTTACAAATGTGTAAGGGAACGGGCTGGGGAGATGGATCCATTGGTACAGCACCTGATACACAAACGTGAGGACCTAGGTTTGGATCCACGACCCTCATGCAAAAGTCTGGGCATGGTCACACATATCTGTAACCCTAGTACAAGAAATGACCACCCAGCTTAGCCAAAACCGTGAGCTCCAGGTTCAGTGGGAGACCATGTTTCAAAAGTAAAAAGCAGGATAAGCGATGGCTTCTCATCATGGAGGACCCTAGCGATGAGGCACTTCCCTACTACTACAAGAAACAGCTAGAACTCAAGGAGACTGACCCACCGCCTTAAGGAGCTAAGGGAACAATGAGAACTTACCAAGCGGTATGAAAAGTCTGATAATGATCTGAAGACACTACAAAGTGTTGGGCAGATGGTTTATGTTATAGTTATTGTTGGCAGCTTGATAAAAGTAAGCTAAAGCCAGGAATGAGAGTTGCTTTGGATGTGACTACACCAACCATATGAGGCATTTGCCAAGAGAGGTGGACTTGGTTTACAACATGTCTCATGAGGATCCTGGAAATGTTTCTTATTCTGAGACCAGATTCTGGAATTAGAAGAGGTAATAGAATGACCTCTTACAAGCCTCAAATTATTCCAGCATGTAGGAATGATACTCTAAAAGGCTGTTTAGTATATGGATCACCAGGCACTGGGAAAACACTGGGCAAGAGCTGTTGCCAGCCACCTGGACTGCAATTTCCTAAATACTGTATCTAGTTCTTTTGTAGACAAGTACATTAGTGAACGTAGTCATTTGATTAGAGAAATGTTTAATTATGCCATGGACCACCAGCCATGATTTTTTTAAGGGATGAAATAGATGGTATTGGTGGCTATTGGTTTTCTGAGGGTGCATCAGCTAACAGAGAAATTCAATGGAGTTACTAAATCAAATGGATGGATTTGATAATCTGCATAGAGTTAAAATGGTCATGGCTACAAACTACCAGATACACTGGATCCTGCTTTGCTACATTCAGGAAGATTAGATAGAAAAATACATATAGATTTACCAAATGAACAAGCACAATTAGATATATTGGAAATCCATGCAGGCCCTATTACAAAGCATGGTGAAATAGATTATGAAGTGACTGTAAAACTTGCAGATGGCTTTAATGGAGCAGACCTGAGAAATGTTTGAACCAAAGCATGTATATTTGCAATTCACACCGATCATGATTTTGTAGTTCAGAAAGACTTCACGAAAGCAATCAGAAGAGTGGCTGATTCTAAGAACCTAGAGTTCAAACTGGACTAAAAATCTGTATAATTTATTGTGACGCTTTTGATGGCTGCATAGCAGACATTGGCTTAATATAAAAATGAAGTTAAGGAAAACAATGTATGTATTGGCAGTGATCTCATTAAGAGTTAATAAACATGTATATGAGCAACATAATAATATGTAATTCAGTAATTCCTTTTAAAATTGGGACAGAAGAAAGTTGTATACTTGTTAATTTTGCATTTAGTGCAGCAGAATTTACAAAAGACATGTTGAGGCCTTTCATATTTGCTTTGTGAGCATTTTGAACAACAGTTAAAATGGTTTAAGATGGCACAGGAGAGCATTTCTTAGGACTTATTTTATATTGTGTTTTCCTTGTCCTAAAAAAATGGAATAAAATCTGTTTTAGTTGTCCTATAAAAAAATAAAAAGTGACAAATAAAATATGCCACATGCATAAAAAAGATATACTCCAGGAAACAAAAATTATCCTTCATGACATGACATCAGTAGTATCACTAGCCAGGGCATGGTTGCACATGCCTTTAATTCAGCCTTTGGGAAGCAGAGGCAAGAGGATTTCTGTGAGTTCAAGTCCAGCCTTGTCTACATAGTGAGTTACAGGACAGCCGGGACTACATAGAGAGACACTGTCTCAAAAACAACAACAAAAATATTATACACAACACACAAAGTTATAATCAAATTATCACCTTAACTAAGTTGTGTAGATGAAATTCTAAACAGTCTTAGTAAATAAGAAACACAGAGCCAAATATAGAATTACAGCCAAAGAGATCAGAGCAAGAGCCACAACTACCTTATCTGACCACCTCACTTCCAGAGAGAGAGAGAGAGAGAGAGAGAGAGAGAGACCTTCTTCCTATGTGACTTATCTTTTTTTTTCTTTTTGTTGAAGTTGAGGACTGAACCCAGGGCCTTGTGCTTGCTAGGCAAGCACTGTCCCACTAAGCTAAATCCCCACCCCCCCCACCCCCCACTCCCCCCCCCACCCCCCCCCCCCCCAGCCATGTCTTGTCTTTTTATTGTCTTTCTGGTCTGCCTTCTCATTGGCTCTAAACACAACCACATGACTTCCTCATCACTGCCTGTCTATATAGACCTCCAGGTCTCCATTGTTGGTACTGGGATTAAAGGCATGGGTAACCATGCTACCACACTTGGCTGTGTCCTTGACTACATAGAGACTCTGCCTGCCATGTGATCAGATTAAGGGTGTCTGCTACCACTGCTGGATTTCTGCCTAATGGCTGGCTTTTACCTCTGATTTCCAGGCAACTTTATTTATTAACATACAAATAAAATCACATTTCAGCACAAATAAAATATTGCTATGAAGTTGTTTTCCTCTGAGAGCACCGACCCCTTTTGTTCTCCCCCTTCACACCAGCCTCCATTTCTGTCCATTTTTTATGCCAGAGCATTTGATCTACCCATTTCCCTTCTGGCCCCAAATGCCCCTTGGTCTTACTTTCTTTTGGAGCATCTGCCCTGCTAATATTTTGTTTTGGATTAACTAATGTCCTATTTTTGATTAATGCTATCATTTGCTTCCTGCGTCCCCACTCCAGGCTGCTGAACACTGCTAGAAAAATTTACAGGACTTGTTTGTGTTGGGGTTCCTTTGTACACTTGCCCTGCAGCTCACCTCTCTCATATTGCCCCCCCTCTCCTTTTTGAGACAGGGTTTCTCTGTGTAGTTTTGGAGCCTGTCCTGGATCTTGCTCTGTAGACCAGGCTGGTCTCGAACTCACAGAGATCTGCCTGGCTCTGCCTCCTTAGTGCTGGGATTAAAGGCTTGCACCACCACTGACTGGCCTTTGTCACTCCCCCGCCCTTGCCCTGGAGCTGAGAACTGAACCCAGGGCCTTGCTCTTGTTAGGTAAGTGCTCTACCACTGAGCTAAATCCCCAAGCCTTGTCCCTTATTTTTAAATAAGAATTTTCTTCTCTTCTCATTTTCTCAATTTCTTCTCATCCCCTTATTTTTAAATGAGAATTTTCTTCTCATTTAAAAATCTTTGTGTTCACTGAAAGTTTGAAATAAGTTCATTGATTTAAGAGGCTATGTAAGAAGCTAGAAATAGAACAAAATAAAAGTTTTTAAAAAGTGGCATGGGTGATATTGTGTTCCCAAAAATATTGTGCACCCTAATAAACTTATCTGGGGTCAGAGAACAGAACAGCCACTAGATATAGAGGCCAGAAAACAGTGGCACACACACGCCTTTAATCCTAGCGTTCCAAAGGCAGAGATCTGTCTGGATCTCTGTGAGTTCAAAGCCACACTGGAAACAGCCAGGCATGGTGACACACACCTTTACCCCAGGAAGTGATGGCAGGAAGCAGAAAGGTATAGTAGGAATGAAAAGCAGGAACTAGAGGCTGGTTAAGCTTTTAGGCTTTTGAGGAGCAGTTCAGCTGAGATTCATTCTGGATGAGGACTCAGAAGCTTCCAGTCTGAGGATACAGGATCAGCTGAGGAATTGGCAAGGTGAGGTGCCTGTGGCTTGTTCTGTTTCTCTGATCTGTCAGCATTCACCCCAATACCTGGCTTCGGGTTTGTTTTTTATTAATGAGACCTTTTAAGATTTGTGTTACAGTGGCACATGCCTTTATTCCAGCATTTGGAAGGCAGAGGCAGGCAGATATCTCATTTGAAGCCAGCCTGGTGATCTACAGAGTGAGTTCCAGGACAGTCAGGGATACACAGAGAAACCCTGTCTCAAAAAACCAAACCAAACCAAACCAAACCAAACCAAATAAAGCAAACAAACAAACAAAACAAAAAATAGATGAAAGTCTACATATTAGACCTAACAAATTAATTTTATTTTAAAATCTCAATTAAAATGCATTTTATTTTATGAGTATGGGTGGTCTGCATGTAAGTTTATATGCCACCTGTGTGCCTGTTGCTCACAGAGGACATTGGATCACCTGGGACTGGAGTTACAGATGTTGTGAACTGCCCTGGGGGTGCTGGATAGTGAGCCAAGGTCTTCTGGAAGAGCATCCAGTGTTCTTAACTGCTCTCTCCAGCCCCACAAAAAGAAAATTTCAACTATCCTGTATGGTGTGTGTGTGTGTGTGTGTGTGTGTGTGTGTGTGTGTGTGTGTGTGTGTGAGAGAGAGAGAGAGAGAGAGAGAGAGAGAGAGAACCAATTCCTCTTTCCTTAGTATTTGCTATAAATAATGAGATTATGCTATTTGGTGCATAGATTTCCCATTATTTTTCATTAGGAATTGTGTTTATAAAATTTTGTTTAAAATTTTTGTCCAGAAATCAACCTGCACACACTGTTGTTATCTGATTTCTTTTTATTTATCTGCTATAAAGTGGTACGTTTTTTCCCAGTTTTCAAACTTTCAGAATTATTTAATTCTCTCTCTCTCTCTCTCTCTCTCTCTCTCTCTCTCTCTTTTTTTTTTTTTTTTTTTTCGAGACAGGGTTTCTCTGTGTAGCTTTGCGCCTTTCCTGGAACTCACTCTGTAGCCTAGGCTGGCCTCGAACTCACAAAGGTCCGCCTGGTTCTGCCTCCCGAGTACTGGGATTAAAGGCCTGCACCACCACTGCCCGGCTCGCTTCATTTTTTTTTTTTTTTTTTTTTTAAAGCGGGCAAGGTTTATAGTGTTTACCTTCTCCTCTGAGTGATTTTCAAAGCTATTCTGCAACATATCGCCTACAGAGATTCATTCCTAGCTTTTAGGTTATAGAGGAGTGGTTGGGAATGAATAGCTAGAGCCTAATAGGGAATTCTTACCGCTCTTAACTCGAAAGTCATGAACCCTATGGAATTTCAAAGCCTTGCACCCAGAGCGACATCTCTTGGTGAAATAAGAGGCAGGCGGAGAGGCGGTGCAGTGTAGTCCTCCGGTCAGCAGGGTGCAGTGCTAGCCGGACAGGGCCTCTTTGCGTCCGCGAGTCACGCGCAGGCGCAGACGTGTGCTCCCGGCAGCCTTCGCTCTCTCACCCCGCGCGGTGGATCACCCTGCGGAATCGGCGGAGGGTCGGCGCCGCGGCGGGCTCCGGCGGTCGGCGGGCTTCCGCGCAGGGCGGCCGGGCTCCGCGCTGCCGCCGCCGTGGCCCATGGGCAGAATCGTCTCGGAAGGCCGGGTGAGTAGCGCCGTGGTGGCCCCGGACAGGCAGGCGGTCTGATCCGGAACGGAGACTTGGGTTGAGCGCGCCTCCACGGAGGAGCTGGACGCGAGGCCGCGACTCTAGGCCGCGCCGTGAGGGGCACGGGGATGCGGGCGCGACACCCCGAGCTGCTCAGGGGTTCCCAGCCCTCCACTGCGGGCCCCTTCTATCTGCCATGCTCGACCCGGCCACCTACATCTCCCCTCCGCCTGTCGTGATCGCCTTGACACTAAAGAACGTACCTTCCTCATCTTCATGGCCCATGTCCAGCCCAAGTTGTTGGGTCGCTAGACCCCAGTAACGCGGAGTGCGCCCGGTCTGAGGAATGGAGGGGCACAAAAAACCCCAAAACTTGTTTCCTTTCCAGGGCCCTAGAAGTAAGGGTTGAGGGCGTTGTCTCACCTGGACAGTTGTAAATCCGGCATCTTCAGCTCTGCGTTAAGGGGTGTTTATCGTTCGTGCCCATCCCCAAGTTGTTGAGCTTCGTTTGCTTGGGCTAGGTGTGCTATGAATGCGTGCTGCAAGTTCAGTGAGGTACTTCTCCAGGAGTTAGAGCTCTAAGAAGCATAAGTAGCAGGCTTTACAACGCAGGCCTGGGTTGATGTGAAGAACCAGAGTACAACCTGAAAAGACTTGGAAGAGGAGCTGATGTTTACAGTTTTAGAAGGATTTTATTAGAAGTGCAGAAGTGAAAAAGAATCAACAGCGAAACACTAGAGTATTCTGCAGTTTAAGGCAGTTAAGAGGGATTTAGAGGGGTGATCAGATCCTGACCACCCTTTAAGTCAGGAAGGACGGCCGTGGACATTAAATTCTTATTGGTAAGGGCCCGTGAGGGTGGAAAGCGTGTGATTTCGACAGGTGGCTCTTTTAAATCATGCAGTGCGGTGCACACATGCTGGGGTGAGCTGTAAGCATCTCGAGAAAACGAATTATAGTAAATATGAATAATCTAGCCCGGGATGGTGGCACATGCCTTGAACTCCAGTACTTGGGAGGTGCAGGCAGGAAGATTAGGGGTTCAGGGACAAGCCACATGTGGAAATCAGAAGAAAGGCTGCAGGAGTCCCTTTTCTCCTATCATATGGGTTCTTAGTGAACCCCTTATTTGTTTTTACATATTTTCCCCCGTGCATGGCTTTTTCACATATCCAGCAGGGAACAGTTTACTTTAGTAGTAATTCTACAAGTTGAGAACAGTAGAGAAACCTGCTCTGCTGTGTGCTGAAGTTACAAATGTCTCTAATTTGTTTTTCAGAGGCTCTGGCCTATGGAATTTTTGTAATTTTGATGGGAAATTTAAACTTTCCTATTAACTTTAACTTAAATTTAAGATGGTGTAGCTACAGATAGAGGGGAATAAATAATTCTGTAAAAAGTCCTCATTACATCTTGTATATAAGGTATGATTGTGTGTCACGTTGACAAGGAGTAGGCTTGCAATAGTTGCTCTTTCTTGGTTATCAACTTGACTGCATCTGGAATTAAGAAACCCAAATGGCTGAGGTATTTTTTCAATTTCTTCTTTTTCTTTTTTTTAAGACAGGGTTTCTCTGTGTAACAGCCTTGCCATCCTGGAACTTGATCTTTAGACCAGGCTGTCCTCAAACTCACAGAGCTCCTCCTGCCTCAGCTTCCCAAGTGCTGGGATTAAAGGCATGAACCACCACACCCAGCTTTCATTTGAAGTGGAAAGACCCACTTCTAATCTGGGTCTTTTTGTTTTGTTTTGTTTTTTTGTTTTGTTTTTGTTTTTCGAGACAAGGTTTCTCTTTATAGCTTTGGAGCCTGTCCTGGATCTCACTCTGTAGATCAGGCTGGCCTCGAACTCACAGAGATCCGCCTGCCTCTGCCACCTGAGTGCTGGGATTAAAGGTGTGCACCACCACTGCCTGGCTAATTATTTATTTATTTTATATATATGAGTGACCTGTCTTCATGCACACCACAAAGAAGGAATCAGATCTCATTACAGATGGTTGTGAGCCACCATGTCGTTGCTGGGAATTGAACTCAGGACCTCTGGAAGGGCAGCCAGTGCTCTTAACGGCTAAACCATTTCTCCAGTTCCTAATCTGATCTTTGAGGTAGGAAGATCCACCTTTAATCTGGACCACACCTTGTGCTGGCAGCCTCTATGTGGAAGAAGGCAGTTTGCCCTGCCTGCTTGCTCTTCTTCTCATTAGTAAGTCCACTTCTTCAGGTCCAGTGTACACTGGAGACCAGCTGAGATACTCAGCTTCGTGGACAACTACTGAACCTCTGGACTCTATCAGTTGTAGGCAGCCAGTGTTGGAGTAGCTGGAGCACAGTCTATAAGCCATTCTAATAAATCTATATAATATATACACATATATATTTATTCTGTATATGTAATTCTCTATAAATTCATATATATGTATATATATACATACACATATTTTTTGAGTTCTGTGGGCATTCAACACACATTAATTCATTAAAACATTTTACATTATAAAGGCCAGCTTCTGTTATATTTACATTTGAATCTTGATTTTTTTTTTTAAGATTTATTTTTTATTATGTATTACAGAAGAGGGCGCCAGGTCTCATTACAGATGGTTGTGAGCCACCATGTGGTTGCTGGGAATTGAACTCAGGACCTCTGGAAGAGCAGTCAGTGCTCTTAACCTCTGAGCCATCTCTCCAGCCCGAGTCTTGATTCTTGTGATATATCTAAATATTAGAAAATGCTGCTTTTTATTAGCTGGCATCAGACTTCATGAACTAAACTTATTATATAAGTGATACCAAAACATTTTAAGTTTGGATCTCTCTAGAGTCTCCTTAATGTATTACCTCAGTGTTTGTCCTGTGTTTGTAGGGAGATTAATGGCTAAACTATGATATATTCATAAATGTTTAGAATAGCTCAAATGTAAATATATACACCTTAAAGGGAGTAGGTCCTTTGCAAGGAAAATTATTTAAGGTAAAAGCCAAGGGAGTAATAGAGCAGTATTTAGGGAACAATCACATGGCTGGCTTGAGGAGCCAAGGGATTTCTTGTCCAGATCCTGTCTTCTGTTTTAGTTGATGAATTCACAGGAGCTTATAGTAGTTATAATTGAAGTCATCAATACATTTATGCAGGGGCGACAAATGTACTTTTGCTGCCATAGTCCTGTTCTGTGAACGTAAAGGTCAGTGAAAACCAGAAAATCAAAAGACCATTCTTCCATATCTCCTGAGATGTAAAGGCATAATTTCGTGAGCTGCTACAGAAAACTATCAAATGCTGGAGAGATGACTTTGGTTTCTAATATTTTAAAGTGGGTTTTTTTTTTTTTAAAGGCAAAGGAGACTTAGATCACATGAAATCGTCAAGAGATCATCTTCAATTTAGAGAAGTGAATTGAAATCACAGTAGTTCACAAAAACCTCATTAATTCAGCAATGAAGATTGCATTGGCCTTGAATGTTGGTTCATGCCTTTTATCCCAGGACTTGGGAGGCAGAAGGTTTATGAGTTTGAGGCCACCCTAGTTCATGTATCAAATTCTAGGCCATCTAGAGCTACATAGACCCTGTCTGAGAGAGACAGAGACAGAGAGGTGGTGTGTATTAAATAGGAATTTTCAGAAGGAAGGGCTCTGTTGGGTGCTGAGATCCTTCACAATGTTTGATTGTATTTTTAACCCCAAAATTTATGAAAATAGATGTGTTAGAGTTGACACTTTGAATAGGGTGGTATACCAGTGTTTGCTAGTGTTAGTTCAATCCCATCCCTATCCCAAGAACTTTAACTTTTTATTTTCAAATTGCTATATGGCACGGGCTGACTTGGAATTTATGTTACTTAGCCTCCTGGTGAGGTTGCCCTGTGGCAAAACAAATGTAATACAAATACACTGTTATTTTGTTATTTTAGCTATTTGTAAGCATACACTTTTTTTTGCCAGAGCTGAAGATCGAACCCAGGGCCTTGTGCTTGCTAGGCAAGCGCTCTACCACTGAGCTAAATCCCCAACCCCTGAGTATACACTTCTATGGCAGTGTGCTGGCTAGTTTTTTGTTGTTAGGTTTGATTTTTATTTTATTTTTTTTTTGTCAACAAATTATAGCCTCATCTGGGAAGAGGGAACCTTAATTGAGAAATTGCTTCCATCAGGTTGGCCTGTAGGCAAGTCTGTAGGGGCATTTTCTTGATTAGTGATAGATGTGAGTGGCCTCAGTCCATTGTGGGTGTTTCCACCCCTTGGCAGGTGGTTCTGGGTTGTATGAGAACGCAAGCAGAGCACCCAGTAAGCAGTACTCCATGGTCTCTGCTTCAGCTCCTGCCTTGACTTCCCTCAGTGATGGACTATAGTGGGCCGTGTGAGCCAAATAAACCTTTCCCTCCCCGGGTTGATTTAGGTCGTGGTGTGTCACCAGAGAAACAAAACTAGGTCAGGTGCTAAATTACTCAGCGGTGCTCAACTCTTTGCCTCTTTTCAGAAAAGATTTTTTTTTTGAGCTAGGATTTGGTGTAGCTCAAGCTGGCCTAGAACTCACTGTGTAGTCAAGGATGACCATGAACTTCTGATCCTCCTCCCTGTACCTTCTAAGAGCTGGGGATCAAACCCAGGGCTTCTGTGTACTCTGCAGTCTACCACTTAAGCTCCATCCACAGCCCCACAGGTGGATGTAGAGAAACAGGAGTGATTTGGTTTGGTTTTTCAAGACAGGGTCTCTCTGTGTAGCTTTGCGCCTTTCCTAGATCTCACTCTGTAGCCCAGGCTGGCCTTGAACTCACAGAGATCTGTCTGGCGAGAAACAGGAGTATTTTAAGAGACAGCCCCTCTATTACTCTTCCCTCAATAGTTGTGTTTATGAAACCACAGAATCATTTTACCACCCTTTTTTCTGTGAATGTATGTTTCTTAATTACCTACTTAAGACAGGGTTTCATGTGTCCTAGGCTAACCTCAAACTCCTTGTGTAGTTTAGATGACATTGTGTTCTAGATCCACCAGTCTCTACCTCCCAAGTGCTGGGATATCAAGCATGCACCACCACACCTTGTTTGCATGTTTTCTTTATAAAAGAGCAGCTACCTATGCTGATCCAGCCTACAAACTGCTGCTTTTATAAGACTTTGCTTTCTGCCATCGAGATGAAGAGTTTTAAAACTGGATCTTGATACTTAATAATGCTGCAAATATAGAATTTCCATCTTATTTCATTGTTTGTTCTAGAACTGATTTTACTCATGAATCACTTCACCAGTCTTTTAGGTTGAGAAATTAATTCGAGGCTGGACATAGTGGTATTTCCCAGCACTCAGAAGGTATAGGTAAAAGAATCACAAATTCAAAGCCAGCCTCATCTTTGTGGTGAGTTCAAGACCAGCCTAAGCTACATGGGAACCAGTTTTAAAAGAAAAATTAATTCTAGAGGATGGTTTTAAAATAGTTCATGGGTATAGTTTTGCATATTGGAAAGAACCCTGCATTTGTGACGACAGGGGTCCATGGTGCAACTATTTTAACACAGAGATGTTCAGAACTTGCTTCTGTTTCATATTATTTAGTCTCTGTCCTTGCTTGCTTTCTTTCAGCATTAAACCAAAAAGATGTCCCTATATGATGACCTGGGAGTGGAGACCAGTGACTCAAAAACGGAAGGCTGGTCCAAAAACTTCAAGCTTCTGCAGTCCCAGCTTCAGGTGAAGAAGGCAGCTCTCACTCAAGCAAAGGTAAAAACAGGTCCAGAGCAGGAGTGGGCAAGTCTACCACTCGAGTTCCTTGAGAATACTTTGGTTTAAACTTGCTCTTCTGCCTCCTTGTTGGGTCAATATGAGAGAGGGATGGAGAGCTGAGGTTCCTTTCCTTCTCCTGGTTCTTGGGAACAGCAGAACTATTTCATGGAGTAAGAGTGAAGAAAAGCAGTCCTCTCAACTCCTCGCCATGAGGCAGGCTCTAGACTTGAGTGTGTCAGAGACTGAGAACTTGTTTCAGATGCTTCTTCATAGCTAGAGTCCTAATATTCTGGTGGTTCTGGTTCTAGGCAGGGTTCCAGGAATGTACATTGTTAGGTAACATCCTGCTAGTTTTTATTGTAGGAAGCTTGGAAGCAGCTTAGTAGAATAATCAGATCCAGGTGCACATCATGGAGGGCATCATATTTGTGAACATGTCCAGCCTGTATAGTTATAGGTAGGAATTGATCTTGTCTATGTTGTATACGCATTAGACATGAGCATTCTCTTTAAAATAGTTCCACTATTTCTTTGTTTCTGTTTTTGTTTTTTAGACAGGTTCTCAATACATGGCCTGAAGCTGGCTGTGTAGACTAGGCTGGCCTCAAATTCACAGAAATCCACCTCTGCCTCCCAAGTGCTGAGATTAAAGGTGTGAGCTACCACAAAACTTAAAATATGGAAGGTATAATTGTGGACTGGATGTTTAATTAAAATGTCCAGTATATTTTAGGAATAAGAATACTTTGCTCAGTGTTTGTTTCTTAGGTAAAGGTCTTGCTCTTGTAGGAAGTATAGACACACAGACAATGTATACTATATTCTTTACTGTGGTTCCTTAAAGAGGGAAGTAATAAAGTTTGAAGCTGAACTTGGTAGCACAACATTTGTAATCCAGCACTTAGGAGGTGGAGGTGGGAGTATCAGTCTGGTATATAGCATGAAAAAACAAAGACCAGCTGTTTAAAGTGCACTTTGAAGATGGTGAGATGCTCAGTGAGTCCTCATGACATGAGTTTGACTAGAACCCTATGGTGGAAGGAGAGACCGGAGTCCCTCTGGTTGTCTTCTGACCTCCATACAGACTCCGTGGTGTTTGCATGTAAGTACACATGCGTGCACACCCAAGTAAGTATATAAGTAATTTTAATTGGTTAGAGTAAAGTCACACTAAAAGAAGTAGGGAAGGAGCTTGTACTCGGGAGAGAGAGGTTAAGGCTAACCAGAAAGTGGTCACAGTTACTTTAAACTTTATAGAAAAGTGGAGGAAATCTGTGCTCTGAAAAAAAGATCAAAAAGGATGAAGATATAGCTCAGTAGAGAGAGTGTTTGTCCAGTTTTCAGGAAGTCCTGTGTTAAATCCCCAGCACTGTATAAACTGTGGAATGAGGTGGGTAAGCAGTCCAAGTTCATCATCAGCTACATAGGGCACAGGGGGCCAGTCTGGGTTACATAGGACCCTGCCTCAGAAAACACTCTATTAATGACTGTTACTGTTTCAGACTGTGATTTTATCACATCTGGAGGTTTGTTACGGAGACCAGAAAAAATGTCTGTTGCAAGTAGCAGGAATTTTAATTTGGAACATGGGTGTGTTTTTCTTGTCTCTGATGTCAGAGCCAACGGACAAAACAAAGTACAGTCCTTGCCCCAGTCATCGATCTAAAGCGAGGAGGCTCCTCAGATGACCGGCAGATCGTAGACACACCACCTCATGTAGCAGCTGGGCTGAAGGTAAGCCTGCACATACCTGTGGCTTTGTTGCATTTCCTGTTTTCTTTATTTTACAAATATGTTCTTCTGGGTTTTTTTTTTTTAAGACTCTCTCTGTGTGTGTGTGTGTGTGTGTGTGTGTGTGTGTGTGTGTGTGTGTACGTGTACATGTATGTGTATGTGTGCACATGTATATGCTGGTACCCATGGAGGCCAGAAGACATTAGATCTCTTAGGGCTGGACTTAGGCATTTTTGAACACCCTGGTGTGGGTGCTGAGAACCAAAGCCTGGTCCTCTGGTAGAGCAGTAAGCACTCTCAACCACTGAGTTATTGAAAGCTAGTACCCTTTGCAACTCAAGTTTACTTGGTCACCATCAAAACTTTTATTACCTAAAATAGTTTATTATGGAAACATCAGGAATGAAAGATGGCAAAAAGAAAAGCAGATATCTTTTCAACCATACTCTCCAGACATTAAAAATTACATAATTTTAGAATGTATTTCTTGTATGAGTTCTGCCTTCTGTTCTCTAATTTGCTTTTCTTAATATCTTAGTGAGTGTTCATCCATCTCTGTCAAAAATACAGAACTATTTAAAAATATGTTTATGTGTATGACTGTTTTGCCTGTACTACTACATGTGTACCTGTGGTCTGTGGGGACTCATCCCCTAGGACTGGAGTTACAGATAGTTCTGACCCACCATGTGGGTGATGGGAATCAAACCTGGGTTTTCTGGAAGAGCAGTCAGTACAGTTAGTTACTGAACCATATCTCCAGCCCCTATATGGTCATTTTTAATGGCTTTAGTGTATTGCCTTGGTAGATTACCTATAATTTAATTCTATTGATGTAAACTATATAATTGTTTAGAGAAAAGCATTAAAAATAAAAATTGAGCATAATGCTGCATGTCTTTAATAGGGCAGGGCTCCAGGATTTGCAGGGGGATTGGGACTTGTTCGGGGTCATCCTTGGCTATGTGTCTAGTTTGTGGCTCTGTGAGATACTATCTGGAGGGAGCAAGACATTGTAGAAAATGATAATCCATTTTCACATGTATTTTTCTACAGATGTCATTCAAATGGTGACTGTGGTAGTTTAAAACTCATTTAAGGGCTGGAGAGATGGCTCAGTGGTTAAGAGCACTGACTACTCTTCCAGGGGTCCTGAGTTCAATTCCCAGCAACCACATGGTGGCTCACAACCACTTGTAATGAAATCTGGTGCCCTCTTCTGGACATGCAGGCAGAATATTGTATACATAATAAATAAATAAATCTTTAAAAAAAAACTCATTTAAGAAATGATTGTGTTCATGAATTGTTTTAGTCTTTAAGTTCTGCAGTACTTTTCTGTGAATAATTAAGCTTTGCTTGATTGCCAGGTTGTGCCACCACCTGGTGAGATGTAGCATGCTATGAATTGTTTACTCATCTAGGGAATGGAAGATAACCTGGAAGACCTCTCTTTGGTTATCCTTTGACCTTGATCCTGTGATAACCCTGCAGGATATGAAGATGGTACTCATTTGGGTGTTTTTCTTCCTCAGGACCCTGTCCCCAGTGGGTTTTCTGCAGGGGAGGTTCTGATCCCCTTAGCTGATGAATATGACCCTATGTTTCCTAACGATTATGAGAAAGTAGTAAAGCGCCAGAGAGAAGAGCGGCAGAGGCAGCGGGAGCTGGAAAGACAGAAGGAAATAGAAGAAAGAGAAAAGTAAGCTTCATCTTGATTTGGGAACAAATGTCTTGCAGTTGATGTACATTAAAATATGAGTGGATTTCAGTGTTGTCTCTAGGGCTGGAGTTAGGGTTTCAATCAGCAGGAGTTTACTTGTTTTTAAGAATTTGTAATCGTTCCTTCCCCCTGGGACAGTGCACTTGAAAAAGTTTATTTATAGACCCTGAAAACCTAAAGTGTAGACTTTGCATGAATTAGAAAAGTAACCTAGAAAACCCACCTGGTGTGGTGGTACATTGCTGTAATCCCACCTGCATAGTTCAAGGCTTGCCAGGGCTACATGAGACCCTGTCTGAAAACCAAAACACAACAGAAATCCATGTTGAAATTGTTTGCATGGCTGTGTCTGCTAGAATCATGACTATTTCAATGTTATTCCTTTACTACTTTTTGGTTTTGGTTTTTTTGAGACAGCTCTGGCTGTCCTGGAACTCATTCTGTAGACCAGTTTGGCTTGGAACTCAGAGATCCTGCCTGCCTCTGCCTCCCGAGACCTGGGATTAAAGGTGTGTGCCACTATATGTGGTCACCTTTTCTATTTCTGAGCCAGGCGAAAGTACATGTATTTTTCATTTGCTTATTAAAATTATAGGCAATAGGATTTATAATTTTTTTTTTTAAGCCAAGGGTCTCATTATGTAGCCCTGGCTGGCTTCAAACTCAAAAAGATCTGCCTGCCTGTGCCTCCTGAGTGCTGGGATTAAAGACATGTGCCACCATACCTAGCTTCTTAAAATATTTAATTTTGGGGCTGGAGAGATGGCTCAGTGGTTAAGAGTACTGACTGCTCTTTCCAAAGGTCCTGAGTTCAATTCCCAGCAACCACATACATGGTGGCTCACAACCACCTGTAATGAGATCTGGTGCCCCTCTTCTGGCCTTCAGGGACACATGCAGACAGAGCATTGCATACATAATCAATCAATCAATCAATCAATGAATAACTCTTTAAAAATATTTAATTTTGTTAATTAATATGCATTCTATACTAATATGGCAGTTCTTATTTATTAGATGGGTTTTTTGTTTGTTTTTTGTTTTTTAACCTAGATGGTTTTTTTTTAATGAGTGAATGTGTAGCCTAGAAAATTGGGATCATTATACTGTATATGCATATGCCTTAAAATAAAAAGTTAGATGTCAAAATTTTCTTCCCATGGATTATCCTCATGTATCTGTTAAACTTGTTCATTTTTTGTTTTGAATTTTTTCTGTTGTATCCATCCCTAGCATATATACATAAATTAACAATTTATTCTCAAAGAACATTTTTCTTTCTTTCTTCCTTTTGTTTTTTGTTTGTTTTTCTTTTGCCAAGAGGCAGTCACAATGATATTTAAGCTTCATGTTCTATACTAATTTATCTGTGATGAACATTCATTCATTACTTTGTTGTTACAGGAGGCGTAAAGACAGGCATGAAGCCAGCGGGTTTTCAAGACGACCAGACCCAGATTCTGATGAAGATGAAGATTATGAGCGAGAGCGTAGGAAAAGAAGTAAGGCTTAGACAGACATGAGCACACTTTAGACTCAGCACTATCCCAGGCTTTGCTCTTGCTTTCATTTGAGACATGGTTTATTTTACATTAGTTTGGGTAGTTGAGGGGGTCGGGGGAGCTGCTCTAGATTCCCACATGCCATAGCAGCTTTGGATTATACTGTTTTCATATGTACTCCACTCTGAACTTCATAAACACTTCGAGACATTTGCTGTATATTTTGAAATTAGCATTCGTTTTATTTCTGTACTCACCCTTATTTGAAGCGTGGTCATCTCTTGCTTCCATTTCCAGTCAGCACTAGGTAAAGAGGGAAGACACCATATTCAGAGCACATTTGTCTCTAACTCAGCTAGATTTGAGAGCCCATTATGCTTCTCTGCATGTTCACCTGCTTCCTGAAAGAGCAGGGAGATCAAAACCTGCACTGGGGACTTTGAACCTTCTACCAACAGTTTTGTGAGTAGAGGTTTAGTTGTGTGTAAAATAAATTCCTAGCAATACAAGCAGTAACTAATGGCACTTGAAAGAATAGAATAACCTTTTGACTTCATGGTGGTGTGCTTGCCACAACTTTAGTTGGCTGTCTTAGTTGGCAGAAACTTCTACTTTTCTACTACCTAACAGGCACTGTTCTAAGCATCTCAGACCTTCATAACGCCTAGTAAGGTCTGTTAACTTTAGTCTGAGTCATGAGGCTCAGTGCATTCTGGATATTATAGGCCCACTTTTGGTCTTATCCCTGATTTTATTTGCCTGAAGTCCTCATTGTAATTTGTGGTCTTGAACATAAAACCTCAGGATTATGTGTCGTGATAGTTGTCATTCTGTATAGTAGTTCTGTTTTATGGCAGGAATGGTCTCCCCAGCTATATGATGAAGCTTGTTGTAGGGTTTAATGGTTTTTTTGTTTTGTTTTTACTTTTGGCTTTTTGATCTTTTGGGGGCTCGGAGACTTACTCTTAATTATAAATACCAGGCCTTTGTTTGGCTTGTTTCTTGCCAGCTTTTCTTAATTTAAATTATCCTGTCTTTGGCCTCGGGGCTTTTATCTTTCTCTGTTCCTGTATTCCTTTCTTTCCTTCTTACTTCATGTCTGGCTGTGTAGCTAGGTGGCTGGTCCCTAAAGTCCTCCTTCCTCTCTCATTCCTTCATCTTCTCCTCCCAGATTTCTCCTTCTAATTATTCTCTCTGCCTGCCAGCCCCACCTATCCTTTCTCCTGCCTTGCCATCGGCCATTCAGCTCTTTATTAGACCATCAGGTGTTTTAGACAGGCACAGAAACACAGCTTTACAGTGAAACAAATGCAACATAAAAGAATGCAACACATCTTTGCATCATTAAACAAATGTTCCACAGCATAAACAAATGTAACACATCCTAAAATAATATTCTACAACAGTATAATTTAAATTTTAAAAATACCTGCCAAGTGGAAAAGAAGTTTACATTTTAAATATCTTTTTTTTTTTTTTTCTGAGACAGGGTTTCTCTGTAGCTTTTGGAGCCTGTCCTGGACTAGCTCTGTAGACCAGGCTGGCCTCGAACTCACAGAGATCCACCTGCCTCTGCCTACCGAGTGCTGAGATTACAGGCGTGTGCCACCACCACCCGGCCAATTTAATGTATTTGTATTGGGTTTTGGTGGTGGTGGTGGTGGTTTGTAATTTGGTGGTGGGGTTGGTAATGGTGGTGTTTGAGACAGTCTTACTATGTATGTAGTTCTGAAACTACACAGTTTCACAGTCTTACCTTAAACTCACTACCTTCCTCCTGCCTCAGCTCTCTGAGTGCTAAGATTACAGGCATGCACCACCATAAGTTCCATTGCTTTTCTTACTTAGAATAATGTGTATTGCTTATTGTATAAACCATGTCTGGTAGTGTTGCACCCTTGATATGCACTATCATCCATTATTTGGTTTTTATTAACATGTTTTCTGTCTTAAATACTTAAGTCTCATCTTCCCAGTCCATAAAGTAAGTTTTTGTAATGTATACTTTTTGTGTATTAGAAAATTTCCCTTTTAAATAACAGCAGGAACTGTGTAACTTCCAATGAAAAACTTTGCCTTTGCACTTGTACCTGAGAGAATAATAGCAGCATTCTGTCTCGGATGTACAAAGGAACCTCACCTTCTCTCAAGGGCTATAAGTTGCCCATAGTCCACTGAAGTCTGAAAATACGTAATAGTCCAATAGAATATTCAGAGAGAAGCCACGTTCACAGAATTTTTATTGGTAAATTGTTACAGTTAAGGATTGTTGTCATTCTCTTACTATGCTTAATTTATAAATTAGACTCTTTATCAGTAGGCAGTGGTGCATGCCTGTAATCCCAGCACTTTGTAAGTGGAAATGAGAGCACCAGTTCAAAGGCCAGTCTGGACAAACAAAACAGAAAAAAGATTTTTCAAATGTCTATTGAAAATATCTCTTAAGAAATTTAAGGTTTTATTTAGGTTCATATTTCTTGTTAATTTATGTCACCCAGTCTGTTAATCATAGTGCATCTTTACTGGCTTTAATTTCTTTTGTGAAACATTTTGGGCTGGTACAGTATGGTTTTGTAACCAATTTCAATTGATCTTTTGTTAGTTTTATTTCAGTGCATGTGTGTGGGAGGCTTGAGACAGTCTCCTCCCTCCGTCTGTGTGCTGGAAGTCAGTCCTTCCCCAACCTCCCAGGGTGCTAATGCTAGACACTGTATTTTCCGGTTCCTATCATGAAGAAATCTTTTCATGTCTGTGTTCACAATATCCTAGTTGTCTTTTCTTTTGGTTCGTATCCACATTCTCTGTCTAGCACACATGGGCAGGAATGTTGACACTGCCTAACAGATTCCTCCAGAGCTGGGATTCACACTCCCAGGGTGTCAAGAGCATGCTTAGTGGGGAAGTGGCGTAGGCATCACAGGGCAGGGAGCTGGATTTATTCCATTTCTGTGGATTCCTTTTCTGTTTTCCCAGTTGGAAACAGGAAGCTATAATCAGTTTTAAAGGTTTGTGGAGCCAGAATAAGGCCATAAATACACAGGTGCCAAGTGTATTTATGTATGGCTAGTTCTATGGGTTTTTGCTTTTTCCTTAAAATACACTTGATAACTACACTCTCTGGTTCTTAAATGCCTTTTTAAAAAGTGATTTGGGGGCAGGGGTATTGTCTACATTTTCTAATATATGTTTATTCTTTGAGAATGTCATACATGAATACAATGTATTTTGGTTATATTCACCCCTCACTCCTCCCAGCTTAACCCCTACTTCCTTGTCCTCTTTCAACTTTGGCATGTCCTTCTTTAAAACAATAAAGAACTCTTCAAGTCCAATATAATATGCTACCCATACACTCTTGGGTGTGAGGCCATCCAGTGGCATGTGGCAGCCTACCGGGAGTCACACTCTTAGAGCACTCTCCAGAAACTGTCATTTGTTAGCTACTCACTCAGTTAGGGCGTGGAGCTCCTGGGCCCCTACCTTTTTACATTCTGACACCAGTTTTAGACCTGTAATTGTTTGTTTGTTGCCATGAGGGATGAGATGGTTCTCTTTCTTGGAGAGAAGGGTGGTGATACAACAGATGGGCAAGCACTGCACAGTAGTTCTTAGGAGTGTGTTGTCCTTTAAGCACAGTCCTTGTGTTTTCACAGGTATGGGAGGAGCCGCCATCGCCCCGCCTACTTCTCTTGTAGAGAAAGACAAGGAGTGTACGTACATTGCTTTCTTCTTTTATCCTCTTATTCTCATACAGATATTTATGGACTGTGGATATCCTAAGCTTGAATCTCTGGTTTCCACCCCTGGAGTCATAGTGGCCTTTGCTACCTGCTAAACTGGGGTGCTTTGCTTTGTTTTGTTTTGCAACAGGGTCTCAACTGTGTATGTTGACGTGCTTCTGCCTTCTGAGTACTGGGGTTAAAGGCATGTACCACCATGTGGAATTTTTGACCAGGATCTGAGTGCAGATGATGATGATGATGATGATGATGATGATGATGATGATGATTGGTGTTTCAAGACAGGGTTTCCTTGTGTAGCTTTGTGCATTTCCTGGAACTCACTCTATAGCCCAGGCTGCCCTCGAATTCAGAGACCCACCTGCCTCTGCCTCCCGAGTGCTGGGATTAAAGGCGTGCACCACCACCACCCAGTGAGTGCAGATTTTTATACAGGAAGATAAATTGGTTTTTATTGTTGTTTCCATCAAGATCTCATGGTTGTGTGAGATTCATTTGAAGTTAATAAAAGCAGCAGGTGCTCATGCCTGTTACCCAGCATGGAGGACAAAGGCAGGAAGTACTCAAATTCAAGGCCAGCCTGTGCTGTATAGTGTGTTTCCAGGCTAGCTTGTGCTGTAGAGTGAGGCCTGTCTCAAAATCACAATAGGTAAGAAATTTTGTGACTCAGAGGTTTAGAGCCTGATGTATTTTGTGACCTTTAACAAGGAGGCAATGCCTTTCTTGGTTAAAAAATTTCCCATTAATTTTTATTACTGAGCAGTAGTTTTCTACATACATATGTTGCTAAACATGCCCACCCACTGCTGATTTTCCTCTGTACTTCTAAAATCTGGAGGTTGTAATTGGGCTTTGTGCTTTATGCTGAGCCATACTTAACCTGTCATTAAAAATAAATGACTAGGCCTACAGAGATGGCTCAGCAGTCAAAAGCACTGACTCCTCTTCCAGAGGACCCAGGTAAGTGATTCCCAGCACTCACATAATGGCTAGTAGCCATCTGTAACTCTAGTTCCAGGAAATCTGACTCCTTCTGTCCTTCATGGGCCCTAGATATGCACACACTTGGTATATAGAGATAAATGCAGGCAAAACACTCACACCAAATAAGTGAAACAAAATTAAAAGCCGTCAGTAATCTTTTAAAAATACTTATTATTTATTCTGATTTTATGTATATGAGTGTTTTGCCTACATTATACCTGATGCCTGTGGATATTAGAAGCCTCTCTAAGGCAGCCAGTTATCCATCATTCCAGCCCTAATATTTTTTAATATGTAGTATGCTATTTATTACATTTTAAAAGAAGATAATTTAAGAATATCATCAAGTATATATTGTTTAAACAAAACACCCAACAGACAACAAACTGCAGTTAAATCCAGTTTCTGACAGGAGGGCCATGCATCTGATGTCTTTACAGTTTCCTGTTGATGCTAATATGCAACTGCGTAAAAACCAACTGAATATGATCCTGATGACAGAGATTTTTTTTTTTTTTAATGGTCTTTGCTAGCTAAGTTAGTCTAGAGCAGGTACTCTGACTCCAATGAGAGTTACACTGCATCTCTATGGAGCATACAGAGATCTTACAGTCAAGCAGAGTTGTTGACATCTAAGTGAGTGCTTTAGTGGGTGAGCAGCATTGTAGTAAGATGGGAAAAAGTACGCCTGGGAAGATGTGAGCAGTAGAACTAAGTCGTCTTCTGCTCTGGTTTTTTAAAAACCTACATAGACGCTGTAGATCAGAAACATTATTATAGGGACAGAAAGTAGCAAAACATTGGAATGAATAATGCAGCCTGCTGTTATAAATGCTAATTATATAGTTTTTATTTAATTGTTAAAAAATACCAGGAGTAGAGAGATGGGTGGCTTACCAGTTGAGGGCTTACTGTTTCCAGAGGCCATGGGTTAGGTTCCTAGCATCAACCACCTGTCCAGACATACTCTCAGGCACACACAGAAGGTATATAAATGAATCTAAAAAATAATCTCCAAACAATTCATGCTGGCTGTGAAGACTGCTGGAAGGGGCACAGTGTTTTTTAGGAAAGAAGACATAACCAAAATGTAGGTGAAATCAGCTCACAGTGGACAGTTGAAGCTAGTGAAGCTTTGGATGGTGTGTGTGTGTGTGTATGTGTTTGTGGCGCTGCGGTGAGCCGCCTACTTTACTTTTCTCCAACAGTACCCCGAGATTTTCCTTATGAAGAGGATTCAAGACCTCGATCTCAGTCTTCCAAAGCTGCTATTCCTCCCCCAGTGTATGAGGAGCCAGATAGACCAAGATCTCCAACTGGACCCAGCAACTCCTTCCTTGCTAACATGGGGTAATTAGTGCTTTAAGTGTCCTAGCCAGCTAAGAAAATTATCAAAGTGGCTTGAGACTCAGAGGGTGTGGGTGTGGCACGGTCCTTTGAAAGTGGAGTGCAGACAGCGGATATGGAGTTTCGGGCTAGCCTGGACTACACAGTGAGAATGAAAAACAGTACGAAGTGTTTGTCACTCTCTATGGGTAGAACTCATTTGAAAATGAAGACTGTCATGTGTTGCTCTGTAAAGGATTAGTCTTCAAATCATGTTGAGTGTTTTCCAATCCGCTGAGGATTTGTACAAAGCAGCCTTCTAATACAAGTTATGGCTGATTTAGACACATTATTTCTATACATAGGAGGTTTCTGATAGTTAATTACACTGTTTTTTATAACATGCAAATAGAATGGCTCATAGGAGTCAGAAATGGTTTGGGTTATCTCCAAAGGGTGAGGGGCACTGGGTTTCCTGAAGAAATGGGTTCTTTGCCTTAGATTATGGTCTTACACCTTTGGTTTTAAGAAACTGTTCAGGCTGGGGGTGGAGTTCAGTGGTAGAAGGCTCCTTTGCTGTGACTAGCCCTAGGCTTTGGCCCTAACTACTTCCCCTCGAAACAAAAACACCTCTTGTCATTCTGTTTAGACATGTGTTTGTCATAGTATGAACAAATGAGTTTTAAGGTTAACATTTGAGTACGACTGGTAGATTTTATTCATTGGTTCTGGAGTAGTGTCTCCTTATATAGCCTGGGTTGGCCTCAAACTCATTGTTCTCTGGCCGCCAGAGTCTGACGTTAGGATTGCAGGGGCGTGCCACTGTATTTTATCTCAGCTCTACTGCTGTGAAGGGCCGCTCAAGTGGCATTGCCCTAAATGATTTGTTCCGTGCCGCTGAGCAGGATGTGCTTGAGTAGCAGTGCTGTTAGTGAGACAGCAGGTGTGGTAGTCCAGCTGAGCGGCCACCGTGTGCACCTGGATTCTGTTAGTGAGACAGCAGGTGTGGTAGTCCAGCTGAGTGGCCACCGTGTGCACCTGGATTCTGTTAGTGAGACAGCAGGTGTGGTAGTCCAGCTGAGCGGCCACCGTGTGTACCTGGATTCTGAGAGCCCTCAGGAGGTACAGATGAAAGAGTTGGAGTAGATAAAGCCCGTGGCTGCCTTCGTGCAGTGGGAGGGCTTTTCAAATAACGAAAGACTTTCTTCAGCCACACTGCTCTCAACTGCTGGTGAGCACACAGTACAATTAGCAGTGCGGGTGTTGGGGCACTTTCAGGATGGCTGTCTTACAGACAGTGCCTCTTCTCATTGCACAGCGCTGCACTGGAGGGGAAGGCAGCGGGGGACGTGCTTCTGGTTCTTGTCCTTCCTGCTCACCATAAAAATTGTCATTTAAATGAGAATTGGATTTTTAACTTCAAAAGAATCCATTTGTGCCCTTAACACCTGGAAAAAGCGTTTCCAATGCTTTCTTGCTTTGCATTTGACCTTAAACTAGCCATCTAATCTTGGCCTTGTCTTACTTCTTGTCCGTTTAGTAGATGCTTTCTAAGGTTCTTTGATTGTAGTTTCTGCTGTGCTATGAGAAAATACAGTCCTTTTTATCTGAAACCTCCTACTTAGAACTTGACAGGCCATCATTTTCAACTGGTCTTACGTGAGGTAGCTGTGCAGACAGGGAGCTCACAGAGATACAGTTTTTCTTAAATGACAAAGCTGTCCTTAAAGAAGCTATCATTCCCCACAGAGATAAACTCGACTATCTTGACTTGCATTTATTAGCTTTTTATATTTCTTCCATCCTGGGCATCCCCACGGCTTCCATCTAGAAGCCACTACTAACTGTGGGTCTTGAAGCCTTGTGGTATGCACACTGTTTCCGGCCAGGGCGTTGCTGCCATAGATCCAATGTGTTCCAGTGTCGATGGCATCGACTCTAAGGACCCTTTCCCTTTCCTCCTAGTGGCACAGTGGCTCATAAGATCATGCAGAAGTATGGCTTCCGGGAAGGCCAGGGGCTGGGGAAACATGAGCAGGGGCTGAGTACTGCGTTGTCAGTGGAGAAGACCAGCAAGCGGGGCGGCAAGATCATTGTGGGTGATGCGACGGAGAAGGGCGAGTCTCAGGGTAAGTGCACAGAGCAGTGTGGGTCCTTCAGCCCGGAGGGACTCGGACTCTCCCTCCTGGTGCTTGGTGGTTTCTGTTACGACATGTTTTCCACTCTGTCTTATGCAACCAGGAAGCCTTGAGACTCATCTCTATTTTCTTCAGAGCCAAGTTACCCAGCTGCTTTGATTAGGCCCAGAATCTCCATAGCCTGATAATAAATATTCAGTGTCCTCTTTATTCACATTTCAGTGGGTCTTCCTTTATCCTTCCAATATAGATGTGGTTTTTGGTCTGTTCACTTGTTGAGATCTACTGTTGCTTTTTAGTACCTAGTTGCTATTTGATTTTCATTTGATTTTTATAATTTGTTCTGTGTATATAGAAGAAAATAGGAATGAGGCATATCTTAGCATTTTAAGTAGAAAAAAAGTGGTTTATTATCAGTTTATCTGAATTCCCTTCCCTAAAATACAGTAACAACTTGACTGGCAGCTCTGTTAATACACAGCCTCAGCAGCAGCCAGTTACCTGAATGCTGAGTACTGGTTGCAAAAACAATAGTTATCCCAGTTTACAGTAGTATCTAAAGTCAGTTAGCTACTGGCTAGATAACTGTCTAGGCCAGCAACCTTGAACTGCTACTCCAAGACAAGGGTCATCCATCAGTAAATATTATAATCTATGTGCCCTGCCAGCCTTCAGGAAATGAAACGAGCAAAAGGTAATGGTAGAAGCTAGAAACATTCAGAAACTACCATAAAAGCATGTATCAAAGAAAAACATGTTTTTATTGCAGCGACTGGTTGCGTAGATGCTTTTATAGATGACTTGAGGGCACAAATAATGAAACTGCTATTGTAATTGAATTAGTCATGTGATGGGACTCCGTTCTATAACACTTCTGTTTTAGTTTCATTTCCTGTTGCTATGGTAAAGTACACGACAGAAGAACCTTATAGAGGATTTATTTGGCTCAATTCCAGGTTGCAGTCTATTACTGAGGGGTGACAGCAGGAATTTGAAGCAGCTGGTCACATACCATGTAGTTGGAGAGGGGAGCAGTGAATTAATGCATGCGAGCTGGTTCTAGTTTGCTTTCCCAGCCTGTTGTAGTCAGGCCCCCAAACCCAGAGGCCCTCCCATGTCAACAAGTGTAATTAAGATCGTATCTCACAGACATTCTCAGGGTTCTCTAGGTGCTTCTAGATTGTGTTGCTGACAATTAAAACTAACCATCCTAGTGTCTGATAATGTTTTGATTACAGATGCATCCAAGAAGTCGGATTCAAATCCATTAACTGAAATACTTAAGTGCCCTACTAAAGTGGTCCTGCTGAGGGTAAGAAGTAAAAGAAATCTGTCCCCCTTGATTCTGTGTTACCCCGATCTACCTGTCTCTGTGGTCTTTCACACAGTCCTACTAATAACCTAAAAGTTAAGAAGACTGAAATATGGGCTGGAGCAGTGGTTCAGTGGTTAGGAGCATGGGATGCTCTTCCAGAGGACCCAGGTTTGTTTCCCAGCACCCACATGATGGTTCACAATTTCTATATGGAACTATCCAGTTCCAGGGGATCCACCCCTTTTATGGCCTTTGAAGGCACCAGGCACTCACATGGTACACAGACATACATTCAAGCAAAATGCCCATCCATATAATAATCAATAAACTGTTAAAAAGAATACTGAAAATGATACTTTTGCAGGTAGTACAGATACTGGGTACGGCCTTACAGATGGTTTAGGTTATCCTGTCAATAAAGTGTGACATTGAAGTAATTTGTTGAAAGTGTTGGACATTTCTGGAATATCCTCTTAAGTGTTGTTCTGTGCACATAGTCTTGAAGCACTTTTCAAGGTTTCCTGTATATTTACAGGAATGCCAGCTTTGAGTACTTTAGGGTCAGAGTTTTCCTTGTGTTTTGGGGATTAGAACATACTCCACATCTGGGATGTGGCTTAGTGTTAGAGTGCTTCCTAGCATGTGCAAGGTTCTAGTCCTGAGTGAGTGAAGGGAGAGAGAACGCTTGTCATTATGGAAGCAAATGTTGATTCTGAAACCCTTACACATTTTTAAATTTTGCTTGGTACTTATTGTCTGTCTGTTTCTGTATAGAACATGGTTGGTGCAGGAGAGGTCGATGAAGACTTGGAAGTTGAAACCAAGGAAGAATGTGAAAAATATGGCAAAGTTGGGAAATGTGTGATATTTGAGGTAGGAAGATTTTCTTTTGATATAACTTGTAATTGGCAGATTATAAACCCTCTTCCACAAGTAGCATTGGCATTGATCCACTCTTACTACAAAAGCCAATGCATATTAGTTATGTTTCTCATATGTGCTAGGTTGTTGTTATTTCGTGGTTGGTTGTTTTTAAGACAAGATTGTGTTTTGTAGACCAGGCTGGCCTTGAGCTCATAGAGATCTGCCTGTCTCTGCCTCCCAAATGCTAGAACTAAAGGCTTTGTGTTAGTTTTAATTGTAAAAACAAAAGTAGATTTTAGCCGGGGGTGGGGGGGGTGCCCTCCGAAGGGCAATGGTGAGGCACACCTTTAATCCCAGCACTTGGGAGGCAGAGCCAGGCAAATCTCTGAGTTCAAGGCCAGCCTGGTCTACAGAGCGAGATCCAGGACAGGCACCAAAACTACACAGAAACCCTGTCTCAAAAAACAAAACAAAACAAAAAAACCCAAAATTAATTAATTAAAAGGTAGATTTTAATGGGGTTGGGGATTTAGCTCAGTGGTCCTAGCAAGCGCAAGGCCCTGGGTTGGTCCTCAGCTCCAGAAAAAAAAAAAAAAAAAGGTAGATTTTATTTTATTTGGTAGTATAATGCAAATATTTTATTACATCATTTTGTAAGTATTTAGCCTCTCTCAGAGAGCCCTTCTTTATTGAGAATATTTGAGATACCAGAATTGTGTTGTGTTTTGAGGAATATGCTCAGTTAAAGAGACATAGCACATAGCAAATAACCAGGAAATATAAAATAGTAGACCTAGTAGTGTTGGTGAGTACAGATCTTGAGAAAAGCATCAGCAAAAACAGGAGGAGGCTTATGAACAATGTCAGGTGTGAGCTTAGCTTTGATAGGCTATATGGGGAGTGGTGGAGGCAGGTGTTTAGACAAAGGCAATCGATAGGAGAGTGAGGACTCCTTGGGGAGTTAGTTGAGAGTTCTGCTTACATAAATGGAATGGAGCCATATTATGGAAGGCTTGAGAAGCTAAAGTCGAAATGCAGACCTATGTGAAAGCAGCTGGAGTAGTGCTGTGTACTAAAGTTTCTGCTTTCGCATCGGCGGCGGCGCCGTCATCTTCATCATCTTCATCCCGTTGTTGCCTGATGGGGTGATCACTTGATTATTTACTGGCTGCCATGGGCAGCTTCCTCCAGGAAGTCAAAGGACTGCCCCTAACACAGTACCCTCCAAAAGCATTTGTACATTTTGATATGAGCAATTTATGTTTATTTCCTTGATGGTTGACCACTTTTGTCATACACACACACACACACACACACACACACACACACACACACAAATGATTATCATTAAATATATGTGCATGGACACACAACTGTACTCCTATGGTCCTTTCCATTCTAGATTCCTGGTGCCCCGGATGATGAAGCAGTAAGGATATTTTTGGAATTTGAGAGAGTTGAATCAGCAATTAAAGGTACATTGATAATTATTTTTAACAAATATTAAAGTTATTGCTTGTTTTGATGTCTTCCAGGATATCTGTATTAACTGATTGTCGTTTTGTTTGCTTTTTAGCTGTTGTTGATCTGAATGGGAGGTATTTTGGTGGACGGGTGGTTAAAGCATGTTTCTACAATTTGGATAAATTCAGAGTCTTGGATCTCGCGGAACAAGTTTGATTGTAACATAAAGTCACCTCCATGATCCTTACATGAGCTGCAGACTGAGCAATGACACAGGCATCAGCCTCCATGGCTGTTGGACACAGACTCTTGGACGGACTTCTGAGATATATGTTGATGGATCCCTTTTTTATTTTGTGGTTTTTTTAATATAGTATAAAAATCCTTCAAAAAAAAGAAAGAAAGAAAGAAAAAAGAACCTGTGTGCCTCTGGTTGTTTTCTCGCTGCTGCTTCTGTGTCGGTGGCTTTCACTGGGATTTCATGCCATGCAGCATGTCCTGCCCTAAAAGATCTAGAAAGGCTTAGACTGGAGTTTGTATTAAGTCATCCTCTTCCTCCTTAATAAAGCCTTCAAGTTACAGAGCTGTAGCTTTATACATTGTACAATAAAGTCACATCTTGGCAGTCTGCTGGAGGTGAACATGCTTGCTTTCTATATAGTGAAGTTCAGTGACTCTAGTCAGGAAAACCCTTAGCTTGAATTAAGATTGCAGAATCAAGAGCTCATGTGACCTACCTGCTGGGTTGAGTTGTTTGCTGTTTAAGCTAAGCCAGACTATAGGGTTTGTGATGGTTTTGTGGAGTATATGGGTATAGAAATCATTTTAGGGTGGATTAGAAACATCAGGTTAATTCAAAACCTAGAATCTGCATTATAAGTGTGTGCCCAGTTACGTTTTGGGAGTGGCTGCTCCTTGGAGTTGTGTATACAGACAAAATCTGAAACTGTTAGTTCTAGTATATGTAGTCTTAAAATTCACAAAATTCTGCCATGTTAGCTATTTAAATGATACTGTCAACTAATATAATTCTGTAAATGTGGGAAATTATACTCTTGAAGCACAGTGGTACAGGGTGCTTAAAAAACATTAGCTGGACTACAGAAAAAGGAAAAAAGAAATGTTTAGTGCTGAGTTCAGTGACAGGGCAAGAGGTACTTTAGGAAAGTACATATTCCTATGTTGTTCCATCTTCAGGTTATGGCCTGGGGGATGGGGTGGGGGAACCTCAATTTGTTTATAGCAATGGACTTGGTTTGGAGACATAGAACCTTTTTAAAAAATATTTTCATGTGTTTTTACTTGAATAGGATTTTGTGTTTTAGAGTGTTTGGTGAGTACAGTTGAATTAAGGTCTGGAAAGATGATTTAGTCAGTAGAGTGTTTGCTGGCCAGCGTGAAGCCCTGAGTTCATTCTGTAAAACACATAGAAAGCTTAGATGAATTTATATGTAACCTCAGCCCAGAGAGGTAGAGACCAGGAGCTCTGTGGGGCTCACTGCCAGGCAGTAATAGCCAAATCAATGAGCTCCAGGTTCCTTCAGAGACTCTGGTCTCAAACATAAGGTGGAGAGCCAATGAAGACACTGAGTCAAGCTCTGGCTTCTACACACGTGTGCACTGTGCATACAAGTGAATGTAGGAATCTATACAAACAAAACTTAACTAAGATGAGTTTTGTGATCAAAGTGCATATTGTGTAAGTTTGGATTAAATAATAAAAATGAAAAAAATCTGTATTTGGGACATTTTATAAGACATTAGGTCAAAAGCAACTGTGAAGTTTGTGCCAGCTTTACCTATGGAATCAGGCATATGAATATTAATGTAAATAGCCCTCTCAAGCTTTGAAGTACCCAACTGTTGAATGGTGAGTTCAGTGTCATCTCTAAGGCATGGAAGGTGCAAGTTTCAGTCTTGAGTGCTTGCCTTGTTATGCCTTATATTGGTCCTTTGTGTTAAGTGACTTTCCCTGGCAGTCACTAGAGGATGCTGATAACGCAAGAGGTTCTTTACCAGTATGACATGATCTTTACTCCAGTCTCTTTGTAATTGTAAAAATCATCCCTAACAGCATTATTGAGTACATTCTTTGTATTTTCTTCTTGTGGGGATTTTTGTTTGATTGGTTTTGCCATTTTTAAGACAGGTTCTTAGGTGCATGAGTCCTGGTTAGTCTTGAACTCACTTTGTATTGGAAAATGACCTTGAGCGCCTAGTCCTTTGGCTCCCAAATGCCAGGATTGCAGTGAGATGCTACTTTCTCAGCAGAAGGTACTGTGATGAATTTCTGGTAGTGGAATGATTCGAATGTTACTAGTCAACAAAAGACAGGACAATATAACCAGAAAGGTTCATTGTGATGCATATTTGCCATTCTTTAGTTACCATTTTTGGTAGTGTGGTGCATCCCATGCCACAGCATAAGAGTGGAGGTGAGGAGACAGTTTACAGGAATTGTTTCTCCCTTCTACCTTGTGGGTAATGAGAATCAAACTTGGACTCCAGAGTAAGTGCCCTTACCCAGCGAGCCATCTTACTGGCCTGCCATTTGTCATTCTGGATGTCCTATTTGTAATCTTTTTCCATCCTGAGTGTGGGGAATTTTCTTTCAGTCCCCCTTCCTAAGAGAGACACTGGCTTTCCAGCTTGCCTACACATTATATCAGGGAGAGAATTTGGAATCTTCCCATTAGCTTGGAACTTCAGCTAGGAAAAGCTTGGGGAAATGATCCTTAACCTGTGGGTCTCAGCCCCTTTGTGGAATTGCATATCAGATACTTACATTGTGGTTCACAACTAGCAGAATTACAGTTACGAAGTTGCAACAAAATTTTATGTGGGGATCACCACAATGTGAGGAACTGTATTAAAGGGCTGCAGCATCAGGAAGACTGAGAACTGCTGCTCGGAGGCATCTATCTGTCCACGCTTTGACTTGTAAGAAGCAATGGACAGCTAGAATTCCAAATGACAAATCCCGAAAGATGCAGGTGAAATTAGCAAGGACTCACCTTCCCTAGCCTGAAAATCCGGCAACCCTAGTTACTTGATCAAACATTTAGCCAAACTTACTCTGAAGTTGACAAGAGAGTGGTGTTGGGGAAAGAGAATAGTGTTGGTGTGTGTTGAGCTCAGACTGCAGGGCTCTCTCTGGTCTGCTCACTGACTAGTTGCCTTACCTGGAAATGGAGATAATAGTCATGTCTGCTTAAAATTGTTAGAAAGATTCAGTAGGTGATGTATTCTCATAATCTGTTGAAACAGCTAAGTTTTATTTTTCCTTATGATTCTGGAGGTGGAAATATAAGGCCAAAGTGCCAGCTTAGGATCTGGCGTGGCCCCTTGTTCTTCAGTGGCTGTCTGCTTTCCACATGTGGCAAGTATTAGCACTTGTATGTCATTCTCCATTCCATTCTGGGATTTCCCCAGCTCCTACTTACTCACATTAAGTACATTAAAGGTCCTGTGAAGTTTTAATGGGCTCTGACAAATGCTCATGGTATACAGACTCATTTTGCTGCTCTAAAAAAGCCTCTGCTTCACCTACTGTTTTCAAACCCAACCCCACCTCCATCCTGGTAATGACTGATGTTTTTACCATGAATGGTTTCGCATTTTCTGGGGTGCCATATAATTGGAATCATATAGCATATGCCTTTTTCATACTAGCCTCTCTTACTTAGCATTGTAAAGGCTTGGCATGTGTCAGAAATCACATCCCTGTACTTGGGAACAGCCTGGACTGTGTAGTGAGATTCTGTCTTTAAAAATTCGCCCAAATCTTTTTGTGGCTTGATAGCTTGTTTATTTTTGTTTTGCTATTTGTTTGTGACGATGTCTGATATAGCCCAGCTGGCCCTGAACTCTTTTTCCCTGAGCTAACAGGAGTTGTCACCAAGCCCTGAACTAATTTATCATGAGCAGTATTCCTTTGTGTAGCCTACACTGTACTCACCTGTTGAAGGACGTCTTGATTACATCTGGTTCTTGGCAGTTACCAAAAGGCTGAAGTTTTTGTTGTTTTAGATTTATTTATTATGTATACAGAATTCTGTCTGTATGTATGCCTACACACCAGAAGAGGGCACCAGATCTCATTATAGATGGTTGTAAACCACCATGTGGTTGCTAGTAACTGATCCCTGGAAGAGCAGCTGGTGCTCTTAACCTCTGAGCCATCTCTCCAGCCTCCAAAGCTGGAGTTTTTTAGGACTGATTGTCAGGCAGTGTTGTTAAGACTGTTTCTCTGTTTTCACTGTGGGTATATACACATACCCAAGTTTCACCAATTTTTAGCAGAACCCATTTAGGGAAAAACTCTTGAATTTTTAGCTCTTCTAAGTGTCTTTTCTTACCTTACCCTCTCAGAATCATCTATTCCTTGCCTCTTTATTTTTGATTGCCTCTTCTGTTGTATTTGGTTACAAATTAAATGTCTTCTAGGCCTAACAGAGCCTGTTCTTTTTAGACCATTTACAGCCCTTGATACTCTTGGCCACTCCCCCCCCCCTTGAGGTGTGACCTCTATTCCTGTTACTGTGTCTGTCACCATTGACCCCCTTTCCAGTGCTTCCACCTACTCTCCTGACCTTCAGACTCATTTATCCAGTCTTCCTTACAAAAGGAGGTCTCACTGCACCATAGACTTCAACCCCTCATTGTCTAGTCATGCCCCGCCCACCCTTGGCTATAAGCTTTCTCGTAAACTCTAAATTGGAGAAAAGCATCTCTCAATCTGAGAAACCTAGGAATCTTCCTATAGTCTTCCCTTTTATCCCAGTCCAGGTGGCAGTTGAGATACATTGCTCTTTCCCCCCATCTTTCATATTAACCGAGTGGAGGACTTTTATTGCAGATCCTCCTTATCTCTGGTCTTTGTCCAAGCATCAGCCCAGAGCCTCTGCTGCTCTCCCTGTTCTAATATTGCACTCCTCCATTCTGCTCAAGTGATGCATAAACTGTTCAAACCATGTCTATATATACGAATCTCATTCTCCATAGCCAGCTCTAGGTGTACAGACAATGTAAGTGGAGTAGTTCTCACTACCCTTGGCTTATATCTGTCCTGTGACACCCTCACCTTCGGTCTGGCAAGAAAAACTACTGGCTATTTTTGATCATACTTCCCTCAGCCTAGGATATTATTCCTTCCATTCTTCCATCCTGTACCTAGGGAGACGCTACTCAAGGGTTTTGGTAACACAAGCTTCATAATGAAGAAAGTCCACCCTGTACTTCCCCCACACTTTTAATTTTTTGCTGGATTGCTTCAGACATCGGCCTCTGTGTTTCTAAATCTATCCTTGTGAGGCTTCTGCCTCTTTCTGAGCAGGTGTCTAAGGTTAGTCTCTACTCAGACTTCATTTCCATTCATGCTTCAAACCAGTACAACCTAAAGAGTAAATCCAGAAAGAGACATTGACTCAAGAAATAGGAAAAGGAATTCCCAGCATCATGTAAATTTGTTCAGTTCAGAAAATGATCTACGAGAGCCAATCTTTAGTTTTGAAGGAATGAATTTGTTGAGTATACAGCAGGCCTTTAATCCCAACACTTGGGAGTCCGAGGTAGGCAAATTGCTGTGAGTTTGAGGCCAGCCTGGTCTACAGAGTGACCTACTACGATTAGTGATTAGTAACTAATAAACTCCTTTTCTCCAACAATCTTACTCCCCAACAACCTGCCTCCTATTCTTTTGAACACACCCCTTCCCAGCATCCAAAACCTTTTTTATTTTTTAGCCTTGTTGCAAAATACTGCTCTTAAAGAGGTCCCACGTTTCAGTTCCCAGTGACACCCACACAGTGACTTCCAACTGTCTGGAGCTCCAGTTCTACATGATCCAGCACCCTCTTTGGATCTCTGCAGGCAACAAACGTGCACATGGTGCATAAATATGCATGTAGGCAAAACATTCATACACATAAATCTTTTTAAAAAATTACTTGTCGGGCAGAGACAGGCAGATCTCTGTGAGTTTGAAGCCAGTCTAGTCTACATAGTGAGTTCCAGGCCAGCCAGGACTATGTAGAAAGAGACCTTGTCTCACAAAAACCAATAAATAAGTGCATTCTTTGGACAAGGTTGGAAAGAAGGAAGGTGATTTCTTAGCAGCACACACACACACACACACACACACACACACACACACACACACACACATATGCCTCCAACATCTCATATATACCCACCTTAAAGAAACCCAACTATGACTCCTTGTCCTGTCAGGTGACTCTTGGAGCACCTTTCTATTTTCAGTAAATCTAATGTGGCTCAGCCTGAAATTCCTGTGTTTGTCAAAGCCACAAACCTAAGTCTTGCCTGGGTGGAGGCCTCTGAAATTTGCACCTCATGTCAAGTGTGGTGGCATTTAATTCAAGCACTTGGGAGCAGAGGCAGAAAAATCTCTGTGAGTTCGAGGCCAGCCTGGTCTATATAATGAGTTCTGGGCCAGCCAAGGCTACACAGTGAGACCCTGTCTCGATAGATAGATAGATAGATAGATAGATAGATAGATAGATAGATAGATAGATAGATAATGAATGAATAAATAAATAGATAAGCAGCTTAGGCAGTTGCATGTGTGCCAGTGTGCCATGGAGCTGTGACCCTTGCAAGTGACATAAACTAAAACTTGTTTTAATTGGCAGCAAAGATTAGAGAAATATTTCATGTGTAGGATGCCTTGGGTTTGTTGTAGTTCTTTTTCTCTGTTAAAGAACTGAAAGACAGGGAGGAAGGCAAAGCAACAGTTAAGATTACTGGGAAGGAACACACATTCCTTGAGCAAGAGGGGCCCCAGACTGAGAACCCACTGATTGTGATCCGGGATCTGGTTTTCTTGGGTTCCAGTTCCCACTCCTAATGACGTATTGGTCCTCAGGTGTCCTGACCTTTTAGGTATGAGGATTGTGTCTCCTTTTTCCACTTGTGGTTGTTCAGTTGCTGGTACAGCCCCCATCTTGGAGGTTGAACACAAACAGCTGCTGCTTGGTTGGGGGTTGTAACTAATCAGGGTGGGCCCCCAACCTCCCTTTTCTTTTTGGTGTAATGGGGAAAGAGAAATTTGCTACAGGGGAAGAGAAATGACCCACTTTCCCTGCCCCGTGCCCTGGGGCCTGCAGCTTCAGAGTCACACACCGGATAACAGAAAGACTATTATATTCATGTTCTTTTAAAAGTTACATGAGCTGTGATACTTCCAATGTTTTTAGGGTGCAGGGACTTCTGGGTTTGATAATGTTTGGGTTTTTTTTCTTTCATGATCACCTTTTTCCTGTTCTCACACGCTATTCAAATTCCTATTAGTAAATTCTGTTTTCCTCTTTTCATGCTAGTTAGTTAGTTTCACAAATACTTACATTTCTTTTCTAAAAAGAGAACCATGTCAAAGGTTCTGAAACACTAAGATAGCACTGACCCATGGGTAAGTTTGTGGTAAATCCTCATGGGTCCCTGGCTTGCTCAACCCTGATCTTAACTGGAAGACTGGAATCCATAAGCTATGTGCATTGCTGCTTTCTCTCAGAAAACTAAGGAAGAAGTGAAATTCTGATACTTTGTCCCTTCCCTCCCTCTCCTCCCCGGAAGAAAACTAAACTGGCAAAGACATACTTCAGAGTAACTTGCAATCCTGAGGGTCAGTCAGGAATCAAGAAACAAAATCATGTTGATGTCAAATCATTTCAGAAGTAAGCTGGTGACAGTTGAAACCTACTGTCTCAGCACCTGTAGAAACTAGAACTGCAGGAACGTGCCTCTGCCCAGCAGTACACCTTTTGTTTAAATTTAATACACAGCTCAAGTTGGCCTTGAATTTGTGACCCTCTGACCTAGTCTCCCTGTTAGCTATGATTATAGGTATATACCACCATGATGGATTTATAGTCTCCGGTGGATCCTATGCTTTTAATCCCAGCACGTGAGGCAGGGATGAGCAGACCTTGAGCTCAAGGCCAGCCTGGGCTAATTATGAGACCCTGTCTCAACTGCCATAAAAGGGTCTCAGGTTCCCTGTGGGCCTCGTCATGGGGCTTGTGATGCTCAGTTCAGGTGGTGTATGATTCTTGCTTTTGCTGCGCTTTACCAGCCAGGCTCTTTTTATAACAACGACTGCAGGAAAGCGGCAACACTTCCCCCAGCCCCACCCCCAGCATTTGGACAAAGTGTACTCTTTGTCCTTCAGGCTTCCCACCAGTCACCCACACAGCCTCTTATTCTGAAGCAAGTTCCTTCCTGCTGATGACACCTTCAGGGGCAACCCCGAAGATCTTGCACCCCATGACTGAAATAGCATTTTTAATTGAGCAGTGCCATCGTGTTTGCTGTGCTGTTCAAGGGCTTAGAGCAAGCTTACGTGTGCTGAAATAATTCCTCCTTGCAGGGTGCAGAGGGGAAGAGGTTGCCATGAGACACTGACTTGGTTTTGAAATGAACGTGAAAATACTGGGTGAGGGGGTTGTCTTGCAACTTGTTTTACCTGATGTTAGAAGATGCAGCACTGAGGATAGGTTCCCATGGTAGAATTCCTGCCTACCATGTGTGTATAGTCCTGGGTTCAAAACTCCAGGAAGGATAGGGGAGGAAAAAACAAAAAGAAGCTAAAAGAGGCCAACCTGGTCTATGGACCTAGTTCTAGGACAGCTGAAGCTACAAAAAGAAACTCTGGGAAAAAACCAAAAAGCTAAAGACCACAATTTTGGTGCTCAGTGAGTAAAGGCACTTGCTGTGAAATAATGAGGACCTAAGTTTGAATCCTTAGTATCTAGTTAAGAAGCTTCGCAAGGCCCCACATGTGTGTATACCTATAACCTTAACATGGTGGAGGGTAGAGAGGGTGGTCACTTTGTCTTGATGCCTTCCAGCCTAGTTCTAGGTTCAGTGAGAGACCCTGTGTCAAGGGAATAAGGTGGAGAGTGACAGATGGGACACTCGAGAATACACACAGACAGACTGACAGACAGGTGGCATCTCTCACCCTTTTCTACAAAATGAGTTCAAGGTCATCCTCAGTTACATAGTGAGTTTGGGGTCAGCCTAGGCTATAGGAAACTCCAATAAACAAAACAAAAAAGACAAATGAAAAGGTAAACTTGAATAAAGGAGTTTAGAATTGGAATTGAGTTTCACAACCCTGTCCCTATCTACCTCTTTGTATGGAACATTGTCTCTCCCAGTGCAAAACAAAAATATAACACCTCTAGGACTGGAGAGATGGCACAGTTAGGAGCACTGGCTGCTCTTCAGAGGAGACAGGTTTAAGTCCCAGCAACCACATGGTGGCTCATTGGCTCATAATTTTCTACAACTCTAGTTCTAGAGGCTCCAAGATCCTCTTCTGGTCTCCTTGGGTAAAAGACATGCACACATATACAAAAAAAAAAAAAAAAAAAAGTCTCAGCACATTATCCCACTCAACTCAACCCCTGCCTGACTGGGGGCTGGGCCAGCTTCTGTAGACCCTCATGATCCAGTCAGTCACAGCTTAAAGGCTTGTCTGTCTCCATCACAGCAAATAACAAATGATGACCTGTCACCTACTCTGCCCAACTGGCTCCCTAGTAGGACACTTCAAGTGGCTTTTCTCACCTCTTACAAGTCTCCATATCACTTAGACTGCAAACCAAGAGCTAATAATAAATCAACCAGCAAGCTTGGTGATGCACAACTGCATGCCAGACATGGGAAGCTGACGTAGAATTGCTGTTGAAGGCCAGCCTGGGCTATGTAGCCAGATTCTGTCTCAGAAATAAAGAATGAAGCAGCAATGTATGTATATTTTCCCTGTTTTATAGTAAAACTATAGTGCCCTTGGTGACTGGGTCTTTTAGCAGGTAATAACATAAATCATTATTTACCATCATATGCCCAGGACCCCTGATTTTCCAGTTGACCGCCTCCACTCTGCCTCTTCCACAGTCTGTTCCACATTTCAGGGGCTGTTCTCCAGAGCCCCTCATTTATTCATTGCTTGTGTGCATGTGTGGTCCATGTGTGTCATGATGTGCATATAGAGGTTAAAGTGAGCGAGTCTGTTCTTTTCTTCCACCATGTGTGTCCTGAGGCTTGAACTCAGGCAATCAGGCTTGGTAGCAAGCACCTTTGCCATCTCACAGGCCTCCACTCATTTTTAGATACCAAATTCTGTTACCAGCCAAGGATGGAACAAAACCCCCAGTTTCCTATTAACAAAACGGAGGTTGTTTTTCTTGTATGGGAAGTCCAAGGTAGACATGGTGGTGCATGCCTGTAATCCCAGCTATTTAGGAGCCTAAAGTTGAGGATGACAGGTTCAGAGGCAGGCTAGACAATAACACAGCGAGACCCTGTCTGGAGATAAATAAGCCCAAGGCTAGCAGACCAGAGCTGGAGCGGTAACTTGGTAATGTTCTAGCTCACCAACAGTGCCAAACTGCTAGCTTTTGGGAGTTTAGGACCACTGCTGTAGCAAGCACAGCTGGTTGGTGATGACTGACAGTCAGGAAGATAATCTATGTGAGAATGAGCCAAGAACCCTGAATCTTGCTGGAGGAACCAGTGGGTACGACATAGCTACTTTGGCTGAGAAGGACAGACTGTTCTAGCATGTGAGGAGATGTAGAGGAGGGTAGAGAGGTCTCTTTTCTCTTTACTTCTTTTGTTTCTTTGTTGTTTTTCCTGCTAAACTTACTGTTTCTTGGAGGAGAAAAGGCCGATTCTTTCTTGGGCTTAGATCAAGGAGTTTAGGGCAGGGAAGATCACAAGGGGTATGAAGTCCCCTTGCAGTCCCTTGCACACTTCCTAGCTCTAGTCTTCATGCTCAATTCATCTCATTTCATTGCCTAACCCCCGTCTTAAACTGTCAGTATACATGGTCTTGTGTAACTGAATGTAAGAAGTGCACAAAATAGCAGTGATCAATGGCCATTGACCACGCAACAACCAAAAAGGTATTTCAAGTCAAACTTGTAACGAATCTGAGGGGTTTCTAGCAGGCTTGTTGGCGTGGCAGCACACAACTGCCTTGCAAGGTTGATTTTTGCAGCAATCCTTCTCAGCCAAAGTAGCTAGGTAGTACCCACTGGTTCCTCCACAAGATGCAGGGTTCCTGACTCCACAGTGTGCTCAGTTTGCACAGTATATGCCCTCACACAGCCAAGACAGCTAATGCTGCCTGCAACCCTGTAACTTAGAGTTAAGACTATATGCTATGCATTGCAGTGTTTACTGTACATGGGAAAATTTCAGCTTTTACAGTAACATAATTGTTACATTACAGCTGGGTCTTCTGCAGGAGTAGACAGTGCTCTTGACCTCTAAGCCTCCTCTCTCAGCCCTCTAACCATTTCTGAAATGGCCCTAAGCATTCTTCTGCCCTTAACTACACACTCATGCAAAGTAGCTTTCTTAACATCTCTAATTATCAAATCGAAATACTGATTAACTCTGAAAAGCATTGAAGATGCTTTACAGTGTCAAAGACTCAGATATTTAATTTTTCATTGTAAAATTAAATTGAAATTAGCACACTGCTCTCAGTATGCAAATTTACTCTCACTTTTAATAAATTATGAATTTATGTATATATAGTGTTTATATGTGTTTTAAAATAAATCTCTTATGATTTATTATCAGTAAATGTTTGGTTTACATCCATATTTTATATACCTGTATATCTGGCATTGTGTGAGGTGTTCTCTGGTGAAAAAGGGTTGTGAATGGGAAAGTTGAACTGGTCCTGCTCCAGTCAGTAGTCAGTGAGGAAGGGTACTCTCCTAATTCCAGATCAAAATAGGAGACTATTTAGACAGAATTCAGCTTTCCTAGACGTTTGGCAATGACTTAGTTACACCAGGCTTTATTATAGGTCTGTAGCTACTGGAGAGTGTTGATTGGGCACTAACTGAAATTGCCCTGTGGCAAGCAGGCATGGTTCAGTGTGAGCCCTCATACTGTGTGCTCTCCAGAGAGTTGCTGTCAACAGTTGATCATTTGTATTTGTAGCTTGTAACCAGGCACAATCCACACTGACTAAGACCTGATCTAGTGCCTGGTGAAGTCAGCCAGCCTCAGGGCATGAATGAAGGTCAGAAGGCTCTGGAAGTAGCTGGGGTTTCCTCATTGAGTAACAAGAACTCCTCAAATGGACTTACCCAGGGCCTTCTGGTATATAAAAAACCCAGCCCTTGGGACAGGACCCCCTTATTTTCTTTCCTTTTGGTGTCTTGAAGCAGAGTCTCAGGTAGCCCCAGATGGCCTTGAACTCTCTACATTCAGGGTGACTTGCCAGTACCTCCAGAATGCTGTTATGTGCCACTACACCTGCCCCCCCCCCTTTTTCTTTTTAATGGTTCAGGGACTGAACCTAGAGCCCAACACATGCTAGACATGTGCTCTACCACTGAGCTGCATCCCCATCTCATACTTGCTTCTTTATTGGGTCAGAAGTTGCTTTTGACCCTGGAAACATTTAATGTGGAAGAACATGAAGGAAACTCATAGTTTTGATATTTGAGGGCTAATTTTAGATTGTGTGTGTGTGTGTGTGTGTGTGTGTGTGTGTGTGTGTGTGTGTGCATAGTTTTGATATTTGAGGGCTAATTTTAGAGTGTGTGTGTGTGTGTGTGTGTGTGTGTGTGTGTGTGTAGCATTTTAAGAAGTTGTAGTCAGATGGTGGTAGCACAAGCCTTTAATCCCAGCACTTGGGAAGGAAAGGCAGGGAATCTCTGTGAGTTTGGGGCCAGCCTGGTCTACTGAATGAGGCCTTATTTGAGAGAGAGAGAGAGAGAGAGAGAGAGAGAGAGAGAGAGAGAGAGAACTTGAGTATGCAATGGAAGGCCTTGTGGTCGTATTTAAAATATTTAACTGAGTAACTGATGTAGATTTTTGATAAAGCTGAAAAGTTCCCTGTAAATATTTAAGAATGCTTTGAGAAAAAAGTGTTTTTAAAAATGAATTTTGGGTTGGGGATTTAGCTCAGTGGTAGAGTGCTTGCCTAGCAAGCGCAAGGCCCTGGGTTCTGTCCTCAGCTCTGGGGGAAAAAATGAATTTTATGTTTTGTTTAAAATTTTTAAGGAAGTTTGTTGACTATTTTTTTTTATTAACCCAGGCTCATAAAAACTTGTTTTATAGCTGAGGATGACCTTGAATTCCTGATCCCCCTGCTTCTACGTCCTGCGTGCTGAGGGCTCTCTCTCCCTCTCTCCCTCCTTCTCCTGTAGCCCAGGCTGGTCTGAACCTGCTGTGTAGCCGAGGATGACCCTGGACTCCTGATCCTGTCATTCCCCACAAGCCGGGACCATGGGCATGCACTACCCCATAGTACTAAATAACATTTCTGAACAGGACGGTCACCAATGTCTTTCTTAATAGTGACTCATAAAGTTGTTTTTAATGTACTGGGGGTTAAACCCAGGGCCTCACACATGCTCCCTAAGTATACTTAGTGATATAATGTTAGCATTTTCTAATCAAGTTATTTCTAATCAAGGTAGAAACATGGAGTTCAAGTCAAATCTAAAGGCTTAAAATAATCAATCACTGCACTGAATTTGAATAAAGTGAATATTGAATGGATGAAACTAATCCTGAGCACTCTTGTCTACATAAAGGCCACCTTCTATTATAATGAAAATTGTAATTTAACCTATTTAGATGTTTTGAAAATAACCTGCTCATGACATGTGGCCAGTGACAAATATTTTTTGCATCTTACAGGGAAATCAACACTGGTAAATTTAGGAAGAACTGACCACAACAGAGGTCCCAAGAATACCCCCTAGGGCAGTGGGGCTCAACCTACCTAATGCTACCACTTTTAATACAGTTCCCTGTTGTGATAACTCCACATAAAATTTTCATTACTTATTTCATAACTGTAGTCTTGCTACTGTTATGAGTTGTAATGTAAATTTACGTGTTTTTCTGATGGTCTTAGGCAACCCCTGTGAAAGGGTCGTTTGATCTCAAAGAGGTTGTCACCCACAAGTTGAGAAGTGCTGCCTTAGGGCATACTGATCTTGTCACCAGAATGGACTTGGTCACAATCCTTCCCCTCACTGACTAGATTCTCTTGTTTTCTTTTGAAATGGTCTCATGTAACCCAGGTTGGTCTTGAACTCCTGATCCTCCAGATTCTACCTGCTGAGTCCTGGGATGACAGACGTAAGCCACAAGCCTGGTTGGTCTTTATCTGTCAGTTTGGCCACTGAAGTGTCCTTAAAAAAAAGAGAGAGAAAGAGAGAAAACTTGATTGCATTCTGACCTGAGGAGGGTTTCCTACAAATAGACCAAGTTCAGCCGTGAGTCTTGTGTGCACCTCCTCTCTGAGGCTCCACCTTTACAGTGGCTCCATCCTGTTGTCTGGTGAGATTCCGAGGTACCAGGGAAGCACTGTCAAGGGTTCTCAGAAGCCTCCTGTAGGTGCCCTTTCTTTCTGAAGCAAGTGTGTTGGTCTAGGGGCACACACTTCCAGAAGCACAGGGTTAGCCTGCACCTGCAGGACCTTCATTCAGTCAGTTCCCGGCACCCACCTCAGGTGACCCTCCAGCTCCCAAGGGCTTCCTGCATGTATGGGTTGCACATAAACACATGGCAGGCAAACATACACACATACAAGTAAATAAATCTTTAAAAAAAAAATCTGTCTGGAGAACAAATGCTGTCTTCTGAAACTTCAGCAGAGGGGAGGAGAAAGGATAACTAACTGAATCCTTCCCATCAGGGATGTACATAAAAGTTGATATGGCTGGGCGGTGGTGGCGCACGCCTGTAAGCCCAGCACTTGGGAGGCACAGGCAGGTGGATCTCTGTGAGTTCGAGGCCAGCTTGGTCTACAGAGCTAGTCCAGGACAGGCTCCAAGCTATAGAGAAACCCTGTCTTGAAAAACCAAAAAACAAACAAACAAAAAAACCCAAAAACAAAAACAAAAACAAAAAGCAAAGAAAAGTTGATATTGATGGATGGAGATAATATGGATGAATTGATTTACTGAGACAGTCTCAAAATGCATTCCAAACAGACCTTGAAAATTGTTATGGAGCCCAGGCTGCTCTCACACTCATGAGCCTCCTACCTCAGCCTCCTGAGTATTACAGATATGAGTATTACAGATAAGTGCATTACAGATACGTGCCACTACACTGGGCTCAGGATTTGAATTTAACTGGAGGATTATTTGAGAGAGAAAGGATATGCTATCTGTGAAGCCAGGTCAGGCTGACTGAGGCCATGGACACACCCACAAGCCATTGCTTCATTAGGCCCATTCCTTCTCAATGCAAACCAGCTGCCAATTGATCACTGATTGTTTTAATAAATCAATAGCAGAAGAGGGTAGAGTTCTCATAGGAACTCCACATTCCCAGCTCTTGCATACAAATCAACTAACCTAAAGGGTTTTGCAGATGTAATTAAAGTCAATTAAGAACATTTGACTTTAAGATTGTCTGAGGCAGAGGGCTGGAGAGATACGAGGGTAGACTGGGGATTATAGCTCAGTTGGTAGAGTGTTTGCTAAGCAGGCACAAAGCCCTGGGTTCCGTCCCCAGCACCTCATCAACTTGGTATAGTTTGCTCATGTCTGTAATCTCAGCACTTAGAAGGTAGACAAAAAGATCAAGTCAACTTCAGTGCAGGAGGTAGAAATGAGTTTGAGGCCAGCCTGGGCTGCAGACTCTGTCTAAAAGGGGGGAAAATGTTGAGGGGAGTCCGAGTCCCTTAAAGCAAAATTTTCTCTAGAAGAAGTCAAAGTGCAAAGCCCCTGGGTGAATTCTATCCCTGACCCTTGCCACCAGAACACCACATGGTGGCAAGAAACAACTTCCAGGGGTGGCGTCGGGCACGGGAGAAGAAGGGTGGGGGAAGTGAGATGCTCTTCTGTTTCGGCCAAACGAATCTCAGGGCTGTGCTCGGTCGGGTGGATTAGCCCACCCAAGCGAGGGATGCCCTTTAGAGGTGATCAAGAGTCTCCCCCGCCCCCAAGTCCTCTGTGTGGCCTAGAAATAGCCATGTCATCAGCTAGAACCTCACCGGAAGGCTAGGAATGCAGATTCCTGGGGCGGCAGGGGTGGGTGGGGGTGATCCAGCTACCTTTAGGGAGTTAATTTAAATGTCCACCCAGATTGAGAGACCCTCTATCCCAAGGACCTCATGGGAGCTGGGCCTGGTAACTGGCCTGTAATCCCAGCACTTGGGGGCTGGCGAAGGAGGATTGCAAGTTCAAGGCCAGCCCAGTTTGCATGGTAAGGCCCTGTCTCAAAATAACACCACCAAAAACAAAGCCAGGAAGGATTAGGGGTGTAGCTTAGTTGGTAGAGTGCTTGCCTAGTATTTGCAAAATTGATCCTAACACCAAATAAAGAGGGTGTCATGGCACTTGCCTGTAATCCCAGTGTTCAAGAGGTGGAGGCAGGAGAATCAGAAACTGAAGATTGTCCTTGCAACATAGCAAGTTAGCGAAGCCTGCACTATGTCTCAAAACAAAACAAAAAATTATGGCCCTCGGGGCACACAATGATTTCACCAAAGGTGATAATTCTGCGGTGATAGACAAAGAAAAGGTGGAGGAAGTCTGGAGCCTGGCTGTGTCTCCTCGAGATCCCTGGCAATTAGGTTCGAGTTTTAAAACAGCGCTGTGATGAGCCAAGATCGCCCCAGGAGCAGTGCAGCCTTCTAATCGATACGCATTAGACAGGGCCTTTGAGCAGTTGTACAGCTGAAAGTTTAGTGAGTAATGATGAAATCACATTTTCTGACTCACATTATATTGTCAAGGCCCGAGGACATTGTCCCAAATAAAAATGGCTTCAAATCCATTCTCGGTGTCTGAAAATCCTCACAGGCTGTGTTCCATACCTCTCTGCTGCTTTCCTCCAGTACTGGCCATGCTAACTTTGTTCTTCAGCTCTGGATGGTTCAACAGACTCACCCCTCCTAGGCCCACCCCATCATTGGGAGTTTACCTTCCCTCCCTCCTTCCCTCCCTCTCTTTTTCTTTTCTCTCCTCCTTCCTTTCTCTGTCTCTTTCTAACTCTGTCTCACATAACTAGGTTGGCCTTGAACTCACTGTGTAGCCAAGAATGACCTTGACTATTGTCCTGTTTCTTTCTGCCTATGGAGTGCTGGGATTACAGGCATTGGACACCCTGCTTGGGTTTTGTTTTGTTGTTGTTGTTGTTGTTGTTGTTATCCTTTATTTGTTTGTTTTTAAAGATTTATTTTTATGTACTCAGTGTTCTGGCTGCATGTATGCCTGCAGGCCAGAAGAGGGCACCAGATCTCATTACAAGTGGTTGTGAGCCACCATGTGGTTGGCAGGAATTGAACCCAGGACCTCTGGAAGAACAGCCAGTGCTCTTAACCGCTGAGCCATCTCTCCAGCCACTGTTTGTTTGTTTTATATGTGCTAGGGATCTAACCCCAGGGTCTGTGTGTACAAGGCAAGCACTTTACCAAGAGAGCTCCATCCCCAGTCGTCACTGGGTGTTTCCCACCAGCCCCTCCCAGCAGGTGTCTTGATGCTTTCTTCAAGAACACTCCAGAAGCACTGAGTTATTTAACACTGCCAACCATCTTTATTGGCCTATTCCAGTTGGTAGCAAAAGAACAAATGTTCCCAGGATTGTTAAACAACTAAAATCAGGGGGTGCTGTCGTTACTTGAACATGGAATGGAACAAAGCCAGCTGTGGTGTTCTTTGTCTTCTGTTCCCAATTAAACAACAAAAGCGAGGTCAGAATATGTCAGTCTGACCTGTTTTCACTCATAACCCTTACCCTTTGCATACTAATTGTGGCGGGGTTCCCCTCCAACAACTCAGTCTCCTATTCTCCGGATGCCAGATGGTCATCCTACGATCCTGTCCCATTCCGACAGAAGCCACAGTTTGAAAGGCTCAGCATAAGACCCAAGAAAATATTACAGAAAGGGGTGGCTGGACAGATGGCTCAGGGGTTAAGAGTACTGGCTACTCTTCCAGAAGACCTGAGTTCAATTCCCAGAATCTACATGGCAGCTCACAACCATTTGCAACTTCAGTCCCAGGGTAACTGATGTCCCTCTTCTGGCCTATGTAGGCACTGTACAAAGATGGTGTACAGACATACATGCAGGCAAAACACCCACATGCATAAAATAATACAATTTAAAGAACTTTAAAGTGTTTGGGGCAGGGGGTAAAGGCACATACTATCTGGCCTGATGACTTACATTTGATGGGCCCAGTACGGTGAAAGGAGAGAGCCAACTCCCACAAGCTGTCCTCTGACCTCCGGATGTCTGTGGCATGTGTGTCCACACACACACACACAAACACAAGTAAAATAAATGTAAGAAGAAAAAAAAGAAGGGTGTTGCGTGCCTAGCCTATCCACACTTCTGTCCAAACTGGCTGTAAAATCAGGATGCCTTGCTCCTCTTAAGCTCCTGCCTTCATTTCCGGGTTCAGTTACTGACTAGAGTAACTCAGAACTGGAGATGGCCACTTACTCAGTATCACAACTCTTTCTTATGAAAGGTTCGAGTCAGGAGTGGCCACTGGGAGATGTATAAAGATAGCTAAGTGTGTGGGGAGGTAAGGAGCTTCACTGCCCTCTGGGCTTACCAACTGAGAAGCAATTGGAATTTCATCCTCAGGCATTTAAATGGAGGCTTTCTTGCACCTCGGTAGTTGACTAAATCATTCATCATGGGTGATCAATTCTGCTCTCCCCACTGGCCCCAGGACTTTGGCTGAGGGTACCAAACCCCTCGTCATATCTTAGGCTTCCCAGCCACCAGCTTCCAGCTTGGAGCCTCAGTTCCCAGCCATCTCATTGGCATAGAAATGACCCTCCTCCGTCTGAAGTTCCAGGATGAGAACTTAGATGAAAGACCAAATACTGTATGTATGCCTTACAGTGTACCCATCATCGACGTAGTCTGTGAATGAATGAGTTCACTGGGGTAGAGGTGCCAATGGGAAGGAATAGTGCATCTCAGCAGACACCTGCTCTGGCTCTACTACAGCAACTGGGGTGACACACCTGATGTATGCATTCTGTGTAACAGGCTGCAGACCTTAGCAAAACTGACTTCATGATGGAAGTACCATTCAGGCTGTAAAACACAGCACATAGACAGCACCACCTGTCAAAACAAAAACGAAGTCCTAATCCATCAAAGTCCATTCTTGAGAACGTCTCTAAATGTACTAGCCTTCCTTTTTTAACTTCTGTAATTCCACCTCTCACTAATTATTCTTGTTAACTGAAGTATGTCAACACAGGACATGTTTTTGTGCTTAAAAACTCACCCTGAGAAAGGCTTGGGGCTACATTAGGATCCTGAACACCCAGTGTTGTTGCTGGGAGGCTAATAAAGATTTTCTATTGGCTTAAACCCTTGTCCAAGTAGCCTTCTCTGGTGTATACCCCACAACAGTCTATCTGTCATACTCTTTTTAAAAACATTTGGTGTGTGTGTGTGTGTGTGCGCGTGCGCGCGTGTGTGCGTGTGTGTGTGTGTGTGTGTGTGTGTGTGTGTGTGTGTGTGTGTGTGTGTGTGTGTGTGTGTGTGTGTGTATAGAGGTCAGAAGAAAACTTGTGGAAGTCAGTTCTCTCTATCAAGTGGCAGAGATCTAACCTAGGTAGTCAGAGCTGGCAGCAGGTGCTTTTATCCCCTGGGCCATCTTTCTGGCTTTTGACATGCTCTTTATCTGGATCAATTGGCCTTAGACAAAGTCTTAAGTGACAACCAAGTGCATGAGGCTAAGTCCACATCCACTTCACATCATAATCACAGCAGGGAAAAGGTCAGAGGGAGTAGACCATCACCCATGGCCTGGAAACTGGATCTCTTCCCATAAACCTCAGCTCCCTACTCCTGAGACAGACTGGAATCCACGTTTCCAACAATAGTGGTCTGAGAGCTCATCACCTGTTCTCAGGCGAGATCCCTTTGCTGTTGGTTGAGAAAGTTCTACAACTGAATGCAATGGGTTAAAGCCAAGCAGGTAGGAACACAAAGGTGAGAGGAGAAAAAGAGTCCCTGCCTGCAGTCGTAAGGCAAGTGCAGGAGTTCTTCCCAGGCAACAGGCTCCTCGAGCAAAGCAAGTGTGGAGGTTTATCCAAGGGGCGCACATGTTCAAGAAAGGACTTCATGAGGGGCTCATTCCTGAGCATGCTCCCAAAGGCCATAGTTCAACCAGGGAAGATCGTGGACACGCATTTTTGGATATTCTTAGTCTAAGGTCTAGCACAGATATTTGAAAAATTATTCTGGCCATCATACTGTAAAGATGGTGGGCGGTGCCCCCACAGGCATGCGCAACTCAAACCAAGACATTCTAGATAGAAACAAGGAAAGGGCACTTTGAAGGTGTGTTTCTGCAAGACTGCCCTTAGAGGTGCCTGTCTCTTGCAGCTGCTAACAAACCTCCATTTGAGACTCGCTCTTGAGGGGTTCAGGATAGACGTCATTCTTCTAAAACTACTTAGTGGAAGGGAGGGCCTTGTACGTTCATAATGAATTGAGTGTAACGTGTTTTCTAAAGTTGCACATATTTATTTGTATATGTGTGGGCAAGTGTGCCAAGGCACATGTGTGGAAGTCAGAGGACAGCTTTTGGGAATTTGCTTTCCCCTTCTGGAATGTGGGTCCTGGGACTGAATTTGGGCCAGTAGGCTTGGCCGCAAGGCCTTGGCCCTGGAAGCCACCTCTGTCCTAAGTTAAGTATGCGCTATCGCTGGCTCGGTTCCCACGTCAGTATGTGCTTTAGAGTGTGTTCCCTGGGGAAGGACCTTCCATACAGCTTTTTAAAGGGCTCGAGCTTGAGTTTCTTTGGGAGCAGCTCTGCTGCGGACTAGAGCAGGAAATAGAAATGTCAATCAATTTTCATGAGCTTTTTGACACAGTTTGGCCATTGTAACCTTACATGTACACTTGGCTCTTTCAGCTTTGCTGGATGACTGAGGTCTCCATGTCGTATGTCACCCCTGTTTTACGCCTGGCACCTGGAAAACTAGTGCACAGTCTTTGAAATAAAAGTGGGTCCATTGTCTTTTAAAGTCCATTTTTAACTCCTCCTGTTTATTCCATATAAGTATCCACAAGGGCTGGGGAGGAAGCTCAGTTGGTAAAGCTTGGCTAGCATGTAGGAAGCCCTGGTCTTGACTCCCAGCACCACATAAACTAGGCATGGTAGAACATAATCCCTACACTTGGGAGGTGGAGGCAAGAAGGTCAGAAGTTCTCAATTATCCTCCATCACATAGGGAGTTGAAGGCTAGCCTGTGCTGGAGATCCTGTCTCAGAAAAGAAAAAGAAAAAAATCCATAAAATCGAAGGGATATTAAATTCTCCTGGGACAGATGGCAGGACTGTAAACACCATGTGTCAAGTTCTTTCCAGGCAGCATGCCTTTGACTTGCATTGTCTCTTCCAACGGGTACAGGTGGCTCACTGATGTGTTCTAGCTTTGCTCTATTCTTCTTTAAATGTGAAATCTTTATTACTCCAAGAAGCTGACTGTACAGGGTGTCTTTTCTGTATGAGTTGAACTATAAGCAGATTTAGCAATTGTTTAGGCCAACCTTTCTAGCTTATCTTCATCTTTTTGCCTTCATTCTGTTGTCTTCTATGTAGGAATGTAACAAACTTACAGAGAGGCTGAGGTGTACACAAAGGCAGCTGGAGGATTTCTCCAGTCCCAGCTGCATGCTTAGTGGCATGGTCTCTCATTATTTACACTTTTCTTTATTCTTGAACAACGACACATGACCATTTCTAGTGTCATTTCCAGCCTCCAACTCCCTTTTTATCCCTACTAGACATCCTCCCCCTCACCCACGCCTTTTCTTTTTTCTGATAACCCACTCAGTCCAGTCAGTGTTGCCGGTGTGTGCACAGGTGTGGTACTATCCCCTGGAGCCTAGGAATCCTACCAGTGACACTCCCCCAGACAGAAAGAGTCTCCCTTCCCAAGCAACGGTCAGCTGCCAGTAACTCCTCATTCAGGAGTGGGGCCTGAGTATGATTTCATCTCCCCAGCTGTGCTGGGATTTTGGCTGGTACTTGGGTTGGTCATATGCAGGTAACTATGAGTTTATGCATGTAACAGCCATGTTGTGTCCTGAAGGCAGTATTTCACAGTGCTCTTCCCCATCCTCTACTCTTACATTCTTTCCACCCCCTCTTCCTCAATGTCCTCCAGATGATGGTTGGGATGGGGGGTCTTCTCATATCGGTTTAAGTCTCTCCTCTGATGCCTTTGCCATGTCCAGCTGGTGTGTTCATGGTTCGTTAGTGCCTGGAGCAGTAAGGACCTCCTTTTCCTTATTCAGTTTCATTCTGATGGCACTAGGAAAATCTGCCTCTTTCCAGAATGAACAGGAACCACAAGAAAGTATATCTACGTCTTTCTATAGAGTTAATGCCCTCTCTTTTCTTAATTCTGGTGCCAAAGTCAGGTCTGTTACTCAGCTGAACAGAAATTCGGTCAGATCAATGTACTTGATATTTACCATTAGCTGTGGAATTGCACCTGTCAACACACCATGAAGGATCCTTTGGCTGGAGTGTGTCTAAGTTATTAGCTCCAAGCAGTCTTATGTTAGAAACTCCGTCATCTAACACATACAAGTTTGGACAATGATTAGGTTAAGTGTCTGGCAATGTGCTTAAAGTCAGATGGTACCTGTACCTGGTCTTGTAACATTTACCTATTAGATGGTTGTCTTTCTTCAGAAGATTGGGAACCTGGCTTGAGGTCTAGATGGTCAGTGACTGCCCTGTAGTACAAGTAGTAGATCCATTTCTTTTGTCCTGGATCTCGCTCTGTAGACCAGGCTGGCCTCGAACTCACAGAGATCCACCTGCCTCTGCCTCCCAAGTGCTGGGATTAAAGGCGTGTGCCACCACTGCTGGCTAGTAGATCCACTTCTAAAACGGGAATAAGATACTTACAATTTTGTTTGGTGTACTGTTGTGAGTTTGAGGCCAGTCTGATCTACAGAATGGGTTCCAGGATAGCCAGGGCTACACAGAGAAACCCTGTCTTGAAAAACAAAAACAAAAACAAAAAGTATTTGGCTCTAATATTCAGTAAAATTCAATATTTCTCTCTAGCTATAACAAAGGTAACCCAAGGCTCTTCAGAAATCTGGACTGTACTAAGGGGAGCCAGACAGGGTATGAAACCCTTTAGGCCACAACACAAATGCAAAAAAAAAAAACAAAAAAAGGCTAAGAAAAAACAAAACAGCCTGAGAGAGTAGAGAAAGACTTTTCTTTCTTTCTTTCTTTCTTTTTCTTTCTTTCTCTCTCTCTCTCCCTCCCTCCCTCCCTCCCCCCCCCTCCCTCCCTCCGTCCCTCCCTCTGTCCCTCCGTCCCTCCCTCCCTTCCTTCCTTCCTTCCTTCCTTTGTTTTGTGTTTTGCTTTTCGAGACAGGGTTTTTCTACGTAGCTCTGGCTGTCCTGGAACTTGACCTGTAGATCAGGCTGGCCTCCAACTCAGAGATCCACATGCCTCTGCTTCCTAAGTGCTGGAACTAAAGGCGTGTGGTGCTGCTGCCGCCACCGCCCCCACCACCCAGTGAGAAAGATTTCTTACTAGCAGCAGATAAAGAACACTTGGGAGTCATTTCCAAAGCAATGCCCTCCTTGAACAAAGGAAGCATGGGGACTTGAGATAGAGGTTCTGACCACCCTCCTTCCTCAACCTCCTCAGGGCCAGGACTGAGTAGTCTATATCCTCATACAGGAAGGCACTTTCAGGACAAGCACACTCCTGAGCATTCTCAGTTATAGGTTACGTCTTGAACATGCTCAGTTTAAGGTCATTGTTCAAGAAGTAAAGATGATGGACACATTTGGGGTGTATGCTTAACTCAAGGTAATGGAGCAGATGTTCAAAAGCATGAAATGACAGCAGGAACACTTTGGGGACATAAATGTGGCAGATGGTAAAGCCTTTGGGCGTGCACAGCTTTCACTGTAAAAGATTTAGTTGGAAAGAAATAGACAGGACACTTTGAAGGTATTTTAGTTTAAGAATTTGACCCTGATTCACTTACCTAGCAGGGCAGTGAGTTTCCACCTCAGGATGGTGACTTCCTTCTGTTGGCTTCTTTCTTCAAAATGAAGGGTGGAGTTTCAATGAGAACCTGTGAAACACTGCAGACTAAGACCCTGATTCTAATTAGAAGAAGAAAGGAAGAAAGGAAGGATACCCCACACTCACTCCACCCACCCACACACACTCAGCCTGTTGGAATTTTCAGCTCACCTGGACAGGTCTGATTATTGCTTGGAGAGTCGGCCTCTTGTCATTGGAATGGATGTTTTAAATACTAGGAGTTCAGGTGACTCTTGCTTTCTTCAGAGTGCGATATAAAATAACATTTTCCAGCAAGGCTTGGTGATGCATTCTGGGAATGCTCTTGGGATTATGAGACAGGAGAAGCTAGAGTTCAAGGCCAAGCCTGGTCTACTAGAGAGTTCAAAGCCAGCCTAGACTCTGGAGAACCTATCTCAAACAAACAACAACAGAAAGAGGGAGGGAGGGAGGAAGGAAGGAAGAGAAGGAAAAGAAAAGGAAAGTAAACCGCTTCTTCCTTTGACAGAAGTTATCTTTCTGAGGTGGAGTGTCTCACAGGCTGGTTTTGAACTACTGGACTCAAGCCAGAGCTTTCTATGTGCTTTGACTACAAACTGAGAATAATTTTTTTTTTAATCTCTTTTTTCCTTGTTTTTCGAGGTGTGTTTGTGTAGGCCAGGTTGGCCTAGAAGAGCCAGTGGTCCTACCTCTGGCCCTCAAGGAATAGGATTAATTACCAGCTTGAAGACACCATACCAGGCTTGATTAGTAATGGAAGCCTTAATTAACCAAAAACAGGATCCTGCTTTGGGACATTTGGATTGACCAACTATCAAGGCATTTGCCTTACTGTTGGCTGCCCAGAGGCAAAATGTACTGAATAAAGCTTCCTCCTCTTCCTGCCTCCTCCTCCCTCTTCTCGTTCCCTAAGCGACACTTTCTCAAGCGGTGGGTGAGAAACTGTTTCAGACTCTGGAGAAACAAACCATTCACCGCTGTGGACCTTAAAGATGAACACTTTCATCAGGTGTTCTGGGTGTAGGTGCTGGGGGCAGGACACTGGGGCAGGAAGGGTGCTAAACTAGCTTAGTACTAATACTGTTAAATCTGAGTTTGTCTGGGCTGCTCCTCTCAGCCTCTATTTAGTGTCTGCACAAATCACCAGCCCTTTGAACGCCTCGACTTTATTAAAGCAAAAAAAGATAAAATTCCTCCAAGTCCCTTCCTTCCTTACACAGCCCGAAGGAGCTGATGGATGAGCTAATTTTCAACCCCTTCCAGGTAGTTTTGCTCCCTGCTTGGCATCCGCACCGGCAGCCGGCACCTCCAGGGCTCTAGGCTCAGGGTGGGACTCGGTCGCCCACCCTGGCCTCCCTCCCGGCCGCCGCCCGCAGGCGCCCAGAGCGCACGGGTGACGCGACTCCCGCGCTTCCTGCTCCGCGGCGGGGCCTCCTCCGCACTGTGACGTGCCAGGCTGTGACCAAATATGTCCCTTTCCCCTCCCTCGCCGGCCCCATCGCCCGCAGGCCGCCTCGAGCCTCGGGGCTGCCACTTGGACGTCAGCCTGCTCAGGTGTCGCGGGCCAGCCCCCCCGCGCAGCGTCCTCGGCGCGATGCCCTTCAGGAAAGGTAGGGGTTCCCGGGTTCTCCCCAGGTGCGGAGACCCTTGTCCCCTCGGGGATTCCGCCTTGCCTCCTCCCATCCTGCACTGGCCATCCTGCCGCGCGTTACGCCCCTTCGCTCTGCGCGGTCCCCTCCAGCCCTGCGCTGTCCCCTTGAGCCTCGTAGTGTCCGCGGCTGCACCACGTGGATGCGGGAACCCCCCGCTGGGCTGGGAGCCGGAGAGCGCGGTGCTAGTGGAGGTACTTCTAGCGAACCCCAGGATCTACGGCGTCCCAGCCCCGGAAAGCAGGCAGAACAGCCAGCCGGGAATTTTAGCGTTCGTTTCTGGGAAACTTGGGTCATTCTGATGGCCGGAGCTCGGAAGCCTGGGGGCGGATCGGAGGGAGACTGCAGAGGGGAAGAGGCCGCGGCGCGTGCAAGGCAGATCCCAGGCTAGCTCTGCCTTCGCCTTGTCACCGTGGGGAAGTCATTTTTACCCCGCACTTTCAGTTTCCTCCGCGGCAAAATGGGCACAGGAAGAGAGCCGGCTGTGGGAGGACCGGCAGACAAGTATAAAGAAGCAAACCGGTGGCCCGCTGAGGTCGGTCTGGCAGCCACACGCAGTGCCCGTCTAGGCTTTGCAGGCTCTGCCCACTGCCACTGCCGCATCTGAGCTCATTCACCTTGGCATTCTGCCCCGGAGGCCGGGAAATTCCCATGGTTCACTGCCAGAGTCGCCAGAGTATTTGGTCCCATTTTACAGGCAGGGCTATGAAGGCCCAGTGACTCTCCAAGCCACTGCTTAGAGCTGAGCTGGATCCGGGGCCACGTTGCTCAAGTCAAGACTTGGAATGGAAGTGGGAGCTGAAGAAGTGTAGAGTGACTGGGAGTTTCAAACCGGGACTCTCTGACCTCTGCAGTTTTGTTTGTGTTGAGAGGAACGTCAGGAAAGGCTCAGCAGGGCTTGATGGCACGTGCCTGTAATCCCGGGGCTTGGGCTGATGGGGGAGGGATGGAGGCAGGAAGATCAGAAGTTTAAGGCCATCCTAAACTACGAAGCTAGTGGGAGGTCCCCTGGGCGACAGGAGACCTTACTGGAGACAAACAAAAACCGCCTAAGGCTCTCCCACTGGGCCTGAGGACTTGTGGGTAGAGACGGAAAGAAAGCCTGGCTCTCCAGGTGCTGGGGCTGTGTGGTGTGGCTCTCTGAACTGCCTCCACCCACCTTTCTCGCCAAGCTTTTCTTCTTTCATAATTCAGGTGAATGGGCAGGTTATTTCTGTGGTTGCTGGGAAGCTATGGTGGCCTTTGTCCCTCATAAGCACAGAGTGCTAAGGTACCATTTCCAGCTCGGGGCTGTGAAGGGGCTGGCTCACACTCCTATGCAAATAAAGAACTCGGTCAAAGAGCAGGAGTGATAAATTCTCTCTGGTCATCTGGTGATGTAAGCCCACAGCCACTGTCCTCAGGGTCTCTGTTGTCCCATGCATAATGTGACCACTTTGTCCCTGGACCGCCCGTCTTGAGGGTGTCAGAGTCCTTATCTCACCTCATTAACTGCAGTGCCGAAGAGTCATTGGTCGCCCACTTACTCACTTCTCATATTTATGACCTTGTGGTCTCCGGTGGGCAAATTAAAAGAAGTCAAAGGTGTCTGTTAGCCATCACAGTGCTTAGGGGATGGCCTTCTGAACTGAAGTAATTAGGCTCTTCAATTTTTTTTTTTTGTGGGGGTGGGGTGGGGGAGTGAGTGAGTAGAGATAGAGTCTCACTGTGTAGTCCTGGCTGGCCAGGAGCTCAGTATGTAGACCAGGCTGGCCTCCCAAGTGCTGGAATTAAAGGTATGAGCTACCACGCCTGGCTCTCAGTGACTTTAAAATAAGATTTTGTTTTATAGCTTGTTGTGATGATACATGCTCATTAGCCTAGCACTTGAGAGGCAGATGCAGGATGACCAGGAGTTCAGATTTTTTAAAGATAGGATAGCATGTAGCTCAGGCTGGCCTCACACTGGATACACATCGGAAGCTGCCCTTTAACTAATTCTTCCACCTCCCAGGTGCTGGGGTTTGCAGGCAATCAATGCCATTCCCAGCAAGCAGCTTTTTTTTTTTTTTTTTTTTTTTTTTTTTTTTTAAGAATTGGCTTATTTAGTTCATTATTAGATTGTAAAGGCAAACTTACTGTCAACTGCCAACCAAATTTGGCTCTACATTTGTTCCTAGTTTTAATCTGAAGAAACATTGCCAAACTGTGAGGAAAGTTAGTGCTTCCCCATTCCATGGTTACTTTCAGAAGGTCCCAGTGTGTGAGAAACTGCTTGGAGGCCATGCTGTCTGGATCTCCCAGATGCTTGGATTTGAGCCAAGGCATAGACTCTGGTGGGCTTTGAGTCTGAGGCAGAACTTCCTTGTATGTTAAATTGTGAGCTTAAAATGTTTAAATTTTACCTATTTATTTTGTGTATCTGAATATACAAATACACAAACACACATGTAGAAGTCATTTCAGGAACCAGTTCTCTGTCTACGATGTGGGTGCTGGGGGTTGAACTCAGGTTGTTAAGTTTGGCTGCAAGCATCGTTACCCACTGAGTAACTGAGTTATAAACCAGTTCTAAGTTATAAATTCTTAGCAATATCCAACATGTAGGAATCTCTGGGAGCTGGGGTGTGGTTTGTGTTGGCATCCAGATTATCCATGCTCTGTGACATGGTCATTTAGGAAAGGGACCACTGATTCCCATCCCAACCCTGGGCAGACATGGGAGAACATATGTGTACACACATACCTATATTTTTAAAATTTTGAGCCATCTGAACATATCAACTATTCAGAGTACAGTTAGAATTAAGATATAAAAAAGTCTGCTGTTTTCCACCCTAAGCCAAATGCAATCAAATAGAGGAGGCTTCTTCTGTGGGCCAGATGGAGGAGACTTCTCAGTGAGCCAGAGGCCAGGAAGCCTATCCTTTGATACAGTTCTGTCCTTAATATCTGTTTATTATTATTATTGTGTGTTTGTGTATGATGTACTTGCATAAGTGTGAATTGCACATGAAGGTCAGAGGACAACTTTGGGAGTCAGTTCTCCTTCTCCTGTGGGTTCCAGGGACTTAGCTCAGGTTTTCAAGCTTGTGTGGTAAAATGCTTTTACTTGCTGAGCTACATCCCTGGCCCTCTTTTTATGATTGACAGTCGTAAGGCCTGGGACCATCACTGTAGGCGGCTGGAGGAAGCATAAATCAGGTAAACTGAGGAGAGTTTGGTAAAAAGCTTTCTCTGAAAGATTGAGTAGGATATAGGAAACCCTCAGAAGTTATCAAGAAGGCTATGTATCCACCTCAGGCCCAAGAAGTTGGGGGCAGTGTGGCTAGCTGACTGAAGTCCTGGCCTCTTATGGAGGATGCAGGCATCTGGTGGGCTGCTGAGAGACCCTGGTTTTCTCTGTCTCTGTTCTCATGGCACTGACAGCTATGAGGCCCAGAGCCTGATGATGGTACTGTCCCTACAGGTCAATCTGCCTGGCTGGAGTGCAGGGTAGATGTGCCCAGTGGTGGATAGTAGATGTGTTGGAACCACACACATCAACCTTAGGTCCTGGTTTTATGCTTCCCCTGCAGGAAGCACACAGTAATATCTCCTGAATTCCATTAGGGCAAAGTTCAGCAGTCCCATGCCAAGTCATCCCTTTATCCTTGACACTGTGTGCCAGCATTTTCCAGGTAGTAAGTAAACAGAGAGACACAGGGCTCCCTCCCTGGAGCGCACCTCCTGTGATATCCAGCAAGTGCCAAGAGGAGAAGGTCAGAGGTTGGCACAGGGCTATGATGCTGACTCTGTCAGTAGAATTTGTGTAGAGCACACACACACACACACACACACACACACACACACACACACACACTAGGCCCCGAGTCCATTCTCCAACACTACAAAAACTGAGTGTGTTAGTACACACCTGTAATCCCAGCACTGGGGAGGTAGAGGATCATACAAGATCATCCTTGCCTAAATAGGAAGTTTAAGGCTAGCCTGAATTGTCTGAGACCCCACAAAAGGGAGAGAAGGAGGAGGAGAAATCCGAACACAGATTAAGGTGTGATGACAAATGTTTGTAATCTCAACACTGTAGCGGCTAAGGCTGACAAATCACTGTAAAATCAAGGCCAGCCTGCATTTCATAGCAAGACCCTGTCTCATAAAATCAAAACCGTGTGCGCGGTGGTGCACAATTCCAACTCTTGGGAAACAGAAGCAGGATTTTAGCAAGTTTGAGGCCAGCCTGGATTACATGAAGCCCTGTCTCTAAACCAACAAACAAATAAAGGAGCAACACTCTCCTGTCTTTCTCTACTCTCTTTAACACTACCTCTAATGTTAAAAAAAAAAAAAAAAAAAATCCAACAAACAAGTAAAATAAAAAGAAGCCCCAGCAGAGGCCAGTTGTGAGTTTCTGTTTTTGAAGGATAAAAGCCCCCCACCCCCACCCCACACCTCCTAAGGAAATGAGACTCTGGACAGAGAGGGCTGTGGCCTGGCCAGCTGCGGTAGATGAGGACATAGCCTCTCATTGGATTTGGTGTTGTGGGGGTAGTGAGGTACTTATACCTGTGCATCCCACCTTTCTGATGTGGACTCCAGTGTATGGCATTTTGTTGTTGTTGTTTTGGCACTTTGTAATACAGGTGGAGTGGTTGGTGAAGGGGAATACCCCCTCATACTCTCTACCGCTCAGGCAATAAATGACCGTCAGGATGCTGGCACCAGCTAGGCATTTTGTCTCTTGCATCATCTCCAGGGTGACTGCAGCTGTGGTGATGGGAGATTTTCAGTCCCAGGACTGACTGAAGGAGCAGGGCTGTAGAAACTGGCTGGAGATTGGCTTGAATAAAGAGAAGTTAGGAAATATGGGTGGGTGCTGCAAGCCACAATAATATGAAGATGAAGTAGGATTTCAGCTGATATGACATACCTGGAAGAAGCCAAGGACCTCCCAGAGGTCAAGCTGAGGCTCAAGGAGACTTGGTGATATTGGCTTTTGATTTTTAGCCATTTCTTGCTATGAATTTCTAGTGTGCTATTGTAGCTTTTCCATCATTTATTGGGCACCATTTCCCTTCTACTAAAAGAATATTTAGGTAACCTCCTGTGCAGTAATGCAGCCAGGATCCCTAATTTCAGGCCTTTCTGTAATTATCATCATTAGCAGCATCCGGCCAGGACCATCCCCGGAAGGAAGGACGAAAGTATCTTATCAGAGACACCTCTGCACTCTCTGAGAACAGACTTAAGCATCCAGACTGTTTGAGAAGGGCTCACAGATGTGCTAATTAAGCTTAACCTTTCCCTTTCCAAAGTCTTATCTCTAGTTTTAGATCTACCTTTAACTATTGACTCAGAACTAAAGGGTTTCACTTACAGGTACATCAAGCTGACTCAGGCTGCCCAGCCACGAGTACCACCCCCCCACCCCGCCCTGCCAGAAATCAGTAGCCAAGACAGCTCAGACAGATAAGGGGCCAAAGGAAAATAAGGCAGTTTGTTCTCACTGATAGACTCCTAACACTTTACCCAATCACTTCTAAGAATAGAGTTGAGCACATAAAATCCCCCTTGCTCAGATATTAACCAAGTTTAGCCCTCAGTTGATTCTATTCCCCATTAGTCACTTCCCTTTGGGGTTGCAGATCACGGCTGGCGATTACTGCTCTTTTGTGTGGCTCTTATTGCCCCTGCTTTTGACCCTGAGGGAATCCAAGCCTGGTGACCTTGCTGTAACCAGAGCATTGTTGTGGCATGAGTATATAATTGTAAACCTCAGAGGCTTGAGAGGATGAGCTGGTAAAGAGAAGAGAATGGATGACTAGATGGGGAAGAACTGGATAAAAAAGGAACCGAGATGGGGAAGAACTAGATTGAAGGGCTAGAAGAGAGTACCGGAGAAATGAGATGGAAGACGAGGAAGAGCCAGATGGGGAAGAACTAGGTGGGTAAGAACGAGATGAGTAAGACTGACTAAGATGGGGCAGAATTAGATAAAGGAATTAAGACAGTCTTAGAGGGAACAGCAGAAAGATGTAGAGAGACTCAGGCAAGAAAGGAGCTAAGTGTGAGAGCAGAGAAGAAACTGTGTAGAGAAGAGAACTGACTCAGAAGAATAAAGTATGTGGACTAAGGAGTTTCCTGTATGAGATTCATTTCTTGTCATCAAAGACTAGATTATCACCTGGTTGTAGATTCTTCCTGGACCCTGGGAGAGAGGACTGTCAAGGGGCTGGACCCCAATACTCCCCATTATGTGAGACTTGAGAAAACAAAAAGGGGGACAGGAAAGATGTCAGCTAGACACAGGGAGGAAGCCATGAAGTTGTGGTTAAGTCAGGGAGCCACTGTGGAGGGAGGGGAGGTGGCACTCACTTCTGCAAGAACTTGACACCTTCCAGGATGGGGAAGTTGGCTATACAGCTCAATAGGAGAGTGCATGTCTCACATGCAAAAATCTCTGGGTTCTGGGATTTCATCCTCAGCTCCACAGAGAAGGAGAAATGGGGCAGGGGAAGGGGAGGAAAGGGGAGAAATATCTGAATCTCATAGATGACGGGGTATGGCTTAGTCTAGAGCAATAGTTCTCAATCCGTGGGTCGAGACCACTTGAGCTTCATATCAGATATTTACATTATAATTCACAGCAGTAGCAAAATTACAGTTTTGAAGTAGCAATGAAATAATTTTATGGTTGGGGTTACCACAACATGAGGAACTGTGTTAAAAGTTTGCAGCATTAGAAAGGTTGAGAACCTGGCCTAGAGCCTGGGTTCTTGACTAAATTCCCTCTCAGGCCTAGTGTCTGTCAAACAAAAGTATTTCAAGTGTTCTTGCCTGGGCTCATCATCAGAAGGGACAACAAATAGCAGTAGTGATGGGCTGGGGACATGGCATGCTGGTAGGACACTTGCCTGTAAGCCTGAGGCTGGGGTTAGATCCACAGTCTCATGAAAACAAAACAGAATGCTAGGCACAGCAGCTCACACCTGGAATCTCCAACGCACAAGACACAGAGGCTGGCGGATTGCTGACAGGTAGTGAGGTTCAAGGTTAGCCTAGGCCACAGTGGGAGACTCTGCCAAAACATAAAAGAAACAACAGCCCTCCTAAATAAAAACATGGAGATGGCTCAGTGAGTAGGGGTCCTTGCCACGCAAGCCTGGTGGCCTGAATTTGATCTCCAGTAACCATGTCCATAAAGGTGGAAAGAGAAAACTGACTTCACAAAGTTGCCCTGTAATCTCCACACTTATGTCACACATATACATATCACACACACACACACACACACACACACACACACACACACACACACACAGAGAGAGAGAGAGAGAGAGAGAGAGAGAGAGAGAGAGAGAGATGTACACACGCACAACTAATTAGAGTTAAGGGCTGGGTCATTCAGAGCATTCACTCCTCTTGCAGGGGATTAGGTTCAGTTCTTAGCGCCCACATTGTAACTTGAGTTCCAGGGGGATCTGACAGCCTCTCCTGGCCACTATGGGCTCCTACACGTAAACTCACACAGACAAGCATGCTAAGTAAATCTTATAAATTAGAACTGTTCCAGACATGGTGGTGCATGCAGGGAGGCAAAGGCAGGCAAATCTCTGAGTTAGAGGCCAGCCTGGTCTACATAGTTCCTGGACAACCGTGGCCCTTGGACACCAGAGAGACCCTGTCTCAAAAGGAAAAGAAGAGAAGGAGGAGGAGGGGGAGGAGGGGGAGGAGGAGGAACAACTATGACCACCTCCCCCCAAACAAAATCAGAGGCTGGACATGTGATTCACACCTTCAGCCCAATGCTCCAGATCAGGACCCAATAAGAGATCAGGACTTCAAGATTGTCCCCAACTGCATATCCAGTTGTAGCCTGGGCCATATAAGACCCTATCTGACCAAGTTCAAAATCAAAACCAAACCAGAAAACAAAAAAAAGCAAATAAGTAGATTTTTAAAAACCACATCAAGTTCGAACTCCTCCAAAAACAAATAAAAACAAAGCAAACAAAAGAAAGGGGAAACAAACATGAACCCCCAAACTCTCCCAGCTTCTTCCCAAGTGCTGGGAACTTTGTGTGAGTCCATGATCCTCATCTCCACCCTCAGAGACCCTGATATTAGCATGACGTTCAAAAGACAAATAAGAAGAGTCTGAGAAGGGTTAGGTAAGTTGCTAAAAGCCTTGCAGCAAATTATGTGAGCAACAGAGCTGGGGCAGAGACCTCTGCATTCTGCCTTTCCACGTGGGCCAGAACTGTCACATGTTGTGTAGTGTGGCTCAGCATGGTCTGATCTGGTATGACATGGTATGGTGTAGTGTGCCATGGCGTGGTGTGATGTACTATGTCAGGCATACCCAAGTGGTGCACCAAGCCTCCATTAACAATCAAGTTCTTTTTTTCTTGTTTGTTTTTTTGTTTTTGGTTTTTCGAGACAGGGTTTCTCTGTGTGGTTTTGGTGCCTGTCCTGGATCTCGATCTGTAGACCAGGCTGGCCTCGAACTCACAGAGATCCACCTGACTTTGCCTTCTGAGTGCTGGGATTAAAGGTGTATGCCACCACCTCCTGGCTCAACAATCAAGTTCTTTATACAGAAAGAAGTAGAGAAACAGCATCAGACACTGGGTCCTTCTGCATCTGTGAGAGATGTGTGCCAGCCCATGAGAGGTGCTTATGGCTCTGCATCCCAATTCAGGACCCCTTCCTTTGTCTTCCCAATATGGTACAAAGAGCAAATCCCTAGACATCCTTAAGGAGGGAACTGTGTTAGCCGTTGAGTCTCTCATCCAATCCTGGACTCCAGTGAAGTGCCGTGTGCTGTCTTCCACTCAGGGCTCCTTAGGAAGATGCATTCAGGGAGCTATCTTCTTTGGTGCCTAAGAGCCTTCTGGGTATGAACTGAGCTCCCTAGATGTGCGTGCGTGCGTGCGTGTGTGAAAGCCAGAGTACATGCTCAGTGTCCTTCCTCAGGTGCTGACCATCTTCATTTTTGAGATGATTTCTCACCAGCCTGTAACTCTCCAAGTATGCTAGTCTGGTTGTCCAGTAAGCCCCACAGCTCTGCTTGTCTCTGCTCCCCCCATGCTGTGTAGCAGCCTTTTGTTGTTATTTAGAAAAAAAAAAGTGGTTTCTGGGGATCAAACTTAGGAATCCATGCTTGGAGCGATCCCCCTAGCCCTTCCTTGGCCATTTTCAGAGACTGTCTTTGACACCAGCTTTGACATGCTTCCCCCAGAGAAGGAGTCAGAGGAATGACATCAGCCATGGAGGAGATGACATGACAATGTCAGCTACAGAGTTCACATCTGAGAACCACATCGTCAAATTAGGAAAAGAAATAAGTGTCACAAGAAATCTCATGATGTTTTAAGTTAGTTTATGATCCTGTGTTCAGCTACATTCCTAGTTCTCCTTGGCTGCATGTGGAGCGTGGGCCATGGGTTGGAACACCTAGTTCTCGGAACTCATTCAGGTAGGTTTTCTTCTTGTAGCTAGTTAAAATACCAACTGCTCATAAATCCTGGGGGGGATTGTGGGCCTTTGAAATTTCCAAGGCACTACGAACTGAGTCTTCCTTGCACTGTCCCAAGCTCCTGAGAATATCCTTCGGGAGAGCCCTTTATTCTCTCCATCCCAGCACGCAGCACAGACACTCAGTCTTGCCGTTGCCTCAATATCTGTGGCAGATGCCCCTCACTCTGTGTCTTCCTCTCCTTATAGGGGGCTGGTGAGATGGCTCAGTGGGTAATAGTACTTGCCACCAAATCTGACAACTTGATTTTGATCCCTAGGGTCCACACAAAGAGAACTGGCTCCTGTAATTTGTCCTCTGACCCCCCACACATGCATGTATCATGGTACTTGGGGTGTAGTTCAGTTGATACAGTGCTCACCTAGCATGTATGAAGCCCTGGGTTTAATTCTAGCACTCAGGAAGGGAAAACAGGAGGATCAGAAGTTCAGTGTTATCCTTGACTACACATCAAGTTCAAGATGAGCCTGGAATAAATGAGACACTTCCCTTAAAATAACAGCAGAGAAAGAAATCACAAATAACCACAGATGTCATACAAGAAGAGCAGGAGCAGGCAGGTGGAGACTCTTCTCCTGCCTGACATTCTGCAGGAGCTGTGTGGTCGGAGGGAATGCAGTAGCTCCATGTCTGTTATACCGTCTACTAATCCAGCCCTCGAGTGACCACCTAGATTATTCCACAGGCCAATGGACATGTTCACAGACCAGTCAGTCTGTAAATATGCTTTCGTCATTTGTGCTCCTGTGAGATGGTTCTGACAGCTGCTTATGCAGGAAGGGGCAGTGGAGTGAGTGGGAGCTAGTAAACTAGACCGACAGGTCACCTCAATCAGGCACTGTTTGAGTGATCTCAGGAAAGCCTCTAAGATCACTGGACTCCACTGACCTAAATGTCAGAGAAGGAGATGTGCGAATGTGCTCCCAGCCCTGATTCTGAGGTCAGTGTTTTCCAGTTCCTTGGATGTTTATCACATACATACATACACCAAGGCCTCGGCCTTCAGAGCTTACTGGCTAAGCTGAACACAAGAAGAGAACGGAGGGACCCAGTGGGTAACGGAGTTCAGTTGGTCCAGTGCTTGTATAGCACGCACAGAGCCCTGGGTTTGCGCCACAGTGCCAAGTGTGTTGGTGCTTATCTGTAATACCGGCACTTGGGAGGCAAAGACAGGAGGATCAGGAGTTCAAGGTCATCCTTGGTTTCAAGAAGAGTTCAACATCTGGCTGAGCTACTTGAGACTGTCTTAAGGGTGGGGGGTGGGGCGATTCCATTTGCACTTTTGTCCTCCAAAGATTTTGTGCTGGATGTCTGCCAGCATCTGTAGGTGAGAAGCTAAGTTTTCAGGCAAATGTCATACGAAAGGTCCTGCTTCTGGTCTCTGGATTCCTTTGGCTTTGACTTGACAACTGAAATGTATGTCGTGAATATACCATCTCCCTTCACTGAGTTTGCCTGCAGCTCTCTGTCTCTCAGAGCAGGCTGCCCTCCCTACAACTCTGTTGTTACTTCAGGTGGCTTCAGGACAAAGCAGTCTTTGATAGGGTTCCCACAGTCTAAAGTCCCTCCTGCTGTCTAGGGAGAAAATGACTATGTTTTTACACTTGGCTAAAAGGATGGAAGCCCTCATGTTTTCTTTATATGCCCAATGGCAGACAACTTGAAATCTACAGAAAATAAGAAAGACGACAAAACTGCTCAGCATTTCTTGTCCTCGGAAGAAATCAGTTGCCAAAGATTTCCTGCTTGGGATTGGGGCTAAGGGTGGGAATGTAGCTCAGATGTTAGAGTGCTTTTTTAGGATGCACTAAATCCTGGGTTCAATCCTCAGCACCTCATAATCTGAGAGTGGTGGTGTATATTTATCCCAGTACTTCAGGGATGGAGGCAGAAGGGTCAGGAGTTCAAGGTCATCCTTGGTTACATACGAGGGTTACTATTATTATTATCATTATCATCATTATCATTATTATTTGAGATAGTCTTTCTGTGTAACCCATGCTGTCCAGAAACTCACTGTGTAGATCAGTCTGGCTTTGAATTCACAGAGATCTGCCTGCCTCTGTCTCCCAAATTCTGGGATTAAAGGGGTGCCACACCATGCCCCCAACCTACATAGAGAAATTGAGACTAGCCTGGGCTACATGAGATCCTTTCTCAAAACCCAAGCAGCTAACTAACACCCTCTTCCCTCCAAACTGGCCTGGGGAGGGGGTAACAGTGAGAAGAGGCAGGAGGGGAACAGCTCAGGTCTGCAGAGCACTGTCTCTCTTCTGTTGCTCTCTAACTGTGTATACAACCCCCGTGGGGGTGGGGTGGGGCCCTGTGTCTCCGCCTAAGCAAGGAGGCTTGGCTCCAGGGTGTCTCATGCCTGACAGTCAAGGTACTTCATAAGAGTAGACAGGCTTAGAGTTATCCTGCTGCCTCCTGGAACTCCTTCTCCAGGTTGCTTCAGAAGTCCTCCTCATGGGCCACTCAGCAGACAACCTCCATCTGTATTTTTGCAGGCACTCTGTCAGAAGGAGGGCTGTTTTGACCCCCTGTCCGGAGGAGGATTTTCCAGAGGCTCCAGTGGCTCTGATGCTCAGAGATGCTGAGATACCAAACGCTTTGAAGTTAGCTGCTCTTTCCCATGGTGGCGTTGGAGACTTTCTGTAACCTCTCTCCCTAAGGCCACTTTGGCCTTGCTAGGGGTTCATCCTGTTGCACTGCACGGATGAGAAAGGGCTAGGCAGTTAGTGGGAGGCAAAGGGGAAGTTGGGAAGATACCTCAAAGGAAGCGTGGACTTTGAAACCGCAAGAGAGAAAGTGAAAGGTCCGCTGTGGGCTTGAGAAAGATACAGACAGGCTCCAGGGAAAGGCTGCCCTTTGTCCTAAGATCTGCGTCTGCTGGGAGCCGGATGCCAACTTAGATCAATGCCCTGAAGCATTGGTAGCTGAAGGACAAAACTGCACCCCTGATGGTTTGTTATAGTTGCACTTTAGAACTAATTCAGGCTGTGTCTTATGTAACCCACGTTGATCACAAGCTTAATATATATTACGGCTGCCCTAAACTCCTACCTCCACCTCCACCTCCCTAGGTGCTGAAGTCACAGGGGTGTGTCACTTTTTGGTGCTGCTGGGGATGGAGCCCAGGCCCTCAAGCATGCTAAGAAAGCATTCTTCTACTGAACACACATCTCCAGTCCTCATTTTTACTCTTACAGTTTTTGAGACAGGGTCTCACTAAGTTGACCAAGCTGTACTTCCACTCACTCTATAGGCTGCACGGGCTTCATTCTCACAATCTTTCTGTTTCCGAAAGATTTTAATCCCATGTACTTGGGAGACAGAGGGAAGTGGATCTCTGTGAGTTACAGACCAGCCAAGGATACATGATGAGACCCTGTCTGAAGGGAAAAAAAGTTTTAAGATTCATTAATTTATATTAAGAAAAAAAATTTTTTGAGACAAGGTCTCTCTATATAGCCCTATCTGTTCTGGAACTCACTATGTAGACCAGGCTGGCATGGAACTAACTGATATCTACCTTCCTTTGCCTTCCAAGACTTTTGCCACCATGCCTGGCAATTTAATAAAAACAATTTGTTGAGATGTTGTTTCTTTTTCTTTTATGGGTGTTTTGTGTATATGTACACCTGTGCATTGTGTACAAGGAATGCCCAAAGAGATCAGAAGAGCATGTCAGATCCCCCTGGACCTGGAGTTACAAACAGGAGTTGCCATGTGAATTCTGGAAACCAAACCTGGGTCCTCTAAAAGAGCAGCCAGTATATTCTTACCCACTAAGCCACCTCTCTGGTCCCTGTAATTTAAATTTTAAAACATTTATCTGGGTGGTGGTGGTGCATGCCTTTAATCCCAGCACTCGGGAGGCAGAGGTAGGAGGATCTCTGAATTTGAGGCCAGCCTGGTCTACAGAGCGAGATCCAGGACAGGCACCAAAACTACACAGAGAAACCCTGTCTCGAAAAACAAAAACAAAAACAAAAAAACCACTTAAACATTTTGTTTTTATGTCTGTATACCACATGTGTGCATTGCCTGCAGAGGTCAGTAGAGGGCATTGGATCCTTTGGAACTGGAGTTACAGGTGGATATTAAGCCCTTGTGGGTAGCTGATGCTCTTCACCAATCAGCTGACTTTCCAGCCTTTAATTAATTAATTACTTATTTTTCGAGACAAGGTCTCACTTTGTCATCCTGGCTGGGCTGGAACTCATTTGCCATGTACACTGTGCTGGCCAGGAACTCAAAGAGCTCCTCCTTCATCCTTCCAAGCGCTGGGATTAAATGAATGTGCCACCATTTATTATGTTGTTCTGTGTGTGGGTATGTGCAGGAGATTGAAGGTATTACCAGGTCAGGAGAGGGCACCAGATCCCTGGAGCTGGAGTTACAGGCAGTGGTGAGCAGCTTGATGTGGGCGCTGGATATTGAACATAGGTCCTCTGGAAGAGCCGAACACACACTCTGTACTCCTGAATTATCTTTCCAGCCCACTGAAAAACTTTTAAAAAAGCATGATGCCCCAGAAATTCCAATGAATAGTTTTGTTTGCTAATTTGGAATGCTGCTTCCTGAAACAACTTATCCTTAGGCTGTAGGTACAGCACATTCTGTTATTTTCTAGTGTATTTGTTTCATTGCAAAAGTCTCCGGTTTTGCTTCAGTAAATTGACTCCAAGGCCAAAATCATCTATAATTCATCATTTTGAGGTTTGTCTTCCTTGTGCCCGATTATCTGCAGAGGTTGGAAGTGTTAGCTCCCCTCCCTAGCTAAAGTTCTGGGTATGGCTTAGATACTGTGGAGAGTTCTATGTAGCCCAAAGTAAATGGTCTCCTAATGCCTGTATTTTGAAGGCTTGGTCCCCACCTTGTGATGCTAGTGATGTGTAGCACAAAGCTATTATTATTATTATTATTATTATTATTATTATTATTATTATTATTTGCCTTAGTGTTTGGCCTGCATGTATGTCTGTGTGAGAGTATCATATCCCCTGGAACTGGAATTATAGACAGTTGTGAACTGTCATGAGGGTGCTGGGAATTGAAGGCAAGTCCTCTGGAAGAACAGCCAGTGCTCTTAACTGCTGAGCCATCTCTCCAGTCGCAAAAGTGTGGATCTTAAGGAAGTTAAGTCACTTAAGTCACTGGTATTGGAACCTTAGCTTCTTCCACCTCCTCTCTTTGCTTTCTGGTCACCATGAGATGAATCATGAGGCTTTGTACCTCACAAGCAAGAAAGCAACAGAAGCAACTAATTATAATCTGAAACCAAAATAAGCCTTTTTTTCCTTGTGGTGTATAATACAGGGGGTGGGGATGAGGCATGGACAGGTGTGTCTGTGGGGAGGTGGGCTAGATAAAAGGCTTATCTAGATAAAAAGGTGGTATTGTATTCCCCGAAATATTGTGTGTTCCCCGAAATTAACTTATCGGGGGTCAGAGAACAGGACAGCCACAATATTAAACATGAGGATAGGCAGTGGTAGCACACGCCTTTAATCCTAGCATTTCAGAGACAGAAATACCTCTGGATCTCTGAGTTCAAGGCCACATTAGAAACAGCCAGGTATGGTGACACTCACCTTTAATCCCAGAAATCCAGCCTTTAATCCCAGGGAGTGATGGCAGAAAGTAGAAAGATATATAAGGCGTAAAGACCAGAAACTAGAAGCATTTGGCTGGTTAAGCATTCAGGCTTTGGAGCAGCACAGTTCAGCTGAGATTCATTCTGGATGAGGACTCAGAAGCTTGCAGTCTGAGGAAACAAGACCAGCTGAAGAACAGGCAAGGTGAGGTAGCTGTGGCTTGTTCTGTGTCTCTGATCTTCCAGCAGTCACCCCAATAACTGGCCTTAGGTTTGTTCTTATTAATAAGATCTGTTAAGATTCATGCTATAGCTTAGTGGTTAAGATCACTTGTTGCGCCGGGCAGTGGTGGTGCACCCCTGTAATCCCAGCACTTGGGAGGCAGAGGCAGGCGAATCTCTGTGAGTTTGAGGCCAGCCTGGTCTCCAAAGCGAGTTCCAGGAAAGGCGCAAAGCTACACAGAGAAACCCTGTCTCAAAAAAACAAATTAATAATAATAATAATAATAATAATAATAAAAGATCACTTGTTGCTCTTCTATTCCCTGCTCCATTTCAGGCAGCTCAAAACTACCTCAAACTCCAGCTCCAAGAGATCCACCACCCTCTTCTGGCCTTCACAGGCGCGCACACACACACACACACACACACACACACACACACACACACACTTTAAAATAAATTATGACACCCTTATAAGTTGACTGGCCCATGCATTTTGTCCCAGAGATGAAATGTTGACCAGCACACTGAATGACTAGTAAACCAGTGTAAACTGAGTGTAAATGTTGAGGATGCAACAGTGACATGTAGCAGACTAAACTCATACCTGTGGAGCTGACATCATGACATTGCTGGAGTGGGAACAAGATCCACAAAAAACAGGTAAGAAAGTGAACACTGAGTGTGTCCAACAGGTATAAGTGCAAGAGAGAAAAACAAAGCAGGAAGAGGAAGGAATGTCAGGAGGGCCACTGGGTGACACATGGACAGAGAAAATGGAGGGAAAGAGAGGTCATGATAAAGTCCAGGGGGTGTTACACGTGGGGAAGCATCAGGCAAAGTCCTCGTGGCTGGAGTGGGCAGCTGAGCACCGAGGGGCTATGTTGCTGCAGAGTGGGTATGGGAGCAGAGCAGGGGTAGCCTCGGAAGGCAGTAGGCAGCTAACATAGGTTCTCCACGACCACAGTAAGCCTTCACCTTTTGGGTACAGGGAGATATGAAGGCCTGGGATGGTTTTAATGAAGGCAGGTGTGGTGGTTTAAATGAAGATGGCCCCCATAGGCTCACACACTTGCATGCTTATTCCCTAGTTGATAAACTGTTTGGGAAGGATTGGTAGGTGTGGCCTTATGTATGGGAAGAGGTGGGTTGCTGGGGGTAGGCTTTGAGGTCTCAAAACTCATCCCAGGCCCAGTGTCTCTCTCTTCTTCTCTCTGCCTATGGTCTGTGGATTAGGATGTAAAGCTCTTAGCTACTGCTCCAGTGCTAGGTCTTTATGCTTCCCACCGTGGTGATAATGGACTAGTCCTGGGCAATTGTAAGCAAGCCCCCAGTAAATGCTTTCTTTTATAAGAGTTGCCTTGGCCATGGTGTTTCTTCACAGCCATAGAAAAGTAACTAAGACGGGAGGACTCACTTGAAGTTGTAAATATACATTCGGTCAGGAACCACTTTCCTGAGTCATAGGGTGAAGCAGTTCAACCAGGTAGGAGTTTCAGGCACAATGCAGGCAAGCAGATGGTGGCTTAGGCTAGAGATGGCGGCACTCGTTGATGGCTCTGAGTGGGAGAGAGAGAGTGAATCACCGATCCCTCCCACAGTTGCCTCCTACCTGAACTTTCGAGGTGTTGGGGCCACTGTTTTCTTTTTAGCAGCTGCGCTGGAGTCGCGGTGGTGGACTGCAGTGTGCTGAGTGAAATCTTCACTACAAGACAGGCGCCTACTGTCCTCAGGCCCTCCCTGGGGGTGCCTTCAGCCACCTGTGTGAGGTCAGCATGACCTCTCTGAGCGGCTATGTCTGATAGATGTTTTGAACAGCCCACACGAGGTCACTATAACCTGCCTGAGCAGCTTCAGCTTGTGGTCCAAGAGGACGGAGACTCAGCAGATAGCCTTCCAGAGAGGACTGTTATGTTCTGAGTCAATTACCACATAGACTTCTTTTTGTTGGTATCGTTTTATTCTTGTCATGTATATATGTGTGGGGTAGGAGTACATGTGTGTTTACATATGTGTTGGTGCACACGAGTGCAGGCATGTGTGCTTGTCCGTCAGCATGCATGTGGGGGACCAAGGGTGATGTCAGGAATCTTCCTCGATCACTCCCCCTTACTCATTGAGGCGGGGTCTCACAGTGAGAGCTCTCTGGTAAGGCTGGTCTCAATAGCCAGTTTGCTTTGGGGATCCTCTGTCTAAGCCTCCCGAGACCGGAATTATAGTCACGCTGTATTTATGTGGGTGCTGCATATCTGGACGTTCATCCTCTTGTGTGTGCAGTAAGCGCTTTCACCACTGATTACCTCACTAAGTCCCTAGCCTTCTTTTAAAGAAGAAACCGGCTCGACATGGGGATGAATGCCTGTAAGCCTAGCACTTGGAAGACAGAGGCACACATAAATAGAAAAATAACAACAAAATCAAAACAAAATTTTTTTTTAGCAACTTGTTGCCTGATAATCGCCTTATAATAGCGGCTGGGTGGGCGTAGTGTCACATATCTTTAAAGACAGATCTCTAGGAGTTCAGGACCAGCCTGGTCTACACAGAGAGTTCCAGGTCTCTACACAGTGAGACTTTTCAAACAACAGTGACAAAATAACCCTCTTAAAGGAAAGTCAGGGGGTTGGGGATTTAGCTCAGTGGTAGAGCGATAAGGCCCTGGGTTCGGTCCTTAGCTCTGACCAAAAAAAAAAAAAGGAAAGTCAGTGTGCACTCACTCCTCCAGGCCTCCAGGAGTCTGAATTTCTGCCATGTCATCTCTGTAGCTTCGATGTCCCTGGAGAGGGCCAGAGGGAGCCTGTTTCTAGCAGAGATCACGATTCTTGTTAGATGCTGGTTTATATGAAAGCTTTCTTACTAACTCCTTAGACTGAGCAAAATGTCATAGTCAGCCAGGCGCTGGTGTCACACTCCTTTAATCCCAGCCCTCGGGAGGCAGAGCCAGGCGGATCTCTGTGAGTTCGAGGCCAGCCTGGGCTATAGCGTGAGATCCAGGACAGCCAGGGATACACAGAAACCTTGTCACAAACAAACAAACAAACAAACAAACAAACAAACCACAGTCACATGGCCTCTACTGCTTTATAGCAAACTGATTTATTCTCTAACCTTATAAAAACTCCCAAACTACCCATTTCAGAATGAATTCCTGTAAATAACAACACAGGCTCATGTCAGGAAACTGAGCAAGGAGACTGTCCTTTTTTTTTAAATTCTGTGGCTGTGTACTTCTTGGCTTCTGTCAGAAACAACTGAATGGCCGATAAGACCTTTAAAAAACCAGGCTGGCCGGGCGGTGGTGGTGGCGGCGGCGGCGCACGCCTGTAATCCCAGCACTTGGGAGGCAGAGGCAGGCAGATCTTTGTGAGTTCGAGGCTAGCATATTCTACAGTGCAAGATCCAGGAAAGGCGCAAAGCTACACAGAGAAACCCTGTCTTGAAAAACCAAAAAAAAAAAAAACCCAAAACCAAAAATCCAACCAACCAACCAACCAAACAAACAAAAAAAAACCAGGCTGTAGGCTGGTGAAGTAGCTCTGTGGGTCAAGGCATTTGCTGCTAAGTCTGATGACCTGAATTGAACCCCTGACACCCACATAGTAGAAGGAGAGAATGTTGTCCTCAGACCTCCTTGTGTCCTTTTGGGCACATTTCTCCTGACCCCAACATAAGTAACAGTTAAAAAACACAAACACTTGCCCAGTTTTGGTGGTGTGTACTGGTAGGCTATGCTGAGGAGGCAGAGGCAGGGCAAAAGTCACAAGTTCTATGCCAGGCTACACCTTTGGAGGAGCTGAGAGTGAATAGGATCAGAATGACCATTATATGAAATGCTCAAAAAATTAAAAATTATGCTGTGAGATCTGGGCAGGGTGGTCCATGCCTGTAATCTCAGCACTCAAGATGAAGCAGGAGGATGTCTGTAAGTTCAAAGCCTGCCTGGGCTACATAGCAAGTTGCAGGCTAATCTGACTTTTGTTCATCAGTGGCACTTATTTCTGTGGAATTGCTACCTTCAGGGTTAGCTGTAGGTTAGAGTCTATGAGATTGCATCAGGCCTCTGATACAGATGGAAGTGCTGTCTTCCAAACAACGATTTAGATGTGCAGTGGTTGAAAGAACATCAAATATTCATGGTGGTACTTCCTTCTAAACTTGCCTATCTCATGGTAGCTAGTACATGTAATCCCAGAATTTAAGGGTCTGAGGCAGGAGGATTACTTGTATGTTCAAGGCCAGCCCAGCCACCATGATCAGATTCTGGCTATTTTAATTAGGAAAATGAGATTCCTAATGATAACATCTGATGATCCCCACCAGCAATGGCATTTTGTAAAGGGCAATCAGTGAGGTCAAATACCAGAGTTCCTGGGGCCTCATAAAGTATCTACACAGGTAGGCAAGTTTAGAAGGAAATACCACCACAAATATTTGATGTTCTTTCAACCATTATCCAGTGAGCATGTACTCCTTTAAAAAACAGAGTAGTGTTTGTATCTGGGCATGGAGGTGCACATCTATAATCTAGCACCAAGTAAGTTAAAGCGGGAAAACCTTGGTTTGGAGACCAGCCTGGGCTATATAGCAAGATCCTGTCCCCCCATAAAGATAATAATAATAGCAAGGCACAATGACATATATTATGAAAATGTTACAATGAAGTCCATTATTTTGCATGTTCACTAAAAATTAAAAACCTCATTTTTTTTTAAATTGGGGGCTAGAGAGACGGCTTAGTGGCTAAGAGCACTGACTGCTCTTCTAGAGGTCCTAAGTTCAATTCCCAGCAACCACATGGTGGCTCACAACTACCCGTAATGAAATCTGGTGCCGTCTTCTGGCCTGCAAGGACCTATGTAGGCAGAACACTGTATACATAATACATAAATCTAAAAAAAAAATTAAATGTTTAAAAAAAATTGGTTTTTTGAGGAGTCTCATATAGCCCAGACTAACTAACTATAATATGGTCCTGAACTTTTGATCTTCCTGTCTCCACCTCCAAGTGCTGGGCTTATAGTTGGGGACCACCATCACATCTGGCTTCCAAAAATTAATTTATTTACTTATTCATTTATTTATTTAGAGACAGAGTCTCACCACCTGACTCTGGCTCATCTGGAGCTCCCTATGTAGACGAGGCTGGCTTCTAACTCCTAGAAACCCATCTACTTCTGCCTCTAGAGTGTTGGGATGAAAAGGGTGGTGTCTCGTTCAAAAGGTAACTCAGACGGCAAAAACAAAACAAATACATTTGTAGACTGAATGTCAGTCAACACATGGAACGTTTTTATTCTGCCTGTGTTCCGAGAGTAGGTATGGGGTGGGGGCAATGAAGAAGGTAGGTTTATGTCCTCAAGTGGTTACCAGGGAAGAGGACCTGGGAGAACCGGACGGACGACCCAGCCTGGGGCAGGTGAGGAACTCCGTCTCAGAGACCCCATACGGGGAGGCAGGGACTCTGTCCTCCACCGTATTCGGCTCCAGAAAAGTGCTGGGTACCACTGCTCAAGCCTAGGTAGAGAGCGTCGCTGGCCCCAGCATCCCAGAGGGGTCAGCCCGGGACTCCCAGAAGCTGGCGGAGAAGGGGCGTGGCCTACAGTCAGGACCGCGTGGATTGGCTGCGGCGCACGGCGCTCGGCCCACGAGCTGGTCAGCGCACGCCCCTCCCCTGCGGGGCCGAGCCGCACGCTGAGTTCACGTGCCCGTCGGTGCTCTCAGCTGTCCCACGCACGTGTCTGTACGCCGCCGGGACCGAGGGCTTGCAGCTCCCGGGCTTCCCGCCGCCGCTCGCAGGCTGGGTCGCTTTCCTAGCAAAGAGTTTTCCGAGAAGCCCAGGGAGCGGCAGTGCTTTGTAAATAACTGGAGGAATCCCGGAGCTGGGTGCGGCCGGGTTGGGCGTGCAAACCCCACAAGAGGAGAACAGTTACCCGGAGAGATCTTTTTTTTTTTTTTTTTTTAAATCAGTTTCCTTTTTGTTTTTTGTTTTTAAATCTTGAACTTGGGCGTTTGCCTAAGAGCACAAGGTGTTTTCAATCTTAGACAGTAGTACAATTGCTTGGCAGCTGGGTGTGCCAACCCCCCTGATCACGGACGCGATGTTCCGCAGAACATTTGTGTAAATAACTCACGGAAACGGCTGTAGGAAGACAGCCTCCGACCATCGATGTTCGTTTTGGACCGGAAACGACAAGGCCAAAGTATCTCTAGGGTAGGGCATCAGCTCTGGGAACCCTGAGAATGCCCCTTACCTTACCCTCTAGGTTCAGAGGACCTAGAATGCATTGTGACTGTGATTACACACAGCACTTAGCTCAGAGGACGGGAAGAGTTGCTGAGCTGGTGAGGGTGGAAATGCCATTTGAGGCTCCCTTATAAGAACTGAGGATGTTCTACTCAGGGCAGGATAGGGGAGGCACATGACTTCTACAGTTTTCATCTTCAATACTGCAAGCCTTTGTGTCTTGATAAAACATCTATCTTTATAGAATAGATGACCTTGCAAAAAGCAATATTGCCTGGAAGGTTTGTCCAGCCCTCTTGAGCTATGCTGCTGATTTTTTTTTTTTTTTTCCTGGACCTGAGGACTGAACCTAGGACCTTGCGTTTGCGTTCTACGGCTGAGCTAAATCCTCAACCCCACAGTCGATCTATTTACAGGTGGAAAAGTACTGCCCAGTGCTAAGAAAGGATACACATCTCCACTTCACCAGTGACAGCCTCTTCTGTGGTGGTTTCTCAGGTCATTGCCCTTACACTTACTGAAAGAATGATCCAGAGTGTGGGTTTAACTAATACAACAGGATCATGATATCCACGGCTGTTCACTGTTCCCACTTCACTGTTCCCACTACCCCCTAACTTTAATTTTCTGCCGCTTCCCTCCACACAGCTGATGAGATCTGGAAGAGCTGGGGCTGAAGGAGGAGCGACTTTGACCTGAGTATATGTTACCTGGAAGGCAACACCAAATCTAGTGCTCTAAAAAGTCAGGAGGGAGGTGCTGGTCTGATTCAGCTCTGTGGTCCCTAGGTTGTCATATTTTAGACTTGAAGGGATATCTAGGCGTGATGGTATGAGTGTATAATTCTGTCAGGTAGTCAGGAGGATCAGGGGTTCAAGGGCAGTCTTCGCGTCATAGCAAGTTAGAGACCAGCCTGGGATACATGAGACCTTGTCTTAAAAAGATGTACACATACATAAACACAAACAGGCCTGGTCCGGCTCCTGTTATCCATGGTCTCAAGAGGCAGAAACAGGAGGATTATGAGTTAAGGCCAGTATGGGCTACAAAGTGTGAATTCCAGGCCAGCCTGGGCTACAGAACGAAGCATGAACCTTTAGAGGTGCCAAATGTTTTAGATAAATTTTTCATTCTTTTTGTTTTTAAGACAGGGACTCATGTATCCTAGACTTTTAAACAATTAAGAACCCATACTGAGGGTTGGGGATTTAGCTCAGTGGTAGAGCATTTGCCTAGCAAGCACAAGGCCCTGGGTTCGATCCTCAGCTCAAAAAAAAAAAAGAACCCATACTGAAAAAACCAAAGGTATATTTAAATTTTTTTGTTTGTTTTGTTGTTGTTTTGTTTTGCTTAGAAGAATTTACCTGAGGCAACATTCACACTTGGTTGCTTCTCTGTACAGAGTACTGTTTTTGTTTTTGTTTTTTCAAGACACTGTATATCCTTGACTGTCCTGGAACTGTAGACCAGGCTGCCTGCCTCTGCTGGGATTAAAGGCCTGGGCCACCATGGCCTGGCTGAGTACTTTTTTTTTTTCTTAAGAGCCCTGGAACTAGTGTTGGCCTGTTGGGCACTAGATGGGCCTTGGGGAGAATATATTTTCCATTCTTACTCTTGGACCTGGAAAAGTTAATGGGTCTCCAGGGTTCCAAGTAGAGCAGGACCTTCGTGAGTGGAGGGGTATATATAGGCAGCTCAACACTAAGCCACCATGAGGTGTAGTTGGAGTTTTCCTGCCTGGCCCACAGTCAGGACAAATCTCTCTCACCCACCAGGCACATAGACACTCAGACCCAACCAAGTAAACACACAGAAACTTATATTGCTTACAAACTGTATGGCTGTGGCAGGCTTCTTGTTATCTACTTCTTCTATCTTAAATTAACCCATTTCTATTAATCTATACTTTGCCATGTGGCTCGTGGCTTACCATTACCTTACATCTTCCTTGTCATGGCGGTGGCTGGCAGTCTCTCCCCAGCCTTCCACCTCCCAGAATTCTCTTCTCTCTTGTCCCGCCTATCCTTCCTGCCTGGCCACTGGCCAATCAGAATTTTATTTACACAGAGCAATATCCACAGCAATGAGGTCATCGGGAATCTAGGAGACTGGTATCATCATTGAACATAGAGTAGACTTTTGCTTGAGAGACTTCACTGTATTGAGAGTGAATGTGTGAAACTTCTCACTGGTGGCTTGGAGTCATGGTGAAATGAGGAGGGAACTGTTGGGATCTGTAGAAAGGCTTACAGATACCATGGTCTCTCACTGGGGATGTAGCTCAGCTGCTAGAGTTCCCGCCTTCATGAAGCCCTGGGCTACATTCCCAGTACTACTACACCTGGGAGTGGTGACACATGTCTATAAAGCAGTACTCTGGAGGATCAGGTGTTCAAGTCACCCTCAACTATCGTGAGAGTTTGAAACCAGCAAGAGGAGAATGAGACCCTGTTTTAGAAACAAACAGCTGGGTGTGGTGACACACACCTTTAATTCTGGCACCAGGGAGGTAGACACATGTGGATCTTCCATGTAGCCGGGGCTGTTCTGGAACTTGCTCTAGAGACCAGGCTAGCCTCAAACTCAGGGATCTGCCTGCCTCTGTCTCCTGAGTGCTGAGATCAAATGTGTGTGCCACCACCCATATGTTTTTGTTGTTTTGTTTATTTTAGACAGGGTCTCATTATGTAGTCCTGGATGTCGTGGAATTAGATGTGTAGCCCAGGCTGTCCTGGGACTCACAATTAATCTGCTGCAGTCTCTGAGTTCTGACAGTATGGGAATGTGCCAGCATTATCCTTAGCTCATCTTTTAAAGTTTGCTCTTTTTAGGCTGTGAGGCTTGTCATGTATACAATCACTCAGTGCAGAAGCACACATCTTAGTGGAGGTAGCAGTTTGTTACCAGCAAAGATCAGATAGGCCTATTCAAAGCAGGGATGAGATAGCAGACAAGCTAGCACTTCCTGAGCCGGAATGTGTGGAAATCACTTGTCTGTCATTTCAACTGCAAGTGTTCCATAGATCTGGCTGGAGCCCAGACTTCCCAAAATTGGAAGGCTGACTCAGAAAGAGTTGGGTACCTTTGCCTCTTCTGCCATGTCTGAGTCATTGAGGGAAACCTAAAAACCACTGGGTGTCAGGGACAGATGCTGTGCTGTGAGCTGGAACACTGTGGTCCTGTATTTGAAGACTGCAAGGAAGTCCCTGCTTGCTCACTTTGTGAGGTCATCAGCACATTTGCTGGGACTGTTCCCATCAAGGATGCATCATGTATTTCCCACTGTTGCTTTGCATCATGGTCCAGATGGTTTCTGTAGCCCACTTCAGCAGAGGGGAAGAGGCTCATGCAGTCAAAGAGAATTGAACTTTGCTACAGGGAGAGGAAGGAGGTGGGCATGGGCTGTCTCTCCTTGGAGTAGAAGCAGAGAAGTCAGGAACAAAATGCTGTTCCCCTTACCAGTCTGTGTGGGGTCACTTGGATGCCTCGTTCTTCTTCTCTGCTGCAGAATCAGCAGTGTGAGAAGACAGTAGAATGCCCACTGCTTCCTATGGCACTGACATTGGGAGTGCATGCAAACACTGTTTCTTCGTTCCTGGTTTTCAGATGATACTGAGATACTGAAAAGCTTAAGTGACTTATCTAACCCCCAAGTGACACAACAGTGTGTGATGTGACTTTCCTGGGGACACAAAACACACTCATCGACTTACTCCAAAAAAGGATCTCATGGAGCCGGGCGGTGGTGGCGCACACCTATAATCCCAACACTTGGGAGGCAGAGGCAGGTGGATCTCTGTGAGTTCGAGGCCAGCCTGGTCTACAAAGTGAGTTCTAGGACAGCCTCCAAAGCTACAAAGAAACCCTGTCTCGAAAAACCAAAAAAAAAAAAAAAAAAAAAAAAAAGAAAAAGAGAAGGAACCCACAACAGACCAAAGTACTGGTACCACCATTGTCCAACTTGGTGAAACCAGAGTTTTAGTGGGGTTACTTACAGGAGTGTGGCTGAGGGGTGACTTACAAGAGCAGAAATGACTCAGGGACAGCTGCATCATCAGAGCCCACCTTCATGGGTCACAGGTCACTGAGGCAGAGACACCTGGAGCTCATTGCACACCCTGCAGGCCGCTCAACAGGTTGGACAGTGTCCTTCCCAGGCCTCCAGGTGCTCTAATGGCCAGGCTGGGCTGCTTTCTGAGGCTTCCAGGCAGCAGGTCTGGTGTGAGAGGCTCCTCTGCAGCTGGGCTCTGCTTACTCTGGCATGGTGGGGCCTAGTGAATCTGGTCAGTTTCAGAGAGTTTTGTAGCTGTTTACAACCTTGCTTAAGGAGTTAGATATTTCCATCTCAGAGGAAACTGTTGTATAACAAATAGGCACAAATCATTTGATCACTGCTTAATCTATTTTAATTGTGAGTGTGCGTGTGTGCGTGTGTGCGTGTGTGTGTGTGTGTGTGTGTGTGTGTGTGTGTGTAGGCATGTACACCAAGGTGCTCATGTGAAAATCAGAGGACAGCTTAGGGGAGCTGGTTCTTTTCTCCCACCCAGTGGAATCTTGAGATGGGATTCTGGTTGTCAGGAGCCCATACCCTCCAGCTCTGTTCCCCCTCCCCTTTTTCTTTTTAAAACAGGGTCTCACTCTTTAGCCATGGCTGATCTAGAACTCTGTATAGACCAGGCTGGACTTGAACTCACTCAGAGATCTGCCTGCCTTTGTCTCTGTGCCAGGTAGCACAAGCTACCACACTTAGCCTAGATGTAATAGGCATCTCTTTGGGAATTCTGTTACAAGGCTTGACGTTTAGAGATTTAAAGTCACAGTTCTCAGTTACATACAACATGCCCAGTACAGTACTGTCTTAAGAGTTCTGATTCAAGCATGGTGGAAGTAGAAGGAGGATTTTCATGAGTTCAAGGCTAGCTTAGGTTATAGGATGGGAACTTGATCCAAAAATAAAAACCCAAAAAGAAAAGAATCAAGGTAGAAGGCAAGGACCAACACTTGAGTGTTGACCTCAACATGTGCACCATGGACAGACAGACAGACAGACACACACACATACACACACACACACACACACACACATATACACACATTAAAAAAAACAAATAAAAATTTAAAATACAAATAAGGAAGAAGCGAATTTTGAGACAAGCATTGACACATTACTCAGAAGGCTGAGGCAAGAGGTTTAAGAATTCAAAGCCAACCTGGATTACATAAATATAAACCCCTGTCAGAAAAAGAAAAAATAATTCACTGATGAATATGACACAGACCTTGGCTGTAAGAAACTCACAATCTATGGAAGGGGAGAGATGAGTAAACTTACTAGACCATGGGGTGCTGTGGTGGGGTAAGCCCGGGGATTCTTAGGATTTCATCACCCTCGAGGGAAGTTTAAGAAGGTTAACTGGTGAGAGAGAGTGTCCATGCTGAGCCCTGTTAGGTGAAATGACAAAGATGGGGGGTGGGTAGGGGGATGCTACTAGTTTGAAGTCAACGTGTAAACATTAGAAATAATAAAAACCAAAGCAAGAATGATACTACATCTGAAATTGAGTAAAGATCATTTCAGTTACTTACACTAGTAAACTGTTAGGTCTTCAGATGACCCAGCCTGGAGTCATCTGAGAAAGAGGTCTCCATTGAGAGACTGATAGAATAGCTTGTGGGGATGTCTGTGGGGGGTTGTCCTGATTGTTATTTGGTAAAGGAGGGTCTAGTCACCATATCTTGTTGAGATTTTTGTGTTTTAATTAAAGTGTTTAGATCATTTATTGATGCATTTATTAACTACCTTTAAATACACAAAACCTCAAAGCTCTGACTGTCCTTATTCTTCTCAGAGTGAAATGTGTCCATCAGTCTGTTCTCAGCCAGTTTAGGCTGGGTTTAGCTATAGCTTGCTCCCTGAGGATTTCCTTGGTGGTAGGTCCCGGAGTGTGGAGCTTGTGAAGGGGAATCTTCAGATTTGGGACACTGGTCATCCCCCCAAAAAATCTGTACTTTTTTTTTCCCCTGAGCTGAGGACTGAACCCAGGGCCTTGCGCTTGCTAGGCAAGTGCTCTATCACTGAGCTGAATCCCCAGCCCCTAAATCTGTACTTTTTAAGGCCCTGGTGGGGCTGGGGAGATGGCTCAGAGGGAACAAGATGTGGACCTGGGTTCAAAGCCCTGGAGTCTGCAGAAGGAGCCGGGTGAGTCTCAAGTGCGCTGTAACTTCAGTGCTGTGGGGAGTGGAGACAGGGTTGTGAGGCCTGCTGGTTGCCAGTCTAGCCCCACTTTCAGCTACAGACCTAGTTCCTAGTAATAAGGTGTGGGGGGATAGAGCAGGACACCCACCGCTCTGGGGCTGGTACTCGAGGCGTGCACTCCCAGCACTTAGGTAGAGACCGGGGAAGTTCAATGACAGGCTTGGTTCCACACTGAAGCCAGTTTGGGCATGACTTTATTCCCAGTACTTGGGAGGTAGAGGCAGATGGAGCTCGGTAAGGCCAGCCTGGTCTACATAGCAAGTTCCAGCCCAACCAGAGCTACATAGTGAGGCCCCATTTCACAAACAAACAAAAATAAAAAAAACTCCAACAAAACCAGGGCTGGGGATGAAGCTCTGTTAGTATAATGTTTGCAAAGCTAGTGTGAAGCTCTGGGTTCCATTCCCAGCACATAAACTGGGCAAAGTGGCTGAGGGCTGTATCTTAGAGTCAGGATGTGGAGGTAGCAGATCAGAAGTTCAAGGTCATCTTCATCTACATAGTGAGTTTGAGGCCAGCCTGGCTATATGAGATACTGTTCACCCATTTAAAAAAAAAGGGGGGGGTGTAGGGAGGGGGTGCTGCTAGCAGTTGGAGTTAGCCTTGAGAAGACCTGCCCTGCATTCATACCCCTGACCTAAGACAGGGCCTCAGGCCTTTCTCCTCTACTCTCTTTCTGGCCTTGATGACCCCTGAAGATAATGAGAAGCTTGTGAAGTTCCAAGGGATTTACTGATAAACTATCTTATCTCAGTGTGGCTTCCGAATGAGGCTGGAAGAATGCTGGCAGACCTGACAAAGCACCAAGAAAATCTCAGCACATCACTTTTCATCCCTCACCCAGCTTATCCTGGATTTGGGAAATGTGGCTCTCCCCTTCTGTGTTTACATCATCCGGATGAAGGCATTCCCCGGGCAAACACCTGAATGCCCTGGTGACATGCCCTGCCACCAGGCAGATTTGACAGTTCCTCTACCAACAGGTTTCTCAGCTCCCTCACGAGACCTAGGAGTCAATGGGAATGGACTCCTTTGTGAACAAGCCCTGAGAAGTCCAATATCCAGCATACTGTATTGCAAACGCAGCAGAAGTACAGGGATCAGGGGCATTATTACGTCATGAGTCACCTGTTCAGATATTAAGCCATAAGCAGTGCTCTTAAAGTCTCCTTGTGGTCTGTTGGAAATGGAATGAGAACATTCATTCATCCAAAAAGCTGAGGTTGGGGCTGGAGATGTAACTCCCTTGATACCTGTCTAGCACATGGCCTTGAGTTCCATCCTCAGCATTGAATAGACTTGAGTATGATCTCAGCACTTGGAAAGTGGAGGCAGGGGGATCAAAGTTTAAGGTCATTGTCTTAGTCACTGTTCTGTTGTGGTGAAGAGACACCATGACCAAGGCAATTCTTTCTTTGTTTCTTCCTTTCTTCCTTCCTTCCTTCCTTCCTCCCTCCCTCCCTCCCTCCCTCCCTTCCTTCCTTTCTGTTTTAAAGCATTTCATCAGGGGCTTGCTTACAGTTTCAGAGGTTTAGTTCATTATTGTGCAGGGAGTGTGCTGATACACATGGAGCTGGAGCAGTGGCTGAAAGTAACATTGTGATCCATAAGCAGATAAAGAGAGAGATAGACAGATGGACAAGACAGACACAGATGACAGACATTGGGCCTGGCATGGGCTTTTGAAACTTTAAAGCCCACCCACAATGAAGCACTTCCTCCAATAGGGCCACACCTCCAGATCCTTCTCAGATAGTGCTGTTCCCTTGTGTCTAAGCATTCAAATATATAAGCCTATGGGGGGGGGGGCTATTCTTATTCAAACCACCACAGTCATCGTAATGAGTTTGAGCCCAGTCTGGGATAGTGAGGCCATGTTGCAGATACATAAACAAAGGTGTTGGGAACGGGAGCAACTGATTGATAGAAGCCCATGGTGTGACGGTGATGTTGGGACACATGTGTCAGGTCTCTCCCTGAAACAAACCTGTGTAACAAACTCCTGTACCTTCCCCACCTGTTCAGTCTCACTGAGACACTTAGCGGGCCACTAGTCACCATGCACTGCAGCTGTCCCCACGACCCTGACACTCCCTTTATGTTTTTGCCGGGAACATTCCCTCAATCCTATCCTTGCCAGGCTTCTGCTCGCTCCATCTTTCCCAACTCACCTCACAGTACATCCCCCAGGAAGCCTTCCTTGATTACTCAGGTAAAGAAGCAACATTGTCAGTTGGGACTACACAGGGAGGCTCTGTCTCAAACATGGAATAAGGAGTGGGGAGAGAGTGTAGGAAGACAGGCTTGAGCACCCCTTGTGGAGGCCATTTGATGAACACTGATTTTCACATTGATGCTGGAGGCAGTAGGCAGTCAGTGTTAGATTCCAGGGCATGAGAAGGAGAAGACAAGGCTTAGGAACTTAGACTGTGTGCACAGAGATGAACTGGAAAGGCCACAGAGAAGGTGATGGGAAACCTGGGGCGAGGGGAGGCTTTCAGAGTTTCAGAGGGAGCCTGAGGTGGAAATGATAGTTCAAGTCCAGCCTGGGCTTCAAAGTGAGACCTTATTTAAAAAGCCAGCAGTGTGCCAGGTGGTGGTAGCACACGCCTTTAATCTCAGCACTCGGGAGGCAGAGGTAGGCTGATCTCTGTGAGTTCAAGGCTAGCCTGGTCTACAGAGGTGATGCCAGGGCTACACAGTAAAACTCGAAACAAAACAAAACACTACAGCATGGAGACAGAGCTAAGATTTGGTGACTTTGAAAATGTTCCAGGGGCTGGAGAGATGGCTCAGAGGTTAAGAGCACCGACTGCTCTTCCAGAGGTCCTGAGTTCAATTCCCAGCACCCACATGGTGGTTTACAACCATCTGTAATGAGATCTGGCACCCTCTTCTGTATGCACAATAAAATAAACCTTTTTTAAAAAAAAAAAAGAAAGAAAGAAAAAGAAAAAAGAAAATGTTCCAGAAAAAGCCCCAGACTTAACCAGGTTGACTTCTCTCCAAAGCACCATTTTTTTCTGGTGATTCTTCTGATCCTAATATTCTTATTTCAAAAGTGAGGGTTGGTGCGGTTAATTCTGGCCTCACACATCTCTAGACAGACTGCTTTACTCTCCGAAGCCTGTTTACAAGAGGGAACTGACACTTGGCTGGCCCGCCCTGTCTCCCCTTAACTGGTTTCTTAATCCAGAATCAGGGTTCTTAAAAAAGCCATCGTCAGTAAACAATAAACAAGTTCCATTTCCCCCGGCCTCACAATGCTGGGTGCATTTGGCTGAGGACATCACACCGGGCGGGCGTCAGGGGACACGCGGCATCCAGCTCAAGTTCTGCCGGGTGAGGGATTCCACATCCTGGGCTCATCTCCCAGGCCCCTTGGCCTGGAGCTATCTGTGGCTTCCAGCCAAGGCCCTGGCCTTGTTGGGCTTGTTTTCCAACCTATGATCTTGGTTTCCCTACAGACATGGGTAAGAGCAGAAGCCTGATGCCGGCCAGATACGGTGGCGCAGGCAGGAGGATTGCTGTGATGTCAAGGCCGGTCTGTGCTACAACGTGAGATACTGTCACACATCCCTCCAAAATAAACAAGCAAGCAGACAAAAAGCAAACCAGTGATAACAGCAAACAACAACAAAGGAAAGAGCAGAAAGAACCCGAGCAGGGCATACATGGTGGTGTAGGCCGGTAATCCCGCACTCCAGAGGTGGAGGCAGAAGGATCAGGGATGTAAGGGTGACCTTGGCTCAGCTTCTCTGAGTGCTGTGCACACCCCAGCTGTGTCTCTGGTTCTCAGGCATAAGGTAAATGTGTCTTTCCAGAGAGTACAAATACAAGCTGCTCTTCCTTTGGTGGTAACTCCTAGGAAACCGAGACACTTCATTCCCCAACCCACCGGACTCTCTCCTTTCTTTCTAGTTGTATAGTAACTTTCTGTTTTCTCATTCTTTATTTGTTCTTTGAGAATTTAAAAAATCCAATGTATTTTGATCATATTCACCCTCTCCTACTCCTCTCAAATCCACCTTTACCTCTCTACTCATCCAACTTTGTATCTTCTTCTTTCTCTCTCTCTCTCTCTCTTGGTTTGTTTTTAAACACATGGAGTCCAGCTGGCACTGCCCATTTCCTCTTGAATGTATAGCCTTCCCCTGGAACATGGTCGATTACCAAGAGCCTTACCCTTAAGGAAAATGGACTTTCCCTCTCCTGGCAGCTACCATTGCCAACAGCTCTTTATGTAGGGTGAGATTTCATGCTCACATTCCTTCCCCATGCTGGGATTTGGTTGGCTTGAGCTTGTGAAGGTCTTGTACATGCCATCTCAACTGCTCTGGATTCCTATGTGCAGTTGCCCTGCTCTGTCCCAGAACACTGCTTCCTTGTAGTCCTCCACTGCCTCTGGCTCACAGAGTCTTTCTGATCCCTCTTTTGCAATGATTCCCAAACCTTGGGAGGAGGAAGGTGATATAGATGTCCTTTAGGGGTGAGCATTCTACAGTCTCTTATTCTCTGCACCTTGACACACTGCGGATCTGTGTTAATCACCGTCTATTACAGAAAGAGTCTTCCCTTATGAGAGTTGAGAAATACACTCATCTGTGAGGATAGGAGTCAGCTTAGTACTATGCCCATTTACCAAAATAATAGTAGGAGGTTCTCCCCCTGGGGCCTATGACCATCTAGCCACAGGTTCTTTGACCTGACAGCAGTGCCAGATATAAGTTTCATATTGTAGATCAGGGTCTTGTTCTATGGCTTTGAACTCATGGCAGACCTTCTGCCTCAGCCTCTCAAGTGCAGGATTACATTTTTGAGCCACCGTGCCTGACTTTATCTCTTGGTCACGCTGCATCTACATGCCGTGTTAACCCCTCTCCATCACAACAATCTCAGCCACTTCTATATGCTATGACAACATCCTGTGTGCCTCAGGGTGCCTGAAATTGTTGCAGTGGAGAAAGGACTAAGTATTTAATACAAGGACTCACTCAAGTATAGGGAATTACAGTGTTGTTGGCATCATCTTATTTTAAGATGTAAAAATACCTAATAATTTAGCAACTGGGAGGTGTTGGTAGCAGGATCTGTAGGAGGTAAAGGCCAGCCTGGTCCCTCCTCCCTTTTTTTTTTTTTTTTTGAAAGAAACAAAACCCACCTTTCTGATGTATATCAGATGTGTTCCCTTCTGTGCTGAAAGACTCATGTCTGTAAGAGAAGGAACAAAGGGCAAGAGAATGCTGGAAAATGCCCTAGTAAGTACCCAGGGAGCAAAGAGGAGCAATGTCACCCTCCACTGAGGACAATTAAGGGGCTGCAGCTAAGTGGCCACAAGAGGGAGAAGAGAAAACCCATGCCCGGACCGCCAGTGTGCACTCAGAAGAGGTCGATGAAAGAGCAAAGGCCACTGAGAGAGAGACAAGCACAGAGGTAGTGTGTCTGAGCACGTAGAAAGCAGGCCCAGCAGGGCTGGTAATGTAGCCCAGTTAGTAGAGGGCTTGCCTAGCACACACGAAGGCTCCAGTTAAATCTCAAGAACTGTGTTAACTGGGCATAATGACACACATTTGTCATTGTAGCCCTCAGGAGGTGTGTGTGGGGGAATCTCTCTTCTCTCTCTCTCTCTCTCTCTCACGCACGTGCGCTGCAGGCTACCCAAACAGGCTCAGAATCCTCTACATAGAAGTCCAAGGCCAATGAAAGGTGCCGGCTTCAAGGGGCAGAGTGCTCAAACCCAGTGTTTGTTCTAGATTTATAAGTCCTGAGATAAATGCTAAGTCACTGGAGTGACAGCTAGGCATGTGACTATCTCGAGAACAGGATATGTAATTCAGCTGTGAGGAATTTTGAAAAGTACCCTGGGTTCTGTGCCTAGAACTGGGGCCAGAACCAACCTCTTGGTGTTCAACCCGTTCTCCTTACTCAGCTTTTCAAAACAGTTGCATAGGCAAGGTGGTGGGTGAATGGTGTGTCTCTGACCATGACTCTTGGGAAGGAGACAGGAGGTCAGACTTGAATAAGTGGGCTTTACCAGCTGCTTTTCTCACTCCTGTGACAAATGACAAAGTGAAAACAAGCAGGGGAAGCTTTATTCAAGGCTTGAAGGCCATGGCTGAAGGTCATGAGATGGTCATGTTTCATCTGTAGTCAGAAAGCAGAGAGGGATGGATGCTGGCTATTGACTTAATTTCCTTTTTAAAACTCAGTTTAGGACCCCAGCCCATGGAGATGGAGCCACTCACACTCAGGATGGTTCTCCCACTCCCCTGCTAGACCTTTGGGGAAACATCCTCACAATGTCTCCATGGTGATTCAAAGCCAGTCAAATTGATAATGAGGCCTACCAATCACAGCAGGGCTGGAAGGGGCGGTGGGGGACGGGGGTTGGGGGGGAGGTAGGGGTGCAGAGTTGGATTGGGCACAGTGTGAGTTGGAAGGAAGAGTTCCAGGGATGGGTGGTGGAGGTGGTTGTTGCAGAAAAATGTGAATATACTCAATACCACTTGGCTGTGTGCTTAAAGATGGTTATAACAATAAATGTTATACCTGTATATTCACCCATAACAAGAATCAGCAAAATGAAGGTGATTTTGGAGTCCTCACTAAGCATGCTGGTGTGCCTATAATATCAGCACTAGGGAAGCAGGATTGCCACAAATTCTAGGCCATCCTGGTCTATATAGTTCATTCCCAGCCAGCCAGGGCTTGATAGAGAGACCCTGTCTTAAAAGAACAAACAAACAAACCAAGCAAATAAGCAAAAGCAGTCTTGGTCCCTAACATCTGGCTTCCTCACATCTTGCTTTTGGCTCTGTCTTCTTCCTTCAAGGGTGTTGTCTCCCTGGCCAGCGATCAGCCAGTCCTTACTCCTTTCTCCCTTGTCCCTGAATTTCTCCGTTCCCAGCACACATACATGTGTCCATGCATACCTCCCCGTATGTGCAGGCTGAGGCCGTGTATAGAAAGGCATAGGCTCCCAGGTCTGCAGCATAGCGCCAGGCAGGACAGGGGCTGAGGCTCGTGGTGAAGAAAGGAAGGGCAGCCATTGGTCAGAAGCAAGCTGCTTTGTATCCAATGCTGGACAGGAGTAGGGTGGATTGCGATGGTGTGGCTGGCAGCCTGCCTATCTTAGTACTACACAGAGATAACTAGGAGTCTCCTAAAGGATAGACCTTCATCTCCCCAGGTTCTCACAGGCTGGGACTCTATACCATGGCTCTGTGTTCCACTTGGAAGCACAGTGGGTAAGTAGGGCAGCAATTGCCAGTCTGGAGCCCAGAAACTCAGCCTTGGTTGTATGATGCAAGATGTAGCCCATCCGGGTCTTTGTTCCTCTTCTGTTTCTGCTTCCACAGGCCAAAAATAAGAGCCGTGGTTTCGGGGAGAGATATCAGTCTGGCTCAATTGGATCATGCCCAAATCGGGGTGAAGTTTGCCGCCAGGTCAGCAGTCTGGGGCCAGGGTAGGAGGACAGAGGGTAGATCTGGTGCCATGCACTCCCTAACTCTCCAGGGACCCCACTTGCTTTGTGGCAGGTGAGGCCAGTGCACTGTGGATTCTCATGGACCCACTCTGTGGTTTCAGGTTCTGAGTGTGGAATTGCAGAGACCCTGTGAGCACACACACATCTATACACCAGACATGCTCAGACAACCCCGTGCTTAGGAGATTATATCCTTCCCAGCCATACCTATTCATCCTCTTGGGGACTTCCAGTAGGTCAAGCAGCGGGGAATTTCTCTGGAAACTCCCAAGGAACTTAGTACCCTAAGAATGTGTCTAGTTTCCTCACAGGTCAACTCAGTTTTAGTTCCCAAAACCAACCAACCAAACAGCCATTTTTCTTTTTCAGACAGGGTCTCTTGTAGCCTAGGGTAGCCTGGAGCTGAGTATAGCTGAGGATGACTTGATTACAGGTCTGGACCACCATGCCTGATTTATTTGGTAGGGATTGAACTCAGGGCTTTGTGCATGCTAGGCAAGCACCCCCCCCACAAACTGATTTATATGCCCTGCCCATCTTGTTTGGATTTTTGAAACAGGGTTTTGTTATGTAGCCCAGGCTGGCCTTCAACTCACAGCAATCTTCCTGCCTCAGCGTACTGGTTACTTGGATAACAATGCCTGGATAGATCTCAACTTATTGAGACTAGAACAACCACAGAAAAATGTGATTAAATAGTCAGGAGGCCAAAGTCTTGCTTCCTAGAAGGTGTCTTGTGAGAACTCAGATGACTGGAGTATAGCCTGTGGCTTTCCTGCTGATCTGTGGACACATCGCTATCAGCAGCCCACAAGGCCTTTCCATTCTTCCTGCACTTCCCTTGAGTCTGCCAGTGTTTGGGCAAGGATTATGGAGACAAGTTCCACCCCCTCAGTAATCTGCTCCGGAAGCTTCCAGGTGGGCTGCTCCCATAGGCAGCTAGCATGTCTATTTTCTTAAGTGTTATGTGGGGCTTTCTCTCAAGATGTTTATCAATTGTAGATGATTTAACAGGAGCAGGGCTCAGATTGTTTTCTGAAAGCATACTTTGACCAAGATTGGAGAACAAAGATATGGCTCAGTGGTAAAGCTCTTTGCCTAGCAGGTATGAGGCCTTGGATTTGAACTCCAACATCGGAAAACTTATAAAATAAGACAACAACAATTAAAAATCCAAGCCAAAATATGTTAAAAATGACCATAATAAGCCAGGCAGTGGTGGCGCATGCCTTTAATCCCAGCACTTGGGAGGCAGAGGCAGGTGGATCTCTGTGAGTTCGAGGCCAGCCTGGTCTACAAAGCGAGTGCCAGGACAGCCTCCAAAAAAGAGAAACCCTGTCTCAAAAAACCAAAAACCAAGACAAAACAAAAAACAAAAACAAACAAAGACCATAATGACATTTAACATGAATCTTAAAAGGTCTTATTAATAAAAACAAACCTAGAGCCAGGTATTGGGGTGAACGATGAAAGATCAGAGAAACAGAACCAGCCACAGCTAATCTCACCTCACCAATTCCTCAGCTGATCTCGTTTCCTCAAACTGGAAGCCTCCGTGTCCTCATCTGAATGGGTCTCAACTGAACTGCTGCTCAGAAGCCTAAAAGCTTAACAGACTCTAATTCCTGGTCCTCATGCCATCACTTCCTGGGATTAAAGACATGTGTCACCATGCCTGGCTATTTCCAATGTGGCTTTGAACTCACAGCGACCCATATGGATCTCTGCCTTTGGAGTGTTAGGACTAAAGGTGTGTGTGCTACCATTTTCTGGCCTCTATATCTAGTGGCTGTTCTATTCTCTGATCCCAGAAAAGTTTATTAGGGTGCACGATATATTGGGGAACACAGTATCACCACAGACATACACTTGTAATTCATTGTGTGTGTGTGTGTGTGTGTGTGTGTGTGTGTGTGTGTATGTGTGTGTGGAGAGAGAGAGAGAGAGAGAGAGAGAGAGGTAGGTGCATGTGATATAGGTATGTGTGTTGTATGTGCAGGTGCACACCACTGTGCATGCATTTAGGGGCTCGAGCACTCAGACTGGCAGGTGGCAGGTCCTTATTTTGGCCACACCCTGCTTTTTATGTGGATGTGGGATTTGAACTCACATCCTCATGCTCACTCAGCAAGTGCTCTTATCCACTGCACCGTCTCCCTAGTCCCCACATTTATAATTTAAATTGAGAGGTTGAGGCAGAAAGAGCAATAGTTTGTGGCCAGCCTGCAGTTCTGATATGTATCACTATGCATCGGGATATGTAGTGAGCTCCAGACCAGCCAGGGACTACATAGCTAAAACCTGCCTGAAAGCAAATAAACAAATGTCAATTCGATAATAGTCTTTTAAATTTTAAAGTCATTTTACATTTTTAAAGTAAACAACATACAAAAATCCCCCACATGCACTCAAAACAACTCAAAGAACTGGGAAGAATGAAATACAGAAGTAGATACCATCCCAAGGGTGAGGTGGTGGCTATTATGCCTTCCGTGGTCTCCCTATTGTCTGTCTGTTGTTCAGAGCTCAGCTGAAAAACTGCATGGTGATGGGCGGTGGTGGTGCATGCCTTTAGTCCAGCACTCGGGAGGAAGAGGTACGCTGATCTCTAGAGTTCAAGGCTGGCCTGGTCTACAAAGCACAGAGAACCCCTGCCTTGAACAAACGAGAGAGAGAGAGAGAGAGAGAGAGAGAGAGAGAGAGAGAGAGAGAGAGAGAGGGAGAGGGAGAGGGAGAGGAGAGGAGAGGGAGAGGGAGAGGGAGAGGGAGAGGGAGAGGGAGGGAGAGGGAGGGAGGGAGGGAGGGAGGGAGGGAGAAAGAGAAAGAAAGAAAGAAAGAAAAGAAAGAAAGAAAGAAAGAAAAACGACAACAGCAAAACTGAAGCTGCATGGTGTGCATTGGTGGTGACCCATGTTTATTATCTCAGTACTTCAGAGGTGGATGGAAGAGGAGCAGGAGTTCAAGGCCAACCTTGGCTGCATAGTGAGTTTGAGGCCACCGTCTAAAAAAAGAAAAGTAACCCCTAAACCAACAAGGTGGGATGATCTGGTAAAGGCTTTTGCCCTCAAGCCTTACAACCCGAGCTCAGTCCCTGGAATCTATCTGGTGAAAGGACACAATGGTTCTAGAAAGTTTCCCTCTGACCTCTGCAATATGGACTGTGGTGGCCACTCCCCACCCCCACCCCCATCCTTCTCACTTCCTTGTACTACATCAACAGTGCCTTCCTTCTTTTCTCCAATTGTTAATTAATTTATTCATTCTTGAATCTCAACACTAGCTCAGGCTCATTCCAGAATCTAGTATGTAGTCAAGGCTAGCTTCAAGGTCACTATGTAGCTGAGGACGACCTTGAACTTCCTGACTCTGCCTCTCCAGTTCTGGGATGACAGGTGTAAACCATCACACCCAGTTTATGCAGTCCTGGAGAGCAAACTGCAGGCTTCAGACATTCTGGGCAAACATTCTACCAGCTGAGTCACATCCCCAACCCTGTCACCTTTGGTTTTTGTGCTGTTTTAATTTTTGAAAATGGTCTCACTCTGTAGCCCAGGCTGAACTAGAATTCATTATGCAGTCCAAGGTGGCCCTGGACTCTTGGCAATCCTCCTGCCTCAGCCTCCAGAGTGCAGAGATTTCAAGCATACGTCACCTGGTATCTGGCTAAAAGACTTTCTTTTTCTTTTCTTTCTTTCTTTCTTTAAATTTTTTTATTTTTTTAATTTTTTTTTTATTTAACCAGAGCTGAGGACCTAACCCAGGGCCTTATACTTGCTAGGCAAGCGCTCTACCACTGAGCTAAATCCCCAACCCTCTTTTCTTTTTTAAACACACACACACACACACACACACACACACACACACACACACACACACAAAATGAAAATAAAATAACAGATCAGTAAGACAAAATATGCCCAAATGAAGCAAAATGAGACAAAAAGTCTACAAACATACCACTGAGTTCATTTTTTTTTCCCTTAGTTTTTCAAGACAGGGTTTTACTTCGTAGTTCCTGGCTGTCCTGGGACTCTGATCTGTAGACCAGGTTGGCCTCAAACTCAGAAATCCACCTGCTTCTGCCTCCCTAGTGCTGGGATTAAAGACGTGCGCTGCCACCACCACCCAGCATCACTGAGTTCATTTTGTGCTGGCCAACTACTCCTAGGCCTGGGGCCTGTCCTGAAGTATGGCTAATATACCCAGCAAGAGTCCATAGGAAGAAACGGATTTTTCCTTTGCTAGTGGGTATCAATTGCATATAGTTTCTTGGTTAGGGGTGGGGATCCATGTCCACTTCCCCCTTTTAGTGCTGGGACCCCATCTGTCTTGAACCTGTGCAGACCTTGTGAAAGTTGCCAGAGTCTCTGGGAGTTCATATGTGCATCCATCCTGTTGTATCTGGGAGTTACTGCTTCTTTGGAGTGGAGTCATCCGTCACCTCTGGCTCCTACAATCTTTCCACATCCTCTTCTATGTAGATCCATGAGCCCTGAGGGGATGGCTCTGATGAAGACATCCCATTTAGGACTGAGTGTTCCAAAATCTCCCAGTCTCTTCACATTTTCCAGTCACTGGGCTCTGTGTTGGTTCCCATCTACTGCAAGAAGAAGCTTCTCTGGTGAGGGCAGAGTGAGGCAGTGATCTATGGGTATAACCATTTGTCATTAGGAGTCCTTATTGCTGTGTTTCTTTAGCAGAGTAATGGTATTAGGTTTCCCCCCTAAGCCCATGACCTATCTAGTCTTAGGTTCTTGGCCACTTTAGCAGGGTTAGGTGTGGGTTCCATTTCATGGCATGGACCTTTCTTTTGGTGTTTGTTAAACACTTTCTTATAGGAAAATGATACTGAAAGAGACTGCGAGCATTTACTCAGCATCCATTCTCCTCCTTTTCCGTAGTGGAAGAATTCTGGGCATTGGGCCAGCTAGGAGGCAACTTTTGTCCCCTGATTTGCAGCTAGGTGTGGGCTGTGACTCAGTCTGGCCTGGGAATTGAATGTGAAAGTGTTGCATGGATTTGGGGAGAACTGTCTTCAAATGAAGAAGCAAGCACCCCCTTGTCTTTTCCTGCTGCCTCTGACCGCCAGAAGCACTGTTATATGGTGCGGTATAATAGTCAGTGAATGGTGAGATGGGACCATGGTGAGAAGTTCCCTGCCACTGTGGTGGAAGTAGACACCACCGGTTTCACTCACTGAAGGTCTTTTATTTATTGCCGTCAGCAAAAGCCAAGTCCAATGAAATGTATTAATGATTATCTGTCACATTTTGTTTTAGTGTTAAGAATTTAATCCCAGGGTCTTGTACATGCCAACCAGCTGCTCCAACATAAAGCTACAGACTCAGTTGTTTTGATTTTTTTTCCTTTTCTTTTCCCCCGAGACAGGGTTTCTCTGTGTAGCTTTGCGCTTGATTAAAAAACAAAAAACAAAAAACAAAAAACAAAAACAAAAATAAAACAAGGTCTCATGTAGCCCAGATTAGCCTTGACCTCCTGATTCTTAGGCCTCAGCTTCTCAGTGCAGGACTTACAGACATGCACCACTATGCAGTGCTGGAAGTGGAACCCTGGGCCTTTGGGTATGCATTCAAGCACCCTACCAGCTGAAATATATCCCTGGCCTTGTTTGCTTTTGGTTTAGACATGGCTAGCTTGGAATTGACTATTTAGCCCAGGATGAACTTAAACGCACATTTCTATTGTTGCTTATGGTTCCAGGTTACCCTTGATTATTGTGGGGAAGTTAAGGCAAGAATTAAAGCATCATGTCCACAGTCAAGAGCAGAGAGAGGATAAAGGAATAGATCCTTGCTTGCTCTCAGCTGGATTGCTCCTTGTTCTGGACTTTCTGTGTAGGGGATTGGTGCCACCCACAAGGGGCTGCATCTTCCTCTATCACATAACAATCAGACAGTCCCCCCAGTCATACCCATGGGCAAACCTGATCTAGATAATGCCTAAAACTTTCTTCCCAGATGGCTCTAGGTTATGTCAACTTGACAGTTTAAACTAACCAGCACAAACGCACAGTAATCCTCCTGTCCCGGCTGTTAAAAGCTAGGCTCACAACCAAAAATATAAGAATTCTGACCAGATCAAAGTTATCCCAAGTGGAGGAAAAGCCTGGGGTGAAGTGTGCGGAGTTTCTGACATTTTATTCTCCACATGAACTTTAACATTTTCAAGTTTTAACTTTCCATTTTGTAATAACTTCAGATTTACTGAAATGTTGCAAAATAGGACGAAGTATTTCTGACAGCCTTTACCCAGATTCTACAAATATTAGTATGCTACTCTTACTTTTTAATGTTGTTTGTCTTTTTGTCTATCCATCTGTCCACCCACCTACCTATCTCTCTATCCGTAAACACTTAACAGCCTATTTCTTCAGAACAAGGAGAGGGTTGAGCATGGGAGCGCACACCTGAAATCTTGTCACTTTGAAGATGGAGAAAGATTACTGAGGGTTAGATGCCAGCCTGATGTATGTACTGAGTTCCAGGGCAGCCAAGGCTACAAAGTAAGAAATAGTCTCATAAAACCAAAACCAAAACCAAAACCAAAAGTGAGACCAAACAAAAACAAAGCATACAGATAGACACCAGGAAAGGAGTCTGCTCCAGAGCCCTTATCTCACAGGCAGACTTTGCTGAAGTTTCCAGTTTCCCACCATTGTTCTGTATTTACAGAAGGCAAACACATTTCAGATATGGGACTTTTAGCCAGGATCACAGTTTTGGGAACTCATGTCTTTTTGTTGAACTGTCTTTCCTCTCGTGTGGGTCTCATACCCTTCTTAATTAAAAAAGTATTACTAGATGTTTTAAAAAGAAATTTTAAAAGTTCTATGTTGTGGTGAAAACGTGATACAGAATTGTCCCCTTTAACATTTTCAAGTGTTCATGTCAGTGGACTTAAGTATATTTACCTCATTGTGCAACAGAGCTCTAGAATGTTCTCATCTTGCAAAACCGAAACTCTCCCCTTATTTTTCTCTCCTCTCTCAGATCCTGGCATTCACCATTCTGTTCTACCTTTTGCCTTAACAAATCAGACTACTTAAGTATCTCAGATAAGTGGAATCACACACACTTGTGATTAGCTTATTTTGTTTAGCTGAATGTTCTGGAGGCTTATTTAAGCTCTATCCTTTTGTGGGCTGAGTAATGTTCTACAATCTCCATATATCACATCTTATTTGTTTATTCATCTTTCAATGAACACTATGTCTCTGCCTCCTTGTTGTTCATATGTAAGAGCTGTGGAATGGTGCTTTGAATATGAATGTGCAAATAGGAAGTACCTTTCTCCCAGTCTCCCTTCTTCCCTCCTTCCTCCCTCCCCTCCCCCTTCTTGAGATCAAACCAAGGGCTGTGTATGTACTGAGGTAAGTGTTCTCCCACTGAGATACATTGAATCTCCACTTTTTGTTGTTGTTGTTGTGTGTGATTAAAAACTTTGTGATGGTTAGTGTTAGCTGTCAACTGGACAGATACAGAATCACCTGGGAGATGAGGTAGGATAACCTGCCACTGTGGTGGTACCATTCTCTGGATGAGATCTTGGACTGTGTAAGTGGAGAAAAGGAGATGAGCAGAGGTATGAGCTCATTGCTCTTTTCTTCCTGGCTGTGGGCATGTGACCAGTTCCATCAAACCCCTGCTGCCTTGACTTCTCTGCCATGATAGACTGTACCTTTGGATGCTCAGCCAGAATAGAACTTTTCTCCCTTAGGGTGCTTTCGGCAACAGGAAAACAGCTTAGTCAGGGACTGTAATCTCAGCAGTTGGAAGGTAGAGGCAAGATGATCTGGAGTTCAAGGCCAACCTAGACTATATGAGATCTTGTCTCAGAAAACTAAAATAAAATTTAACATTTAGAAATGGAAACTACTATTTCTACTTGGGGTATGAGCTCCATGTCTCTTTCTGTTAATTTCCCTACCTGCAAGGATGGCTTCAGAGTCATTGCTTTTCAAAGGACTTGTCAAAGGAAGGTCTCCCCAGTGACTTCGATACCCTTGACTACTGAGGGAATCAACTGTGTTACTGTTGTGTCTGAATCTACACTTTCCCACTAAGGCTCCCATGTTAAAGGTTTTTACCAGATGATTAGATCTGAGGGCTGTGACACTATCAATGGAATAATCCATTAATAGATTCATAATCCATTAATGGGAAATTAGGGAGTGGAGCCTGGTAGGCGGAAGATCACCAGGGAATGTCCTAGAAGGGTGTATCTCTGATCTCTCTATGTCTCTGTTTGTCTGTCTCGTTGTCTCCTGTCTGTCTGTCCTGCTCCACCATATCCTTTCACTCATGGCACTCTGTCCCATTAGGAATAGTGCTCCCTATTAGGCAATGGATCTAGCCGATCAGAGCCTAAAGCCTCTGGAGCTGGGAGCTGAAATATGCCCCCCCCCTTTTATGTTGTTCATTTGTGTCTGGTGTTCTGTCACGGAGATGCAAAGTGATGGGCACAGTCAGTGCATGCTCGGTCAGCAGCTTTAGACCCAGACTCCCTCTGGATTGCACTCATGGACTCAAAGACTAAAGAATTCTTGAGGGCAGAGATTTTTCTTGTTCAGGTCACAAAGTTGATGAGAGGTTGAGGTGGGGAGGGGCCAGCCAAGAAATCCCAGAGTCTCTTATTTTGCAGGGCTGGTTGGAGACCAGTTGCTTTGACTTCCATCTGCTATATGTGTGATCTGGATGCCACAGGAATGGTGATAGGGTAGCCTGCTGCTGCTCTTCCCCCAAATAAAACTCTCTGTACTTTCTAGCTAGCATTTAATGTCTGGTCATGGTATAGCGCAATGGATACAGCTTTCCTGGGGCTGGTGATATGGGTCAGCAGGGAAAAGCATTTGCTACACCTGTCTGATGGCCCCAGATCAATCTCTAATATCTGTGTTGGAAGGAGAGAGCCCAAATCCTAAACGTTGCTCTCTGATCTCCACATTCGAAAGCATCTTTGTAAGTAGCTGCTTTTTTTTAGCTATAGTCTTATTCTTTTTGGGAAGTGATGTGTTAAGATAGGGTCTCACTCTGTAGCCCAGGCTAACCTGGAACTCACTATGTAGCCCATATGGTTTCCAAACTCATGGAGATCCTTCTAAGTGATAGGATTCCAGGCTTGAGTTACCAAGCTTGCTATGTAGCTAAGGACGACATTGAGCTTCAGTCTCTTGCCTCCACTTTCCCAATGCTAGGAGTACAAGCATGTGTCACCATGGCCAGCATCTACAGTGCTGAGGTAGAGCACCAGGGCTTTGTGCATTCCAGGCAAGCACTCTACCAACTGAGCCACATGTTCTGTATTTTACATCTAGTTTTTATCTGCTCCTCTCAGGGAACAATCTGATAGCTCTACTCTGGAGATGTATTGATTTCTTTATACTCTCTTTACAAGTCACCATGCAGAATCGAACAGGCTCTTATCTCTGGCTATTCCAGACGGTCCCATTCTCTAATGTAAACATTACGCATCTAATACAGCCCAGCTGGAGTAAGTTTTCCAACATCTAGTTAGCATTGCTTTCCAAAACCTACATTTTTTTTTTTTTTCGTGATCCAGCTCTATTTTTAGGCTGTTTTCCACTGGGAGAAGTAAGAATTGTACAAGGGGAAGATTAGGGGAAAGATGCCAGCCCTGTTTGTCAGCTGGGAGTTGCTCCACAGCACGTGTTTGCGCCACAGGCACAGGCAGGCTGGCCTTGCGACACGGTGCCCTCCCTCCCCTACTTTCTCAATGCCAATCCCTCTGAGCAGCGCTGGAACTCACTCTTCCCTACTCAGCAGAAGGTAGGATGTTTTTGCAGTTCATGTTTTCCCCAGGCCTGGGTTGGCAACTTCAGTTGACTTGACTTTGACTTCCCCTGCCCCCCAGTCTGTACTCATGCACCAAGAGAGAGTGAGTGAGTGAGAGGGAGGGAGGGAGGGAGGGAGAGAGGGAGGAGAGAGAGAGAGGGAGGAGAGAGAGAGAGGGAGAGAGAGAGAGAGAGAGAGAGAGAATGCATGGGGGTGGAGGTAGGAGGCAACTTCTGGAGCGGGTTCTCTTCTTCCAGCCACAGATTCAGGACCAGGAGTTTAGAGCCAGTGCTTTTCCCTGCTGCAATGAGACACTCTACCAACTGGGAGTACCAAGCACACCCCCAACCTCGGTTCCCACTTTGTGAGCCATGTTCCACATGCATCTCTTAGAGTCCCCTGCAACTGTCTCTTTTTTGAGCTTGCTCTTAGAGGTGAAGACTATAGAGCCACTGACTGTCTTCAAAGATCTACCTCAAACTTGAGAGATGGACTCAACCATCCTCTCTCTGGCTAACACCCACCATCTGCCCTTTCCTGGTGCTGGGTGACAAAACTTTTCCTGGGGAGATGCAATGCACAAATCTACTTACACTACGTAGGGAACTTCTCCATGACAAACCAAAGGACAGATATCACCAAAGTCCAACTTGGTGAACTAATGAGTTATATTGGGGTTACTTACAGGAGTCTGGGAGGAGGGGTAACTTACACACAGAACCAACTCCCAAGACAGCTGTCTCACCCAGGCCCACCCCAGCTTGGGTGACAGCTCACAAAGCTGGGGACCTGGAGCACACTGCCAGCCTGCAGGCAGCTCAGCAGGTTGGAGAGTGTCCTTTTCAGGTGCCTCAGTTGGTCTAAATCTCCTTCAGGAAGTTTGGTTTCTGCTTCTTCCAGGCAGCTAGTCTGGTTTCCAAGTCTTCTTTGCAGATTTTCTCCTTTCAGAGTCTTTTATTTCTGCAAAGCAGCTTGTCTGTCTGAGTTCTGGCCAGCGGGGCCTACATAGTGAGACCCTGTCAAAAAAAACAAAGCAAAGCCCAGGGGTGGTGGCACATGCCTTTAATCCCAGCACTTGGGAGGCAAAGCCAGGTGGATCTCTGTGAGTTCCAGGCCAGCCTGGTCTACAGAGCGAGATCCAGGACAGGCACCAAAACTACACAGAGAAACCCTATCTTGAAAAACCAAGAAAAAAAAAATCAAAACAACAAACAAAAAACAAAAAACAAAACAAAACAAAACAAAAAACCCAAGGGGACGCACCAAACCTTTCTCTGTTTTGGAATAAGTATAGACTCACAAGAGTTTGCAGATAGTACATAGAGTACCATGACCTTTTAGCTCTGCTTCTTCTGATTGAGACATCTTATGTAGCTCCAGTAAAATATCAAAATGAAGTTGACATTGGTCTAGTACTGCTATTTGAACTATACGACAATGTGTTTTGGAAAAGCATGACTATTCTGAAGGTATAACACCTTTTTTTTTCAGGGAGGAGTGGTCAAGACAGCTCTGTGGAGCCCTGGCAGTCCTGGAACTCGCTCTATAGACCAGGATGGCCTCGAACTCAGAGATCCTCTTGTCTCTGCCTCCTGAGTGCCTAAAGGCATCAAAGGTGGTTGGCCTCCACCTCCCAGCCAACCCTTGTTAACACAAACACTCTGTGTCTTGATGGGGTAAAGAGGTTGACAGAGGGTTTAAAAACCTTCGCAGGGTAGAGTGATGTGTGAAGTAGCACACAAAACACCCACGGAAAGCTTTAGGAGCATGGACCTAAGCAGAGTGTCGTTCAAAAAGACAAAGCCCTACCCAGCATGGTGGTGAATGTCTATAATTACAACAACTCAGGGGCCTGAGGCAGGATCTTGAATTAAAGGCCAGTCTGTGCTGCATTTTATGAGCTAATTTCAAAATGTTAAACAATACCTAGGCTCTGGGGATATAGCTCAGTTGGTAGAGGGTTTGTTCATTGTGCATGAAGTCTTGGTTCCCCAGCACCACATAAACTAGATGTGGAGGCCTGTAAGGCAAAACAGCCATACATATAAAACACACACACACACACACACACACACACACACACACACACACACACAGAGAGAGAGAGAGAGAGAGAGAGAGAGAGAGAGAGAGAGAGAGAGAGAGAGAGAGAGAGGAGAGAGAGGAGAGATTTTTAGTCGGAAGTTTCTTCTGTCCTGCCAGGCCCTTGCAGTGTTCGGTGGCCTGCTTATAAAATAATCACTCAGAAGCTTATATTAATTATAACTGCTTGGCCATTAGTTCTGGCTTATTACTGACTAGCTCTTACACTTAATTTAGCTCAAAATTCTTATCTATGTTTAGCTACGTGGCTCCGTACCTTTTTTCAGTTCTGCCTTGACATCTTGCTTCCTCTGTGTCTGGCTGGTGGCTCCTGACTCAGGCTTTCTCTTCCCAGAATTCTCCTTGTCTGTTTATCCCACCTATACTTCCTGCCTGGCTACTGGCCAATCAGCATTTTATTTATCAACTAATCAGAGCAACACATATTTACAGCATACAGAACAATAAGCAGAGATCGTTCACTGTCATCCTCAGGGTATATAGAGAGTTCAAGGCCAACCTGGTCTAAAGGAGCCTTCTCTAAAAACACCAAATAAGTAAATGAATAACAGTGTAGCACAGTGTCATGAGAAAGGCATAGACCTATAAGCCAGCACTCAGGAAGTCAAGGAAGGAGAACAGAGAGACCCATGCTTTCTTGAGCTACACAGGAGGATATAGTCTCACAAAACCAAAAAATTTAGGCTTGAGAGTTGGCTCAATGATAAGTACACTTGTTATTCTCACAGAGGACATGGGTTCAATTTTCAGAACCCAGAGGGTGGCTCAAAATCATCTATAACTCCAGTCACAGGGGATCCAGAGTCCTCTTCTAACCTTCAAGAGCACCAGGAACACACGTGGTGCATATACATGCATGCATACATACATACATACATACAACAAGGAACTCATATATATAAAATAATAAATAAATCTAAAAACTACTAAAGAATAACAAATAAAACAAATATAAACAACAAATTTATAATTCTATATAATTCTAGCACTTGGGAAGCTGAGGCAGGAAGGTCAGCCTGGCCTCGACTACAGACTAAGAACCTGTCACAAATAACAAGAAAACAAAACACACACACACACACACACACACACACAAACCCCACAACACCCCCAAAAAGCAAACAACCCCCCCAAAACCCACCCACCACCACCACAACCACCCCCCAAAAGAATAGCAATAAAAACAAGGAGACATTGACTGGGCAGAGAAACTTGTTGGAGGGTTTGATGAGCCCCGCTTCCTCCACAGGTGAGGCAAGTGCTCAGCCACTGAGCTACATCCCTAACCCTGGTAGGACTATCCACTACACTTGTGTAAGTTGCACAATCTGAGTTGATTCACCCAGAGCCAGGAAGTGACCACAGTGGACCTTCTTCACTCTGTAATAGTGAGACATTTAACTCAGATGGAAGAAAAAAAGTAATGTCATGCACAAAAATAAGGAATTCCTTTTTAAAAATGCATTTCCCTCTCAGTGCAGTTTCCAGTTCATGGCGAGAAAATAGATTCTCATTGCCCACCCACCTCTATCTATGTCTCTGTCTACATTCCTACGCAGCTGTGGTTGAAATCTTAGTGTGTGCTCCCCCACCATCCCATACACTCTTTGAAACAGGGTCTCACACAGCCCATTCTGGCCCTAGACTTCCATATAGCCTCAGGAGACTTTCATTTTCTTTCCTTCTTTTTCTTGGTTTTTTTGAGACAGGGTTTCTCTGTGTAGCTTTGCACCTTTCCTGGATCTAGCTCCGTAGACCAGGTTGGCCTTGAACTCACAAAGATCCGCCTGTCTCTGCCTCCGGAGTGCTGGGATTAAAGGTGTGCACCACCACCACCTGGCTCATTTTCTTTCTTTTCTTCTTTTTTGAGACAGGATCTCTCTATATAGCCCTGGCTTTCCTGGAACTGGCTACATAGACCAGGCTGGCTTTGAACTCACAAAGATCTGCTTTCCACTTCCTCCCAAGTGCTGGGATTACAGGCATGTGCCACCAAGCCTGTAGGGAAACTTGCTGATCTCCACCACCTTGAGGTCTGGGCTGACAGTAGTGGTCTCTCATGCCTGGCAACTTCCAGGTTTTGAAAATGCATAAACACATAATCTATGAAGTGGATTTGGGAAACCCCTGTGTCCTCTGTGCAGGTAGCCTCCAACCTCTATTTCTATTCATATACAAGTCACAAGTATTTCATTAATAAAAGTCACCTGGTAGGGGGAGCTCTGTAAGTTCGAGGCCAGCCTGGTCTACAACGGGAGTTTAGGACAGCCAGCACTGTTAACATAGGAAAAAAACCAAACAAACCTGTCCCACAAAACAAACAAAAGTCACCCTCACTCATCTTTGGATGATGGGTAGCGACATAAAGGTTTGGTTTTGTTGTTTATTTGGTGTTCTGCTTTACTCTGTCATACGTGGGATCTTTCAAGCAAGCAAACAATGACACTCTGGGTCTAATTAGCACCATGAGATTGCTCACAGCCTGCCAGAGCTTGTTACCTCCATCCCTCTTTCCCTGGGGAGGAGGTGTAGACACCAGTGTGGTTTAAACGTTTAACTCTAGCTGGTGCAAGAGCAAGGAAAGGGAGTTGCTTGTGGCTGTTGTTGATAGCCACATCTTGGCAGCACTGGTAAGGCTTAGGTGACTGTGGCCAGAGACTGGGAACAAAAGTCATGGAGGAAAAGTAATTCCATGTCCTTTTGGCTAAGGCTAGACCCGGCTCACCGACTTCACACATAGAGTACTCCATCCAGCAAGTGTTTGGTGGGTTGTGAGTATGAGGGTATCATTTTAGGTAATCGCCATGCTAATATCTCATGTACATGATGAGGCCTTTCTCTGTTCTTTCCTACCAAATAGCTTAACTGGGCCAGGTGAAAGGATTGAAGAATAACTGTCCAGTCTTCCCTTGCTTAGGGTGGTACTCAGCACCTTGGGTTGGGGTAGGTCTATAATGTGACCAACCACCTGGGAGGGGACAGTTATCTGCTGCTGTGCCAAGTATGTGATCACCCTACTCTCTCTCTCTCTCTCTCTCTCTCTCTCTCTCTCTCTCTCTCTCTCTCTCATGCATGCACACATGCACTCACACAGGGCTGGGGATATAGCTCAGTAGGAGTGCTTGCCTAGTATTCCTGAAACCCTGGGTTCGGTTCTCAGGACCAAATAAAGCAAGCATGATGGCTCATACTTGTAATTTCTTGGCTAAATGTGGAGTTCAAGGCCAGCCCAGGTTACATGAGATTCTGTTTCTAAAACAGAACAAACTGGCCACAAACAAACCATCTTCCTAACTGCTTCTTCCTTGGTCTTTGGCTTAATTCCTTGACCTTTCTAATCTCCAATCTCCCCTTTACTCCTTCCCATAAACAAGGGGTGGGGGCTGTGGAATGTGGACTAGATTGTTCAGTAGTTTCTTTTGGCTTTCATGTAACTCGAGTATAAGGGAGATTGTCAATTAGCCCTACCAATTGGAGTCTCCTGGCTATAAGAAAGCCACCTTAAAGAAAGTTCTAATTCTTGGCAGCCTCTTCTAAAGGGCTGCGTTCATAATATCCACTGTGGAGACCTGGGAGTTAGTGAAGCCCTAGGAGGCCACATCTGAGGTAAAGATAAGGGTGTATTAGCTGAACGGAAGGAAGCAGTCAGGAGGATGGTAAACAACAAACCTAAGGAGACAACTTTTGGATGTCGTTGCAGCCAGGTTGTTCCTATGGAGTATCATATTGAAGCAATTTTACCTTCCATGAGCATGCTCATTTACCTAGGGTTGCAAGCTGACCACTTCAAAAGACCCAATAAACAAGTGTGAGTTCAGCTGTGTCCTTCACATCCCATCTAGATCTAGATATCTGGAACCCTATGGGGGTTAAGTCAACTTCCTCTTGCCTATCTGGGAGCAGAGGTGATTGGAGAACAGTCTTTGTTCTGGACACCCACTATCTTGTTGGCACCTGGGCAGGGAAAGTGCCCCAATTGAGAATGCTTGCCTACCTCCTGCCTCGAGGGCTGACCTTAAATGAAGAGATTTGAATGTCCCCTCAGTCACCAATTCCATCTGAGGGGATGGCCAGTTCAGGCTACGTTCACTGCTGCCAAGAGTCTTAGCTCGGGCCATCCTTACAGACACATGGAAGTTTCCCTTCCATCAGGCTTCGACCTGACTCCACAAAGCCCCCCTTTCCAGTCATCTCTCTCAGCACTGTCCCCCTCTGCCCACTTCCCAACCGATCCCGCAAGTTCCCATTCCCCCTGGCTCCCAGTCCAACCTGGAGATCTCTATTTCCTCTTCCCAGGGAAATCTGAGTGTTGGGCCCTCCTTGTTACCTAGCCTCTCTGGGTCTGTGGGTTGTAGCATGGTTATCCTTTACTTTACAGTTACTATCCACTTATAAGTGAGACATACCTACCGTACTTGCCTTTCTGGGGTCTGGGTTACCTCACTCAGGATGATATTTTCTGGTCCTCTCCATTTGCCAGCAAATTTCATGATGTCATTGTTTTAAACAACTGAGTAGTACTCCATTGCATAAATGTACTATTGGTTGAGGGGCATCTAGGTTGTTCCCAGGTTCTGGCTATTAAGAATAAAGCTGCTATGAACATAGTTGAGCAAGTGTCCTTGTGGTATGATTGAGCATCCTTTGGGTATATGCCCAAGAGTATCACTGGGTCTTGAGGTAGATTGATTCCAAATTTTCTTTTTATCTTAGCCATTCTGGCAGGTATAAGATGGAATCTCAGTCGTTTTGATTTGCATTTTCCTGATGGTTAAAGAATGATGAACATTCTTTAAGTGTTTCTCTGCCATTTGAGATTCTTCTGTTGAGAATTCTCTGTTTAGGTCAGTGCCCTCATTTTTTAGTTGGATTAGTTGCTTTTTTGATGTCTAGTTTCTTGAATTCTTTATATATTTTAGAGACCAGCGTTCTGTTTTGGATGTGGTGTTGGTGAAGAGTTCGGTTGTCATTGGAGATCCTTCATCCAGTGACTGATGGAGGTAGATTCAGAGACCCATGGCCAAACTTTGGGCTGTGCTCAGGGAGTCCTGTTGAGGAGACAGGGAAGGGATTGTAGGAAACAGTGGGGTCAGGAACATCTCAGGAAGACCTACAGAAACCAATAGCCTGGCTCATGGGAACTCATAGAGTCTGAACAATCAGGGAGCCTGCATGGGACTGACTTAGGCCCTCTGTGCATACACACACCACACACACACACACACACACACATACGTATATATACATATATAGATGTATGTATATATATGACAGTTGTGTAGCTTGGTCTATATGTGGGACCTCCAGCAATGGGAGCAGGGCTGTCCCAGGTGCATTGACTGGCTCTTGGGAACTTATTCCTCATGCTGGATTGCCTTGCCCAGCCTGAATACAGGGGGTGGTGTCTGGTCTTATAGCAGCTTGCTAAGCTGTGCTTTGTTAAAGCACATGGGAGGCCTGCTCCTTTTTGAGTGATTATGGAGGAGGGGTGAATGGAGGGGGTGAAGGGGAGGAGGAGGAGAGGGAAGAGAGGAGGGAGGGGAGGCTTCGGTTGGGATATAAAATTAATTAATTAATTAATAAAAATAATGAAAAGCAGATTTAAACATATGCTGCAAGCTTATAAATATAAGATATATTATATTATAATATAAATATAAATATAATATATATATAAATATAAATAAAACTTTGAGGTGAAGGGATGCGGCCCTGGCCACTGGATAGGCTTGTAGGTGTCTGCAAAATCTCAAGTGGGCAGCCAAGGGCATAGCACAGGTCTGTAATACCAGGCTGAGAAGGAGCAAGCTCTCGGCCCGTCTGGACTACACAGGAAAACTCCCTCAAACAAAGAAAACAAACAAAACCAGTGGAAACTTTACCATGTGTCCAGGTGCACTATGGGTGCTGGAGAGCAGGAAAGGGGGGTGTCTCCTGGCAGGGATGTACCTTCATCCCCGCCCCCAGTTTCCTGTTCTGCACCCTGCAAACCCAGTCAGGGGGACCCTTCCTGGAGACACGTACACCTGATATTTTCCTTGTCGAGTCGGTCTACTCTTATTTCAGGAGTGGAGACTCTCCCTTGGGCATTCTAGGGTGTCACCTCTGGCATTTGCTCTCACTGCAGAAAAACAAGTTCAAATGCAATGCACCGGGTTTCTGAACAGCTGCCTGAGCACAGATACCAGACGGTCAGCAAAGCTGGCTTGGGAGTGGGGGCAGGCTCTGAGGAGGGTGGCGGGGGAGAGTGCGGTGCGGGAATGGGGGTCAGAGTCCGGAGGTCCGCAGGGTCTACTAGCCAGGTGGGCGACTCTCTGCGCTCCAGGTCTCCTGGGCGCTCCAGGCTGCTGGAGAAGGCGGAGGTCCCGGGCGGGGCAGGCTGGGTTGGGAGCAGAGCAGCTGCGCCCGCCGCCTGGGAGCCGGCGCCCTCCCAGCAAAGCATGCAGGACGTGCGCGACGTGTGGCAGCCTCTGCGCAGACTTTTCCACTGCAGTGTGGGGTTCCGCGAGCGCCTCCAATCACAGCCTAGCTTCATCGCGACGTGTGCAGCTCGCCGCTAGGCAGGGCAGGGCAAAGCTTCTGTGCAGAGGCTTCACTCGCTAAAGGCACATTTAAAGTGTCGTGCTTCCTCGCCAAAAGATCCCCACATTGTCGCCGAATGAATGGCGTCTGGCAGTTCACTGCATGCCTGTCATGTACCGCCAGCCTATGCAAAGTGCGAATATCGGAAAAGGAAGCGAGGGCATGTTTACATCAAACTAAAAAGTGGCAGGGTGTGCGGGAGGAAGTGACATGAATTCAGGATCTGGCTACCCCTCGACTATAAGGCTTATGGTCCAGTAACGAAGATGGGAACGGAATCTACTTTTTATTCACTACTCACGGAGAGAAAGGTCTATGGAATACGGCCCACCCACGTTGAAAGGGAAAATAAAGATACCAACTCCTCCCCTCTACCCCAAAGTTTATTTTCTTTACTTTTTCGTCCCCTCCAAGCGCCTAGCAACGGGGGATTGGATGAGGGGTGGCAACACTACCTAAGCATAGGTTTCTAAGGGACAAATATTTCAGGGAAAAAAATACGTGCCCGTGCCCGGAGGTGGCAGTGACAGCAGCGGCAGGGGACATGGTGGCTGAAGACACACAGGTGTTAACAGGAGGCAGTTCTGACCTGGGTCTTCTCTTGGACTGCGCCGGCCCCTAAAGCTTGTAACTGTGATGTTCGGTGTTGGGGCCCCACTGCTCGAAAGGCCGAATTGGGAAGATACTGTTTTAAACATAGCGTCTGGAGATGCTTTTACCTCGCACTGGCTGTGTGTGTGAGGGGGTGGGGCTGTCGACGGACTACATCAGACATTACTAGGTCCCCGGTCCCTTCTAAACACAGCTTAAGAAAGTGGCTCAAATTAATTGGGCACTCCGTGCCTGGTGCCCTTAGGGACTATATCGGCTTGGGAAAGCTAAAGAGGACGAAAGAGTCAGAGGGTTGCAGGAGCAGAGCGTGCTGCCCTCGCCCGCCCGCAGGGGGCGGCAGCAGGCCGTTTCTTGGCCTTGCCCACCCTCCTCTCCACGTGAAAGGGGGCTGGGACGCAAAGAATGCGGCCCGCCCCGAGGCTGACGTGCCGCGCTACCGGTCAGATCTTAAAAGGCCGGGCAGTGCGTGTGGCATCCCGATAGAGCAGGAGAGGAGCAAGTGGCAGTGCTGGGTGGCGGGAGCGTGGCTGTCACCGCGCTGGAGCATCCCTGAGCTTCTGAGCAGAGCCGATCAGCCAGCCAGCCAGCAGTGCGCGCAGCCGCAAGCCCGCGCGGATCTCCTCACCCGTCTCGTGTCTCCGCTCAGGCGATCCTCCGAGACTTCGCACAAAGCACGTTTCCAAAGCCGCGCAAGGGAGCGCCCAGCCGCGTGCAGGCGGACGCACCCTTCCTGTCCTTTGTTCCGGGGGGAATCTGCAACTGCTCTTCTCCCCAAGTCGGAGCCTCCTGGGGTGGCGGGTCGCCGAGTGCAGCTACGAAAATGCCTTTGGAACTGACCCAGAGCCGGGTGCAGAAGATCTGGGTGCCTGTCGATCATCGACCCTCGTTGCCCAGAAGTGAGTGCAGCTGCGCGGGGGGCTAGGCTGCAGACTGCGCCGCGTGTAGAGCCCGGCCATTGTGTGTGCAGCGGCTTTGTGCCGGTTCCCCTCTGCGGGAAGCGCACTCGTGCCGGCCGGCGGGGCGAGGCGGGGGTGGCGGCGGGCTGCGTCTCTGGGACTGGGCTGCAGGGGCGCTGTGGCTCCGGAAACCTCCTGTGTGCCCGGCCTGGCCCGAGATCTCCGAGCCAGCGCCTCCCAGAGGCTGAAGAGACCCGGAGACCGACTGCAACTGGGGCGCGGCCGCCGTCGCCACCGCTCGCCCCTTTTCTTTGGGTCTCCTCAGGTTCACTCTCTCCCTCTCCTTCGTATCTCTCTGCACCTCTGTCTCTTTCCACGTTCACCCTCGCTCCCGCGATTGCAGGCTCTTGGTTTTAGGGAGGGTCTTTGGGTTTGGTGACTGCACACTGGTGGGTGGTGGTTCACGGGCGCACTCACTTACCCTGAGCACGGAATTTGCTGGCAGTTTGCCTTCGTGCCCCACCTGTTGCGATCGGTAAACGATTTGGGAAGGTTTCGTTCAGTTCCATCCCTCGCTGGGGAAAGGTGCATCTAGAAAGGGCGGATGGGATTGCTCTAAGGCGATGTCTCCCTTCTAGGCAGCGTGCCCAGGAGCGCATGGGGGGGTGGGTAGACAGAAGTGAGCTGCCTAGTGGGCGTGTTGCTCAGGCCACGTTTGTAGCTTAAGATGTAACCATGGAATCTACTGGCAAAGCCGGGAGGTGTTTTCCTGTCACCTTGGGGACACTTGAGCACCAGGCTGCAGGGTGGGTTTCTCCACTGCCAGGTTTCACAGGATGGCCATCACAGGACATGACAGCTCTTTTGTGTGCCCGAGTCACTGGCTTCCCTGCTGACCTGACTCCAGCTTCCCTGTGGTGCAGTATAAGTAAGACTCCTCCAGTAGGTCCTCTCTGCTGGACCTGTTGGTGGGACCGGTCCCCAAGACACTGTCTCCTTTTCTTTTTTGGACAAGGAAGTCAGGGACAAGGACTTGGCAGGTCTTCTTTCCCCAAGCCTGTCAGACACCTTTATACACACACACACACACACACACACACACACACACACACTATAAGTATTCTGGGACTGTCTTTATAAAAATGCTCCAACGGGGAGCCAAACCTGATGCCTCACCTATAATCTCATTGTGCTGTAACCAGGTAACTGAGAAGACCTGAGGTTAAGGGAATCTGGACTACAGAATGAGACTTCCACCCAACAAATAAATAATAACAACCAAAACAGGGAAAGTTGGTCAAGACCAGATTTAGACACCACCACCCCCCCCCCCCCACCCCCGTCCCTTCCGCACCTTAAAAATATAGCATATTTTTCAGACTGAAATTGGCTACACAAAATAAGGGCTGGTTTTATATGTACGTGTAAAGCCGGGTGGTTTCATGTATATGATCTTGTTTGGGTCTTCAGGAACCATGGCAACTTTTGCAAGGACCCTAAGTTCAGTGGGGCTGGCTCAGCAGTAATATTGAGGGACACCGTGGTGCATCTGAGTGTCCCCCCTCCAGACTCCAGAACCTGATCATTAGCCTCCATGAGCTAGCTAGCACGTCCATCACAGAGCTGAGAGATTTGCAAAGAACTGCTGTCAGAACTATTCAGAGCTTGAGGTGTGTATCTAAAGCTGACGGATTAAGGTGACCAGCTCACCCGCTTCTGGAATTCTTGTGTGTGATACTGGGGTGTAGCCTTCACATACAAATATCTACAGCCAGGGCATTTAGTGCATATCCATATTTTAAGTGCTATTTTTCCTATACTCAATTGACTGCAATAGAGAAATTATTTCTTTTGTGCTGACATTGGGAATCTTGTGGATTTTCACTCATCTAACCTTTTTTTGGGGGGGGGGGATAGGATTTCTTTGTTAGCTTTGCGCCTTTCCTGGAACTCACTCTGAAGACCAGGCTGGCCTTAAAATCACAGAGATCTGCCTGCCTCTGCCTCCCGAGTGCTGGGATCAAAGGCTTGCGCCACCACCGCCCGGCTCCCTAAACCTTTTCTTATTTTTCAGACATGATCTAACTGAACTCACTATGGTGTGGAGATGACCTGGAGCCTCTGATCCTCCTGCCTTCTCTTCCCACATGCTGGGTTTATAAATGTGCACCACCATGCCTGGGTTCCTTGGTGCTAGGGATTGAACCCAGGGCTTTGTGAATGTCGGGCAAGAACCCTTCTAACAGCTCCAGCCCTGTTACCATCTTTCCATTCAGTCTCCATCCATGTCAGAGGTTGGCGGCCAACTCCTGAGGCTTACTGCTGGAGGGCATGAAGAAAATTAATTGTCCAGATAAAACTAAAAGAATACTCATAAAGAGCAGACAAATCCCAGAGGCCTGGCACAGTGGTGCATACTTTTAAACCTAGCAGTCAAGAGGGAGGGGCAGGCAAATAGACCTCTGAGTTCAAGGTTAGCCTGGTCTTGAAATTAAAGAAAAAAAGGACTGGATGCTATGTTTGCCTGTGAGGCACAGTAGTTCAGTGCCAAGTTATTTACCAACATTGTGGTAAAGGCTTCTTGCAAAACTGGAAGCTTCTGTCAGTTTAAGCCACAATCCAGGGAGACTTTGCTGCATTTTGCAAATTAGCTTCAGTTTTCCACTAACTAGAGTTGCACTGGTTGTGGTGGCGCACACCTTTAATTCCAGCACTTGGGAGGCAACAAACAGAGTTGCCTTTTCTATTTCCTGCACTGAAAATTTACAGCCTGCTACATACATAGTTGGGTGCCGTTACCTGCTTGGAACTCCAGTTTCCTCATTTTCAAAAAGATTATGTTTTTATATATTCAATGTATCTGGGCTGTGAGCTATCCCAGCCTCAGGAAGTATGATGGGTGGTTTGGGATACAGTAGATGTAGGTAAACAGCAGCTACAAAAAGGTCTTCTTTAAAAGTGTTTGTTTACTCCGGGCGGTGGTGGCGCATGCCTGTAATCCCAGCACACGGGAGGCAGAGGCAGGTGGATCTCTGTGAGTTAGAGGCCAGCCTGGGCTATAGCGCTAGTCCAGGACAGGCTCCAAAGCTACAGAGAAACCCTGTCTCAGAAAAAAAAAAAAAGTGTTTATTTACTTACTATGAGGAAGAGGGTGACTGACGCATGCCATGGAGAGAATGGAGGTCAGAGGATAGCTCTGTAGAGTTGGTTCTTTTATCCTAAGTGGGTTCTAGAGATTGAATTTAAGTCCTCAGGCCTGAGAGGCAAGCACTTCTACCCACAAAGCCATCTTGCCCATCCTCAATGTTTTATTTTTCCTAAATACATGGGAGTAAGGTACCGATTTACCTTTGATTAAGATTTGACTACATGTGAAGGAAGGTGGGTATGATACTCAAAATTTTATGGAATTCTATCTTGTTGGTGCACAGCCAGGCATATTTATAGCGGTCATTTCAGGCGAGTTATGTGGCAGCTCATTGTCACAATCAATTTCTGAAGCATCGCACTATTGTACAGAAAAGGAAAGGAAGACACCAAGAGATCAACGTGTCTAAGATCCAAGGTGGTGATGAGGCTTGGCTTTTAACTCAGTTGACTGGACTTTTGGTGCTGCATACTTATTAGCACTGCTATTTTATATTGTATTACCTCCCAAAGTTATCACTGTGGTACCCCATTGCAGTGTGTGGCAGAGATATAGGGTTGTGAATTCAAGGCCATTCGTTGGTCATCAGATTATTTAGTTATTAGGAGACAAGGGGTCCATGGTAAGCATGTACACTATAACCATGAAGGAGAGCTTTTTGTGTGTTTCTTTTGTTTTTTTGAGGCCGGGTTTCTCTGTGTAGTTTTGGTGCCTGTCCTGGATCTCACTCTGTAGACCAGGCTAGCCTCGAACTCACAGAGATCCCCCTGCCTCTGCCTCCCAAGTGCTGGGATTAAAGATGTGTGCCACCACTGCCCAGCGAAGGAGAGTTTTTAAAAGAGATATCTATTCCAGCTCGTCCCTTGTGGGTGGGAGAGCAAGGAAGGAGATACCATGATAAATGAAGATGTCATGGGAATAGGGAGAAGCAGAGTGTTAGGGAGGTTCTCAGGAATCCACAAGGATGAATCCACCATAGATTATTATTGGCAATAGTTGAGAGGGTGCCTGAGCTGGCTTACTCTGGTGACCCGAATAGCTGAATGCCCTAACTGTCATCATAGAACCCTCATCCAGTGACTGAAAGAAGCAGATGCAGAGATCCACGGGCGGGTCCCAGGCAGAGCTCCAGGAGTCCAATCAATGAGAGAGAGGAGGGGTTCTATGAGCAAGAGATATCGAGACTATGATTGGAAAAAGTACAGAGACAACTAGCCAAACTAGTGGAAACACATGAACTGTGGACCAATAGCTGAGGAGCCCCCATGGTACTGGACTAGACCCTCTGGATAAGTGAGGCAGTTGTTTAGCTTGAACTGTTTAGGGGCCCGCAGGCAGTGGGATCGGGACCTGTCCCTCGCTTGTGAGCTGGCTTTTTGGAACCTAGTGCCTATAGTGAGACACTGCGCAGCTTTGGTGCAGGGAGGAAGGGCTTGGACCTGCCTCAACTGAATGTACCAGGCTCTGCTGACTTCCCATGGAGACTTTGCCTTGGAGGAAGTGGGAATGGGCAGTGGGTTGGCGGGGGGGAGGGGGGCTGGGAGGCAGAAGGAGGGAGGACAGGGGAATAAGAGACATCTATTAACTGTATTTTCCTTGCTCCCCATTGCCAAGTATGCTCTGCTAAGGCACGCTCTCTTCATATTATCCCATCAGACTTGGAGGGTGCTACAGGCCGATCTGATGATGCCAGGAGAGATGCTTTCATCTAGTGAACAACCATGTGGCGTGCCTTGCCTTCTGTTGCTGGTATTTATTATGTTCCGAGGGCCAGGCAAGTTGAGCCCATTTTCAGAGAGATCTTAGTGTGGTAGTGTACCTATACAATCTAAGTCTTTTTCCCTTTTTTCCCTCACTTGATGGAAGTAGACTAAGGTGGTTCCTGAGGTAAGGCCTCAGTTCTCTTAGGCAGCTGGGGAGATGGTCCCTTCGGGGTTCACAGTTGTCTGTCTGTCCTAAACAGATCCTTTTGTGTTTTTCCCCTGAGCTTGTAGTTGAAGCATAATGCACATGCTTACACAAAAGGATAGAGAGGATGTATCATCCTTTTCTAATGACAACATTTTGCAAATTGTCTGGGTAGAACCAAGCATGGATGAGGTATGGGGGCCACAGCTAAGGATCTTCCCAAGTATATTTTTGGAAAATAAGTTGTGGGCATCAGATGGTGGGATGGTTGAAGTCGGCTGTCTCAATGCCTCCCCTTGGTCACATGTTATCGAAGATATTAATCACTTAGGAAGAAGTGTTGAGGTTAGGACTTGGGTGTGCCTCTCAGTTGAGCTAGAGAAGCACTGTTCAAGTTGGGGGTTTAACTACCTGTCAGGTTTTTTCTTCCCACAATTTATCCCTCAGCCACCCTATCCTGTAGCTCCCCAGCTGGTCTGGTTTTCCTTTAGGTGCATTTGCCTGCAGGAAGCTGGCATAAGTTGCAAGGCTGTGTTAGGAACTAACAATGGTGGACCTAGTCTGTGGGTAGGCAGGTCTGAGCTCAAAGGGACTCCTCAGGACTGCCTGCCTCAGTTTGTCCACATGTCATCCCCCCCCCCCCCCAATCCCCCAGGCATCCAGATCACTGGTCTCATGAGTATGTAAGCACATAAGCCTAATGACATTGTAGAGTGCTGGCTCAGCTCTTGGGACGTGGTGGCTTTCTGTGAATCTTACTTAAGGAACCATGGCCTTAACTATGGGCAATACTTTTAGAATGAATCTTCCCAAACTGCCACCAGGGCCTGACTCTCTTTAGACAATGGCTTTTCTCCCCACATATTGGTTATTTTCCTAATTGCTGTGACAAAAGCAACTTCTAGAAGGAAGTGTTTATTTTGACTAGTTTGAGGGTCTAGTCCAGTGTGGCTGGAAAGTAGTGGTAATAGGGCCGTGAGGCAGTCAAGTCTCTGCAGCTCTGCCCAGAAGCAGAGGGATTTGAATGTTGGTGTTCAGCTCGCTTCCTCTTTCTTCAGGCCTACCCACACTCATGGAATGGTGCCACCCACAGTTAGAGTGGTTCTTCCCACCTCAGGTAACCCAGTGGGAGAAATTCTCATAGATAGCCCAGGGGGGTGTTTCCATGGTGATTCTAAATCTAGTCAAGTTGACAAATGGAGATCAGCCATCACACTTTAATGGAACATCTGTGTATTCTTCATCCTTATTTAAGTTAATACCTAGATTTATTGCTAAAAACCCTGGTTGAAAAAAAAAAAAAACATTGAACATTTCTATAAGAGGAAAGGAGGCATTATGTTTGTCTTAGGAAATCCTATGTTGAAGTCAATATATTGAGTTGATTGGGGGAAGAAATATCCAAGTTAAGGATTGGATCCAGGGGATGTTGTGAGATGGAGGGTGAGGGGTCATGGTTGGTGTCTCTTCTCCGGTGGTAAAAATGTCTACGAAGGAAAGAACCTGGGGCCAGGGGCAGAACATTATTTGTTCAGTGAGACCCTTGAACTAGGTTATGAGCTAAAAAGAAGCTAGATTCTAGAATCTAGGGGGACACTAGATTCATCTGAAAGGATTTGGACATCTTCCCATGCTCGGATGTCTGGGTGATGAAGCTAGAGTGGCTTTGGCGGTTCTTTAAGCTCCTCAGCTTTGAGCAGGTGGAAAGAGTGGCTTCTGCCTTGTCAAGCTAAGAGAGTGGTCTAGGTTTATTTGCCCTTGAAATCCAGCAGCACTCTCCTGAGTCTATGGTATGTTTTTTCCCCCTCCAAAGTGTCTACTGCCAGAGGAGATTTGTTCCTGTGATTAGTAGATAGACTTAATCCCTGATCTGATAACTCAGCCGGCTTCTGCCTCGGCATCCTTGACACAGTTCCAACAGACACTGCCCGTGGACACATGCACGTATGGGTGCCTGTCTCCAGGCATCTCTGGATGCTTTCAGTAGCAATGGCTCAGTGGGGTCATAAGGGCAGGAGAAGCCACCATTAGCTGGAGGGAAAGCACTTCTTCTGTCTTCTAGGTGTTTGTTCTTTCCAGGGCCTCTGGAATGCATTCCTGGGGAATGTTCCGAAGGGCTGTCTTTGGCTTCTGAATTCTCTTGTCTAGATAGCCTCACCCCCCTCACCCAGGCCCTCGTTATCAAGGAGATCATTCACCCCTTGCCATGCTTTCTTCTAATCAGACCTTAGTCTGCAGCAAAAGATCCACACTGGTGTCCCACTTAATGCTTAGACTTCCCATGAGCCTCTATCTAAATCTGACATCTGTCTAGGGTGGTGGCATGACTCTCATCTATTTGCCTGCCGGCTGTGCAGCCTGTGTCTGGGATGGGAGAAGGCCAGCTGGCCTAGAGTTGGCAGGCAGCCTCTTTGGCTTGTAAGCTCGCTTGTCGCCAGGATGCAGGAGTCGCCCAAGAGACTAAGGAGCGAAGAGACAGCCAAGGAAATACTGGAACTTCAGTTTCTCTAGCAGGATTCTTTTGGCTCCTTTCTGGAAACTCTGTCCCTGGTGTCCTGTCTTATTGAGAGTCTAAAGACATACGGGGCACTCATTTATCACAAGCAAGAGTGTCTCTGGGGAGCCTGCCCAGGACTTAGTGATTAGCTTACTTAGGACCCTCTGCCTGGCTCTTACCTTGGCAGATTCAGGCATTCCTCTGAACCTGGCATCCATCAGATCCTGGCAGCGGAATGGAGGCATGGAGGAGGGTGGTCAGGGAGGATGTGAGGTGCACAGGCATGGTGCCCAGCCAGGGGGCCCGGCATTCTGGGTCCCTGACCTACTTTTACTTGATAAACTCTTACTGTTTAATTTTAAGCCTTTGGAGTTTAGCAAATGGGTTGTATTCTCTCTCGGTTTCTGGGGCTCACTTCTGTCTACTTCCCACCTGTTTGCTCAGTTTACATATTGAATTAGGAAATCATCTCTCCCTACCACTAATTTTACCCTCCCTGGCCGGGTGTGGCGGCATACACCTTTAATCCTAGCACTCAGGAGGCAGAGGCAGGTCGATGTCTGTGAGTTCGAGGCCAGCCTGGTCTACAAAATTGAGTTCCAGGACAGCCAGGGCTGCTACACAGAGAAACCCTGTCTTGAAAAACAAAAAAACAAAACAAAAAATATTTTACCCTACCTGGCATTAGGGTTCCATCCTTGCACCCCCAGAAATGTTCTTATACTATTTTGCTAGGAACTGGAATCACCATCTGGGGCTCAGTTCCTCCATGTCTGATTGTATATTTATGTTTGGAACTGCCATTGCCAAATATTGCCTGAAAAGTGAGACTAAACTACAAGGAGGTCCAGGGGTGTGGTCACTAGGTGGGGATGGGGTGAAGTGTGTAGTCCCATTGGGTCATCAGATGGCAGGGGCTTTGGGATGTGGAATGACATCATAACTTTAGTGTTATTCTTTTTTGTTGCTTTGAAATTGTTCACATTTTTGCCTACGCCGGCCTGGAACTAACTCTCTGTGTAACCCAGGCTGGCTTAGAACTCAACTATTTTTGGGGTCACCTTGAACACTCAATTCTTTCTGCCTCTGTCTCCCAATGACTGGGACCACCATACCCAACTTTGGTCCCATTCTTCACAATCTGTCTTTGGGCATAGGACTCTGGCCATTAACTTTTACTCTTTGATTGATGACTTCTTGCTTGGTCTTTGCAGCATGTGGGCCGAAGCTGACCAACTCCCCAACAGTGATTGTAATGGTGGGCCTCCCGGCCCGGGGTAAGACTTACATCTCCAAGAAGCTGACTCGCTACCTCAACTGGATAGGTGTTCCAACGAAAGGTAAGCCAGGACTGAAGGCTAATGGCTGGTACCCTCACGGTGGCAGCTCACAGGCTTAAGTGTACTGGGTTATGGAATCTGATCCTGTTTCCCAGTCCGGTTGTCTCAACTTACCTTCACCTTCATCCAGCTCCCTTGGTGACCTTGTTCTCTGCAGGTCTTTTTAAAAAAGTCCCATCATGTATCACTGTAGCCTTCCTTCAGTGACTATCCTCAGTGGCTTCGTGCTGCATACTATTGGTGACGTTTTACTACACCTCTGCCCTGTCTGCTCAACTAAATGGGAAGTATCTTGAGGATAAAGATTAGCATCCCTCACTGTGATGAGATTTTTTTTTTTTTTTTTTTTTTTTTTAAATACTGGTGCCTGACTCTAGGTCTGCATATGCCAAGCAGTAACTATTAAATGTGATCTCATCACCATAGGTGTGCCAACAGGAACATAGCTAATTTAGACATGGCAGGGGTAATTTAGAATTAATAGCTCAACAAGTAGGCTAGGCTGGCTGGCCTACATTATTTTATATGTATGGGTGTTTTTGCCTGCATATATGTATGTGTACTATAGGTATGCCTCGTGGGCTCCAGACAGCCAGAAGAGGGAGTCAGATCCCTTAGGATTGGAGTTAAAGATGGCTGTGAACCTCCATGTGGGTGCTGGGAATTGATTGAACCCTGGTCCTTTATAAGAGCAGCATGTGCTCTTAACTGCTGAGCTAACTCACAAGCCTGTCTTGTCTTTGTCTGTCTGTCTGTCTGTCTGTCTGTCTGTCTAGCTATGGTTTTGAGACAATGGTTCATAGCTCGGTGGTCTCCAATACAGCCACTGAACTTCTTATCCCCTGTCTACATCTCTGTGCTAGGATTACAGGCATGTACCACCATGCCCAGTGTTTTTGGTTGGTGCTGGGATCCAGCCCAGAGTTTCATCTATGCTAGACAGGCACTCTAACAACTGAGTGACATCCTTACTCCTACAGTTTAACTTCTTTTTCTGGGATTTTGGCTGTTCTCAGAGTCTGTTTCTGGTTGGTCACACTGGGAGGCTGGGATTGGGATCTGGTCCCTAGGAGACAACTTCAGGTACAGCAGGAGTGATGGGTGCTGTCCTTTGGTCTGGACCCTGTTTCCCAGACTGTCAACTGGGGATGAGAAGCGGGAAGTCCACACTGTTTGCATATTAGATTCTTTATTCAGATAGGGATCGGTTGGCTTTCCCTTTGGTTCCTGATGGCGCATCCAGGACTGTCCTTGTCTTTCCTGTCTAGTGTTCAATGTGGGAGAGTACCGCCGTGAAGCCGTGAAGCAGTACAGCTCTTACAATTTCTTCCGCCCTGACAATGAGGAAGCCATGAGAGTCCGAAAGTAAGCCAGAGTTGCCGTGTTTCCTGTGAGTGTGTGTGTGTGTGTGTGCGTGTACGTACATTGTGTGGAGGCCTGAGGGGGACTTTGCATGTTCCTTGGACACTGTCCACTTTACAATAAAATGTATATATATATACATACAGGTGAGTGTGAAGTAGGTATGTATATCCATGTGTGTGGAAGCCTGAGGACATCAGCTATATTCCTCTTGCTTCTCTATCTTTTGAGACAGGGTCTCTTTACAATTTTTTTTTTTTTTTTTGAGCTGAGGATCGAACCCAGGACCTTGTGCTTCCCAGTCAAGCGCTCTACCACTGAGCTAAATCCCCAACCTCAAAATTATATTTATGTATATGGGATTGTGCCTGGTGCCTGGGGAGGCCAGAAGAGGGCATTGGATCCCCTGGCACTGGAGTTATAGGAGGATGTGGTCTTCCAGGTGGGTGCTGGGAATCAGACCTAGGTTCTAGAAGAGCAACACATACTCTTAACTGCTCAGTCATTCCTCCAGCCCTTAGACAGGGTCTGCCCATGAATCTGGAACTAGCTTGGCTGGCCAGTGAGCTCTGCCTGTCTCTACATCCCCAGTTCTAGGGTTACAGAAAGTGGCACCATGCCTGGCATTTAGGTGAGTGCTAGAGATGCAAACTCAAGCCCTGGTGCGTGTGTGGCTGGCAGTGCTTTAGCAAAACTGAACCAATTCTGCAGGCCTCTTTTTAGAGGAAGGGTCCGTCACAATAGAACTTAACAAGACTGGCTTGCTGCCAGTGAACCCCCAGGGTTCTCCATCTCCCTGGCACTGGGATTACAAGTGCACACCACCAAAACTAGCAGCTGCTGTTTCTTTCTTCTCCTCCTCCTCCTCCTCTTCCTCTTCCTTCATGTCGGTTCTGAGAATCCAACTCAGGTTGTTGTGCTCACAAGGCCAACACTTTACTATGAGCTAAGCTCTCTGCCCACCCTGTGGCTTCCTTTGTTTTGAAGCCAGGTTCTATAAGAGGAAGAAAAGGTCAGTCTGCACCCTGGTTCTTTGTTGATGGCCATCAGACCTAGGAGTAGGACAAGTCTCTTGGCCTCTCTGTGACTGGCTGCTTTGATCTGCTCCCAGAAGTACGAACTGAGCCATGCTGAGACAGTTCAACAGCAGCCACATGCCAGGAGTGAACAAAGTCCCTTTCATTGGAAATCATCAGTTTCCATTTGCAAAAGAGTTCTTAAGCTACAGGTGACATGGTGGTGCCTTTCAGTTCTGCATGGTGCTGGAATCAGCTGACTCTCTGTGTGCTCTGGCATCCATTTTTATTTTATTAGTACTATTTTTTTAAGTTAGGGTCTTGTTATATAACCCTGGCTGGCTTGGCACTAACTGATATAGCTCAGATCGGCCTTACGCTCAAATCAGTCTTCCCGCCTTAGCCTCTGGAGTACAGCTGTTCTATGAGTATGTGCTACCCTGTCTGCTTAGCACTGGCTTTTATTTTTATTTTTAAGTTTTGAGTTAGGGTCTTACGTAGCTGAGGCTGGTCTTGAGCTCTCTAAATAGCTGAAGTCAAACCTCTGATCCTCCGGCTTCCACTCTCTAGTATGAAAATTATAGACTGGGCCACCAAACCTGGTTTTAGGCAGTACCGAGGATTGAACCCATGGCTTTATGCATATTAGGCAAGCACTCTAGCAAGGTAGCTCCGTCCCTTGCCCTTGGCACCAGTTCTTTTTTTTTTAAACCGGAGCTGAGGACCGAACCCAGGGCCTTGCACTTGCTAGGCAAGCGCTCTACCACTGAGCTAAATCCCCAACCCTGGCACCAGTTCCTAAAATGCTCCCCAGGTTTAGTTTTTAAGCTGAGCATTGTGCACCGTTTCTCTAATCCCAGCATTCAGGAGGTTAAGGCAGGAAGACTGCAAGTTCTAGGCCAGCCTAAGCTACAGAGTAGGTTCAAAGCCAGACTAAATAACTTGGTGAGACCCTATCTCAAACTAAAATGAAAAAAAGGGCTGGAGTTGTCTCATCATAGAACACTTGCTTAGCATGTTCAAGGCTTCGAGTTCAGTTTGCAGTACCTCAAAAGGAAGACAAAGAACAAAAGATTAAAAAATTAAAAAAGAAGGCCATGCATGGTAACTGGTGCCTGCAGTCTCCATATTGGAGAGGCTAAGGTAAGGCTTGCTGGGAGTTTAAGGCCAGCTTGGACCTGCAGAGTTGAATGCCAGCCTGGGCACCATAGCTAGACCCTGTCTGAAAAACAAAGCAACACACAACAATCCACAAAACAAATACAAATGTTTCTCGGGCACATTGATCCCATCGTGTCACTGGGCATGCTGGCTGCCTCCCTCAGCTGTGTGGAGGTGGGTGTCAGTGCTGGTCTGCAGGTCGGAGGCCTCTGGACCTAAAGAGACCTGGCTAGCCCTGAGCAGCTTGGAACTAGAGCTCCAGTGTGTGTCCTAGGGATGCGGCTGCTTGGCTGAGCCGGCTCTGACCGATGCTTTTCTTCCTGTATGTTTGCAGACAGTGTGCCTTAGCTGCCCTGAGAGACGTTAAGAGTTACCTGACAAAGGAAGGAGGACAGATTGCCGTAAGTCTGGGGAAGCAGTGTGGAGAGCCACTGTCGAGTAAGAACAGGGACATATGGCTTTCAGGGTGGAGGGCATGTATCTTGGGGTGGATGTTGGCACACAGCTCTGTACCCACCTGTGCAGTGGGCATCTGGGCACCGCCTCTACTGTGTGTGTTGCTGCCGGCCACAGCAACCAGGCGTCATTCTTTGGTCCCTCATTGTATGTTACTGCTTGCTAGATCCCTGGGTCTACACCCACTCCCACCCACCCCTCCTTCCCTACTGTGCCAGAGAGAGCTGTGGGCCGAGGATGAGGAGGGAGTCTGGGAGCACTGTGGAGAGGTTAGGGGACAGGACACACTCTGTCTATAGAGAAGGAGGAATTTTGGGCTTATTTCTTTCAACAACAGATTGAATTCCTTGTGGTTTGGGTAAGTATTATTACCAGGTTTTCTGAGTCTTCTTCTCTATCAGGTTTTTGATGCCACCAACACTACTAGAGAGAGGAGACACATGATCCTTCATTTCGCCAAAGAAAATGACTTCAAGGTGAGCCAAACATGCCTCCTCTAGCAAGTTCAGAGTGGAAAACACCTTGGGAGCAGCTGATTGCCTGACTCTGGCTTTAGTCTCTTCCTGTCTTGGGTTGTTGAGGCAGGACTCACTCTGTAGCCCAGGTTCATTGGAACTCTAGGCTGGCTTCAGACTTGCAGCAATCCCTCTGCCTCCGTCTGCTAAGTGTTGGGATTGCAGGTGTGAGCCCCTGCTCATGGCTAGTTGTCCATGTTTTGCTGCTTTGAAACAAGGTCTTCCTTGTGGCAAGGTTCTGCCTGGGGACGGTGGAGCCTCCCCCCACCCCCTGACACAAGGTGAAGGCCATGGCCGTGCAAAGTTGATGTTTTATGGAGTAATGCTTTCCCAGTTCTTATCCTCCCCCTTATTAATAGTTTGGTTCACAAAGCAAGGCAAGTGCTTCTGGTGCTAAAGTACAGAAAATGGGGTTGACTGAGTCATTTTTGCACATGTGCATCATTACACTTTGTTCCTATTTGCTCTCCCATCTTCTCTTGGCCCCTCCTTTCTCTGACGTATTGGCCTTTCTGTTCCCCAAATAGTCCCTTGGATTCTGCTTTCATGGTACATGTATTCCATTAACCTGCTGTTCCCCACTCCTCCCTTTAGTCTTCCTCCTCTGTTGTGATACACACACACACACACACACACACACACACACACACACACACAAGCACACATTTAAATCTAGATTTTGCATGTAAGAGGAAGCACGCAGTGTCTGAGTCTGGCTTACTTTGCATCTCCCTAGCCCCATCCTTTTCCTGCTGGTTTCCTTTCTTGTATCACAGTGACATCAAAGTTGGCCTTTTGTGGGTTGTTTTCACATTTCTGTCTTGCTTCCTTCCTCCAGGCATTTTTCATTGAGTCTATATGTGATGACCCTACTGTTGTGGCCTCCAACATCATGGTAAGACAAGTAGGAAGCCCTGTTTGTATATGGCCACTTAATACTGTGAGGTTATTTGCAGTCCTGGTGGGAACCCATGTCAAGGACTGGATAGTAACTACACCCTGAGAAGCAGACACCCTGCTCCATGTGTGGTTGAGTGTCTAGGTGGATACTGGGACGGTAGAAGTACATGCATAGCATAGGCTGTGACCTGGACATGCTCTTAAGTGACGTCCAGGCCATTTCCAAGGACTTTGAGGACAAGCAACAGGTATACAATCTTGGTTGGGACATGGTAGATAAAGGGGATAGACAGGGAGTAGGCAGAAGGTGAGTGATGATGGAGTAGCCAGGCATGAAGGGCAGCTCATCCCATCATACAGGGGAGGCCATTCAGTTGTTCACTTTTGCTTTCCAGTCCCTGGTAGGGAATAATGCTTTCATATTAACCAAAGTCTCCAAGGCCCACTATACCAAAGATCTCACTGTGTAACCCAGGCTGGCCTTGAACTCAAGACATCCTGCAGCCTATTCCCTGAGTGCTGGAATTACAAGTGTGTACCACTATACCTTGCCCAATATACACCTTACTTTTAAAGGGATACTAAACATTTTTGCTTTTGTTCATTGGTCTTTTTCTTCGAGACAGTGGGAGTATCTGCAAACATTTCTAAGAAAAAAGCTCACGCTTCAGGAAGAGTGGGTCTGGGGGAAGAGGCTCCAAGTTTGAGGAATAGAAGTGCTGTGCTCAGAGAGGGCTTTGCTGTTTTACTTTGGGTTTATTTTCCCTGTTCCCCTTGATAGGAAGCATGGTGTAGCTGTGAAATCCTTTCCACATTGTGTGGTCACTCCCGTGCTTAGGTAGGAGTTGTCTTCATAGTAGCTTTCTAGTCATTCACATAGTTAGCTTGGCCCCGATCCTCTGTGTTCAGAAATCTTTCTCTGATTAAACCTAAAAGCAGTTCTGCAGATTAGGTCCAGGGGTTTGTGGCCTATATTTATGTTTTTATTGTACAAGCCAAATATGCAAATGACCTTTATAGCTATTTTTAGTGTGCAGTTCGGCAGCATTAAGTATACATTCAGATTCTTGGGCAATTGTGTATGTGATGTGGCTCTGTTGGCGTAGAGTGCTTGTCTGCCACCTACAAAGCTGTGAGTTCAGTTCCCTGCACTGCATAAATTGAGTGTGGTAGTGAATACTTGGAATGCCAGCATTTGGGAGGGAAAAGCAGGAGGATCAGAAGTTCAAGGTCATCCTTGGCTATATAGTGGGTTTAAGGGAAATCTGGGGTACATGGGAGCTTGTCTCAAAGCAAGCAAACAAAAGAAAACCAAAAGCAAAAAAGTTGGGAACCCCTTAATGTCCATCTCCAGGCCTGTCCATCTTCTTGTCTGCCTTATAACATAAGATTAAAACAATTCTGAGGGCAGGCATGATGGTGTGTTCCTTATGGGATCTCTGTGGGTTTCCTGTGTCTGTCCTTCCTGGACATCCTCCTTGTGTAACCATAAGGCCATCACATCAGTCAAACCTCCTGACCCCTCCCCACCACCCCGTTCTTTTTCTTCCTCTTAGATGCTGGGTAAGATAGTCTTTATTCTGAGAATTCCTGGGCTTTCCCCATTTGAAAGCCCAAATCCTGCTTAATCTCAGCAAAAAGCCTTCCAGTGTGATTCATCAGCTGCTCTTTGTGATGTTACAGGAAGTTAAAATCTCCAGCCCGGATTACAAAGACTGCAACTCGGCAGAAGCCATGGACGACTTCATGAAGAGAATCAGTTGCTATGAAGCCAGCTACCAGCCTCTTGACCCTGATAAATGTGACAGGTGCTTCCCAGAGCTCACCCTCTCAGTTATCCATACGAGGGCTTGAGATGATTTCTTGATGGTCCCATAAACAGCTCCCAAATATGTCTGCAAACTCTAGAAATGGCTTTGGGAGGGTCCCCGAGGCCCTGTCCTTTGCCGGAGGAGCTATTGGCAATTGTTAGCAGCTGAGGGAGGGAGGGTCCCTCGCCTTTGGGGACATGACAGGTTGCCCATGCCTCAGTGGGTGGTCTCACCTCTGTGTGTAAAGGGCTGTACTAAAAATAAAACACACGAGATGGGGGCATTTAGAGGAAGATAGTCGCGGATGGGGAGGTTCAAAATGAGGGAGCGCTCAGCAGTTAAGAGCACACACTGCTTTTCTGCATGACAGGAGTTGGTTCCCAGTAGCCACATCAGGCAGCTCACTACCAATTGTAATTCCAGCTGCAGGGGAATCAGATGCCTCTGGCCTCCACAAGTTCCTGCACTTAATGTGCATAGACCCACACAGATGCATGCACATATACATATGCATGTAAAAATAAGTCTAAATAAAACGTATAAATATACAGGCCAGGTAGTGGTGGAGCACACCTTTCATCCTAGCACTTGGGAAGCAGAGGCAGGTAGATCTCTGTGAGTTTGAGGCCAGCCTGGTTTACAGAGTGAGTTTCAGGATAGCCAGGAACTCTATCAGGAAAACCTGGAAACCCTGTCTCAATCTACCCATCTCCAAAAAGTATAAGTGTATGAAAATATCTTCTTCTCTCTGCCTTGAAAAGATAACTTACTAGGTTTTTGCTTGTTCATTTGTTTGTTTTGACTGGGTCTCACTCTAGCTGGTGGGACTGGAACTAGTTAGGTAGATTCACAGATCTGCCTGCCTCTGCTTGCCCAGTGCTGGGATTAAAGGTGTGTGCCATCATGTCCAGCTAGGTTTGCTTTGTTTTTCCCTGGACATCTGTACTTTTATTTATTCGCTTGTGTTGGTGCTTTGTGCCTGTATGTGTGCATGCCTGCATGCATGTGCTCTGGAATACACATGTGAAGGCCAGGGAGGCTTTTTCTCTCTTCCTGCCTTGTGAGCCCAGGGGATCAAAAACCCAGGTCATCAGGTTTGGTGGCAAAGCAACTTCATGCTAAGCCATGTCACTGGTCTCTCCACCTTACTTTTGAACAGTCTCTCACTGAATCTGGAGCTCACTGATTTGGCTAGGCTGACTGGCCAGTGAGTTCCAGGGAACAGCCTGTCTCTGCCTCCCCCGCTCTGGGATTACAGACTGTGCTGTACCTTGCTTTTTAAGATTCATCTGCACTTGACGTACAAATCTTGTGCTGAGGGAGCCATCTCCAGCTCTCATACCTCTTGAATAGCCTGGCTGTGGGAATTGTTGCTTTCATTTACTCTCTGACTCTAGAGAAGACTCACAACTGTCACTGTTACAGGCTGCCAGGAGCAAATATTCTAGAAGCTGGCTAGGCCTAGGGTGAGGTCTGCTGTCCTCCGGGCCTAGGGAGGCCTGAATGGTGGTCCTCAATGATGTTTCTTTGCAGGGACTTGTCGTTCATCAAAGTGATTGATGTGGGCCGGAGGTTTTTGGTGAACAGAGTGCAGGACCACATCCAGAGCCGAATTGTGTACTACCTGATGAATATCCACGTGCAGCCCCGGACCATCTACCTGTGTCGGCATGGCGAGAATGAGTTCAACCTGCAGGGCAAGATTGGGGGCGACTCGGGCCTGTCCAGCAGAGGCAAGAAGGTAGAGGAGAGAAAACAAACAATGGGCTAGGGACTGACTGGAGGCCGGAGGGTGGTTGGCTCCCACCATGTGGTAGAGTAGAGGGGTCGGTCCTTAGGAGGGTAGGGATGCTGTGTATTTTTTGCTGTTTTGGCTGTGCTCTACTGTGTGTATTTGCATGTGTCTGTATGTGTACATGTGAGTGTGGACTAGAAACAGGAAAGTAGAGTCAGGCCTCTCGGTCTCTGATAAGGTTTGAGTGGCACTGGAAGTTTGGAATATACCATAACCTATGGAAGGAGCTGGAGTTGGGGTGACCTCTGTCTCCTCTGTTCCCTCAGTTCGCCAATGCCCTGAGCAAGTTCGTGGAGGAACAGAATCTGAAGGACCTCCGTGTGTGGACAAGCCAGCTGAAAAGTACTATCCAGACCGCGGAGGCGCTGAGGCTCCCCTATGAGCAGTGGAAAGCACTCAACGAAATCGATGCTGTGAGTCACAGGCCCGCATGGCTGTGGGGAGGCCTGGCAGGGGGTGGAGATGGCTTCCTGAGACCCCCCCTTTATTTGAGGTGGCGCTATGGGGGAGTTCCCTGGCATGAATGTTGGTCTCCCTGACAGGGTGTATGTGAGGAACTAACCTATGAGGAGATCAGAGACACCTACCCTGAGGAGTACGCACTGCGTGAACAGGACAAATACTACTACCGATATCCCACGGGCGAGGTGAGCAAGAGAAGGTCCATTCTTTTGTCTATTGGCTTTTCTTTATAATGGTCAGGAGCTGCCACATGTGTTGTGTATGGAGGTGTCTGAGAGAAGACTTTGGGGGCCTCAGCAGGATCAGGTGAGTCCCCACAAGGTCTCTACAACCCACCCCATCTCTCACCAGTTCTGCAAGCTCATCTCTGCTACTACTTTGGTCTTAAATCTCACTGAAGAGAACCCTGTAAAAAGCCCCAAGGGAAATGTGATGTATGTCCCACATGGAATGAGAACTCTTGTATCTGTCTAATGATGTGTGTGATGACATGGGAGAGAGCAAAGAGGATAGCTGGTGATTCACTCCAGACCAAAGCTTTTTCCTGGATGCCAGGAGACGTGGTAGATAGGCTGGCTGTGCGGATGTCAAGTTAGATGGCTTGTCCCGGGTCTGGGCCGATGTTGGTAGAGAGAATGGCTGAGCAGGCGGCTACTCTTGAATTTGGAATGAAGTGTGCTGAACCATGTGGTACTCTGGAAGTTCAGCCAGGTGGCTGTGTTGACACCTAGTGGGTGTCCTTCTGAGCCCTTGTCACGTTCCCATGCCTGGTGGGCCACCATGCTGTTTTCTGGTCTCATTCTGGTCTTCACTCACTGTAACTCTGGTTAGAAGGAGAAGAAGCTCGGACAGTTCAGTGTGAGGAGGACTTGGGCTGCTTTTTTATGTTGCAGCTTGGCGCTCCTTGTTTGTGTAGCTCAGAAGTGCCTTGCTTACAGTCCTCCCCAGTGCTGGCGTCACAGAGGTGCACCACTGTACCTGGCTACGTGTTTGTTGTTTGAAACAGGATCATCAGTGTGTGGTCCAGGCTGCCTTGGGTTCATGGCAGTCCTCTTGCTTCAGCCTTCTGAGTGCTGAGGATTACGGACATGCACCACCCATATTCCAAAAAGAAATTGCAGACATGTTAGCAGTCTGTCTAACATCTGCAAGCTCCTAGCTCTGGTGACCACAAATTCCTTGTATCTAGAGTTGCCTGTTCCGGACGGTGCACAGAAGACATCCTTCTGTGTATGTGGATGGTGATGCTTGATGTCTTCCATCCACTTGACTGACAGACAGATTTTTGAGATTCTTTCAGGTTATGGCATGTGCCAGGACTTCATTTCTTTCAATGGCTGCCTGAGTCATCGCCCATGATAGAGTCTGATCTTTCTCCTGCGCTCAAGAGGAAGGAGTTCAGACAGACAGGACTGTAGGCTTCCCTTATGTGTCCTAGAAGTATTTCATTAATTCAGAGCTGAACACTTAGGAAGGATGGGTGTCTGCATGTGTGGAGGGATGGGCTGTGAGCTGGTCTAAGATCGAAGACTCCAAGGGATTTTAGGACTCTTCCCTGCCTACCCTCTCCTAATGTGCTATCCCATCCCTTTGTTCTCAGTCCTACCAGGACCTTGTCCAGCGCCTGGAGCCTGTGATCATGGAATTAGAACGCCAAGAGAATGTGTTGGTCATCTGTCATCAGGCTGTCCTACGCTGCCTACTAGCCTACTTCCTCGACAAGAGTGCAGGTATTGAGGGCAAGCCATGCCCAGGAATGAAGGAGGAGGAAATGGGCCCTTGAGAGCAAGTGGGAGGGGACCCATCTTTTCTTACTTTGTATCTGAGTATGGATCTGCCTCACAGCCTGCTGAGGGGTCTGTACCTGCTCCCTACCACACAGTGTGGCATGCTCACTGGGCATCATCATGTCATAAATCAGCCTGAGAACCCTCAAGCCTCCATGTGACCCAGGGCCTTTGGGTTAGGCCTGAGGCTCTCACAGTGAGCCTACAGATGCCCCTGAGTGTCGCCCTTTGCTTCAAGGCCCTTATTTAACTGCAATGACATATGTCTCATTTCAGAGGAGATGCCATACCTGAAGTGTCCCCTTCACACCGTCCTGAAACTGACACCTGTGGCCTATGGTGAGTACCAGCCCCTGCTGGGCCTCCACCCTGGGGTCTCCTGGGGACTGTGGGGGGCTGCCTGCCGATGAGGACCATCTCTCTAACAGAAGCCATCTTCCCCATCTTTCACCTTCAGGGTGCCGTGTGGAGTCCATCTACTTGAATGTGGAATCAGTGAGCACACACCGGGAGAAATCAGAGGTGAGCTAGGCTCCAATGCATGGGACCCCTGGGAAACTCTGGCCAGCTACCATGCTCCTTACCTCTGTTCCTAGCCTGTCTTTCCTGTGACTCCATGGGTTCTGTCCTGTTCCTTCTGCCCCCCACCCCCCTTTCTGCTTGACTGGGAAGAGTGGGTTCAACAGGGAGTTACTTCCTTCTCTCCAGTATCACCCGAGGGCCGTAGCTATTGCCACTCCTGGCAGCAAAAGCGATGCCTTCTCAGGTACCAGGAGCTTGGCTCAGACAGGACTAGGCAGTCAACAGCGCCGTCTGCATGCATCAAGTTCATAGTTAGCAAAGGTTGATAGTAAACAGAGGAGGGAATCTTATAGACCGCTGAGGAATGGTCTTCAGGAGACTGAGTACCTAGCTGTCATTGTATTCCATATCAGGGAGGTCTGAGATTTTTTGCGGGGAGGGTGTGTGTGGTTGTATTGGATTCCTTGCTGGGCAGATGGCATATCTGTCCAGGTCTGTGTTGTGAACGTGGGTTTAAATTTGCTTTATGCAGGCGGTCAAAACACACCACTATGCCAGTGTAGTCAGACCTTCCTCTTACATCGAACTTGACTTTCTGTCTGTGGAGTGCGCAAAACAGGTGACTTCCCCATTCCCAAGGAGCTTGGCCGTCAGACTTTGGTAGGAAGGGTACATGGGTGCCAGCCAGTGTACTGCCCAGCTTGCACTGTGGACTACACCGGAAGAGGACTGTGTCCCTGGGCTGCCTCGCCCTGTCTCTTGGCCCCAACCCTCTGAAGCAGGGCACTTGGAAGATGTGCTCATTTAGCTGAATGAGGTGATGGGCTCCAGCACTGGGTGATGGGCTCCAAGGGCCTCAGAATACTTCCTGGCTGAGTGCTGGGGCCAAAGCTGCCCTGGGCTTTGAGATGCTGGGCCATGTAATGGACCCCAGAAGCCCACTCTTCTGTCTCATCATCCTCTACTGGAAGGTTGACAGCTCGTCCTGGCTGACAGACTGCTGTCTGTTTCCTGCACCTTTGGTCTCCTGCCCTACCTCCTACGCTGAGGCTGGGTACTGTTTCAGGGAGCACAGTGTATTCCATGTGCTTGTGTGTGCTGCCGACCCGGATGGAAGGGAATAGGCCCTGACACCTTTCCCCTCCCACACCGGTGATCTCGGAGCCAACCATCTCTCCTGGGCCCTGTGTGGATGGGGTGGCTGGGAGTAAGGATCTGTTTTCTGACCCCTTCTCTGCTGTGGTTGTAGTGATTTGTTTCCTCTCCCGCTTTGCACATAGCGAGAAGTTCTGTGGCAGCATCAGCTCAGGGTCAAGGCTGGGTGTCCCTCTGGTGGTACTCATACAGATCACCAGAGGACTCTGTGTGTGTGTGTGTGTGTGTGTGTGTGTGTGTGTGTGTGTGTGTGTGTGTGGTGTGTGTCTGTGTGTGTGTGTGGCTTTTGCCCTCCTTGTAACTGCCTCCTTCTCTCTTTTGTCTTTGTCTGCTTAGGATGCAAAGAAGGGACCTAACCCGCTCATGAGACGCAATAGTGTCACCCCACTAGCCAGCCCCGAGCCCACCAAAAAGCCTCGCATCAACAGCTTTGAGGAGCATGTGGCTTCCACTTCTGCTGCCCTGCCCAGCTGCCTGCCCCCGGAAGTGCCCACGCAGATGCCCGGACAAGTCAGTGATTCTGCTTTTACTTACTCCCTACAGGGAAGAGTGAACAGGGGAGAGACGATGTGAGGAAGTGTGCCTGTGTTTGGGGTGGGCTGTATGTGTGATGTGCAGTAGACAGTGTTTGTGGGTGTATAGTGTATGTACGTGCATTGGGCAGGCCATGAGATGCCCTCTCTGAAGATCTTTCCTGGTCAACAGTGACTCTGTCTATCCTTTCTGAGGTTATGGCTCTTATTCTTCTTCATTGAGCAGAATCAGACAGAGCAAAAGAAACTGTAAAATGTTCCAGTCCTGTGCACATTGGTGAATAGCAATTCCCAGTCAGGAGCCTGTACGTACCATGGGAACGATGTCTTCTTACCCCAGAACTAACTCCTTTGCTGTCACCTTTCTGATGGCAAAAAGCTGAGATTCCCACAGAAGAGCCTCTTCCTTCTCCACAACCAGCATACCTCCCCCCTTAGACATGGTCCAGAGCTGGAGAGGCAGCTGGGTTGATAAAGCTCTTTCCATGCAACTGTGGCGACCCGAGTTCATATCTCCAGAACCCAGGCAAAAAGCTGAGAGCAGAGGGACATGCCTGTAAAAGGTTAGAGGAGAGGCAGGAACAGGGGGATGCGCATAGGCCGCTAGCCTGGCCCACCTGCTGAAATCCCAGGACTGCTGTAGGAGAGCTCCTTTAAACAAAAGGTGGAAGGCTGCTGAGGATTGACGTCCAAGGTTGTCCTTTCACGTCCATTCATGTGATGCTTGTGTCCATCTGCATCCCTATACATGGATGCATGTGTGCACAGTACGTGTATACACATACACAGGACCAGGCAGCCAGCATAGCCCCCTTTTCCAACAGCAGCTAGATTATCAGAGTGAAGATAAACAGAACCCAGCAAGATTCACTATTTCACTAGCTTGAAAGATCAAAGGCTGGAAGAGTTTGGCTATTGAGCATTAAAATTTGTTTTCAGAAAACCAGTCCTTCAAAGATAGCCAAGAACCTTTGCAAGCATGCAATGATAGACCTTACTCTTATCCCTTGCTGAATGTCATCTCCATGCTAGATCAACTCTGGCTGTGTCTGTGCCTCCCAGCACTTCTGCTGACCCCTGAACTTCCTTTTAACTTCCTGAGGTCTGGAATGTGATATGGAGAACCACCGAGGCCTCCAAAGCTCATTTAACTGCCCCAGGCCTCAGGTTGCTAATTTGTGGAATTGGGGAGCGATGTACCCTGCAAAAAAAGGGCTGGAGAGATGGCTCAGGGGTTAAGAGCACTTGCTGCTCTGCCAGAGGACCTGGATTCAATTCCTAGCAACCACATGGCAGCTAACAACTGTCTGTAACTTCAGTGATCTGACACCCTCACACAGACATATATGCAATGTGCATGAAATAAAAATAAAAAGTGATTTTTTAAGAAAGTGGCTCGAATAAGGTGATATGTGCAGTACATGTAACTTGGTCTGGCACAAAGTAAGGGTTGGGTCCAGTAAGATGACAGATGGGAGCTAGGAGACCTGACTTTGATTGTAGCTCTGCCATTAACATGAGTGTAGATTTCTTTTCCCCCTTTGGCCACAAGTTCTTGGTATATAGTTCAGGCTGTCTTTTGTGAACTTATGGTCGACCTATCTGTACCTGCTGAATGTAGGATTTTGTTTTTTTGTGGAGGACAGGGTCTCATGATGCTTAGAGATTGGCCTCAAACTTATTATGTAGTTGAGGATGACTTCGAACTCCTGGTCCTCCTCCTTTCTTCCCCCAAGTGCACTGCTGTGCCTGGCAAGTATAAGATTTTAATGGCCAGGCTCAGTCTCTTCAGCTTTGCAAATGGGCACAGGACTGGGTGGGAAGACTCCAGTGGATATTCCTTTAGGTCTGAGAGTTTTCTATTACAGCCAGGCAGAACTGACATTGATTGCATCACCATGCCCTCTATCCTGGTGCATTGTGGGAGTCTTCTGTTGCAGAGGCCTGAGGAGATTAACCTGGGCCTGGGCCAGGAACATCCAGAGTTACCCTGATCTGGTCATGGAGGATTCTGTCAAGAGCCCAGCCTTATCTCCCACTTCACAGATGCTTCTGAATTTATTAGGACAGCCCTTCAGGATTGCCAGATCCTCAGGAACAGATGTCTGGGATCTATTGGCCGGGTCAGACATGGGAGGTGTTGAGGGGCTCATCTCACCAGCTGCCATCTGGCCTCCTGACTGATTTTTTTTCTCTCTCCTTACCTTGTCTCCCTGCAGCCTTTGCTAGGGAAAGCCTGTCTGTAAGTATTTCCTGCTCAATAATTCTATCACTTGTATTCACTCTTGCTTGTTACCAGTTTGTCTCCTATCTGCTGAAGTATTTAGGAAGAGGAGAGTTTGGGTAGATCCTGAGGTTGTCCATGGAAGAGAAGGAGAAGGGAGGAGAGAATTCCCAAAGTTTATAGAGAAGGGGTGCAGAAAGGGATGTGTTGTGGCCAAGCTAACAAGCAATGTTCAGCTCACTCCAGTGCCATCAGCCATAGGGTGCTTCTCCCCAGTCCCTCTCGAACGGTCCTAGGCTGGGGCTTCACGTGATGTTATTTCCCTGTTGGGGTCAGATTTTGATGGTGAATGAAACTTGTGCTTGCTGTCTCCCCTTTTCACTCCCTTTTCCAGAGGAGCATCCTTTTATTCTGAAAGCAATATTTATCCAGAGCCTAATTAAAAAAAAAAAAACAAAAAACAAAGCAAACAAACATGGGAATCTATTTTGATGGCCTGGAGTGCCTGTCGGTCCTGCCAAGAGACAGTCTCTGGAGACATCCGTATAGAAACTGTACTTGGGGATCCCACTCCACTGAATCCACAGCCCTGACTGCTGCCATGTCAAGCTTGAGAAACAGGTGTGGTCGGGCATTTAGGAGAGCTGTGTAACTCATAGAGAATGGGCCGGCCCATCCTTTGTATCTCTGGCCTTTAAATAAGAGGTGGGCAGGGCTCATCCTGTTTAACAAGTAAGGTCAAGTGACCCGCACACCCACCAGCTGGTAGGCATGGAGCCAGGCCTCAAACAGACAGTGTGCCCTAGAAGGCTACTGTCTTCCTCCCTGCAAGCTTCTTGGAAAAGCCCCGGTGCTGTTTTTCTGTCTCTGATTCCTGAAGCCTGAGGGGTACCATGAGCAGCCGCTGGCCTGTGGGTTAACTAACCCCCATAAGCTTTCCTTGCAGCCACTTCCCAAGGGAGAGGGCAGGCCTGGCTATTAACTTCCCTCTCAGAAAGGAACGACGTGATCACCATCCAGTGTCTATTGTGGACTGCTTGAGGACCAAGGGTTCTCCTTGCAGAAGCTTTGGGTTGGAACCTGTGGTTCAGCTTGTTCGTTTCTAATGTGAATCTAATAGTGCTTTTGGCTGGAATCTCTTTAGTTAAGCAAAAAACGTAGTCTATAGACTCATCACCCCTGTTATGATCAGATTCTATTCTGGAGACCCAGAATCTAGCCCAGCCCAATCCTGTGACCAAAATTAATCAATTATTGTTCTACTGAAATAGTGTCATCTTAGTTGTCTTATCTAGCCTGGAACCTACTGTGTACCCCAGGCCTCAAACTCAAAGCAATCCTCCTGTCTCACTCTCTGAGTGTCTGAAGTACAGGTAAGCATGTACCGACTTACCTGGCTTCCAGAATTTATTTTAAAAGCCAGATCAAACCAACTTTGCCACAGTCTTTGGAACATTAGGGAAGTTAAACCAGTTTTATGACTTGAACTTCCTCATGCATATAACTCATGGCAAATATCTGGCACCTAGGAGGGGCCTGATGGGTGAAAGCTATAGCGTATCACCACTCTTGGCCTCTAGCTTTAAGTGTGCATTTAGGTGGTCCTGTGTGCCCTCTGCCCTGTACCATTGGATTTTTACTTCAGAGCAGCCAGAGCACTTAGACTTGAGCTGAGAAGCCCCAAAGGCCTGATGCCTATCGTCTTGGTCTCCTGATAAAACTGAATGATACCCAGACACTGCTCTCTGTCCTTAGTATCTTCCTGGGAGCTGTTGCTATGCTTGGGATCAAGGGACCCCCTGGCATTTTCAGTGCCTCTTCCACTTTAAAATCACACATGCACACTAAAATGAAGAGACCACTAAGGCTGGCAAGTGGTAGCTTGGTTGGTAGAGGGTTTGTCTAGCCTGCAAGAGGCTCCGAGTTTGATCTCCCCCAGCACTGCACAAAGCAGGTGTGGTGGAGTGCATCTATAATCCCAGCCCTCAGGAGGAGGCAGGAGAATCAGAAAATCAAAGTCATCTACACTAACTACATAGAGTGTTTGAGGCCAGCCTGGGCCAAATGAGACCTTATCTCAAAACCAAACAGAAAATACTAAAATCAGTTTTGTTTTCTCCTTTTCCAACCTGTTTTGTTTTTCTCTTCCCCACTATGCTTGAAAGACGAACTGTCTGTCACATTTTTTCAAAGTTTTCTCCTTACTAACCTGGGAAAGGTAATTGAGCTGGTGCATGTCCCTCTGTTTCCTCCTGCATCTGAGTCATGGCTTTCAGCCGAAGGGCACTGTGGCTTGTGTACAGATTGGCCATTGTGGAGTATGTGGCTCATGTGTCAGTGCTCAGTGGTCTTTCAAGCAGTGCCATTGATGGGGGTGTCCTTGCCCATCCATCTCTGCCTCTTGTGTGTTCTGAGTCAGGGGCCCCTGAGGGAACGATGGGGACATGACTCACCCTGTAGCTCCTCATTGTGACTGTTACATTGTCATCATGTGTGAATGCTGGAGGCCTTGGGCCTGTGGTGTGGCAGGAGAAATGGTAACCTTTCCCTCTTTGATCCCACTATGTGGCTGGGTCTCTCTTTACACACACACACACACACACACACACACACACACACACACACACACACACACATACACACGATCCAGGGCACTACCAGAAGAACCCCTATTTTACACAGGGCACTGCTGCCTGGATTCCCGAGTCTCAGTCAGCTCAGAACTTAGTATCCCTTCTCTAGACCCACAGTTAGGCTCCTTTTTCTGTGGCCTGAGAGAAGTTCCTTGCACCCGTGCCTGCCTGAAATCCGTCTCTCCATGATTCTGCCCCTGGAGTTTTGAGGGCCCAGATGGCATACTTTTATTGAACATTTCTTTTTTGAAGGGTTAGATATGGAGGTTTTAGGGGAGAGATGGCTGCTGGCCACTGGTAGTATTCAAGGCAGGTGACTTAGGACCATTTTAGAAGGGAACTTGATACCAGCTAATGCTTTGTGAGACTAATGACAGTCTCCGCTGGGCCTGCATGGTATGGCCAGGTATCCCACTGTCTCTTGTGTTCTGTGGAGCTCTGTGCCCAGACTTGGGACCCCCATGTAGCTGAGTACAAGGTTCTGTTAGCTGATGCCAGAGAGGAGCTCCCTGCTTTTCCAGACAGTCCCAGCTGATCTTGACCTGGCTGTGACCAATGTGAGAAGGCTATGTGGCATGGAGAGTGGCCCTCAGTTCCCAAAGGGGAGGGTGCATGACTTTCCTATATTGTCCTCTCTAAGCAGCCTTGTCTGACCCCTGGAGCTGCAGGCTCCCAAGTCACATGCCTGACTTCCCCATGCCCTTCTGGCTGGAATCTAGCCCAATGCTGAGCAGAATCCTGGCCCGTGTCTCTAGTTTCTTCTGTAACCTGGGGTATTTTCTGTCATGTTCTGAGATCTACTTGGGCTCCTACATGTTTTGTGATCATCCTCTCCCAGGGGTGTGTTCTTTTGGGGAATGGAGGGAGGAGGGTGTCTTGTGGCATGGCTTTGAGCCTTCTGCTCAAGAAGCACAGTCAGAACCAGGTCTTGACTCTCCTTCCTCTCTCTCCTGAAAACAGAACATGAAGAGCCCCCAGAGTGGCGCTGACCTTTCCCAGAGGCAATGAAGCTGAAGTATGGGTTCCATTCCGTTTCTACAGCCTCCTTGGGCCCGCTCATCTACCTGAGTCCAAGTGATCCCAAGGACTTCTGGACTGCGGGAGAATGGTGGTCTGCTGGTTAAAAAGTAGGAGCACCCCCTGAGATGCTGGGGTGCCAAAGACAACTAGGAAGTTGTACAGATCCCAGCTTCCCATGGCAAAGCTGCAGACCTCCCCACACTTTGTTCTCCTGGGACTTCCAGGGTGTCTGACCTCACAGACTCTTCTGAAGCATGAGGAGGACCACAGTTCTAGAAGAGATAACATCAGGCCCCTAAGTGGGGGTACCGAATGGCACCATGCTGTTTTGTTTTGTTTCTCTGGATCCTGGCCTGGCATGCTGATAGCTGGGAGACGAGACTGGCAGAGAATCCTGAAATCCAGAGTGAGTTAGACCCCCGTTGCCAGAGGCTCAGGGATGTTCAAACACTCACGTGGCTTTTATACATCTTGGCCTGGGAAGAGGCCTCAAAGATAAGGGACTTGGACACATGCTGCCCTGGGTCTGGCAGTTCTCCTTCTGAGGAGTTCCTGAGCTGAGGCTCACTGGTCAGCTGAGCAATGACATGCCCTGGCTCCTCCACATGTCCACATGCCTTCTAGGTCTCGGGATTGCATCAGTGGAAGGAAGCATTTTGCCGGAGGGGGAAAAAAAAAAATCAGCAGGGCCCCCTCTTCCCAGGGCTCTTAGCCTTCTGTTCTTCACCCTGGGCCTGGAGTTACCTGAGCAAACCCTGTGGCTGGCTCTTTGTTTTGCACTTTCCTTCATTTCTTCCTCCCTCCCTCGCTTCCTTCACTTTTATCTTTTTGGGCAGAAGTATGGCCTGAAAGTCACATTTCCCTTCAGGAACTTAGATGGCAGGGTGTTGGCCCTTGGAGGCTTGGAGCTGCTGGATGGGAGGAGCTGGAGTGTCTGTGAGATGGGGAGGCTCAGAGCCTTCGACTTCAACTTCACTCAGATTTCCCAAGAAGGGACGGTGGCCCTAGAGAGGCTCATTCCAGGTGCTTGCTTCTTGAGCTGCCTCCATGTTGTTTTAGCCTAGTATCCGTTGTAGGCCTGATACCACCCTGCTGGACATCTCCAGGGGTTCCCAAGAGTAGACAGTCGTCCTGGTTGGCTTCATGATGTCCGAGACATTTTTGCATGGGCTGAAAGCAGTGCTGATGTGTAACTACCTATTGTTTTTTATCTGCCTGTTTCTCCCCCTTTATCCACCCAAGTTCTGGGAGTGGGGAGGGGAAGACAGCCTGAGCCTGGAAGAAACCTTTTGGAAATTCAGTGGTTTTTGCCCAAAGGAGCTTTTCTAAGGATGCCCCACAGCTGGTGCCGAAGGTCCCTTTCCTCTCTGCCGTCTGCCTGTGAGTCCTGGGGAATCCTATCGTCCCCAGCTCAGGGGACAGGTCCTAGGGTGGCACAAGGACTTGCTTCAGACGCTTTAAAGTCACTTTGTGTTTTTCACAGCTAACCACTCAAGTTCTCGGTCCCATCCCACTACCCTTTAAATCTGTGGTCACCAGAGAGGACTATGTACGTAAGACTTGGACTGTTTCCTCTTAGTGACTTGAGTCTTGATAAGGATATATGCAGTGCCCAGGGGTGCACAGGCTGGTAATACGTTTAGACCCGGGGGCCTGCGGCATTGCATTTGGGGCGTGAACAGGATCTTAACTGTGTAACTCAAACTAGCCTCAAACTTACGGCGGTCCCCCTGTCTCAGCGTCCCACTCCAGCATTGGGGTGTTATAAGCATGAGCCACCATGCCTGGTAGTGTGGCTTTGCACTTGAAGGTAGTTTTAGGTGTTCCCCTCCCTTCTGAGCTTATCTGCTCTCTAGTTACAGAAGCAACTCTTAGAACATAGAGACACTTAAGGCTGAGACAGGTAGGGGTGGTCACCTGTGACTAAAGTCCGTACATCAAGCGAAAGCTTTGCCCGATGTGACTTCACACTCTGTGAAGGTCTGTGGATAAGATCAGGCTCAGGGGACCTTGAAGGGGTGGAACACAGCTTGATTTGAAATGCAGTGACTGGATGAATGGGGCGCCATCACTCACAGAACTTCCACACTCCCACCCAAAACAACAAAATAAAATGGGGACCAATGTTTTTAACTTTGCATATTTGTTTTTGGGGTAAATTTCTCCTATTCTCTTCAACCATGGACAACACCCTTCATTTGTGGGGAGAAGAAAAACTGTTGGAACCACACCAATGATATTTTCATTTGTAATACTTGAAATTTATTTTTTTATTATTTTGATAGCAGATGTGCTATTTATTTATTTAATAAGTATAAGGGAGCCTAAAAATAGAAAGCTGTATAGATTGGGTTTAATTGTTCATTGGTTTGGGGCCTTTCAATGTGTGATTGACTTCGTGTTCTGTGGAATTGTCTCTCTCAATTGACCTGGGAAGAAGCTATGCAAGCTTTTAAACAGGATATGCCTTTCAGAAATTTGTATATTTTGCAGTTGCTAGAACAATAAAACCTGGTTGAGATACACTGACAAAATTCATTTCTGGGCCTTTTCCAGGCACAAATGTCAGTTTTCTTGAGCAGTGTGTGTGTGTGTGTGTGTGTGTGTGTGTGTATGCATGCGCGCGTGCAGGAGTGCACACGTGTAGAGGGTAAAGGAAAACTTGGCAGGAGCCAGTCTCTTCCAGCCTCCGGAGGTTGAACTCAGGTCGTTAGGCAGGTCAGTGCCTTGCTTGGTGAGCTAGTCATCTGGCCAGGCCACCAAGTGTCTTTAGCTGAGATCTGTGGCTGGTGCACCTGTCAGCACACCCCGCCCCCCAGGACCCTGTATTTTCAACAGGACACAACAGATTGTCGAGTTTATACATTTGGGAAATGATAAAATGTGTTAATTTTAAATTAATAGACTTTGTTGTTGGTTTAGTTTTCTCTCTTTTGACAGATTAATGTAATATATACATAGCTTAGGCTGGCATCAAATTTCTGATCTTCCTGTCTCCCAAGTGTTGGGATTATAGGCATACAGTACCACACCTAAGACTCCATTAAAAAAAAAAAAATCCTTCTGGGGTTCCCCCATTGTGCTGTAAGTCTATATTTAAGACCTCCTCCCTCCTTCAATAAATGACATTCGACATTCAAAAAAAAAAAAAAAAAGAAGAAGAAGAAGAAGAAGAGGGGGTCAAGAACATGATGGGGAAACCCACAGAGACAGCTGACCTGACCGCTGCTAGTTGGAGTTCACTGACTCTGGACTGACAGCTCGGGAACCTACATGGGACCGAACTAGGCCCGCTGAATGTGGGCTATGTGACTCGATCTGTTTGTGGGGTCCCTGGCAGCAGGACCAGGACTTATCCCAGGTGCATGAACTGGCTTTTTGGAACCCATTCCCTGTGGTGGGATACCTTGCTCAGCCTTGATACAATGGGGAGGGGCTAGGCTCTCCCTTCAACTTGGTATGCCAGACTTTGTTGACTACCATGGGAGTCTGAGGAGTGGATGGGGGTAGAGTGGGAGGGAGGTGAGGAGGTGGAAGGAATGGAGGGAGGGGGAACTGGGGTTGGTATAGAAAATGGAAAAAAGTTTTGATAAATAAACATTTAATTAAAAAAAAATCCTGTGTTCATGTGTGTGTGTGCAAGTGTGAGCGTGTCCACCTGGAGAGGTCAGCTGACCACTCCAGGTGCTGATGATCCTTGCCTTCCACCTTGCTGGAGATGAAGTCTCTTGATTGCTGCTGAACATGCTAAACTAGCTAGCCCACAACCCAAGGATTCCCCACTTTCCCGCCATCTCAGGAGCACTGAGACTCAGCTTTATGGGGTTCTAGGAATCTGAACTCAGGTTGCTCTTGGGGCACAACTTTGCACACTGAGCTATCTCAGTCCCTCCACTCTCTGTCCTAGAAAGAACTGGAGGTGAAAATTAGGGATCCACGAATGCTAGATAAAAGCTGGCCCACCTCCCACTGGGCTTGACCAGCTCCTACCAACCAAGTTCTCCTCTGGCAGCATGCCTGTGCCCCTGTTCCCCCAAAATAAATGACTTTTCAAACTTCAGCAACTTCTTTGTCCTTGTTGATAGCCAAAAGTTAAGGGCTTGTTGCTGTTGTTTAACTCCCAAGAGAAAAGGTCTTCATCTTTACAGATTGAGGAAAGGTGAAGACTGGATGAGGATGAGTATGCAGTTTGAACCTTACATACCCCAGAGGTTGCCCTGATGTCCAAATCCTTTCCACTCTTCTAACTAGCAAAGAGAACAGCCTTGGGGCATCTCCGTGCTGGAGTGACTCCTGGGGTTGTCGTCTGGAAGTGGGACATTTCAGCTGGAGACTTCCATGCTCTCTGGCTCCCAAGCTGCTCATTGGGTGTTGGATATGGCGGGTAGCTGGAGCTTTGCAGTCTGGTCCCATCGTGTAGGGTCTCTTCCAAGAGGATGAAAGCCCTGCTAGGGCTGTGGGTAGAGTACTTGCTTTGCTTCTGCAAGGCCCAAAGTTGGACTCTAGTGTGCCACTTTCCCAGATTCAATGAATTTTATCATAAATTCAAAAGAGCAAAGTGTGATGGAATATACCAGTAATCACAGCACTTGGGAGTCTGAGGCAGGAAAATTACGAATTTGAGGCCAGCCTGCGCTATAAAGTGAGAGTCTGGAAAAACAAAACAAAACAAAACAACCAAAAACCAAAAACCAAACCCTGAGAGGTATGGATAAAGAAAATATGGCTTACAGACAAAATGAGTTTTTTTTTTGAGCCATAAAGACCAATGTTATATTGTTTGCAGGAAAACAGATGCAGCTAAATAAAATCACATTAATGGAATTAAGTCAGCCCCTGACATTGAATGTTTTCTCCAGCTTATGGATCTTAGACAGGCAAGTCTGTGGCACATTTGCTTAATTAACCATCGATGTGGGAAGGCCCAGCCTACTGGTGGTAGTGCCACCTCTAGGCAGCTGATCCTGGATTATATAAAAACACAAGCTGAAGGAGCTATGAGGAACAAACCAGTAAGCAACATTCCTCCATGGTCTCTGCATCAGTTCCTACCCAATTCCTGTTTTGAGTTCTGCCCTGAATTCCCTTTGTGATGAATGGACTGTAACTGTAACCTGGAATAAGCCCTTTCTTCCCTAAATTGCTTTTGATCGTGATGTTTTCTCATAACAATAGAAAACAGACCAGGATATAGTACATTATGGCAGCGTGTCACACAGGTCAGAGCTTGAGAGAGCTGGATACATTCATTGCCTCTGTAGTCAAGAGGGAGAGTCAGATCCTTGCTCAGTTTGCTTTCTCCATTTTATTTAATCTAGGATCCCTTGTCCAGGAATTGGTCCCTCCCACAGCTAAAATGAATCTTCCCACATAACAATGATAATCTCTGACAGACATGTCCATTCCATCAATTTGACAACGCTAACCATGACACTAAGGAAACAGAAAACTAAATAGGAAGGTAAGGGAGAAATATACTCAAAGTATATTATATATTTAGATGAGAATGTCCTTATGCAACCCAGGACCATGTACTATGAATACATGCCTAATAAAATATTAAAGAACAATAGTCTGATATGATTAAAATAAAAACCCATAGGCACACCTTGATGTGTGTTATAAGATACTATGGTCTAGTCAGTGCTCCCTGCTACCCTGAATAGTTGACCAAGTTTTCCAGTATGGTTTGTTAAATAATTCCAAGTAAAGAGAGTCTCAACTGTGCTTGGTGAAGAAATGAAAGAGAGGCTGAAAGCCCAATAAGGGACCTATCTTGCCTGAGGTTCCTCCCGAGCTTGGGGCAGGAAGCACTTGGTCTGAGCGGTCTAGACTTAGTTCCCAGTAAAGACTGACACTCACGTCATTCCCCCGCAATGAGCATTTCTAGGCAGCTGCATGCTTACTCCACACTCCTGCTCCGTCTGACTCACTGAAGCCTTCACATCTTATTCTGTCAGCCAGAGCTACTGGCCATGGACACCAGCTTCTGCCTTTGGGAGTGAGAGTGTTCATTGTTCATTTGGCCCTGGTGATGTGTGCCTTGTCCTTTGAACAATGTGCTTTACCCCATAGCTAATGGGGCCTTGCTTGGGGACAGCCCTGACTAGGCCAATCCCCACTGATCAGCCTTTTTGACCTCTCTGCTAGGATCCCAGCCAACCTGGATTATGTCTGAGTGGTTAGATGCCACAACTTGTCAGTTTGAATTCAGTCGTTTTTAATCAGAGTTGCACAACACAGTTGCCTAGCAAGATCTCACCCTGGGTGATTTATGTATTTATTTATTTACGTGTGTGGGTTTGTGTGGTGGTGTGTACATGTGCACAAAGGTCAGAAGATCACATTAGGTGTCCTACTGTATCACTCTGCTTTATTTCCTTGAGCCAGGGTCTCTCATTGAACCTGGAGGCAGGGAGAGTGGCAGCCACCAAGCCCCAGTGAGCCTCCTGTCTTTGCCCTGTACAGTGTTGGGATTACAGGGTGCATGTGGCCATGCTCTGCTTTTTTTTTTTTTTTTTCATGTGGGGCTGGGGATTTGAACTCAGGTCCCCAGACTTGTATAGCAAGTACACTTATTCACTGAGTCACCTCCCCAATCCCTGTTGAGATTTATAATGTGAAGATCCGAAGTGTTCTGTGTTGCAGGAGGGCTTGCAGTGTCCTGTGTGATTCTGAGAGAGATTGGTAGAAAATCACTGGTCCAGAATGAGCATTTAGGTCAGGGAGAGTTGAGTGTATTCACCTATCTAAGATATCTGGAATGATTCATAGGACATTGGTTCATGTAACAGAATGGTGATAGCCAGGAAGTAGGAGGAGGGAGCTATGGCAGTCGAATGAAGTTTCTATTGTAGAAGATAAACAGTTCTAGAGCCCTGCTATCTAAGATGTCTCTGAAGCCAATGGTACAGTACTGTATTTTTTAAACTGTATTTATTTACTTTTGTGTGTGTGTGTGTGTGTGTGTGTGTGTGTGTGTGTACACCATGTGTTCATGGGAGCCTGAGAAGATCAGAAGAGATTTTGGCTCCCCAGGAACCAGGGTTGGAATTAGTTGTTAATCACCATGTGAATGTTAGGAATCGAACCTGGGTCCTCTGGAAGAGCAGCCAGTGCTCTTAACCACTGAGCCATCTCTCCAGCCCCACATTGCACACTTTTTCTTTTTCTTTTTTTTCCTGGAGCTGAGGACTGAACCCAGGGCCTTGCACTTGCTAGGCAAGCGCTCTACCACTGAGCTAAATCCCCAACCCCATGGCTTGAGCACTTTAAAATATGTTAAGAAGATGGATTTCAAGTGAACTTCTTAGCATGCATATGAAAATCCTAACACAGAGAACATTCTGCAAAGTTCCCCACAAGAGCTCAAGGAAACTTGAGAGGAGATGGGTGTGCTGAGCACCTCAGACAGGGTGATGGTACCAGGAATCTATGCAAACCTTTTGGCAGGTGGATAATTTCCTTCTCTGACCCCAGCTGGCTTCAAACTTCCGATCCCTCCTACCTCAGCCTAAGTGTTGAGATTGTAGGCATACACACTCACACCTAGATAAAATTTTTGGTATAGATCAATTATCCGGTTTAAAAAAAATGCTGAGACATACACAAAGTTAAAAAACAAAACAAAACAACAATAACAACAACGAAAACGGACTCTGGGCTAGAAAAATAACTTACTTGATAATGTGCTGGTTGTGCAAGCATGAGAACTGGAATTTGGTCCCCCAGTGTCCGTAGAAGAGCCTGGACCAGCAGTACCAGTCTATATCCCCAGCACCTGCAGACAGAAACAGATCCCCAGAACCCACCAGCCAGTCAACCTAGCTGAACCAGTGAACTTCAGGTTCAAGGACAGATCCCATACCAAAAAATAATGTAGAGACTGAGGAGGACACCTGATGCCAACCTCTGTTCCCTCCCCCACAACACAAGCATATACACTCCTATATCACAGACATACACACACACACACAAATTTGTTAAACACCCACCAGATTCTCTTGCAAATGAGCACTCAGGGTAGAGGTAGGTTCTAATGTGAAAGATAACCTTCTTGCCCACAGGGCACAGCCTTCCATGAGAGGAGCTCATCACAGTGTAGACATGTTTCTTGAGAGGCTAGTGTGCCTCTTTCCACACAGCTCAACCTCACCCTTCTCCAGTGTCTGTTTCCTTTTCACACACATCTTGAAGTCAGGTAGTGAGAGATGCTTTTAAGCTGTAACAACCCAAAGCATAAAACCATCTTCTAGCCCCTCAGGACACTAGAGATAGTGTCTTAAGTTCTTCCCAAACTCTTGAGTTCTAGTAATCCCCCTGCCTCGACATTCTGAGTATATGAAACTACAGGCACATGTTAACTATTCAGCTTTCTTCTGGCCTTTTTCTTTTCTTAAAATTTTTTTTATTAATTAATCAATTAAATTTTTCCTAGACCCATCACAGTTTTCCCTCCCTCCCTCCTCTCTTCCCAGTCCTTCCCTCATCCTCCCCCTCCCTCCATCACTGCCCTCTCCCTTCCCTTCAGGAAAGTACAGGCCTTCCTTGTATATCAGCCAGCCATGGGATATCAAGTGAGAGCAAGACTAGGCACTTTCTCTGCTATTAATGCTGGATGAGGCAGCCCAGCAGGAGGAAAGGGTCCCAAGAGCAGACAACAGAGTCAGAGACACCCCCACTCCCTCTGCCAGGAGTCCCACAAGAAGACCAAGCCACACAACTGCAACACATGTGCAGAGAGCCCAGGTGAGTCCTATGCAAGTTCTCTGGTTGGCCGTTCAGGGTCTGTGTGCTCCCATGAACCTAAGCTAGTTGATGCTGTGTGTTTTCCTGTGGTGTCCTTGGCCCCTCTTGCTCCCATAATCCTTCCTCCTCATCTTCCATAGGATTTCCCAAGGTCCACCTAAAGTTTGGCTGTGGGTCTTTGCATCTGTTTCCATCAGTTGCTGGGTGAAGCCTCTCTGATGACAATTGGGGTAGTCAATGATTGATTAATATAGCAGAATATCATTAGGAATCATTTCATTGACTTTTTCTTCTTTTTTGCTGGTCATGTTTGGTTCTATCCTAGGTTTCTGGGCTGTCCAGCCTCTGGCATTGTTAGGGATGGGCTCCCTCTCATCGTTTGGGTCTCAAGCTAGATTGGTTATTGGTTGGCCACTCCCATAATTTCTGCACCACTTTTATCCCAGCATATCTTGTAGGTAGGGCAAATTATAGGTCAGAGTTTATATGGCTGTGATGGAGTCCCAATCCCTACACTGAAAGTCTTGTCTGGTTATAGGAGATGGCTGGTTCAGGCTCTGTATCCCCCATTGCTAGGAGTCTTAGCTAGGATCACCCTCATAGATTCTTGGGAGTTTTCATTGCACTAACTCATCCCAGAGATGCCCCCAATTCCAGTCATCTTTCCCAGTACTCTGTTCCTCCATCCTCCCCAACCTGATCCATTCTGTTCCCATGCCCCCCTCACTCAGACCTCTCCCAGAGTCCAACTGTGATGTCTACTCTATTTCCTCTTCATAGTGAGATTCATGTGCCCCACCCCACCCCCTTGAGCCTTCCTTGTTACTTAGCTTCTTTGGGTATGTGGATTGCTGTTGTGGAATATTATTTTAACCATGTAAAGGCATATTACATTTGGTTTTTTGTTTGTTTGTTTGTTTGTTTGTTTTGTTTTGTTTTTTTTTTTTTGGTTTTTTGAGACATGGTTTCTCTGTAGCTTTGGAGCTTGTCCTGGACTAGGTCTGTAGACCAGGCTGGCCTCAAACTCAGAGATCCATATGCCTCTGCCTCCCAAGTGCTGGGATTACAGGTGTGTGCCACCACCGCCTGGCCTACATTTGTTTGTGCTGCATTTGTTTAATGATTCAAGGATATGTGTTTAATTATGTAAAGATTTGCTGCATCTGTTTCATCTTACCTACCTAAGGTGTCTGACAGGTCTAATAAAGAGCTGAACAGCCAATAGCTAGGTAGAAGAGGGGCAGGTAAGGCTAGCAGGCAGAGAGAATAAATAGGAGGAGAAATTTAGGCAAAAGACAGAGGAATGAGAGAAGGAGAGGAGAGAATGAGGGAGATGCCCAGGGCCAGGCAGCCACCAGCCAGCAGAATGGACAAGCAGTGAAAGTAAGATACACAGAAAGAAGGTCAAAGCCCTGAGGCAAAAAGTAGATAAAGAGAAACAAGTTAATTTAAGTTAGTAGAGCTAGCAAAAACAAAAACAAAAAACGGAGCATTCATAACTAAAGAGAAGTCTCCATGTCATGATTTGGGAGCTGGTTGGTAGCCCAAAAGAAAAAGCCTGGTATAGATTGTGGCATGGTTATCCTTTACTTTAAACCTAATATTCACTTATGAGGATTTGTTTGTCTTTCTGGGTGGGTCTGGGTTACCTCATTCAGGATGATTCTTTTCTAGTCCCATCCATTTGCTGCCTGCAAATTTCACGGGTCATTGTTTTTTAACAAATGAGTAATACTCCATTGTGTATATGTACCACAATTTCTTTACCCATTCTTCAGTTGATGGACATCTAGGTTGTTTCCAGTTTTTGGCTATAATTAATAATGAACAGAGTTAAGCAAGTGTCCTTGTCGTATGATTGAATATCCTTTGGGTATATGCCCAAGAGTATCACTGGGTCTTGAGGTAGATTGATCTCCAGTTTTCTGAGAAACAGCTGTATTGATTTCCAAAGTGGCTGTATAAGTTTGCACTCCCACCAGTAATGGAGGAGAGTTCTCCTTGCTCCACATCCTCTCCCACATGAGGCGTCACCTGTGTTTTTGATCTTAGCTATTCTGACAGGTGTAAGATGGAACCTTAGTTCTAGTCTTTTTCCTTGAAAATTATCTTTTGAAGCCCGACAGTGGTGGTGCACACCTTTAATCCCAGCACTCGGGAGGCAGAACCAGGCAGATCTCTGTGAGTTCGAGGCCAGCTTGGTCTACAGAGTGAGCTCCAGGACAGACACCAAAACTACACAGAGAAATTCAAAAAAACAAACAAAAATAATTTTTTGAGCAGTTTTGAATTTCCTGGGCAGGAACTCCCTGTGTTTCACAAAAGCATAATCATTGTTGAAAAGGCTCAGAATTCAGGGGACTTGAGGAAAATAATACTAGACATTTCATTCTATCATATCATATTATATTATTATACTAATATAATAATATAGGCACCCTTTTTGGCTGAAATTTGAGTCTTGTACATAAATAATCAATCTCCACTGAGAAGCCATCAACTCTACTTTAGTCAGTGGCTGGGAATTTGGGATTATTCCTCAATGTCTCAGTTTTCAGTTCTACTCCAAGTTCATGGAGGCTGTTGTCTTAGTTGCTTTTCTGTGGCTGTGATAAAATGCCCTGACAGAAGCAACTTAAGGGAAAAAGGTTTATTCCAGCTCATTGCTCAAGGCTCATGGCAGGAAACCAAAGGGCCCCGGGAGCCTGAAACAAACTGATCACATCATATCAACATTCAGAAAGCAGAGACGGGAGAAGTGAATACATGCTCACAGCTCCATTCATGGATTCTTTTCTAAACAGTCCAGGATCTCCTATTCAAGTAATGGGCCTGCCCACAACCAAGAAAATCTTCCCAGAGCAGTTAATGTGGTCAACATAACCCCTATAGGCATGCCCTGGAGGCTCAGCTCTCAGGTTATGCTAGATTCTGTCTTGTTGACAACTAACCTTTACAGTTGCTTAAGTTAAGTCAGGCATGGTGATGCAGGCCTGGAGTCCCAGCAATTAGGGTGTAGAGGTAGGAGGATTAGAAATTCAAGATCATCTTAAGTTACACATGAAATCTGAGACCAGCCTGGACTGCAAGAAATCTCTTCAAAGAATCAAAATGAACAAACAAGCATGTAGCCTATATGTAAGCACTTCCCTGCTTCTAAGGTTACTGCCTTCATCCATGACAGAGGTTCTCAGCCTCCCTAATGTTGCCATCCTTTAATCATGTTGTGGTAGACACCAACCATAAAATTATTTTCATTATTACTTTATAACTGTAATTGTGCTACTGTTATGAATTGTAATGTAAATATCTGCATTTTCCAATGGTCTAAGTGACCTCTGTGAAAGGGTCATTTGATCCCCACAAAGGGGTCACAACCCACAGGCTGAAAACCATCCATCTAAGACCTCACCACATGCTCCCTGGACCTTTGCTTATTCAGTCTTTTATTTTATTTTTATGTATGTATGTATGTATGTATGTATGTATGTATGTATGTATGTATGTATTTTCCAGACAGGGTTTCTCTGTGTAGCTTTGTGCCTTTCCTGGATCTTGCTCTGTAGACCAGGCTGGCCTCCTTGAACTCACAGAGATCCACCTGCCTCTGCCTCCTGAGTGCTGGGATTAAAGGCATGCGCCACCACTGCCCAGCTTAATTTTATTTTTAGGCAGGATCTCACATTGTAACCTAGGCTGGCCTAAAACTGACTATGTAACTGAGGCTAAAGTCAAACTCATGACAATCCTCTTGAGTGCTGGGATTCTAGCTTATGAGTCACCACACCTTAATCTTCTGTTCACTCCTCCCTCTGTATCAACTGGTCCTCAGACCCTAGCAGGCCCTCAGACCTCAGCACAACTAGCCCCATGATGGAAGTACCATTTAGGCCGTAAAACTCAGCATGTAGGCAGCACCACCTGTCAAAACAGAAACAAAGACCTGATCCATCAAAGTCCATAGTTCTCGAAAGTTCCACTTCTCGCTAACTTTTCTTGTTAACTGAAATATGTCAACCCAGAATATGGTTTTTGTGCTTAAAAGCTCACACTGAGAAAAGCCCAGGGCCACACTGGGATTCTGAATGCCCAATGTAGCTGCTGGCTAGCTAATAAAGATTTTCTATCGTGTCCAAGTAGTCTTCTCTTGTGGATACCTCACAACAATGTCTGTGATTAACATAATAGCCAGGATGATCTAGAACATGACATTGCTGGCTGAAGAGCCTTCCTCAGTTTCTTGCTCAGGATAGAGGCCGCAGGCTAATTTAGGCTGGCCGTTCCGAGTCCCTCCACAGGATTTGTTTCTATGTGCTGTCTCTCTCAGTTCCTCTCACCCACCTTGACTGCTCTGCTCGTACCAACCTTGCCTTAACCCAAGCTCAGGGCCGCTGTACTCCAGGTCCTTCTGCCCTGAGCTTCTCCCCGGATATCCAAGGCCTTCCTTCAACACTTCATTTTAATCTCCACTTCAATGTCACTCAATCAGAGACACCTTCAAAAACCAAGTCAGGCTGGGCGGTGGTGGAGCACGCCTTTAATAGCAACATTCAAGATGCAGAGGCAGGTGGATTTCTGTGAGTTCGAGGCCAGCCTGGTCTACAGAGTGAGATCTAGGACAGGCACCAAAACTACACAGAGAAACCCTGTCTGGGAAAACAAAACAAAACAAAACAACAACAAAACCCCACCAAAATCCAGGTCAGACCCCCCCCCCCCGCCCCACACACAGTGTGTGTGTGTGTGTGTGTGTGTGTGTGAGAGAGAGAGAGAGGGGGGGGGGAGATCAAAGTGATTTTTCAGACTTATAAAGAGGACTGAGTCTTATGAATGACAGGCTCTTGGGCATTTTCCTGCAGAGGCTGGCACTGAAATAATAATTAAGAACCTAATCATATGTGCCAAGCACTTTCAGCCTAAGGTAGACAATCATCCCTTGAAAGACGGCAGTTGAAACTAGGTGGAATTTGTGATCCTGCTTTCTTTGGCTTACCCATATCTGGTGATAAATCCCAGGTCTGACTGGCTGATGTGTTTCCAGGCAAATCACAGCCAGCTAGGCAGCACTCGGTGAGTCACCAGACCACAGGAATGGGAGCTGAGCTGCATATTCATTAGCAACAAGCTTCTCATGGTGGTAGTGGTGCTGTGGAGAGGCAGTCAGCAGCAAGTGGCCGAGACATTTTCATAAAGGAGGTATAATTCAGCACCCTTATGGAATCTCAGGGGCCAGGTACCTGTTCTCAGTATTCCTGTGTGTTACAGAATGTTCTGTCTGTTCTGCCCCTCACAGAATGCCAGCCATCAACATGATGAGCTTGCAAAGGAGAGAGAATCTATTCTTGAGGTTTGGGAAAGAATGTGGAGGTGGATAACTGCCCTAACTGCCGGAGGAGCATTGATGAGGTGAAGAAATAGTGTTCTGAGGCATGAGGAGAGGTGATTGCAGGCAGAGAAGTCAGGTAGTTCGTGGCCCATGCAATCAAGCTTCATGGGATGCCTGTCCAGAAACTGTCAGCATTAGCGTCCTATGTGGATGCAGTTTTGGTTTTCTATCAGGAGAAGCTCACCCATGGAACACCTTTACAGGCTGGATGTTTCAAAGGACAGATGTTTTCAGCAGTTTGAGATAGACAGAAATAGCCTCTATGTTCCAGAAAAACACCTGAAGCAATTGTGGTCTGACTGGTTCACCAGAGTACTATCTGCGGGAACAGGTTGGTGTGAGCAGAGGAATCAGTCACTTGACTGCTTAACCTGGTGATAGAGCAAGTGAAGGTAAAGGGTTTGCACAGATTTGCCCTCAATTTCCTGAGCTTTCTCCTCTCTAACACCTCCGAGCAGAGCTTGGGTTTTCTAGGATGTTTTTCAGGGGTTCATCTGTAGAAGAGTATCCTCACCTTTTGAAGTCACCCCTTCCAAAGTCAGGCTGGGAACTTTACCCCTCATTTGAAAAGTCTTCCTCGGCTTTGCAAAAATAAAAAATAAAAAAGGCTCAGCAGGTAAAGGAGCTTGCCACCAAACCTGATAACTTGAGTTCCATCCCAGGGACACACATGGTGTAAGGAAAGACCGGATTCTCCAAGTTCTCTGGTTTCCACACATGGCTCTTTTTCTCCTCTTCTCTCTCTCTCTCTCTCTCTCACTCACACACACACACACACACACACACACACACACACACACACACACACACAAATACACACAAAAGTATAATAAACATTTGAGTTTTATAAAGGCAAACCTTACATTCACCCCAAAGGTACTATCTATAATGAACTGTTCCCAACATGGGAGTCCTTTTGAGACAAACCTTTCATTATTAATTCCAGCATTATTATAAATCCCAGGAATTTCTGTTTTCTCTTGTCTTCTTTATTAAAGACAAAGCTCGGATGGTTTAAGTGGTAACAACTGAAACAATAAAGCTTGTAGATGAATTGCTAAACGGTCTTATGAATAAAAAACTCGGATCCAGATATTGGGGTTAAGGCCTGAGAAGGATCAGAGGAATAGGAAAATCCACAAGCTAACCTCACTTCACCTATACCTCAGTCTCCAAAGTGAGCTACTTCCTGTCTACCCACAACCATATGCCTTTCTGTTCTGTTCTCTCATTGGCTCTCTCAGCCCAGCTACCTCACTTCCTCTTTCTGCCCAGCTCTGTCACTTCCTGTCTGTCTGTACCGACCTCCAGACCTCTAGGCTTGATGCTGGGATTAAAGGTATGTGTCACCATGCCTGGCTCTGTTTCCCCAGTGTGGCCTTGAAATCACAGAGATCCAGACAGATCCTTGCCTGTCAAGTGATAGGATTAAAGGCATGTGCTACCATTGCCTGACTTCTATATCTAATATAGTGGTTGGCTTTTTCATCTGATCTCCAGGAAAGTTTTATTGGGAGACACAATACATCATTATAAAAGCTAGTGCCTCAATTCTTAGAACTTTTGGTGTGTAGATTCCTTACACTGTGTGTGTTGTTCAAATGGATGTTGCATGTGTGGGTCAGATGTTGTCCTTAAAAACTTTTTCATTCTTTTTTCCTTTCCTCTCCTCCTCCTTTTTCCTTTTTTGCTTTTTTTTTTTTTTTTTTTTCTGAGACAGGGTTTCTCTGTAGCTTTGGAGCCTGTCCTGGACTATCTCTGTAGACCAGACTGGCCTCGAACTCACAGAGATCCACCTGCCTCTGCCTCCTGAGTGCTGGGATTACAGGCATGCGCCACCACTGCCCGGCTGCTTGTTTATTCTTTTCAGACAGGAACTCACTATGTAGCCAGGGCTTCTCTGAAAATCACAGAGATCCACTTGCCTTTGTCTCCAAGAGCTGGGATTAAAGGCATGCACCACCATACCCAACTTTCTATCTTATGTTATGAGACAGAGTCTGTCACTGAATCTGGAGCACATAGGTTTGGCTAGACTGGCTAGTCAGTGAGCTCCAGAAATCCTCCTGTCTCTGCTCCCAGCACTGAGATTACTGAAATATGTGTCTCTGCACCTACCTTTTATCTGGAGCCCAGGGTCAGATCTCAGGTCCTAATGCTTACGGAGAAGACACTTTACCGAGCTTCTCTCCCAGCCCCTTCTTGCACTCTTAAGGGTTATTAAAGACCTTGAAGAACTAAATACAAGTGAACTACCGCTATCTACATTTAGTGCATATGAAATTAAAATGACAAAATTTAAAAATCTACTTATTATTTGAAATTAGTGATAAGCTCATGTGTATTAAATGCAACATTTATGCAGATAACCATGATTTTCTAAACAGAAACAAGTGAGAAAAATACCATGAACACGTTTAAATCTTTCCCTGGTGGATTTTCACACTGATTTCGCGTTCACTGTATTGTGATAAATGCTGGGGCTGAAATCGAAGATCCTGCAGGCAGCTGGAAGAGGAGGAGGAGGAGGTTAAGAGCCTTTCTGAATGTGACATTTCTCAGTCAATCTTTCATGACCTCGACACTCTGAAGAACAGTCAGCTGTTTTGTGTATTCTTTCTCAATTCAAGTTTTCTTCTCATGGTCTCTTCATGTCAGGACATAATGATGTTGTGTGAATTTTGGTGAGGAGAACATCCACAGAGGGGAAGTGCCATCTTAGGGTATCATATTTGGGGAAAAAACTCCTCACAGTTCATGTGAACTTTGATTATTTTTACCCATTTTCCCTCTTTTTTTGCTATTGTCAAGAACGTATTTTTCCTTCCAATCTTCAGTTCTTTAGAAATGAAGCATGTAGTTCAGCTTATTGTCAAAAAGAAAACAATAAATTCCACTTATGTGCATGTATTGTGTTCACTTCTTTTGAGACTGGGTTTTATGTAGCTCAGGCTAGCCTCAAACTTACTGTGTAGTTAAGGCTGGCCCTGAAACTCCTGATCCTGCTGCCTATGCTTCCCAAGTGCTGGGATTAAGATGTCCACCAGCTTGTCTCTGTGGACGTATTTTAAAACCACTATTGTTACGCATAAGGTTTTGTAGAGGAGACTTCTTTGAGGATATCCAAGTGTCCTGCCCTCCATGAAGTCGTCGTCGTCCCCCCCCCCCCCGCCCCCTCCGCGCGCGCGCGCGCACAAGCGCACGCGCTCTAACTGAGGTGTCTGTTAGCTATGCTCCTGCAACAGGAAGGAGGGACCTTCTTAGTGTGGCATTCCGAGTGATTTCTGTTTCCTTTTCCTCTTTTCCATTTAGGGCTTGCAATTCTTCTTAAGGGAAGTCATCTCATCCTTCTATTTGTTAGAGGAAATGAATTAGCCACGGCACTGTGGACTTGTGACTGTTCCTTGCTGATGAGCTCTGGGACACCTGAATCAGCTCTGTGGCTCTCTGACTTCTAAGATCTCAGCTTCCACCGTCGGAGTATTTAAGGTGTATTCCTGACTATGACAGGCCTGGCCAGGGCACGTGGTCATCTCTCCGTGGGAAAGCAGCTACCTCCATTTTGTTTTGATCCACAGACCAACAAAGGCCGGTCTCACTCTTATTTTCCTTCTATGCCTAACTGTTATGACACTCTTGAACGATGAGGTGGCCTGGTGGTATAAAAATAGTCTCACTAAAACGCCCTTAAAACAGTTGTTTAAGACAACAACAGCAATAAGCTGGAGAAATGGCTCCGCTGTGAAGAACTTGCTGCTCTTCCAAAGGACCCAGGGTTTAATTCCAGTTCTCACATGGTAACTCCCGTGCCAGAGGATCTGACGCCCTCTTCTGACCTCCATGGGCACTGCATGCACATGGTGCACGTGTACACATGTAGACAACACACACACACACATAAAATAAACAAATCTTAAAAAGAACAACAACAAATCATCAAAGTATGGTGAAAACCTCTGACATCTCATCACAAGAGAAGCAGGTTAGTCGGACAGAGCTAGTCAGATAGAGGGTAGTCTGGGTCACATAGTGACATTGTCTCAAACAAAAACAAGAACCCCCCACCCACCTACACACACAGCAAATTCAGTTACTGCCCATCCTAGACGAGTGAATTTTAGTTATTCTAGTGAGACTTGGGAGGCTATCCCCCACGAGCAAGTATCTCTGGAATGCAAGTCATTGTGCTAAGAATTAGAGGCAGAAAATATGAAGAGACTTGGCAATTCCTTGTCAGAGCAGGCATCTAGCCGATTCACTGCAAATGTTCAAGTCAACAACCAAAATAGTTGTGCGAAGAAAACAAGAACTTCCATCTCATTAAGGGAAAACAAAAAGCAAGTCACTTTAAAAAGGCATGTTATAAAGGGTGGGGGAATATAGTTCAGAGCTTGCCTAGCCTGTGGAAGGCCTTGGGTTCACTGCCTAGCTCTACGAAGAGAAAACAGAAACATACATACATACATACATACATACATACATACATACATACATAAAATAAAAATAAAAACAAATCCCAAAGACTTTTTGTCTGACACAAGCTAATACTTAGTACAAAACTTCCCAATGATTAGAGATGGAGCTGCCTTGGTTGGTCACTTTGCTGTGGATATCGCTCTGTGTTAATAAAGTTCTGATTGGCCAGTGGCCAGGCAGGAAGTATAGGCGGGACAAGAGAGAAGAGAATTCTGGGAAGTAGAAGGTTGGAGGGAGACACCACCAGCCGCCTCCATGAGAAGCAACATGTAAAGACACTGGTAAGCCACAAGCCATGTGGCAAAGTATAGACTAACAGAAATGGGTTAATTTAAGATAGAAGAAGTTGATAACAAGAAGCCTGCCACAGCCATACAGTTTGTAAACAATGTAAGTTTCTGTGTGCTTTCTTGGTTGGGTCTGAGCGACTGTGGGACTGGCGGGTAAGAGAGATTTGTCCTGACTGGGCCAGGCAGGAAAACTCTAACTACATCAGTTCTTTGCAGCTAGTCTTGATACAACAAATTTAGCATCTTTGGTATACCTTCAAGATTTGGGATAATGGAATCCAAGACTTTCTTCACTTTGTTATTAAATCCCATAATGCATCACTGGATGAAATTACTCAGGATTAAGAGAAACAGAGCGGTAAAACCAGGTGGTAACAGCCTCAGGAACACAGTCACTCTGAGCAAGCTCATCTGTGGGTGCTGTCACATGAATTCCATCAACCAGAGACGGTTGCGTCCTTTGAGGTTTCCCCTGAGGGCTGAGGTTTCTGCTGGGGTCCACTCTCTGGCTCTTCCTCCTCCCCCTCCTCCCCCTCCTCCCCCTGCCCCTCCCCCTCTTCCTCTATGGTTCATTTTGCAGGTTTCAAATGGACGAGGGAAGATGTGGGGAGAGAAATCACTGTTATGTCATTTTATAACTCTGGGGGCTTATTGTCTATTTTTTTTGTTCTCAGCCGTGAAGGGAACAGGGGAGTCTCTTTCAGCTGTTTGTGCCATTCCAGGCCCCAGGTGTGGAACACAGAGCAGACAGTAATTCACACGGGAGGACTGGGGGTGCATTCTGTATGGCAAACACAAGGGGAAGAAACTTCAGTGGAGACCAAGGTGTCTTTCCATCACAGGCCGCAGAACTATGCATTTGGTCAAAAAGTGGATGGGAATGTTTGTAGACATTCTGGTCTTTCTGAACCAATTTCATGGCTTACTCATTAAAATATATCTATCTATCTATCTATCTATCTATCTATCTATCTATATAGATCGATAGATATAGATATTTCAAGACAGGGTTTCTCTGTGTAGTTTTGGTACCTGTCCTGGATCTCACTCTGTAGACCAGGCTGGCCTCTCAACTCACAGAGATCCGTCTGGCTCTGCCTCCTGAGTGCTGGGATTAAAGGTGTGCACCACTGTCACCCAGCTATTTTTTTTTTTTTTTTTGAGATTTTATGTTTGTGAGTGTTTTGCCTGCATATATGTGTGTAAACCATGTGTATGTATGTGTGCATGTAGTGAGGCCAGAAGAGGGCATTGGGTCCCTTGGAACTAGAGTTACAGACAGTTAGCTGTGGATGCTAGGAATCAAACTGGGTATTCTGGAAGAGAAGTCAGTGCTCTCAATGACGAAGCCATTTCTCTAGTCCCACGGTTCACTCATTTTCAGAGAGATTTTAACCCTGCTCCAATTCTGACCAGGCCTGCGACTGTGGGCACAGAACAAGGAAAGGTTGAATGAAAACAGATATTCTGAGTCAGGTTAGATGCTAAAGCATACTTCAGTCCAGTCATGAACCCCGACTTTCTCACGTAGGAATAAGTTAATTCTATTGCAGATGTATCATACATATCTGGACAAATGATTCTTGGCCCTTTAAATCAGAAGCTCACAAAGGACTAGGCTCAAACAAGAAGATGCAGAGGGCAGCTCAATCAAAGGCATGTGAGTCTAGGAGAGATGCCTTCATCACTCAAAAGTAGTGCTGTCAAGAAGTCAGAACTGGGTTACCTTGGGTCCACTTATTCACACAGTCAGGATTTATGGAGATCCTGCTATTGTCCACAATTGTGCTAAGAAATAGGAACTTTTGCAAGAGACGAGAGAGGGCTTGGAGATGTGGGTCATTTGGTAGAGTGCTTGCTTGCCTGGCATGGATTTGATCCCCAGAACCTCATAAAAGCAGATATGGGGGCATATGTTTATAATTCCTGCACTTAGAACATGGAAGCCGGAGTATCAGAAATTCAAGGTCATCCTGGGCTACATGACAAACCCCCTCCCATGCATGAGAGTAGAAACAAAGTATCCATTCTTTTTTTTTGTGATACCTGATACATTTATTTGGCTTGTATATTACAATTAAAACAAGCCTTTAAACTGATTAAGAAAGCCAAGATGGTGAACTTCTATCAAATATTATGCATATGAGATTTAACTACTTAAGGCAATTTAGCATGCAGAAGTTACTTATTTTAAAATCTCTTAATTTTACACACAAAGGGACTGTACTTTTTCGGTGTGACTTTGAAGAACAGAATTAGAGCCATCACAGGGGTTTTGTGTTAGGCTTAATATCCGAAGGGGTGCTTGAAGAAAAGTATCAACTCTTAGCAAGGTGTGCATACTCATGATAGGCGCTCCTTAGTCCTTGGAAGTCCAGATGGTTGGAAAAGAGAGCGTCAAGATCTGTTAATGCAGCTCTCCCACTTGGCTGATGAGAAACTAGGGTTCCCAAGAAAGCTGTCAGATGTATGCACCTGTCACTGAACGACAACTCTGGATTTCCCCGTTCTTGTTGAGCAGCTTTCCTGGAAACAGTATTTCATCCCACCATGGGTCAGAAGCTGTCACCAACAGCAACTGCTATTGGCCAATGAAGAGACAGCTCCTGATTCCTGGACTGCTTCTCACAGACTCTCCATGCAATCCCTCCAGCCTCCTCTTTCTCCCCTTTGGTTCAAGGGGTTGCTTTTCCATGCTGTCTGTCCACCTGGCTAGACCCAAAGTTGCTCAAAATCTCTCTTTTAAAGAGTAAATATGCAATTGCTTCCTGGCCTTTGGCTAGGGTCAGCTCTAATACCTGTGCTGTCTGGTTTTTCTGTCAACTTGACACAAGCTAGAATCATCTGAAAGGAGGGAACCACAATTGAGAAAATGCCTCCATATGATCCGGGTGTAGGGCATCTTCATAATTAATGATTGATGGGGAGGGTCCAGCCCATTTTGGGTGCTACCACCTCTGGGCTGGTAGTCCTGAGTTCTATAAGAAAGAAGGTTAAACAAGCCATGTGAAGAGACCCATTCCATAGTCTCTGCTCAGCTCCTGCCCCCAAGTTCCTGCTCTTTTGAGTTCCTGTCCTGACTTCCTTCAGTGGTGAACAGCAATGTGGAAGTGTAAGTAAAACAAACTCCTTTCTCCCCAAGTTGCTTTGGTTATGGTATTTCAGCAACAGTAACTCTAAGTCAATACCTATTCTCATTAGTTTAATATCAGTCAGATCTGCCTGTTGTCCCAGGATTATATATTATTGTTCTTCAGACTGTGTCTAAGGTAGCACAGGCTGGCCTCCAATTCACGAATTGAAGATGATTTTGAGCTTCCGAGCCTCCTGTTTGCACCTCCAATTGCAAGCATTGGAGACATGAGCTACCCATCACACTAGCCTCATGTTGTGCTGAGAGTTGAGCTCAGAGCTTTGTGGATGCCAATCAAAGGCTCTACTTACTGAGCTACATCCTCAGTCCATACTAAATGATTTTGGACAGGGAAGGGGACAAAGAGCTTGCTGTATCCATTCCACACATTGACCTGGTGGTACTGGAGTTCTTCCCAGAACATTGCCCCATCTCAGGGGACTTAAAAAATAGTTTGCCATGGTACTTTAATGAAGAATCCTTGGCAGTTTTTCCTCAAAGAAAAGTCTGAAGCAGTTTGTGTTCAAATGAAAACCATGGAACATAATCCTTTAATCCCAGAACTATCAGTTTTGACAGCAGCTCATCAGAGAAACATGTCAGTTTTGTGAGCTGGGTGCCAACTCCTAGGAAGGCAACAATTGGCAGATGAAACCCAAAGGCTGATGCCCATCTGGTTGTACAGACATGGAAACATCATAGGTCCCACAGTTGATAGGGAACTGAGGCAATTATAGAGCCAAACCATGGGAAACATTGGCTTTACTCATTTAATGGAAGATGTCAAAAACAGCTGTTAGGGCATGGTGCTACCTGTCTACCTGTGGCATCAATGATCTTAATGAAGCTCTCTCCTGAAGGACATTCTATCTTTCAGAACAACCCCCTATACTCCTCTCTCTGTCTCCTTTCTCTTCCTCCCTTCTCTACCCCAAGATCTACCAAGTCTTCCTCCTGTGCTTTTCTAGAAAAGACCTTATCTTATGTCCTGGTGTTTGGTTGCTGGCACAGGTCATGGTGGCCAACGTCTGTGTTGGGTGCACAACTTTAGTTCAGCTCTCAGGGGAGGAAATATTATCCTTGAACTTAAAAAGAAGTAACATTTCGTTTCCTTTCAGGGCTGGATCATGACCCCAGAGGAGAAGACTTCATCTCTCAGGCAGGCTGATTTTAACTACATAACAAAGCCTTCTTCTTGTCAGGAAGAGAGACGAGGAATCCAACAATTAGCCCTCTAAAATGTTGCTCTATAAAAACAATAGGGAAGAAATAGGCAGGGGCATCCATCCGCCCACAGCTTTTTGGCTAGCTCAGGCCAAGGCAAAACAAAAGCAAACACATCTAGTTGGTTCAAGAGTTCAGCTCTCCCTGCAGTAAGAGAGAAGACTGGCTTCGGGTAGCTTCCCTCTCTGCCTGGTCCAGGCCCCTCCATCTCCCACTGTGATGTTTCACTTTCTAGACTGAATCCCAAGGCCCCCTTCTTACTTGGGGTATCTCACATGACCTTGCCTTGCCTTTCCTATGACTTGGAAGAAGTGGTTCTAAAGAATGAAAAAGAATAATAATAAATACTTGGCTGCCCACTAGATATTTTAGTCTCAGAACACCACGTTCCTCCCTCCCTGTAACCTTATGGGCTAATCATCTCGCTTGGTCGAGCCTGATGTATTTAGGATATGACAAAAGTTAGGCTCAGGGGTTTAAAAAGTGTTGCTTCTGATCACACAGGTTATCACAGGCACATCAGTTAACAAACCATGACACCATAGCTACCAGGGAAGCATGAAGCCAATGTCTTTCTTGTTTTGCTAGATCTGATTTGATTACTCAGGAAGTTTTCAGAAATGTAATCCTTGGGAAGCAGAGTCTACTGAGATGAGGAAACTGTCCTTTTCTTTTGGCTTAGTTATTGATTATTGTTATTGTAGAGGAGGGGTCCCATGTACCCTAGGCTGCCTTCCAACTCACTATGTTGGATGACCTTGAACATCGGATTCTCTTGCCTCCACCTCCTCAATGCTTGGATTAGAGGCATGTACCCATGGTTTATATAGTGTTGATGATGGCACCCAGAACTTGTGTATGTTAGGCAAATACTTCACTAATGAGCTGTACCCTCAGGCTTATTCATTTATTTTAAAAAATTAGATCAGCATACAAAATAACGGATTTCATTGTGACAGTTTTGTACATCTGTGTTTTAACTTGTCTGTGTCCTCTACTGCCTTCCCTGGATCCCTGCCCCACTCAGGCTGTGTCTTCCTTTTCTCACTATTTCTCTGGGAATCATTCATTTCTAGTTTACATTCCAGGACCATGTAAAGGTGTATGGCTTGGAAATGTTATTCTCCCCTTTTATTTTACATACTTACTTATTATTTATTAGTTACTTTTTTGAGTCAATCTTACTCTGTAGCCTGGCCTGGAACTCCTGGCAATCCTCCTGCCTCCTTCTGAGTGCTGAGATTTTAAGCATGGGCAGCTACACTGGGTTTCTTTTCTTTTCTTGATGTGTGGACTTGTAGTTTTGTTGTTGTTGTTTTTTAATATTTCAGCAGGATGTGGTGGTATGCATCTTTAATCCCAGCACTTGAGAGGCAGAAGCAGGCAGATCTTTATGAGTTCAAGGCCAGCCTGTTCTACATAGTGAGTTTAAGGACAGCCAGAGCTACCTAGAGACTCTGCCTCAAAAACAAAACCACCGCCGCCGCCACCGCCACCACCACCACCACCACCACCACCACCACCACCACCACCAAATGACTTCATGTCTGTTACTGAGTACTTAAACACTGACTCTGGGGATGTCTTAACACCATTGATTGGATACCAGCTACTTGGAAAGCATTGTGCCTCATGCTGTGGAGGTGACAGAGGGAATCTAGAGGTGTCCTGAGGGATGGCCTGAGTGAGCTGACCTGAGTTAGTTCTCAATTTTGGTCACACCTCAGAGTCAACTGTGATCTTTCCAGAGTTTGACCTTACCCAAGAGTCTGTCTGACCCTTTGCTCAGGCTTTGTGGGTATTTTTAGAAGTTCCTTAGGTGATGTTAGTATGCAACAAAGGTTAACAACCATTGCCCTGAAATGACCTAAAATACCTTCCAGTGCTAATATTTTGTAATTTGAAGTCAGTCTGAGAAGACTTCAGATATTCAGGGGGCAGGGAGAAGGTTCTCCTTGAGTCTGTGAAAGGCCTAGTCTTCTACACATATCCCACTGGGCATTGCCTCTGGGAACAGTACCTGACTCCCCTCACTTGGGAAGAGTACCCCCCCCTGGAGTTATCTGAATCCACAACTCCTAAATGACTTAATTTTTAAAAATAAAAAATTTAATTTATTCCATGTGTGTTGCCTCCATGCATGTCTGTGTACCACAGGTGTGCCTGGTGCCCATCAGCATGGGGTCCCTTGGAAATGGAAGTACAAATGGTTGTGAGCCATCATGTGGGTGACTGGAAATGAACCCCGAACTCTTTTTTTTTGTTTTTTTTTTTGTTTTGTTTTTTTGAGACAGGGTTTCTCTGTAGTCTTGGTGCCTGTCCTGGATCTTGCTCTGTAGACCAGGCTGGCCTTGAACTCATAGAGATCTGCCTGGCTCTGCCTCCTGAGTGCTGGGATGAAAGGTGTGCGTCACCACTGCCCACTGAACCCTGTGCTCTTAACTGCTGAGGTCATCCCTCTAGCCACTCTTGCTTTGGATTTTTTTATGGAGACAGAACCTTGCTATGTAATCAAGACTGGCCTCAAACTTCTAGGGTTCCTCCCAAGGGCTGGGTTTACACATATAGTATAGATATATTTGAAACAACTCAAATGGTGCTTGATGTGGACTGGGTAAAAAAAAAAAAAAAAAAAAAAAAAAAAAAAAAAAAAAGGTCTACAAGGCCAGATATGGTGACACATGCCTTTAAACCCAGCACCCAGGAGGCAGAGGCAGGCAGATCAATGTGAATTCAAGGCCAGCCTTGTCTATGTAGTAAGTTCTAGGACAACTAGAACCACATAGTAAGACTCTGCCTCAAAAAACAAACAAGCAACAACAAAAGCCCCAAACAGCAATAAAATACAGCTAGATATGGTGGTCCATCTTTGTAATTCCAGACCTTGGGAGGCAGGGAGCAGAAGGACTTCAATTTTTTGGGTAGCCTGTGCTATAAGGAACAACAACAACAACAACAAAAACCAAACCCCTTACCTGAAAAAAATTATGATTATAGTATGGAAAATTATATTATAGTTACAAATAGTGAAATAGACACACATGTTCAAATCTGAACATATCTGAAGTATATACTATTGTATAGGAGGATGCCATCTTTCTATCTTCTTTACAATGCACAGCAAAAAAGACCAGAAAGGTACATAGTATACTATCAGCAGAGGTTAGTTTTGCAGAAGTTGGCCATTGTAACATCAGCCTTTTAGTATTTTAAAATAATTTTGTGTATTATTTTCATATACGTCTGTAATATATTTTGATGACATTCACAATTCCTCTTATATCTCCGTCCCTTAGGGATCTGAATCTTCTTCTACCCAGAAGGTTTCCCCTCTTCCTAGTTTTATATCTGTTTTCTTCCTTTTATAATTCACTGAGTTCAGTTAGGCTTGTTTGCATGTGCAGGGTGCGGGGTTATTTACTAAATCATGGACAACTGAGCCCTGAAGAAAATCTTCAGCCCCAGCAGCCATTAACTACCAAAGCTCCTTAGCGAGAGGTCCTTCTTGTTTTCTGTGAATTTCTCAGGATCTTTTACGCTATGAACATGTACATCTGTTGTGTACTTAAGAACCATAGACTCTTTCATCTTTTGAAAGAGACTCGAACTGCAGGTTTCCTTCTATATATCTGCTCTTGAAGCTGGCCCCCCTATTGAAAGCCAGAAAAGAAATTCGCTGTCTTTTTTTTAGAAGACCAAGATGGTCTTAGAAAGCAATACTAGTTAGGCAGTTGCTCTCGGAGGTGCTAGTTATCCAGTGAGGTACACATTTGTTAAGGTCAATAGTCTTGCCATCATGCACAGCAGGATATGGTACCCTAAGGAGTCTGGATTGGATCCAAGCCAACTGGTAACACCATCCAACAACCAGCTGGTGAGGGATGTTCTATGCTGTGAACTGCGAGTTCTCTATATTCTCTGTCTTGGCTGCTGGTGTAGAGAAGAGAAAGGAAAAGAAATGTGGTCCAGCCCGGTGAGGGAACTGGAGGGTAGCGAAGGCAGTTTGTGGTATAGCTAGGCTGTCCAGGCATGTACCCCTTCCCAGCTTTATAGGTGTGTGGTGGGCTTGAACTCAGCCCCTCATGCTTGTTCAGTGAATACTTTACCTACTAATTCACTCCCCCGCCCCCAAAGAGTCATTCTTTAGTTGTTTAGCATCCAGAACTTGGCCAAGTCAAACCTATGATAGCTACCAGAACTGTTAGTGTCTGACAATTGTTAGGCCTGACAGCCTAGACTCAGCCACTCATTCTCAAGAGATAAATATTATCAAAAAGCAGAGAAAACAGACTTATTCACTGTGATGACACTGGGAAGAAGAGCAAATAAAATGACCCTTGAAGTCCATATCTGAGTTCCTGACATGAGAGTTAGGTCTCAAAAGAGGACTAGAGGTATATATAACAGTCCTGGTCAAGTGTAGTTCCGTCCTATGGACCCATGAGGACCGTGGTTCCTAGTCTTTCCCACAAGGTGTTCTGACAAGTTAGCAGGACTGTGAAATCTCTTTCTGGGTGGCACTCTCCCTCTCACACCAGGTCCTGGGTTCTTCCTTGTGGTCTCATGAGACTCATGGAGAAAAGTAAAGTTCTTGGAGTCCATTGTTTCAGCAGTGTGATACTGGAAGGGAGAGGCACATGTGTGTCCTAGCTCCTACCAAGACTGTTTTGGTGGTGATTGATGGACAGGCCTTGCCCTGAGCCAGTTGGGACATACATTTGGGAGTGAAGAACACCGTGTTCTTTTTTTTTTTTTTTTTTTAGCTCTACCACTGAGCTAAATCCCCAACCCCAACACCACGTTCTTTACATCAGCCATCAGCCATGCTAATGATGCTCCTGATGCTAACACGATGTCCCTGCTTCTTTGTCAGGGTCTCAGGTTTAAAAAATTGACCACAGTAGTCCAGCAGCAGCAGAATCATAATTTAAAGAAGGTGTTGTCAAGGAGGGCAGGGCGGCCTTGACATTTAGTCTGTTGTCTTCCTGTGCTCTCTGTGTTTCTAATAACACTGGCTGCAGTGTTTTAGTGGAAAGAGCCCCAGGCCAGGAGTAAGGGAAGCAGGCCACAGCCTCTGACTTGCTAGTAATGAGCTGGTTTGGAGTGAGCCATGTAAACTTAGAAAAATTACTGGTCTTTCACTACCCCTCATCATGGCTCAGTCTCTGGCTCACTTCTGAATTCAAGAACCCAAGGTCTATGTATGACCCTTGAACTCAGTTTGTTTCCTAGTCTCAGTATCGAGGCTGCACTGCTGGAGGCTGGGGCTGAGGAGGAAGGCTCAGTCTGCAAAGTGCTTCTCTTGTAAGCACAAAGGCCTGAGTGTGACCTCTGGAACCAATGGGAAAGTGCTGGGCATGGATAGTAGGTGCTTATAATTCAGTTCTAAGGAGGCAGAGACAAGAGGATTTGGGGATTACTGTCATCCAATCCAGCCCAATAGGTGAGCTTTATGTCAAAGGAGGTGGAGGCCTTCCTATAGAGATGATACTGGGGAGTGTCCTCTGGCCTCTGTGTGCACACACGTGAACACACACAAACACACACACACACACACACACACACACACACACACACACACCTGTAATACTTTTCTGGAGAGAATTTAATTCTTTTCCTGGATGGCATGACCCAATTTCTCTTAAACAAGAGGATATGAAGTCCCAGGGACTAATTGAACCTTTTTTTTTTTTTTTGTCTGATAGGAAGGGATGAACCCTAGGAGACCATGAGACATGTAGGTCAGTCAACCTGTTTCAGTCTTCGTCCTCCCTGATTGGAAAAGAAAACTGTTGTGCATAATACACAGAGGGAATTCTGTCTCCTCCACCTGTGCCAGCCGGGCCCAGGACTATAGCATTGCCATTGGATTTGTAATGCCTTCTCATAGTCTCTCTCTCAGGTACGCTGCCACATGAGTCAGGGATGGCGATAGCCACACCTCTTCTCTCATGCGATGCCCCGTGTTGTAAGTGGGTGGATGCAATCATTGCCCTGGTAAGGAAAACTCCAACAATGAGGTGGTGTTCCTCCCAGGTATATTTAATGCAAGCAAAGCTGTTGCAATCCTGAAACTTCATTTAGAAACTATTCAGTCCGTGCAAATCTGTAGCCAGAGAAGGCTGCTCACACTTAGCTACCCATAAGGCGTGAAGTACAAAGTCAATTTATTGCATTAGATTCTGGGCCAGGACACCCATGTGCAGGAAGCCTGGTGGCAAGACAAAAGTAGACAGAGAGACAAAGAGAAACCATAGTTTTCATATCTCCACTCCTCACTCAAAAATAAACACTGAACCTTTTTAGGGGCTGGGGGATGGCTAAATTGGTGAGTTCTTGCCCTGCAAGCATGAGGCCAGCCTGAGTTCTTTTTCTAGAACCCCCACCCCATTTTAAAACTAGGTATAGTGATATGTGCTCATAATCCTAGTATTGAGGAGGAGACCACAGATCTCTGGAGCTCACTGGCTAGCCAGCCTAGTTTAGTTGGTGAACCCTATGTCAGAGAGAAATCCTGTCATAGATTATAAAAAAGTTACACAATGGACAGTGCCCTAGGAAAGACACCTGGAGCTGTCCTCTGACTTCCACACGTTCCTACACACGTGCACATGTGTACCAGCAAATATATTCCAACTCACTCCAGTGGGATCTGGTCTGTTGAGTCTAGAGTGTGTGATAACCACTGATTACCTAGGAATCCGAGACCAGGGTGGTTTGGGAAGTTGTGTGGGTTGGACTTTTTGATCTTAACTCCAGGAAAAATAAACCAAGCACACTGAGTCATTCATCTTCACTGTAGCTAATAAAGGTAGTGGGTTCCTGGCAGCAGTGTTTACATTCTTATTTTGAAACTATGAAAGCAGAAAGCCAGATATGACTTGGCCATACAACTCATTAGAGTGGCCAGGATGGGGTTGCAATTAAGGACTCTTTTATAGAGGACTGTGTGCAAATGTGTGCCCAGCATGATCTAGGGTGGGAAGAGTCAAAAACAAGCAAACAAACTGTTCACAGGATACCAGTTCTGGAAATCACGGCAGGTCCTGTACATTCTGTACCATGGAATATCGCACAGCTTGGGTCATCTCCCAGACACACCTGCTATGAGAATTTCTGTGTACGTGGTTGTTATGGAAGATTTCCCAGGGCAACCTAGTAAAGGTGAAGGGACGCAGAGCATGAAGGCAGAAGAAGCAAGACAGCTTTGACATTGACCCGATCCTTTTGGGGGCTGGAGTACAAACTGCATCCACTGGAGACCAGAAACTGTGTTTTCTAATCCTTCTGGTATGCCTTGGTCTTGGTGCTTTCTGAAAAACACTTCCAGAGGCCCAAGAGCAGGTCTTGAAAGAGCTGGGGGTAGACAGAACTAAAAACAACATCCATGAGTCTGAGAGAGACACGTTGAAATGATGGAAGGGTGGAGGGGATAGGGCAGAGTCTCTTACTATATAACCAAGGAGAAGTATGAACTGGGGCGCTGAGAATAACCATAGAAAGTGTGTGTGTGTGTGTGTGTGTGTGTGTGTGTGTGTGTGTGTATACATGTGCTCTCCCATGAGCACACACGCATGCATGCACAATCATGTGGACACCAGAGGTTGATGTCAGGATGTCTTTTATCCCTTTTCTTTAGACAGGGTCTCTCAGTGAACCTGAAGCTTGCCATTTCAGCTGGACTGAATGGCCAGTGATCTCAATGGATCCATTTGCCATTTCAGCTGGACTGGCTGGCCAGTGATCTCAATGGATCCACTTGTCTCTACCCCACCCAACTGAGGTTACAGCCTGTACTGCCTTTTTATATAGTTTCTGTCCTTCTGTGTAGTTACCAGGGCTCCAAACTGAGGTCCTCATGCTTACACAGCAAACACGTGACCCACTGAGCCATTCCCTAGCCCAGGGGAAAGCTCTTTATGAGCACTGATCAAAAACAAAGACTCACTGAGCTTGATCTTGTTTTGTTTTTTAAAATGAGAGATGTGTTACGTGATTGTGTGCAGATAAAAAAAAAAAAAAAGCCTGAAAGGAAATTAACCCCAATATCAATTCTGTTGTCACAGAAGGGGTTAAGGTTGGGGAATAAGAGAAAGTGCTGAGACATTTAGATACATTTTATAAGTAGAATGATAAGTGAAGCCATGTACATAGGCCCTGCCTCAGGATGGGACAGTCACCCAGGCAGCTGGTGGGCTTCTCTGCCACTGGTCCTAAAAACCAGACAGGCCATACTGAGTGAACTTACTGATGTTTCCCTTGAACGAACAAGATGCTGAAGTCTGCAATTAGATATAATACTGGACTGGAAATTGTGGCTTCACCCGTCTCCATTCCGGCTGGCTGGCTGTCATTGTAGCCTGCTTTGGGAAAACATTCTTCTGCCTGGTGCCTCCTCTTCCTGCTTGAGTAACTGTTAGGTGTTTGTTAGTCTGTCCCTCTGTTCTCCTCAGGGGACCGTCTGAGCGGAAAAGGACTCCTGTGTTTTGTCTAAAGTCAGAATCGGCAAACATGGCAGAACATGACGTTTTTAGGTAAAATAAAGTCTCTCCTTACTTCTACTTGGGACTATCTATATATGGGAGACAAAATCTTTTTTTCCTAGTCTATAATCAGCTAGAAAAGAATGTGAGAAAGTCTGCAAAAAATGATCTCCAACTTCCTTGCTAATATGAGGCTGAAAATGAAGCCGTGTTAAGTTCTAGGCAAAGAAAATCAAATGGCAGGTATGTCTAGGATCATACAACTGAAAGATTTACATTACAGAAACTCTTATTTCACTCCATTTATCCATCTTATATTATCCTTTTACCTACCTACCTTATATCATCCACCCATCCATGTATTTTATAACCATCTATTTATCTCATATCAATCCACACATTCACCCACTCACCGTATCTGGTGTATGCTGTGTGTGTAAGGGTATGTATGATCCATGTAAAGGCTAAAGGTCAAGATCTACTTCTTTATTGTTGTCCACCTTATTTTTTTGAACAGAGTTTCTCACTGAAACTTGTGCTGACTAGTTGGATAGACTGGCCAGCCACTGAGCCCCTACTATGTGCTTGTCCTTGTTTCTCAGTGTTGGGATTGCAGGTATGTGCCTTTACACACAGTGTTTTGCATGGGTGCTGGAGATCTGAACTCAGGCCATCATTCTCTGGCAGCTATTCCTTTTCCTACTGCTCCATGTCCTCCAGCTTCTCTGAAGCTCCTGTCTTTGCAGGGAGACTCTCCTTGCTTATTTACGACATTGACATATTGTCTCTGATATGTGTTTTCTGGAACATGTATAAAAACAAAAATGCAGAACCATTTACTCTTTACAGGGAAAAGTGTCATAAGTTTTACTAAATTGTAGCTGGGCGTGGTGGTCCAGGCCTGTAATTTCAGCTCTTCAGAACTAGAGGCAGGAGGATTTTGTTTTCAAAGCCAGCTTGATCTATTATGTATTGAGGCTGTGTCTGAAAACAAAAATAAAAACAAAGGCAAAAGACAAACCTCCCAAACCCCAAATCAGCCAAACAAACAAACAAACAACCCCCCCCCCCCAACAGTACAGTGACTATGCCCTTTGCCACAAAAGCCATTGCATGTAGAAGCTGGAAAGGGTTTGAGTATTGAGAAATGAGAGGATAAATGTGTGGAGAGAGGAGGAGGGAGGACTCACCAACCCTAGGGACAGATGTTAAGGGAGCTGTGTGTCTAGCCACTGGCTGAGGTATTATACCTGGACATTAGGATGCAAGTCAGAATGTGTAAGAGTCAGACCCATCTGCTATGACTTTTACATTCATGTGTGTGTGTGTGTGCACTTCTGTGTGTGCACAGGTTTGTGTTCACATGTATATGGAAACCAGAGGACAACCTTGGTTGTTGTTTCTCAGGAGCTGTTTACATTTATTTGTTTGTTTGTTTGTTTATTTATTTATTTATTTATTTGAGACAGGGTCTCTCATTTCCTGGAGTTTATGTAGTAGGCATGTTAGTTGGGTAGGGGGCACCAGAGATTTTCCTGTTTCTGCCTCCCCAGTGCAAGGATTATAAGCATGTGCCATCTTGCCTGGCTTTTTAAAAGTGGGTGCTAGGGCTTGAACTCAGGTCCTTGTGCTTGCAGAGCAAGCTCTCTGCTGACTGGGACATCTCTGATGCCTTGACAATTATTTTAATTTTTTTTTTTTTCTTTTTGGTTTTTCGAGACAGGGTTTCTCTGTAGCTTTGGAGCCTATCCTGGACTAACTCTGTAGACCAAGTTGGCCTCGAACTCACAGAGATCTACCTGCTTCTGCCCTCCGAGTGCTGAGATTACAGGTGTGAGCCACCACCGCCCGGCTGTTTTTACTTTTATTTATGTACTTATTTTTAATTCTTTGAGACAAGGTTTCTCCCTGTAGCCCTGTCTGTTCTGGAACTCTCTCTAGAGACCAATCTGGCCTTGAACTCAAAGATCTGTTTGCTTCTGCCTCCTGAGTGCTGGGACTAAAGGTGTGTGCCCCTGCCACCACTATCTGGCCATTGTTTTTATCTCTAAAAATCATTTTAAATCTAGTTTGAATGAATTAAAAATGAATTATTTTTAATGAGCAGAAGAGCATTTACATAACAAGCTAGCTCTCATAGTCACTGTTGGGATAACCCTTCCAATAGGAGCTAGGTGTCTTTCTACTCCCATCTGCATCTTAGAAAACAGAGAGCGGTCCCACTAACTGGCAGAGTACTGCCGTCTTTGTCATGAGAATATGGTGAGTGCTTCGTGGGTTCTCTTTTGTCATAGCTTGCTGAATGCTTGGAATCTTGAGACTGTTACGTGCACATCTGGCTAAGGGAAACATCAGGAAGGTGTGATGAGATCACAATGGATGTAGTGATAGGTCTACTTCCGGAAGCCTAGGTTATGGTTTCCAATAAGAAGGAAACCCGGAAGTCCTGAAATACAGAGTGATAAGCTCCTCAGTGTTCAAGATTTTAGTTCTCTGCTTCACATCCTTCCTTTTTGGTCTTTGGGGGAAAAAATTCTTAAAAATATATAGATGTAAAGAGATTTCAAAATATGGAACAAGAATCCTGTATTGTCTCTCTGATGCTATGACCTGTGACAAGTATCTTCTGAGTAGGTGGAGAGAATGCTGCCTACTTCCTATTTTACATGAAAAGTGCAGTTGGCTACTTAAATACTTGTATGGAAACTGGAGTAAGGGTTTTGAGACAGCTGATTGTGACATCTCAAAGTTTAAAGCCCTTGGTGGCTTTCTATTTTTCTTGGGGTTCTTGATAAAACCCCTGCACTCAGCTCTCTGTGTCCTGGGAGGAGGGAGTCTGGCCCTCACCTGACTCCTAACCACAACTCACAGTTCACTGCTCTAGGCATAGGGCTCTGCACTCTTTCTTTTTCTCCCTCTCTCCTTACCTCCGTCCTGTTTCTCCTCCTCCTCCCTCTTTCCCTCTTTCTTTTTTTCTTCTTGAAAGAGAGTCTAACTATGTAGACCAGGCTGGCTTTGAATTTATGTCTCTGCTCCTGCCTTTGCTTCCCCAGTCCTGGGATCACAGGCATATGTTGCCATTTCTGGCCTGCGTGGATGTTCCTGTTTCGGACATCACTTGTAACATCTTTGTATTCGGTGTTACCCATGTCTGACAAGCATCCCTATTTCCTCTTTACCCAGGTGGTTCCTGATACATTCCCTGTCATGGCACCAGGAAGGTCTTCCCATCCTGCATCTGCATTTCCAACCCACATCTTCTTTAGACCCTCTGGATGCATTCACTGGACCCTTCGCTCCCATATCTTACAGGAGTCTCAGGGTTTTGGTGCATCATAAAGATCATTTGATTCTTTTCCATTCTCTCCCTAGGCTTGAACACCTCGAGGGAGATCCATTGCTCTCTTCAGCATCTAGCCTGAGGTAATAAACGTCAGTAAACAATTGTCAAACAACTAAATGGAGAAAAAAGTCTCATCAGTTCTCTCTAACTATCTTTTGCTCCTCTATTAGCTATTTTGTAGGCTCAGAGAAAGTTGAATTCAGAAACAGATGACTGAGATTGTGGGGAAAGAAAAGATGACCTTCAAATGTCCTTGACTAAAAGTAATTAGTATTCATCCACTTCTACCATCTGGAACCCAGTTTCAAGTGCCAAGAGAAAATGCGTTTGGGTTCTTCTGGAAACAACAGTGCCAGTGAAATTTCTGAACCACCAAACTAAGGGTTAGTTTTATTTCTCACATCTCAAACAAAGCCAGGTGGAGGCTGAAAAAGCATTTGCATGTTAATTTATTTCCCGGTGCTTTGGGTGATCGATAGTTGGCAGAACTCGGACCCGGTTCCTTCAGCCACTGAACAACTCTGAAGGCAGCTATCTGCGAGCATCGGAGCCAAGAGGCAGGAAGTCAGGCTTCAGATGCCGCTACTGAATAGCAGGGTGAACAGCATGGGAACGGCCCTCGGAGCAGGGCTGGGAAGCCAAGATTCTCTCAAAGCCTCTTCTAAGCAGGTAGCACAAAGAGCTGTTTAAACACAATATTTCATTCAGATACATTTGAACTCCACTCCTGGTTCAGTTCCCTCTAAATGCGTGACCTTGAACAAGATGTTCAATGTCCTAAGCCCAGAGTCTCTAAAGAAGGTTATTGTTCGCACTAAATGAGTCGGTGAATATAAAACCTTTAATTAAAAAAAAATGAATGTTCGGTAAAGGTCGCTGGAATACTATTACTTCAAATAGCCCAGGGCCTTCTCCAGTGAATGAGGAGTGGGCGTGGCTTGTTGGTGTCACCTATGGGAGTTTATAAGGCAGTTGTTATGTACTCTGCTCCTACACTTAAGGGGAAGAAGAATTATAAAAGAAGAGATCACAGAGGTGGGTGTGGAAGTGGGAGAGGAATTCATTCACTTATTTATTCAGAATTTATGGAGACTTAGGTACTAGTCTCTATAACAGGCATGTATCTGTAGAACTGAGAACGAAGCATAGATAAGAGCTGCTGCCCTCATGTAGGTGTGAACAGCAGAGAAGACACACGTGAAGCCATGAGTACCGCAGGTGAGCGTGTTGTGAAGAGGCACAAAGAGCCCTCCATTTGTGGAATGGGCAGCTACAGCTGACCTGATCTGGCAACTGGCCAGTGGAGGCAGGTGCTGAGATGATAAATGTTCTTCATGTCACCTTGAAACCTGCAGAAATTAGTCTCCCCTGCCCCTCCCTTTGGTTCCTCCCCTGCCCCTCCCTTTGGCTCCTCCCCTGTCCCGCCCATTGGCTCCTCCCCTGCCCCTCCCTTTGGCTCCTCCCCTGCCCCCACTTTGGCTCTCTGGTGGAGGTTGTCATTCTGATCCGCCTGTAATTGTATTGAAACGCAGAGGTTAATTGAGCCCCGAAGAGTACGTCAGATTTATGGATTGCTGCCAGTACTGAAATACGTCTGCTTGGGCTCCAGAGATCTATGCTTGGGCTCATTTCCACCTGACTCGTCTCTTACCACATGCATGCTGGTGGCTGTGTGGAAAGATTTCATATCAGCTCTCGAGTGAGCAGGAGGTCATATGGAGCAGACAGGATTTCAGATCTGGAGACTAGGCCTGAGGTCAAGTGTGATCAGACAGATTCTCGGTAAAATACAGAATAAGAAAATTCCTCATCTTCTTAATGTGTTAATATGTCTTCAATGTATAAGGGAAGAAAAGCTTGCAAGGCATTTTTCTTGATAACCACTGTTGGATTTACGATGTCCCTGTAACTTCCACCTTATATGGAAGATATAGATGAGTGTAATTGCTATAAAAATGAGGGCTAGGAAGGTACCTCGGTTGGTAAAGTGCTTGTAGCACAAGCCTGGGAACCTGAGCTTTATCTCCAGCGCTCATTTACAGAGGTGGCATGTACTTGTGATTTCAATGTGAGGAAGGTGGACACAGGAAGATTTCTGAGTCTCTCTGGCTAGCCAGCCTTGCCAATGGGTGAGCTCCAGGCCAGTGAGACACCCCATGTCAAGAAACAAGTTGGACAGTTCCTGAGGAATGACACTGCTTTAGTGTTCTACTATTGTGAGGAGACACTATGACCATGGCAACACTTATAAAAGAAAGTATTTAATTGGGGCTGGATCACAGTTCAGAGGCTTAGTTCATTATCATCATGGCGGGAAGTATAGAGGCATGGTGGCAGACACAGTACCTGAGAAGTAACTGAGAGTTCTACATCTGGATCCACAGGAAGTAGGAAGAGAGAGACATTGGGCCTGGTTTGGGCTTTTGAAACCCCAAAGCCCACCCCCTGTGACATACTTCCTCCAACAAGACTACACCTCCTAATCTCTCTTAAGTAGCATACTCTCTGACTCAAATATATGAGCCTATGGGGGGCATTCTTATTCAATCAACTTGGACACTCAAGTTGTCCTCTGGCCTCCACAGACATATGCACACAGAAGCAAGTGCCCTAGCACATATACATGTATGACCCCAACACACACAATGAAAAGACTGATCAAAGCTAATTTTTAAAAAGGGGACCAGATGCTTTCCCTGATACTCTTCTGGGGCCAAGGTCTTGTTGCCCATGATGAAAAACTCTCAATTTCCATCTGGCCTCACAGGCTTCTGAGAATGACTGCACATGGGAACTCAGTCTCTGTTTCCTAAAGAACCCCAGTCACCATGTATCTGATAAGTACGAAGCCTTTTGCAGTTTATAAAGCACTTCCAACCCTGAACCAGGATACAGGCAATTCTATCGGCCATTTCCAGTTTGAGGCTATTTGTGAAAAAATTATAGAGAAGAGATTAGAGTACATTATAGGATGAATTGGAATCCAAATTGCCAGAACTTTGAGAAGTGATTATCTGAGTCATGTTTTTGTTTTTTGTTTTTTGTTTGTTTGTTTTTCAAGACAGGGTTTCTCTGTATTGCCTTGGCTATCCCAGAACTCACTCTGTAGACCAGGCTGGCCTCAAACTCACAGAGATCTGCCTACCTCTGTCTCCTGAGTCTGGGTTTAAAGATGTGTGTCACCACCACCTGGATGTATGGGTAACTCTCACACCATTGTGGCTACAGTACCTAACAGGAACAATAGTGAGAAGGTTTCTTTCACACTTTTAGAGGGATTTCAGAGGATCATGGAAGAAGGCAAGGCATGCAGGTTCCATCTCTGGTGGTGAGAGCAGGGGGTAGAGGTTCGTTCACACAGTGGTAGACAGACAAGCAGAGGGAGAGCTAAGTCAGAATTAGGGCATTATAAGCCTCAAAGACCTGCTCTTGGGATTTACATCCACCAGCCAGTATTCCCCTACTAAAGGTTGCACGGCAAAACACTGCAGCCCACTGGAGAACAAGGGTTCAAAAGATGAGCCTGGGGTGGGGGGATGTTTTGGAATCAAACCCAAAGGTGACCTTATTTGGAGATAGGGTCTTTGCAAAGGCAATTAAATTAAAATGAGCTTATTAAGTTGGGCCTTAATCCAATATGGCTTATGTCTTTAAAACAGCATGAAATTAAAAATGAGCATAGACACATGCATGTATGAGTATAACCCCAGCATGGGGGATGGAGGAGAGACAGAAAGATGGCTGGGATTTGTCGGCCACTCACTCTACTTCCAGGTTAAGTGAGAGACAGGGTGTAAGGGAGTAAGGTAGAGAGAGATAGAACAGGACACCGGTGTTCCCCAATCACTTTTCAGCTATACATGGGTGTGTGCACCCAAATACACATGTGCACATACATGTACAACACATACAAAATAATAAATATTTTCAGCAGATTAAAGCACCCACCCACCTGCCCCAAGCCTGACAATCTGAGTTCAATCCCCAAACTCACGGTAGAAGTAGAGAACTACCTGTTGTCTGCTGACCCTTCCCACAGAGTAAAATTAAAATCAAATCATTGGAAGGAAAGCAAAACGAACCAAGACATTTTATGATAATGAGAAGAGGCATAAATAGGGTAATACCTACCAGCCAGGGGAGATGTAGGGACTAGGTCCTTCCTCAGAGGTGTAAAAAGAACCAGCACTGCAAACTTCTGATCTTGGACTTTAGCTATATAACATAGGAAAGGGGAGAAACCATATCCAGGAGTATGCTTACTCTGCAAGCATGAGGACCTGCGTTTGGTCCCTACAATCCGTATTTTTAAAGAGCTGGAATTTGTGGTGGGCACACACGTGAACACACACACACATGCAAATACACACACAACAGAGAAAGGGAAAATCTATAAAGTATGATGGATTAGATGCTAGATTAAGAGGGAAAGGACGTTTACTAAAAGAATGACCCCAAGCACCACACATAGACATTTGTAGATTAGAAGATGCTGCTACTTTAGTAACACATCACACAAGAAGATGCAGCAGGTCTAACAATAACCATAACGTCACAGCAAAGCAGAAGGTTGAGTGACATTTTAAGGTACCTACCCCAACATGACTTGAGCATATTAGGATCTGGTTGGTGACAGGCATAGATGCTGCTAATGTGTGCTGCCTATGTTCATAATTAGAATTGTAGTAGTTTGAAAGAAAATGGCCCTCAAAGGGGGTGGCATTATTAGGAGGTGTGGCCTTGTTGGAGGAAGTGTGTCACTGTGGGGGCGGGCTTTGAGGTCTCTTTTGCTCAAGCTTCCCTTAGTGTGACAGCCAGTAGACTTCTTGTTGCCTGCAAAATGTAGCACTCTCAGCTCCAGCACCACATCTCCCTACACGCTGCCATGCTCCCCGCCATGATGATAATGGATTGAACCTCTGAAACTGTAAGCTACCATTTCAATTAAATGTTTTCTTTGTAAGAGTTGCTGTGGTCATGGTGTGTTGTCACAGCAATAGAAACCCTAAGTCAAGAATGCAAAGAATAAGTCAAAAGTTCATGAAAGCAGACAGACTTCTATCCCATTCTGGACTGCATGTTGTTTAGGAGCTTTTTGAGATCTGTCATTAGTTTTGCTGGGTTGACTCCCCCATGAGGCTGATTACTGTTTTTTCTTGCCTGTCCCTCTCTACCTACCCCCAACTCCCTTAGCCCTTCATCTGGGGCTTTAGGGACTTCATGCTAGGGCTGGGACTCACTGTCAACCACTCTCTTCTCTGCATGCTCTGTCGTCGCAGCAACAGGACCTATCTGGATTCCGGAAGTTCCACCTTTCAGTATCCTATGGACCGGAGTGTCCTGCTGCTCCTGATTTCTCTGCATAACTTGCCGGTGAGTCAGCGAAGGATTGAAAGGGTGGCGAGAAGCAGTGGATTCCACCAGCTGCATGACTCAGCCAAGCCTTCCTGGATGGGCTACAGACAGGAAGTAGCAATGATCCCTCACAGGAACCCCATCCTATGCCTTGTGATGGATCATCCACCAGTGACTCAGATCAGCTGGGCTCTGCCTGCCAGGGTCACCCAAGGGCTAGTCTCTGGGAATTTTCCCATGAGCTCATCTTTGCATGCAGCAGCCACACAGTCTCCTCATTCCCCAGGCAGCCCTTACAGTGCCTTTGCATGGGAGAGAAGCTTTTGTTTGGATCTTGTGTTTTGAATAGAGGGATTATATCAGCATACAGGGAAATATTTTCTTTATGGCACATGGGAGGAGTCTGTCCTTTTAAGAAATGAAGTTACAGTTTCTCAACCCAGAGAGTCTAGAGCACTCATCCACTCCCCCCGGCCCTGCCCCCATGCCTCAGAATCTCTGAAATAAAGTTGCGTTTTGAAATTCGTGGCATCTTGTATTTCATAAAATAAGGTACAGGAAGAGGGAGGCTGTGGGGCTGGGGCTGCTCAGGGCTAGAGTGCTTCCTGACATGTGTGGGGGCTTGGGTTCTATCCCTGAACTGTCCCCAAACCCCCTCCCCCCCAAAAAAAACTCAGAAAATAAAACCAGAGAGAACAAGGCAATCAGAAAATTTAGTAAGAACAGGACCAAAGCAAGAGAAATCTTTGGTTACTTAATGAACCTCACCAGCCAAATTCTACCTTTGTTTTCTACAGGTTTGGCCTTTGAATCAGGATTGTGGGTGGCATGTTATTTAAATAACCTAGCCAATATTGTGATGCAAGTTTATAATCCCAGCACTTGGGAGGCAGAGGTAGGCAGATCTCTGTGAGTTCAAGGCCAGCCTGTTCCACCTAACAAGTTCCAGGCCAGGCAGTCTGCATAGTGAGACAAACAAATAAAAAGGAACAAATGAATGATTCTTCAAAAGGAAAGAGCACAGGAATGGAAGGGGCTGCCATTTGTTTGTATGCATGGGCCAGAAGTATAGGGAAGGTATAATTTAGAAAAGATGTAATTAATAAAAGTGCTACATTTTAACCAGTAAATGGACAAATGAAAGACAAACTCTCTCGGAACATAATGATGCACACCTGTAATCCAACATTCCTGAGGCAGAGATAAGTAGATCAAGCTTTTGAGACCAGTCTGGGCTACATGTCAAGTTCAAACCCAGCCTGAGACAAGGTAATGAGACTTGTCTCAAAAAAACAAGGGCTGGCCAGTTGTGGTGGTATATGCCTTTAGTCCTAGCTCTCCAGAGGCAGAGGCAGGGTATTTGAGTTCAAGGCCAGCCTGGTCTACAAAGAGTTTAAGCTAACCTGTACTATACAACTAAAACCCCCAAACTGGACCAAAACAAACAACTAAAACCCCCAAGGGCTGGAGATGTAGCTGAGTGATAGAACAGTTGCTTAGCATGTATGCAGGATCTAGATTTCATTAGCCTTTATTGGGGGGGAAACAATCTATGTTTAAGGACTGCTATTTGACAGTCTGGTAGGACAGTAACCAGTTAACTCAGACATTAGCTATGATAATCTCAATCAACTTCTGCCAAATGCTGATGAAATCTTGGCTTTTTCAGAACAGCCTTAGCTGAGAAGCTGCAGCTATTATTGGCAGGGCTGAAAGGTCTCTCATAAATAAGAATACTAGTATAATTATCATTAACTTTAAATACAATTTTAGTTCGCTTAATTTTAATTGTCTGTATGTATGTGTGCCTGCTTGTCTGTATGTGCACTACTTACATGCCAGAGGCCAGAAAAAGGTGACAGATCCCTTACAACTAGGACACTGACTTTACTTGATGGCACTTACCCTGACTTCTTGTTTTATAAGTACTTTGTACGTGTGCTGTGTGTATGCATGTGTAGTTCTGTGCAGCTTTACCATGTATAGACTGTCACAGCAACTTTCAGATTAAAGCCCAGAGCTTCCATGTCCCTGTTAGACTCACTCAGGAGTCCTCCCAGTCACTGTCCCTCCTTTCCATAGTTCCTGGCAGCCGACACTTTGCTCCCCAGCTCGACAGTGTTGTCCCAATGGCATCGCAGAGTACGGCACTGTAAGAGGAAGGACAAAGGGCGAGCATCCTTCTTTTTGAGATCCATCCAAGTGGCTGCATGTATTTGTAGTTTGTTTTTTAGGCTAGTGAGTCGGAGGTATTCCCTAAGTATGTGCCAGTTTGTTTTCAATCACATCCTTTGAGGGACATCTGGGTGGACTCCAGTTTGAGGATAATTATGAATAAAATTGTGTGGCAATTTAAAAGATAATGTTGTTATTAGCCTGTAGACCAAAGGTTTGCTGAGGGCAGAGAGCATTTTGTCCCCTAGGTGGACAGCATAGAGTTTTCATAAAGACACTGTGGAGAGGTTTGAATGAGTGGACCCATAGGCACCATTCCAGGAGATGGTCCGATGCTATGGCTAAAATTAGTTTCATAACTCAGACAAACTAGCCTGACTTTATCTGCACCTCCCTGGGAGAGCCAAGACAGGCCTGTTCTGGAAAGTTCTTTATCTGTCAAATGAAGTGAGTATCAAAACCCCTGTTCCCTGTTAATTAATTGTTGGAATTAAAGGGGGCAGTATGCAAAGCTCTCAGTGTAGTCTGTCATTAGCAATTGGTAATTAATTCTGTTGCTATTGCTATTAGTAGATCTCACTAATCCACCCAGTATGATAATAACAGGGTAGCTAATAACTTTTTTTTTTAAAATCTACTTATTTTTATTTGTGTGTTGTGTGCATGTGGGTGCACATGGATGTGTGGGTATGCGTATTTGTGTGTGCCTGAGGTTGACATCAGGTATCTACCTCAGCTGCTCTCCATCTGACTTTTTTTTGCAGCAGGGCCTCTCACTGAACCTGGAGCTAGACTGGCTTCCCAGAGAGCCCCAAGGGATGTACCTCCCCTCCCCTCCAAAGTTGGGGTTGCAGAAGTGCACTGCCACACCAGGTTTTGATGTGGGTGTGGGGAACCAGAACTCAGGTGCTCATTCTGTGTGCCATCGCTCTTCCACTGAGCCGTCTCCCCAGCCCTATACCATTAAAAGGCCTATGTAAACATGGATTTACATTTTGTATTTGTCTAAGTGAACCATTTCTTTTTAATCTTCTCCTTTTTTAAGACAGGTTTTATATAACCTAGGCTGGCCTCAGGCTCCCTGTGTAGCAAGGATGACCTTGAACTTCCGGGGACCCCCCCCCATGCTGAGATCGCAGGCACACCCCATTTAACCAGTGTTCTGCAGTGTTGGGGACCAAACCCAGGATCAGTGTGCAGAAGACAGGGATAGAGCCAGCTGAGCCACATCCCCAGGCTACTTTTAACATTCCGAACTGCCTCCTTTTAAAAATAATAACTCTAGCTTAATGTTATACTGTTGTGAATGCATGCATGTGCATGATGATATTTGCAATTCAAAATATTAAAAATTTATTAGAACGGCAATATCTTTTGCTGTACAGCCATTGGGTGTTTCTGTCAGTTTTGGAAAATGGCATCTGTTTTGAAACAATGAATTTAGCAGAGTTTTTCTTTTTTTCCTAGTCCTCTATTTTGGCAATAGGACACTGGTTCATTTCCCCCAAAAGATTGATTGGCAGGCAGGGAGGCTCTCTTTCCCCTTGCTTGCTGGCCTGCATGCCTCGGGTCACGTTAGGGTGCAGTCAATGTCTCTCTGTGACCTCCTGGAATGTCATTAGCGCTCTGAGTCATAAAGAACCAACCTCCCACCAGGCATCATGAGGCGGGGCAGTTAGAAACTAACCATTAATCGACTCCTGGGGTAGCAGGAGGTGAGCAAAGTTTCCAGTTGTTTGACAGGACAGGTGATATTTGCCAGGATGTAAATGAAGCCAGAGTCATCAGCTGTGACATCTTAGGGCCCTTCTTCAAGGGAGGTGCTGTACTGTGCTCTGTTGGGTTTCTTAAGGTTAGCGAGACATTTTGCCTGACTCTGGAGGATGAGTGTGTGCAGAAAAGGTTGATAAAGAGTGCTTCTTGGAGGAAGCTGAGCTTTGCAGATGGATGCAAAAGCAACCAGTAACCAGATATGGTAGGCAAAGGGTTCCAGAGCCTTTGGCTGACTATCACACAGTGGCTCACACAGTGGCTGCCTCTGACTAATTTACTTCACGCTGTGATTTCTTTGCTCAGCTGCCTCTGGTATCTAAAAGGCCCTGCTCTGGAGACATCCCATTCATCCACTGAGATCCACTCTGCTGTCCCTCCTCCACAGTAACGTTCTTACTCTACCAGACAGCAAGGCTTGGTTTTCTTTGCCCGTGGTAAATCTTGAACACCGTATGCAGTAGTTGCTACATCATTTTATTTTTATTTGTTCTCCATCCTTCTGTCCCTCATAACTGATACCAAATTGGATGGCAAAGCTGACTCATGTTCTGTCTCTGGAAAGTGTGTGTGCTCCCCAATCCATGGAAGATGTCCAACAGCTGTTTACCAACTCCACTTGCCTGAAGGTAGGGGAGGCAGGCCTCCTGGAGGAGTTGAGTGGGCCAACTGGATGGTATACTGGTTATTTATCTTATCTTATTTTTTTGTTACTATGACACAATCCCTGGCAAAAGGCAAGTTAAGGATGGGCGGGGTTATCTTAACTTGTGGGGCTGTAGTCTACCGTGGTGGGGAAGGCACGGGAGTGCGACCTTAGGGCAGCTGGTTACTTTGGGTGCACACAGTCAGGAAGCAGAGAGCCATGAATGCACGTGGCCAGCTAACTTTCTTCTTTTTATTTAGTCTGAGACTGCAGCTCTTTGGTTGATGTGACCTATATTTAGGGTGGCTCTTCTCACCTCAGATAACCCAGTCCAGAAATCACCTCACCTACATGCCCACACATGGTGATTCAAAATCCTGTTGAGATGACAATTAGCACTAACCAGCACTGATGAGGACATTGTAGCCATCTTGAGGGCTCACCAGTGTCTAAAAGTCTCTCTTCTGGACGTACAGTCGGAGTGTTTTCTCACATCCGCTGTGTTAATTGTGACTGTAGTGTCAGTCATTGGCAAATCGAATGTCTGTATCACTCCCAGTCACTTTAGAACAACTTCCTATGAATAAGTCCCATCCCCCCTTCCACTGGTTCTCAGAAAGAAAAGACCACAGGCTCTCAGGAGGAGACAGAGCCACAGATAGGAGAGGTCAGAATCTCTGCCTGGAAAGCAAAGTCGGCCAGCTGGATGGCGGTCTGAGGTGATTCTAGACCCTGGTTGCCTACCATCGAAGTTTCCTATCAGAGGCATGCACCCATCATCAGGTGGGATAGACTACAGGGAATGCCAGCAAAGACCCAAGGCAATTCTAGAGTAGGTGTCTTTTTTTCTCACATAACATAATCAGGCCGTTATAACTTCCAAGAACATAAAAAAAAGAAATGAGAAGTGAACCCTAAACAACCTGGGCATTTATGCAAACGGGAAGAAATCAAAAGTTGCAAAGTAAGCGAGTGACTGGCAAATCATTGTTGTTTAACAAACTTAGAGGCTCCGTTCAATTATATGAGTGTGAAGTATCCCATTTTTCTTTGTCTGAGTGTGTGTGTGTGTGTGTGTGTGTGTGTGTGTGTGTGTGTGTGTGATGTCTTCAGATGTCATTCTTCTTAAGAGCTTCCCACAACTTTGCTTAAGATAGGGTCTCTCACTGGCCCAGAACTTCACTAAGTAGGCCAGGTTAGCTGTCCTTCCTCCAAGGGATCGATCACCCATCTCTGCCTCCCTAGTCTTGGGACTACAAGTGGACCACCACTCCTGGTTTTCATGTGGGTTCTGGGGGCTAGAACTCAGATCCTTAAGTGCTTTGCCAGCTGAACCATCTTTCCAGCCTCTCAAATCTGAGTTCTCTAACGTTCACCTTAAAATAAATGACAGAGACAACAGCTTTCCCAGAAGAACTTGTTAGGTTATAGCAGACAGCTGGCAGTCAGGGAGATGGGTGCTGTAGCAAACCGAAGGTGCATCTCTTGCCGGGGCAAGAGATGTGTTTAAATACAGAAGAGAGATGGAGTTTTGCAACTAAGAAAACATTGATTACAGAGGCTTATCACAGGAGCTGACATCAGTCCCTGAAAGAGACAGGAGTCAGGCAAGTATCCTTGTGTAAGTGGCTACTTACCCTTGTGGGCTAGCTGCCTTTGTGTGACCCATGCAGTGGGCGGTGTATTTAGGAAATATTCCCTTTGCTTTTGGTATATGGATAGTGTAAAAATGCATGTTCTCTTGACTGTGTGTATGTGTGTGTACATATGTATGTATGAGGGTGCAGCCCAGTAGACAACCTTGGGTATCATTCCTCAGGTGCTATCTCCACTTTAGAAAAATATTTATTTTTATTTCATATGTATTAATGTTTTGCCTACATGTATGTATGTGTATCACATGTGTGTAGTACCCACAGATACCAGAAGAGGAAGTGGAATCTCCTGGAAATGGAATTACAGACAATTGTGAGCTGCCATGTGGGTGCTGGGATTGGCACATGGGTCCTCTGCAAGAACATCAAGTGCTCTTAACTGTTGAGTCATCTCTCTAGCACCCCATTTTCTCAGGGGTGGGGAGATAGTATCTCCTACTGGCCTGGAACCCATCAAGTAGGCTAGGCTGTGTGGCCAGTGAGCCCAGGGGCTCATATATCTCTAGTTTTCATGCACTCTGGCTTTCTTTTTTAACATAGATTCTGGGGACCAATCTCAGATCTCACAGTTGTGAGACAAGCATTCTGTGGTTTGAGATTGCCCCTCAGTCCTGGATCCATTTGATTAGGGTCAGACTTGGGTGTCTTGATGCGGGAGTTGTGTATGTGTGTGAGGGTGATATAGCATGACATAAAACAGAATAACAGTTTCTTTAGCCAGGCGGCAGTGGTGCACGCCTTTAATCTCAGCACTCGGGAGGCAGAGCCAGGTGGATCTCTGTGAGTTTGAGGCTAGCCTGGTCTACAGAGCAAGATCCAGGACAGGCACCAAAACTACACAGAGAAACCCTGTCTTGAAAAAACAAACAAACAAAAGAGTTTCTTTAGCTTCTCTTTCTCAAAGCCCATGTCTGTATGGGAACATCAGGGAGGCAGGTCTTCTAGAAGGTTGCTGCTTACCTTTACTTAATGCCTACTAATTAAAAAAGCAATCTCTGGGCTGGAGAGTAAAAAGAGAGATAAGGATAAGTCGGGAACAAAATAAGGTAAAGTTAACATTCCGGAAAGAAACTGTGTACAATTCCCAGGCTAGAATCTTGCCGTACTTCAAGAAAGGTCTTACAGTTTGAATCTAAACATTTCCCAGGAGCTCATGTGTTATAGGCTTAGTTGTCAGCTGGTGGGATTTTGAGAGGTGATTGAGTCACAAGGGTACCAACTTTATCAGCAGATTAACGGAGTATACATACATCCATAGCTGAGTGGACTGTCAGGTGGTGTGGCCTGGATGGAGGAAGTGGGTTTCTGGCCGAGTGCCTTTAGAGGCAGATTCTATCTTTGGGATCCCCTTTCTGTCTCTCTGCTTCCTGGTCAGCTGCCATGACGTGATCTGCTTTCCCCCACCATGCTTGTCTGCTATGATGCTCTCTGTCCTATGTTGGAGCCAAATGGCCATGGGTTGAAACTTCTGCAGCACTGCATGTTAGGTGCTTTTCTCATTGGTGTGGAAAGATACACCATGAGAGGCCTCTTATGGCAGGAAGGATTTATCTCAATTCATGTTTTCAGAGGCAGGAATCTATCATGGTGGGGAGGACATGGTGGAGCTCATGGCAGCAGAAGTGTGTGAGTGGCACTACTCACATCTTGGAGGATCAGGAAGCAGAGACGGGGGGGGCGGCGATTTCTCATTTCATCTTTTTATTCTGTCAGGGACTCCAGCCCATGGTTTGGGTGCTACTTACTTATATTCAGGATGGGTTTTCTCTCCTCAGTTAAACTTCTCTGGAAACTCCCTTTAAGATATTCTCAGACGTGTATTTTCTAGATGATTCCAAATCTGATCAAGCTGAGGAGGAAGAGTAACCATCACACAGTAAGTCAAAACAAATCCTCCCTGAAGCCATTGTCTTGGGTAATCCATCACACTGATGAAAACTGAGTAGCCCAGAAGAACTTCCAGGACCCCAGGGATTGTAACCATCTCTGGAAGACTCTTGTGGTCCTTTTAGTCAGAAGTAGCAGCATGACCCCTGAATATTTGGAAATGGCTTGGATGCTGGGAGGTTTCTGAAGGGGCCTCCAGGAGAGGGATGCCTCAGAGGCAGAGTGTCAGTAGGAGAGTGGACACTTGGTGAATACCAGTATGACTGGAACACTGTCTTCCACTCCAGCTGCCATGTCTTATCATCCCTCTCCAGAACATGAACCTCAAAGTAGAGAATGCTAGACATGACATCACCCTTTACTTCTCATTTTTATTATGATAAATGACATGCAAACTAAAATGTATAAATATAGCCATTTATTTTAAACATTTATTTGTCTTATTTTATGTGCATGAGTGCTTTGCCTCATGAATGTATATGCACCATATGTGTGCCTGGTACCTACAGAAATTAGAAGACGGTATTGGCTCTCCTGCAAATGGATGGTTGTGAGCCACTGTGTGGGTGATGGGAACTGAGCCCAGGTCCTCTAAAAGAACTGCAAGTGATCTTGCCACGGAGACATCTCTCCTGTGCCACCTCATTATGACAATTTCTAATGTATAAAATTAAGGGACACTAAATACATTCTGGGTGTTTGGCCGCTATCACCAGCACCTCTTTTCAGAACTTGGAAATGGAATCTGCATAATTTAATGATAGCTTTTCATAGGCTCATGAGTTTGAATCCTCAGTTGTTGGAACTGTTAGGAAAACAGTAGGAGGTGTGTCCTTGTTGGAGGAGGCATGCCCCTGAGGATGGGCTTTGAGGCTTCCAGTGTGCTCTCTGCCTTGTGGTTTTTGAACTGTGAGCTCCCAGATCTCTTGCCACCATGCTCTACTCCACCAGCTTGTACTCCAACCCTCTGAAACCAGAAGCCCGATGATTTATTTTACAAGTTGCCTTGCTCGTGGTATCTTATCACAGTAGAAGTAGCTCTAGATAATACAGCACAAATCTTGTTTTACATTTAAGTTTAAATAATGTCTTATTGTACATATATGCGACATTTTGTTTATCCCCTCTCCCCCACATCCATTAGAAAACATTATGGCTGTTTCTACCTTAGCGATATTGTGAACAATGCTATGAATGTAGAGAAATATTAGTTTGAATTCCTGACTTCCTTCTTCAGTTTTGGGTAATAAACCTAGAAGTGGAATCACTGGATCATGTGATCATTTGATGTTTTGGTTTTGAGAAACTGACAAACTATATCTTGTATACAGACATCATGTTTTAAATGGCTGCTGATCATCCCTGTAATTGTTTTTTAAAAGTTCTTTTAAATTTATTTATTTATTTTTGTGTGTATGGGTGTTGTGCATGCATGTCTGTCTGCACATCGTGTGTGGTGCAGTGCTCACAGCTGCCAGAAGGGGATGTCAGATCCCCGGAACAGGAGTTGTGTGTGAGTTGCCATGTGGGTGCTGGGATTTGAATCTGAGTTCTCTGGGAAGTGCTCTTAACCACTGAGCTCTTTCTAGCCCTCGTTCCTTTACTTTTAACCTACCAAAACGTGTGTGTGTGTGTGTGTGTGTGTGTGTGTGTGTGTGTGTGTGTGTGGTGTAGACACAGTCTCACTATGTAGCTTCTACTGGCCTGGAACTCACTATGTAGATCAGGCTGGTCCTAAACACAGACACCCACCTGCCACTACCTCCCAAGTGCTGGAATTAAAAAGTAGCATGTGCCATCACTCTGATCCATCTTTTCATTATTTTCACTGATATTGGTACACAGATGTTTCCCCAGGTGTGGTTGGAGATCTTCTCTCCAGGTGTAACCAAGCCCCCCCATCCCCCGCCCACAGTCCCACAACCCACATATAAAATAAACACACAGACACTTATATTATTTAAACTGCTTGGCCATTAGCTCAGGCCTACCATTGTCTAGCCCTTACTCTTATATTTAGCCCATTTCTATTAATCTATACCTTGCCACGTGGCTCGTGCCTTACCAGTACCTTACATCTTTCTTGTCATGGTGGCAGCTGGCAGTGTCTCCCTCCCAGCCTTTACTTCCCAGAATTTTCCTCCTTGTCCTGCCTACCCTATCCTTTCTGCCTGGCAACTGGCAAATCAGCACTTTATTTATTTTACCCAATCAGAGCAACACATTTGACATACAGAACATCCCACAGCAATAGTGCCTTATAATTTTTATTGAAAATCATATGTGAGAGCTGGAGAGATGCTCAATGATTAATTAGGGTGCTGAGGATCTGAGTCTGATTCTTAGGACCTGTGCTAGGTAGCTCACATACCTATAACTTCAGTTCTTTAGGATCCATCACCCTCTTCTGGCCTCCTGAGGCACCTGTACTCATGCACATATCCTCCTCCTCCACAGGCATGTGCATGAATGTGTACACAAATGTGCGTGCGTGTGCGCGCGCACACACACACACACACACACACACACACACACACACACGAGGCACTTTTTTTTTTTTTTTTGCCAGAGCTGAGGACCAAACCCAGCTAGGCAAGCGCTCTGCCACTGAGCTAAGTCCCAATCCCCTCCACGAACACATTTTAAAAAGATAAAATAAAGCCAGGCACACCACCCACCCATGTACCCACCCACACCCACACATCATAAGTAAGCAACTTATGATAAAAGGTAAAAGGTACTAAGGCAGACAGGACTTCACTTCATTAGAGTATTAGGTTGACTTTGTTGCTGTGGGATGTCTTTCTGTGCACTGTGAATATGTTTTGCTACCATTGGTTAATAAAGAAGCTGCTATGGTCTAAGGCAAGGCAGAATAGAGCCAGGTGGGGAATCCAAGCAGACAGACAAGGAGAAGAAGGCAGAGTCAGAGGAGACGCTAAGAGCCACCCAGGGAAGCAAGATGTAATGGAACACAGGTAAAGCCATGAGACACGTGGTGATACACAGGTGAATAGAAATGGGTTAATTTAAGATGTAAGAGCTAGCTAGTAAGAAGCTTGAACCATAGACCAAACAGTTTGTAATTAATATTAAGCCTCTGAGTGATTATTTCATAAGCTGCTGCGGGCTGGGTGGGACATAGGAAAACTTCCGGCTACACTTGTGTTCACTGATTTGAGTTGTGATTAGTTTCCCATTGCCAGAAGCTGGCATTTCCTCTGATATTTTTACTTTTTGTCTTCCATGATATCTTAGGTTCCTTTAGAACATCTTCAAATAGTGTGCTAGGCTTACAGGTTTCTTTCAAAGCTATAACCCCTGCTATTATACAGGAGCCCTGCTACTATGGTAGGAAGATACAGGACAGAGAGGAAGCATTCTGCAGTCTTTGGATCCAGGCTCAGTCTTTCAGAGGTTCTGAGTTTTTCTTCTCCATGGCTTTGGTAAGACCCTAGTAAGTTAGACTTTGCAAAGATATTTTTTCTCGAAGCTTAAGAAGTTGCTAAATGGGACAAAGAGAGCTCTGGATATGGTTTGATGGAAATTGCTGGAGATTTACTTTATCTAATTTTTTGTTGTTTTAATAAATGTGTACAATATATTGTGATCATATATACCCATTGTCCTCTATTATCTCCGGTTCACCCCCACTGAGTCCCCTTTGTCCCCCCCCCCCCAACCAGTCACTTTTCGACTTGTACACTCCCACTTAATGCTCTGAACTTAACTAGGTTGCCCATATGAGCATGGGTAGGGGATTATTTACTGGAGCATGGACAACTTACCAGTGGCTACCACCACTCAAGAAAATGATATCCTGGGTCCATCACAGGAAAGGGTCAGATAAATATAAGAGACAGAGGATGGGGACAATGCTATGCGACATTGTCTTCTCCATACCATGTGGTCACTGCGATCATACAAGATTGAGTCCTTTACCACTCCATCTTGGGTGGCACTATTGGCAGTTAATGGTTGCTGAGATTCTTCTTTGGTTCTTATAGTGGGAACCTGCTAGGAATTCTAGAGTCAAAACACACGGAAATGTCAGGACCCTATACGATGAGCACCCTTGAAGTTTCCATTCTCAAATTAGTCTACACTGGGCCCCCAGCAACTACTAGTCAACCCCAGTTTACTGTCTTTCGACTCATATCAGCGCCAGCCATGGATAGCTTTTTATAGAGTGGAGTTCTTTCTATTTTTCTATTTTCCTATCTATCTCTCCAATTGAGGGACAGTGGTGGTGCTGAGATCTCAGTTATCTGATGGGCCTAAGTGTTTAGTTTGCTGAGCTTTTTTTTTTTTTTTTTTTGGTTGCAAGGGCACCTCATCTTTATAATTAATGTTTTAATTAATTAATTTACTCTCTCTCTGTATGTGTGTGCATGTACACATGTTTATGCATATGTGCCACACATGTGTCTGGAGGTCAGAGGATAACTTGCAGGAGTCAGTTCTCTCCTTTCACAGTGCAGGGCTTGGTATTCAAACTCAGATCATCAGGTTTGGCAGCAAGCGTCTTGAGCCATTTCGTTGACTTAAAGAGACCTCATCTTTAAGATAAATTCATTACCAGAAGTTGGCATCTTCTTTGTTTTTAAAAGAATGTTTCATTTTAAATTGTGTGTGTGTAGGGGGGGCATAGCATATGCACATGAGTGCAGGTGCTCCACTGGACCCCTTAGAGCTGGAGTTACTGGTGGTTGTGAGCCAACTGAGGTGGGTGCTGGGAACCCAACTGTGCAGGAGTACTATGTGCTCTCAGCTGCTGAGCTGTCTTTAGAGCCCCATCTTTCCTTCCTTCCTTCCTTCCTTCCTTCCTTCCTTCCTTCTTTCCTTCCTTCTTTCCTTTCTCCCTTCTTTCTTTCTTTCTTTTCCCCCTGAGATGGGGTTTCTCTGTGTAGTTTTAGTGCCTGTCCTAGATCTCGCTCTGTAGACCAGGCTGGCCTTGAACTCACAGAGCTCTACCTCCCAAGGGCTGGGATTAAAGGTGTGAACCACCACTCCCCGGACCCATCTTTCTTTTTTAAGTACATCTAACTTTGATCTGTACTCACTATAGACTGATATCTGCAAGGGTTGTTTGAATCTCCCTGGAAGGTATTTCTCTCCCACACAAGCACTTGAAGACCTAGTTGTAAAGAAACCAGAGGCTGATATGAACATAGCTGAGCAAATGTCCTTGTGGTATGATTGAGCATTCCTTGGGTATATGCCCAAGAGTGGTATAGCTGGGTCTTGGGGGAGATGGATTCCTAGTTTTCTAAGGAAGCGCCATATTGATTTCCAAAGTGGCTGTACAAACTTGCATTCCCACCATCAGTGGAGGAGAGTTCCCTTTGCTTCACATCCTCTCCAGCATAAGCTGTCCTCAGTGTTTTTGATCTTAGCCTTTCTGACAGGTGTAAGGTGGTATCTCAGAGTCGTTTTGATTTGCATTTCCCAGATAATTATCAGCATTGTTTGTAATAGCCAGAACCTGGAAACAACCTAGATGCCCTTCAAATGAAGAATGGATAAAGAAAATGTGGTACATATACACAGTGGAGTACTACTCAGCAGAGAGAAAAAACAATGACATCATGAGGTTTACAGGCAAATGGATGGATCTAGAAAAAAATCATCCTGAGTGAGGTAACTCAGACTCAGAAAGACAAACATGGTATGTACTCACTCATAGGAGGATACTAGATGTAAAACAAAGATGACTAGACTGCTACTCACAACTCCAGGGAGGCTACCTAGAAAACGGGACCCTAAGAAAGACACAGGGATCACCCAATGACAGAGAAATGGATGAGATCTACATGAACAACCCGGACATGAGTCGGGGTAATGAAGGGCAAGGTTCGAGGGAAAGAGAGCTTAGGGGAGCAGGAGATTCCAGCTGGATCAAGAACAGAAAGGGAGAACAAGGAATAACAGACCATGATAAATGAAGACCACATGAGAATAGGAAGAAGCAAAGTGCTAGAGAGGTCCCCAGAAATCAACAATGATACCTCCACTGTAGACTACTGGCAATGGTCAAGAGAAAGCCTGATCTGACCTGGTCTGGTGATCAGATGGCCAAACACCCTAACTGTCATGCTGGAACTCTCATCCAATAACTGATGGAAGTGGATGCAGAGATCCTCGGCCAGGCCCCAGGTGGAGCTCCAGGTGTCCAATTGGCAAGAAAGAGAAGGGACTGGAAGAGCGTGAATTGTTGAGAGCAAGATCGGAAAAAGCACAGGGACAAATAGCCAAACTAATGGAAACACATGAATTATGAACCAAAAGCTGTGGAGCCCCCAACTGGATCAGGCCCTCTGGATAAGTGAGACAATTGAATAGCTTGAACTATTTGGGAGGCCCCCAGGCAGTGGGACCCAGACCTGTCCTTAGTGCATGAGCTGGCTGTTTGGAACCTGGGGCTTATGCAGGGACACTTGCTGGTCCTGAACTTACTCTGTAGCTGAGGTTAACCTTGAACTTCCAATTCTCCTGCCTCCACCTCTTGAGTGCTGGAATTACAGGTATGCTGCACTACCACATCTGGTTTATGTAGTACTGGGGATGGAAACCAGGGCTTCCTTCATGCATGTTAAGTAAGCACTCTACCAACTGAGCTATCCAGCCCCAGCCCTGGCCCCAGAAACACAATCTTGAGGAAAGACCTGAATTTCCTAACCCTGATCAGGCTTGCCTGGACACACTTAAAAAGTGAGAGGTTTTTTTGTTTTGTTTTTGTTTTTGTTTTTTTTTAAATTAAATTTATTATTTATTTTTCTGTGTATGAGTGCTTTGCCTGCATGTATATATGTACAGCATGTTCATGCATGGTGCTGGTGGAGCCCAGGAGAAGGCATTGGATTCCCCGAGACTGGAGTTACAGATGGTTGTGAGATGCCACAAGGAGGCTGGAATCGAACCCAGGCCCTATGGAGAAGGAACAGGTGCTGTTGTTGACTGAAGCCATCTATCCAGCTCCAAGAAGTGGGATTTTTGCTGCCTTGTGACATCTCTTTGTGTCTCAGCTGAGATTCACAGTTTCTATGTGTGTTGGATATGTGAGCCAGGGCCTCCTCCACCCAGGTGTGCATGGGTCTGCCTTGGCCAGTGAGCAAGAGGAAGGGGGCCTTTCATGTGGAACATAATTTTGTGCAGGCTCTGAGAGAAAAGAACATGTTACTTGTCCCTAAACTATGAGCACAGAAGTAAAATTCGAGGTCACATCCATGAGACACTTTGACCCAAGTGGCAGGACCTAGGTGCCAGCATGCCATTCAGCATCAGAAGGTGATGTGACATCAAGGAAGCATTTCTCTACAGCTATTTCAGCCTGGAACTTTCCAAGTAGGCTGGGCTGTCTGGCCAGTGAAGCCCAGGGATCCACCTGTCTTGGCCTCTCTGTTGATGGGGTTATAAGTAAGCTCCAACATGCTTACCTGAGAAACCCTTTACCTAATGAGCCATTTCTGTAGCCCCAGATGTGCTATTTTCTTTTCTCAGTGACTATGGTGCTGCAGGTGTATGAGGCAGCTTTGCTCATGCCTACTCAGGTGGGTAAGATTTAAACTCACCTATCTGCATCCCTGCCCTTTCCCCATTGACTAAGGCTTTCAGGAAGGTGTAACTCAATTGATCAAGATGGCAGGCATTTTCACAGTCAGCGAGTGACTCATCGGCACGTGCAGTCTTCTCATGGACAGAAAGGACCTCCCTGGAGGTGCAGCTGAGTCAATGGGCAATGAGTCATGGATTGTTGGCAGTGAACTCGAATCTCTCTGTAGACTCAGTGTATTGCAGGGATGTATTGTTAGCTCCTATTTGTTAGGGAAGATATAGGCTGAGCATTTGCTGACCTCAAGCTGTTTCTTTTTTTTTTTTTTATCTCAGTTCTGCTTCATAAGCAGACTTATTCCACTGTGGCTTTCCAGAAGTTTACCCAGCTGAACAAGACTACCTTTTTGTTGTTGTCTGTTTTTTTGAGACAGTGTCTCACTATGTAAACTTGGCTGTCCTAGAACTTGCTGTGTAGACCAGGCTAGCCTCAAACTCAGAAATCTGTCTGCCTCTGTTTCCTGAGTGTTAGGAACAATGATATGTACCACAACAACCAGCTAAAACTATCTTTTTGTTTTCAAATGATTTGTTTTTCATTTTTCCCTGTACATTGCTGTGACTGTGTGAGGGTGTCAGATTCCCTGAAACTGGAGTTACAGATGGTTGTGAACTGCCATGTGGATGATGGGAACTGAATCTGGATCTTTTGGAAGAGAAGCCAGTGCTTTTAACCACCTGAGCCATCTCTCCATCCCCTAAGACTACTATTAAGAGGTTGTTTGTAATTATGTGAATACATGTGTCTGTACATGTATGTGCAGTACCCACAGAGGCCAGAAGAGGGTATTGGACCCCCCCCTGAAGTTTGAGTTACAGGGAGTTATGAACCCCTGGAAGTAGGTGCCAGGAACCGAACTCAGGTCTTCTGGAAGATCAGGAAGCACTCTTAACAGCTAAGCCATCTCTCTAGCCCCAGGCGCACAGACTCTTGATTCTTGTTTGGGTTAGAATCCCCAACTCTTCTCTTTGTTTTCCTGCCTAACTGATGCCCTTCCTTGACTCTTCAGCAATAAGTGTGATACATTTATAAACCATTCCCTGTTCCAAGGTGAGGGAGTATTGGAAATGTGTTGATGAAGGCACCTGGCTGGTGGCTGCTATGGTTCAGATAGTATTTGAGTGTATGTCTCAGAAGTTCACATGTGGACTCTAGACCCCCTGTGAGTGTGTGTCTCAGGGGTTCCTGTGTGGACTCTTGATTCCCCCATGAGTGTGTGTCTTAGGGGTTCGTGTGTGAACTCTTGACCCCTTGAGAGTGTGTGTCTCAGGGGTTTGTGTGTGGACTCTTGATCCTCAGTGTACTGATGTTGGGAAGTAATGTTGGGAAGTAACGGGACTTATTTTTTTTTGAACCTAGGATCGAACCCAGGGCCTTGCGCTTGCTAGGCCAGCGCTCTACCACTGAGCTAAATGGGACTTTTAAGAGGTGGAGACTAGTGGGAGAGAGGCCCTTACGTGGAAGCATTTACCTCTGAAGAGGTTAGTGCTGTTCTAGAAAGAGGAGAACAAAATTCTCTTGTTTCTGGGACCTATGGATTATTTGTTAGTTCATTGTTTTTATTTATTTGTTTGTTTGTCTGTTTATTTATTTGTTTATTTTTAACCAGAGCAAGCTGTTATAAATGTTATAAAGAGCAAGACTGGAGAAGTAGATGCTGGGCACAGGGGTATGGGCCTATAGTTCTAGAACTCAGGAGACTGTTCTAGGGAATGTGACACCTTCTTCTGGTCACCACTGGCACCAGGCATGCACATGGTGCACAGACATATGTGCAGGCAAAATACACACACACACACACACACACACACACACACACACACACACACACACAGACATACTCCTATACCTGACTTAAGTCTCACTAGCGTTGGGTATTAAGATCCCTTGTAATATTTTCTGCCTTTTCAAGATTCTCATTGTATTTGGAGTTAGCACTGTGGGTTGGCACTTAACTGGTTCTCTAGATTGACAAAATTCTAGAGACCTGGTAAGCTAAGGTCAAGTTTAAATGCATGAGCAAATCTCTCTCAGGCAAGTGCCCTTTCTCCATCTATGTGAAATGTTTATCAGCTTGTACTACCTTGAAGTGCTGAAGCTGGCTTACCTGGAAAGCAACTTATCTCTGCTCACCTAGGGTCAAAACAGGCCTAAGACACAGTGGAAAGCTGAGTCTCATCTCTTTCCTTCTCCATCCTTTCCCTCCTCATCCTCCTGCTTCTTCATGCTGGGGATTGAACCCCAGGTCTTGGACATGTTGGGTAAATGCTCTACCACTGAGCAGCCCAGTCCTCCTACTGCTTCAGTGTTAACAGACGCACGGAGTCCAGACTTCAGCAAACCCCGGCTCATGATACAGAGTGGAGATCAAGTTTGATCACCTCCTGGTGTTGATTTCTTCCTTACAGATTCCATCCTGGCTTTGATCTCTGGAAGCCTTGGCTTAGCGAGGGGATTGTACTGTAGGCAGAAGAGGGAAGACATTACTGTCTTGAGAGAAAGGCAATCTTTTAGGATTAAGAAAGGAGCAAAAATCTGAGAGTGTCTCATTATATTGCCCCCCCCCCAAGATTTAAGGGAGCGTTGAGGAAGAAGGGGTAGAGTAAGGGGTTAGGGAGGGCTGCACAACTCTGATTTTCAGGCATGATGAGACCACCAGACAAATGCCCAGTGCCTGTGATTCCCTGCACAAGATCTGCACGAGATTGGACTCCACAGTACTCTCATGGAGAGGGGATGCTTATGGAGCCTGGCCCCTCCTTGGGGATTTATACAAAGTTGAGGGTTAATACAGGAGTGAGAGGCATTTTCTTCAGTGAGGTAGGGACACATGCTGCCCTAAACAACCCTAATCCCTAATAAAACTCACTGCCCCCCCAATCGATATGACAACTGAAGGAGGAACGGGGGAGGGGGTTAGCAAAAGGAGGGCAGAGAGGGCAACCAGGGATTAATATGAGAAAATATACTATATGCATGTACAAAAACAGCACAATGCAAACTGTTATTGTATGTAATTAATATACAATAATATAATATGCATATATATTTGGGGGTTTTGAGACAGGGTATCATTATTTAGCTCTGGCTTGCCTGGAACTTGATATGTAGACAAGGCTGACCTTGGACTCACAGAGATCTGCCTGCCTCTGCTTCCCAAGTGCTGGCATTAAAAGGCATGCATCACCATATTGAGCTAATAAAAATATAAAAACAAATAATCCATAGGTCCCCAAAACAAGGGAATTTTGTTCTCCTCTTTCTAGCAACATCTCAGAAAGATAAGACTGCTGGGGGAAACTAACTTGGTGTTGCACTGTGAAGGCGGATCTTACCCTGAAGCCACCATCTTCAGGTGTTGGGTACAGATCATAGAGCCTCGTGCACACTTGGCAAGTGCTTGGCCTCTGAGCTAGAGCCCAAGCCCTTCCAAGCTACCTACCATCTTGCTGAAGATTTGGATTATTGCACTTGGCACGAAAGCCACAGGATGCCAAACTCAAGCAGGTCATGTGGGTGTGAACAAGGAGATGTTTGCTCTATGTCCCTTTTTATAGTCTTACAAAGGCCTTGACTAGAAGGAGGCAGCCAGGGCAGAGCTTTCACTTACCTCAGCAGAATGATGAGCTGGCAGGTACTTTGATGCAAGGGAATAGCATGAAGATTCACGCACATTATGTTGCTAAACTTTCTACCCAGGGCACATGCACATATGTAGGACATCTAATATGGTCCCTGGATGCTTAGGACTTGATTAAGATCCTTTTCTTGGGGTAAGAGTGATGGCTCAGTGGTTAAGAGAGGGTTGCTCTTGGCAGAGGACTGGAGTTTGGTTCTCATCACTCATTTTGGGTGACTCACAACTATGGGCAACTCCAGTGTTCAGTCATTCGATGTCTCTTCTGGCCTCTGAAGGCATCTGCACACATGTACACACGCACACACACAGATATACACTAAAAATTAATAAAACAACTCTTTTGAGAAAAGATTCTTTTCCTTACTTGTATCGTAGATAAAGCTTAGTGCATATCCTTCCATCATTTGAGACATGTCCCTAGAAAATGTTGAGAGTTAAGCAAATACTTTTTTTAAATATTGAAATTGATTGCATTAACTGTTTTAAGGAAATATACCATTTCTTCAAGAGAATAACCCTTGCTTTGGATAGAATTGTGCTAATCTGGGCTTTCAGGTTGTTTGTCCAGCATGAGAGCAGATACAGTCGGCAAAGTTCCTTTTTATTCTCTTTGGGAAGCATGAATGAATGTAATTGTTGGTGAGAACCTGACCCAGTGGAGTGGTAAGTCCCCTAGCCGGCCCTCATGCTTACCCTAGGAGCAGCTCAGGTCAAAGTTGGTGCTGGGACTGCTGTGAACACTGGAGGCCAGAGCAGAGGGAAGTGTGTTCTGTATCTGAATCATTCTATCTAGATAAGAGAAGACAAGGTTCCAGTTCACCCCCTCTGTTGTGATTACATATCAGGAAGGCAGAGTTCACCTTGTTCCAGAGAAGTGAGCTGTGGACACTTGCTTGATTATTCTCTGTGATGTGATTAACCCCAAACTCAAACTCAAGTCTTATGACATAGTTTAGAGATTGATTATCATCCTACTTTATCTACTTCTGGGGTCATAGACAGGGAAGTTATTATATAAATATAAATATATAGAGAGACTGACATGCATTAATTGTGCATATTATTGTAGTTCAGCGTGGTCTTTTTTTTTTTTTTTTAACACAAAGCTAATGAATGTGATTTCCCCCTACACCAAAAAGCTCCTTCTCTTCCTTAAGGGTGTTAAAGGTGCTTTTCAGTTAAGAAAGTCAAATTTGATGTTCAGAAATATTTGGAAAATAATTTTGCTTGTATGTCTGTTGAGTGCCTTCCTTATAAAAACAAAGTTTGCTCAAGGTGCTGTGACATGGTACCATGCAAAGGATCACAGAGGAAGCCAACAAGCTGGGACTCAAGCCTCCCAGGTCGTTGTTTCAGTGTGTTGATAAAACCCAGCGTGTGTAGCAGCGTCTTTCCCCGGGCACCATCTCACTGAGTTTTGAGACAGGGTATCCCATTGGTCTGGAAGTCATTGATTTGGCTAGGCTGGCTGCCAGCGAGCCCCAGGGACACACCTGCCTTCCCTTAGCACCAGGGTTAGACATGTGTACCACCATGCCTGCCTTGTTTTTTTTTTTTTTTTTTTTTTTTTTTTTTTTTGTTTTGTTTTGTTTTGTTTTGTTTTGAGAGAGGGTCTCACTATGTATCCCAGATTGGCTTCAAATTTGTAATCCTCCTGCCTCTGCCTCCCATGAGCTGGGGCTATAGATAGGCATTAACCACCATGCTGAGTAAGGGTTGTCATTATACAGGATTATGTAGGTCATTTTTATGCAAGAATATAATATACTTTGAGCATATTTCCCCTAGATTTTTTTTTTTAAACAGGCCAACGAGAGGACGTCTATTGAATAACAGTGTTTGTAGTATGTAAGGCTCTTCATATGCTTGGGGTAAAAGCAATGGTAACCTTGGACTCCTGGTTGTCCTGCTTTTACCTCCTGAGTGCTGGTATCGCAGGTGTGCACCATCGTTAGGTGTTTTTACATTTTCAGAATCTGTTGCGTTTCAAACATACTTGGTCATTCCTTGAAGTCTCTTGCTTTTTGCTCTTATTTGCTAGCTTCTCACTAATTTATTTTGGCAAAGCAGATTTTTAAATGACCCTGTGTAAGACAGTTTGGGTATAGAGAGCGCTGGCTGGTCTGGTCTGATTCTGTGGTCTGCTGTTTGAGCAGACTGTAACAGGCTGAACTCTGCCTTCCTCTCTGCTTAAGAGACCCTTCCCTAGGGGGTGTACATTTTCTTGGTTGACTTTATTTACAGGGTTGATTCAGGGCCTGGCGTAAGGATGTTTCTCCAGAAAACATTTGTTTCTGCTTGTTTCCTGGAAGGACTGCCAACCCTGGCTGCTTTGAATTTAAATACCCAAATGAGTCTCTCCCCATCACATGGGTAATTCAAATTCTTATAGAGCAATCTGCCTGTGATTTGATTTGTGCTAACATTGTCCAAGGTTATATTTCTTTTTCCTTTCTATATAGTCCTGATGTCAATATACACAGATTTTTCTTTGGTTGTTTTTGGAGACAAGGTACCTCTAAGTCATCCAGGTTAGTATCAAACTTGGGATCTTCATGCTTGGGCCACTCAGGTGCTACAATTGCAGTCATGTGCTACCACACAGGCATAAGGCAAAGATTTGTTTCCTTTTCTTTTGTATCATCTCATATTCAAATGATCTGCACTTGGCGGGTGGGATGCTAAGGTTTTTGCTCTTTGTGTTTGCTTTGAGCATATTCTGCTAGGTGTGTTTAACCTTTTGGTCTTGAGACATGACTTGGTCATCTACAAAGTTTGTTCTTGAGAACTGTGCAATTGAATTGGAAAATAAATTGCTGAGGGATGGAGTGATAGCTCAGTAGTTAAGAACACTAGCTTCTCTTCCAGAGAAACTTGGTTCAATTCCCAGTACCCACATAGCAGCTCACAACCATTTGTTCCTCCAATGATGCCCTCTTCTGGTCTTGTGGGCATAAGTCATGCAAGTGGTGCACAGACAAGCATGCTAGAAACACACACACATGCACACACACACACACACACACACACACATTAAATAAATAATAAAAATAAAATGTATCACAAAAAAAATCTCATAATGTTTTAAATAACTTTACGGTTTTGTGTTGAGTCACATTGATAGTTATTCGAGATGCATGTGGTCTGTAAGCTATGGGCTTGACAGACTAGTTGGGGACCTTTATCTCCTGTCCCTGGGCCCTTCAATCAAAGCAGACATTCAAGATGTCAGCTGGTTTTGATGTTACCTTACCTTTCAGAGATGTGCTGAAAATACTTTTTGAATATTGACCTGGAGTTTGGTTATTTACACAGGGAGTGCGTTTAGGAGTGTTTAGTCTTCCAGGCAGCTACAAATGGGCAGATTTTCATCTTGGTGGGCTTGTGGGCGGGGGGGGGGGGGGGGGGGGAGGTGAAAGTAACAGTATGATAGATGCCCATCAGTTCAGATTGACTTTAGGAGTCAATTTGGTTTTCTAAAATCTAACCAATTTGGAGCTGGAGATCTAGATGGTTAGAGTACTTGTTGCCTTTGCAAGGACTTGGATGTGGTTCCCAGAACCCACATGGTAGCTTACAAATGTCTATAACTCCAATTCCAGAGGGTATAAAACCCTCTTTTGGCCTCTGATGGTACTGTATTAACATGGTACATCAACACATGCACAGGCAAGACACCCATACACATAAAAATAAATCTAAGAAAAATCCCTGATTTTTTTTCTACTTACTATAACAAAAGCAAACCAACCAACCAAACAAACAAAAAACCAGAATAACCACACACACACACACACACACACACACACACACACACACACACCCCAAACAACAACAACAACAAAACAAAAACAACCCCTTCCCGAAAAGAATGAATTCAGATTCGAGACAGTAGATCAAAGAAGGATGGTCCTGCACCCCCACCACAGAACTACTATTCAGTGTAGACTGAAGTTTCTCATTCCCTGCTGGTCCTGCCTGGGCAGCAGCCATTTTTATAAAATAATCATTCAGAGGCTTAATAGTAATCATGAACTGTTTGGCCTATGGCTCAGGCTTATTGCTAGCTAGCTATTACATCTTAAATTAACCCATTTCTTTTAATCTACGTATCACCACATGGCCAGTGGCTTCATCTGTGTTCTATCACATCTTGCTCCTTGGGTGGCTCACAGTGTCTCCCCCAACTCTGCCTTTCTTCTCCCTGCACCTCTCTCGGTTTCCCACCTGGCTATATCCTGTGTTGCCGTAGGCCAAAAAAAGCTTCTTCATTAACCAATGGTAGCAACACATATTCACAGCACACAGAAAGACCATCTTACAGCAATTCAGTGTCATGGTTATTTTTCAGGACTTCTCTCATGGAAGGTTCTGGCCTGGGCCCTGTGGAAGACAGACAGTGTGTCCCAGTGGCTATCCAAAGACAAGGACATACATCTGTTCCACGAGGTCCTGGAATAGGATGTAGAATAACCAAGCTATTGGTATTAAGAAGTAACTGGGGAACAGTGGTGATTGTGTTCTCCAAAATATTGTGCACCCTAATAAACTTATCTGGGGTCAGAGAACAGAACAGCCACTAGGCAGATATAGAGGCCAGAAAATGGTGGCACACACATCTTTAATCCTATCACTTGGGAGGCAGAGATCCATCCGGATCTCTGTGAGTTTAAAGTCACACTGGAAACAGGCAGGCATGGTGACTCATACCTTTAATCCCAGAAAGCAGAAAGTTATATAAGGTGTGAGGACCAAGAACTAGGGCCTGGTTAAGCTTTTAGGCTTTTGAGCAACAGTTCAGCTGAGATTCATTCTGGATGAGAACTCAGAGGCTTCCAGTCTGAGGAAACAGGATCAGCTGAGGAATTGGCAAGGTGAGGTAGCTGTGGCTTGTTCTGCTTCTCTGATTTTCCAGCCTTGACTCCAGTACCTGGCTCCAGGTTTGATTTTATTAATAAGAACTTTTAAGATGTGTGCTACAGGGAACTTAGTTCCTTACCATGATGGTTACTACAATATGGCTCTGCAATGTGAAGTATAAGTATAAGAATAATCGAGAATATGAAAGTACCACCATCAGTGTCACAGCCTGACAGTTTTCCAAATGGAAAAAACACAGAGAAGAGAGCTTCACGGTTTGCTTGGAATGCCGCAATTCTAACAGAACCCTTTCATCTCTCTCTAAAACTTCAAAAAATGTCTACACATCAGCCTTGTGAGTGCACCTCATCACAGGGAGGATTTTGAGTTTGAGACTAGCGTGAGATCTTGTCTCAAACAAAAATATTGCTATAATTGCACTTAACTCTAAACTTCCCATTTATTGGGAAATTATAAGATACTCAGTTGCATCCACATTTAATCATTATGGCAGACACACACACACACACACATACACACACACACACACACACATCACTATGTAGATACATATCTAGCTATGACTATTATCTTGCCTTCTTGGTCAGTGCAAAAAGTTTCTTGTTTCTGGGATCTCCTACAAGATCATTTCATAATCATCACTAACTAGGTGGAGCAGTCATAGATCCCTATGAACTAGTCCTGAGACAAAAGGTAATCAGCGATTTTTGAGAAATTAACAGAGCAGAGAAATAAGATGTGGAAATGGCAGTAAAACCTAGGTTATAGGAAACCCCACAGAACCAATGACCTAAGTGAGGATGGGTTGAGGTGGGACACCAACAGAGACGCTCAAGATGGACTCCCAACTATAGTGAGAAAAAATTGGTAGGGAAACAGAAATTAAAATCTATATGTTTAGGAGACTATTTAAAACTGAGAAACAACTAGATTTTGAAAGTTAGCTAGGAATTATTGGTAATAAGGATGTTAATTTTAAAATTAAAATTATTATTATTATTTTTGGTTTTTTTGAGACAGGGTTTCTCTGTAGCTTTGGAGCCTGTCCTGGACTAATTCTGTAGACCAGGCTGGCCTCAAACTCACAGAGATCCACCTGCCTCTGCCTCCTGAGTGCTGGGATTATAGGCGTGCGTCACCACCGCCTGGCTAAAATTAAAAAATTTTTTTTTAAAGATTTATTTATTTATTTATTATGTATACAGAAGAGGGCACCAGACCTCATTACAGATGGTTGTGAGCCACCATGAGGTCGCTGGGAATTGAACTCAGGACCTCTGGAAGAGCAGTCGGTGCTCTTAACCTCTGCGCCATCTCTCCAGCCCATAAAATTAAAATTATTTTAATCAAAGTTTTATTGTGTGGGTGTGTGCCATGGCACATGTATGGAGACAAAGGGTAACTTAATGGAGCTGCTTTTCTCTTTCTACTTTTATGTGGGACCCAGAGATGAAACTCAGGTTCTGGCTAGGCTGGTGGCAGGTGTTTTTACCTGTGAAGCCATCTCGCTGGTCCAGGAGTATTCTATTTTAAAGGAGGTGTGATAAAAGCGTTATATTCTTATAAGTCAGTTTTTTTTGATAGGACTGAAATATTTATGAATGAAACGATGAGTGATTTCTGAGCCATTTGCTTCAGCATACCCAGGAATGGGGGTTGGGAGTGGGGCGGTGTGGGCTAGGGTCAACATGGAGCAAGGTGAGTCATGAGGCACCAGTCCCTGACATGGGGAGTGGGGACAGAAGGGCTCATTCTCTGTTTTTGTTTTGATGTTGAAAGTGTGTGTGTGCGTGTGCATGCGTGTGTGCGTGTGTGTGTGTGTGTGTGTGTGTGTGTGTGTGTGTGTGTAATTTTTTAGATTTAACATTTTCTTTGACTGATGAATTTATTTCATCTATCGTGTCTTCCATACTTGAAGTTCTCTCTTCCAGCTCTTGTATTCTGTTGATGATGTTGTATTCATATCTGTAGCTCCTGTTTGCTTACCCAGATCTTCCATTTCCAAGATTCCCTCGTTTTCTGTCTTCTTTATTGCTTCTATTTCCATTTTGAGGTCCTGAACCATTTCCGTCGCCGGTTTGTTTCTTTCTTTTAGGGATTTATTGATTTCTTCTAATTTTTTGTTTGTCTTTTCCTCAATTTCTTTATAGGATTTTGTCATATCCTCTCTCTCTCTCTCTCTCTCCATATATATATATATATATATATATATATATATATATATATATATACACACACACACATATATACACACACATATATATACACATACATATATATATTTATGTGCATTGATGTTTTGCCTGCATGTATGTCTGTGTGAGGGCTTCGAACCCTCTCGAACTGGAGTTACATACAGTCGTGAGGTGCCATGTGGGTTGGGAATTGAACCCAAGTCTTCTGGAAGAGCAATCAGTGTTCTTAACTGCTGAGCCATCTCTCCAGCCCTTATCATATCTTCTTTAAGGACCTCTACCATCTTTATAAAGTCATTTTTAAGGTCATTTTCTTGTGCTTGAGCTGTGTTGGATTGTTCAGGCCTTGCTGTTGTAGGATAGCTGCGCTCTGGTGATGCCATATTGTCCTTTCTGTTATTGCTTGTGTTTCTAAATATTTAAAGTTTCTTTATAAAACATTAAAGAGCATCCGTGGAGCAGGTCTTGTGACCAGGTGTAGGAGATGAATTGTTTTTATCACTTAATTTAAATAGAAATAAACAAATTCATCTTGAAATCTCAGTCTAAAGTGTTTTCATATATTTATTTGTGTGTGTGAGAGTGTGTTCATATGGTGTGGGGTGTATGTGCTCATGTATGTGCAGATGTGTCTGCCTGTGCACCCAGGTACAGCCTGAGAGGGAGGGCAGGTGACCTGCTCTAACACTTCCCACCTTATTCCCTTGAGACAGGGTCTTTGGCTGAACCTGGAGCCAGGCTGGTAGCCAGCAGCCCCAGTGATGAAAGGTTTATCTGGGCCCATAGGATACAGTCTGCCATGAGGGGAAGGCGTGGTGGTGGAGGAGCAAGAGTGTGTATACAGGCTTGTTCTGTAGCCCAGGCTGTCCTGAAACTCACTGTATGGCCCAGGCTGGCCTCCAGTCTCTGTCTCCAGAGTGCATTAGAGGCACACCCCACCATGCCCCAGTACTTCCTCCTGTGTGTTTGTCCCCTAAGGCAGGGCACTCTCCCTGATTCCTCCTCATTACAAGAAGGTCTCCTATTCCTTAAGGAATCCTGACCAGCAGAGTGCTCTAGATAATAACTGTTGGGATTCTGGGTAAAGGGCAAACACATGACAGTGTGTGGTAATGATATCATTAATGTCTCCTGGAATTGTTGCAATCAGGTGTTCCTAGGCCGGAACCTTGACCCTTCACTCAATCTCTCCTTATAAGGTCTGAAAGCAGCTGCTTGAAGCCTGGGCCTGAAACAGCAGGCTTCACGTTCCAGGGAAGGAGAACATGTTGAAGGGAGACCTTATTTATAAGAAATAGGGGCTGCAAAAAATGCGAAAGGCCGAGGACAAGTCGCAACAGAACTGAATAACTGGTTCCAGGAAAGCTCCGGGGTGAACTCGCCCGCCTTGGCCTCTGTGCCGTTGACAGCTTTTTGTCACATCCTTGGTGATCCTGGGGTAATGGAAAGGCCCAGAGTTTTCCTGGACCACAGAGGCAGGCTGCACTTTCTGTAAGAACAGGAGATGGAGTTGAAGGATCCCTGTCTCTTGCTAAAATATGGATTCCTTCCAAGTTGTTTTCACCGAGACCCGGTGTACCTGCGCTTATCTCTCACTCATAACTTATCTGAGCCTTGGAGAAGAGGCTGAGATGAGCATACTGGGAACCGGGCAGAGCCGCCTGAAATGAATGCAAACAGACGCAGGCACATGCCGTGCAGAGAATTTAGAAACAATAATGGAGGCTCAAGTTGAGTCTTTAAAAAAAAAATTTCTTTATATATATATATATATATATATATATATATATGTGTGTGTGTGTGTGTGTGTGTGTGTGTGTGTGTGTGTATAGATTATTATTATTATTGTTATTGTTATTATCAGCCATGGGTTCCCCTGTCCTCCCCACTCCTGCCCCCCCCCCCACCTTCCCCCAACCCCTCCCCTCCATTCCCATCTCCTCCAGGACCAAGACTCCCCTGGGGATTCATTTAAACCTGGTGGATTCAGTACAGGCAGGTCCAGTCCCCTCCTTCCAGGCTGAGCAAAGTGTCCCTGTGTAAGCCCCAGGTTCCAAACAGCCAGCTCATGCACTAAGGACAGATCCGGGTCCCACAGCCTGGGCGCCTCCCAAACAGTTCAAGCTATTCAGTTGTCTCACTTATCCAGAGGGCCTGATCCAGCTGGGGGCTCCACAGCCGTTGGTTCTTGAGTCTTTTAAAAATTATCATCCTGACATTCTAAGCAATGTCAGCAAAGCGCAGGGGTGGGGGTGGGGGATGGGGGTGGGGGGTGGGGAGTCTCTTATTGGCATAAATCCCAGGCAATTGTGGTTTGGGATGAGTTTCATGACACAGGTAGGTTTCACATGAGCACATTTTCATTTGCTCACTACTAATACAAGTTTTTTTTGTTTGGGATTTTTTCTTTATCTTTTGAAAATTTAAATTTTATTAGTTGTATTAGGTGTGTGTGTGTGTGTGTGTGTGTGTGTGTGTGTGTGTGTGTGTGGTATATGTGCACACATGTGCTGTGGTGTACCTGTGGGACTAATAAGCCTTCTTTTCAAAAACTGGTTCTCCGCTTTCATCTTGTGGGGCCAGGGTCTCTCTTGTTTCTGCCACTCTGTGTTCTCCAAGCACACTGGGCTGTGAGCCTCAAGCTGACCCTCCTGACACCATCTCCATTTCCCAGGGATGCTGAGATTAGTTTCAGGCACCAAATCAGGCTTTTGTGGGATATGGAATTGAACTCAGAACATCAGGCTTGTGTGGCAAGTGTTTTTCTCCACTAAGCCATTGGGCTGGCCCCTAGTTTTGAGACAGAATCTCCAGTAGTTGTAGCTGGCCCTGAGATTCGCAATGTAGCAGAGGGTAATCTTGGACTTGTGTCCCCTTCCCCCTAGTTCACTATGCCTGGCTTGATGAGACATGCTCTCTATATGGAAGCTACTCCTGAGAACTCCCATTCTGCAACGCGTGTGGATTTAGCTGCTGTCTTTGTTTCAAGAGTAAATTTGTCCAGGATCCTCCTAGATTTCCTTGGATACGGTCCTTTGTATTCCTGTGTTTAAACGATGATGGAAAGTGCAAAGGTGGAGAGACAGTCCTGGGACTGTGCCTCTTTTTCATTCTATGTGACAATCTGCAATTTAGAGACTGGTGTTTGAATTTTAAACAGTAAAGTCATGTGTAGTAGGAGGTATAATACATATCTCTGGAAAGAGCAGATTTCACTTCACATGAAAAAAAAATTTTTTTTTTAAAGGTTTATTTATTTATTTTGTATACAGTGAGTGTTCAGCCTGCCGGCCAGAAGAGGGCACCAGATCTCATTATAGAGGGTTGTGAGCCACCATGTGGTTGCTGGGAATTGAACTCAGGACCTCTGGAAGAACAGCCAGTGCTCTTAACCTCTGAGCCATCTCTCCAGCCCCACATGAAACATTTTTACTGAAAATGTGTGTAAATGAAAGTTTTCATTTTGTAAAGGATTTTCTTCTTAAAATTAATTCTTTGAGAATGTCATTAGTGTTCTTATTCATACCCCTCTCCCAACTCCTCCTAGATCTAGCCTCCTCTCCCATTCCTGCACAATTTTGTGTTCTTTTTTTCTTTAAATTAAGGTGTGTGTGTGTGTGTGTGTGTGTGTGTGTGTGTGCACCTGAGTGCAGGTGCCTGCACAGTCTGAAGAAGAACCTGGTTCCAAAGAGCTGGAGTTACAGAAGGTTGGGAGCTACTAGACGTGGGTGCTGGGAACTGAGTTCAGGTCCTCTAGAAGAGAAGAAAATGCTGCTAACCCCAAACTTTTTCTTGAGCCCCTAAATCATCACTCCTGAGCTGGAGGAAGAGTGGTATGGATATAGTAGCTACTCCACTGGGCTTGGATTAAAGACTATTCCTTAGACAACTTTTCTTCCTGTGTCCTTGCATCAGCAACCTGAAGCTCCCTGGTTGGCTTGGTCCTTTCACTCACTGCTTCCGGACACCAACAAGCATACCCGTGCCAAGGGGGCTGCAGATGAAGCAGGCAGGGGCAGAGGTGGGTGAGCAGGGTTCTGCAACTTGGACTTCTATTTTGAATGTTTTGAAGGATTTATCTATCTATCTATCTATCTATCTATCTATCTATCTATCTATCATCTATTTATTTATTTATTTAGTGTGTATAGATGGTTTGCCTGAGTGTATGTCTGTGGACCACATGCATTTCAGTACCCACAAAGGCCAGAAGAGGATGCTAGGAATAAAACCTTGGTCCTCTAGAAGAGCAGTCAGTGTTCTTAACTGCTGAGCCATCTCTCCAGCCCAACCCAGATTTCTAGAAAGGGGTGTGTGCTTTGAAAATCTGTGTAAGGCTTCAGAACAGAAACAGAGGAGGACTTGATTGGGGGGGGGGCAGAAGGGAGGCAGGGGAGAAAGAGGGAATGGGAGGAGAGGAGGGAGGGGAAACTGTGAGATATAAAATAAATGAATAAATTTAATTAATAAAATTTGGCAAAACTTAAAAGAAAAAAAGAGAATCTGGGTAAGGCATGGGCACTTTTTAGTGTGTGAATGTGTGTGCACACTCAGTGCCATGTGTGCTATGTGGAAGTCAGAGAACAACTTGTGAGAGTCGATTCCCTCTTCCCACCATGCATGTAGGTTCTGGATATTGATGTCAGGTCTTGGGTTTGGTGGCAAACACCCATACTAAATGACCATCTCATTGACCCACAACAGTTGTGTTTTGAAAGATACAACAAGAGATGAATGAAATTGTTTGTGAGTGGGGTTCATTTTTGAAACCCTCCAGTTTAAGAATTACCTGCAAGCATAAAGGCCAAGATAATCTCCTTGGAACCCCCATCCTATTAACTATGGATTAGTTGAATATTGATCTGGCTCTAGTACTATTCTAAGGTCAGCAGAAAATACGAGGAAGGAATCACATGCAGAAAAATTAGAATAAGCAAATAAATGAAAACAAAATGTAAAAGGTCTACTTAGTGCCATCATCCACTGATAATTGCTATTAGGATTTTATGCATGCATCTTTTTTCCCCCTAATCTCTTTCTTTCTTTGTGTGCAGAGGACTATGATATGTATTTTGTTTTGTGATTTGTATATCTAATGATGTGTGCTTGGCTTCATTTCATGGCATTATACACTGTCTACACCACTATGTTAATAGATGACTTGTATTCTGGGCAGTTGTGTAATTTAACCTACATTCTACTCTCAGATATTTGAGTTGGTTTAGAATCCACCTTTACTATTGAGAACAACACCTATGCTGCTTATAACCACGACTGAGTCATTGAGCAAATGCTTAGCCGTATCCTTATGACAAATGTCTGGAAGTGACTGCTGGGTCAAAGGGCAGAAGTGATAACATGCCTGTTAGAGGCTGATGGGAAAGTTCCTATGTGTTAGTTACCACCCTGGAATAAACACTCTGCCCTGGAGCTAGGGAGCTTTTGGGAGTCCAGCCCCGAAGATGTTCCCCTCTTTCTTGTCATCTCGAGTGTGTTGGTTATTTCACCTGTAACAGGCAATGAATGACAGGTGTTCCAGGCATCATGGAGTCAGATGAGAGAGCCAAGCAGGAAGGGAAGTGGCAGAGACAGAGTCTCTTTTGCTCTGCCATTAAGGAGAAGACTACAGATATATCTCAACAGTTGTTCTCTTCAGTGGCTTTGGGCAATCCCAACTGTTGTTCTGTGTTTAGATTAAATTAGATTAAACAGTGACCAAGACAAATTGCTCTGACTTCCTTTCCCTGTGACTCATCTCTGAAAGTGGAAGTAGGGCTCAGACCACCTGAATCAGACAGACCAAATTCTTTAAACTGAGGGAAGAGCCAGCCAGTCACCAACAGGAAGTTTTGTTAGAGAGTATGCAGGAAACCCAGATATTCCCCAGACTGTAAAGTTCCTCAAAGCTCAGCACAGCTTTTTATTGACTGTATATACTCCCAGACACTGGACATGCTATAGGTGTTTACTAAAATTCTCAGATACCCCTTTAAGAAATACGTAGCTGAAGGGCTCACTCCTGAGTTTCTGAGAGGTTCCAAGCATTCTTGAGGACCAAGTAATTTCCCCTATAGCTCTTTGCACTGTGTTTTGCTCAAAGCCTGATCTACAATATTTATATTTATCAACATACTAAAAAGTTGAAAAATAATTTAACTGTCTTTAAAAGTATTTAAAATGTTTATTTCTTATCAATGTTATTTTTATTAAAATTGTCTGTGTATACTCAGAGACACTGGCACAGGTATTTGTGTACCACAGCTCATGTGCAAAGGCCAGGGAACAACTTTCAGTGACTTTCTGGATGGTAAAGTTTTGAAACAATTCACTGCCACGAAGCAATATGTACTCATAACAATCATGGAGATCATGGCTTCTTTTCTCACCTGTGACCCCTTCCATTTGCTGAGAAGTATTTACACAAACCTGGTAAATATATATATGTGTGTGTGTATCATATATATGTATACATGTATATCACATAAAACATATGTGTTTATGTATGTATGTATATATATGTGTATGTATATATGTGTATATATATATGATACTGGCTAAACATTTACTGATAATAAATCATAAAGAAATGTATTTTAAAACAGCTCTTTGATGTATATGTAATTTCACTATTTATTAAAGGTAAATGTGACTGAACACTAACAAAATGGATATGTTTTCTTAGTCTGCATGGAGCATTAAATCTTCACTGAATATTGGATACTATAGGACACAGCATCATCAACATTTTCAGAGTTAATAGGTATCTCTTTTTTTTTGAGACAAAGTCTCTCTATTACATAATTCTGGCTGTCCTGGAACTCACTATGTAGACCAGGTTGTCCTCAAACTCATAGAGATCCACCCGCCTCTTCCAAGTGCTGGGATTAAAGTTGTGCACCACCATGCCTGACCATTTAATTTTTTAATTTTTGATTTTTAATGGGTATCTTAACTTTATAAGCACCAACACCAAGAATGCCACTTTTCACAGATGTAGAGTTCAAGATGGCAGAGTGTATTTAGTGTCATTTAGAAATTGTTGGAAAATCTGTTCCAATACCAAGCCTAATTCGTTTAGTGATTTAAAAATAATTCAAACACTCAAGTCAGAAATTCAAATAGAAATTTTGAAAACCAGATATCTAGGTCCTTGAGAGATGGCTCAGTGGTTAAGAGTGTCTGGGTAGGACCTGAGTTCAGTTCTGAGTATCCAAATCAGAGAGCTCACCACCCTCTTCTGCAGCACCCTCTTCTGGCCTCTGCAGGGACTGTATTCGTACATGCACACAGCCTGACTCACATATGCACATACTTAAAAGTAAATCTTTAATGAAAAAGAAAATAAACACGTTAATACAATACATTCCACAGATAGACTAATTCGATACTCAAATGCCAAAGAATGACTGCAGGGAAATATTTAAAGTCTTTATGTTCCACAATTGAACCATTATTTTCTTGTTGTTGTTGCTTTTTTTTTTTTTTTTGAGACAGGGTTTCTTTGTGTAGCTTTGGTGCCTGTCCTAGATCTTGCTCTGTAGACCAGGCTGGTCTCCAACTCACAGAGATCTGCCTGGCTCTGCCTCCTGAGTAGGGGGATTACAGGCATGCACCACCACCACCCAACTCTAAACCATTATATTTCTATAAAAGCAGAAAACCTTGTGTGTACAGAAGACCACTATAATTTGTCATATACAAGGATCAGAATCTGAGCTGAGATGCTTCAGTCACTGGATGGGCTCACACTGCACTGTGATGGCATGCTCAGGTGTGTTTACACTGCTCTGTAATGGCATGGTGAGGTGTGTTCACACTGCATTGTGATGGCATGGTGAGGTGTGTTCACACTGCATTGTGATGGCATGGTGAGGTGTGTTCACACTGCTCTATGATGGCATGGTGAGGTGTGTTCACACTGCTCTGTGATGGCCTGCTCAGACAAAGTGAATATGATGTGCTGTGTGTTAGAAGGAAGGCTGCAGGAAGCTTGTGCAATGCCACGCTGACTGTCTCTTGTTGGTAGATATGCCACCAGGGTCTTGAGCTTCCAAGATGTTCTGATTTTGAAATCCCAGACATGGATGGGTATGAAGTCAGGGTTCATGTTTTTCTTCCTCATGGAGGGCTCTGCCTGTCCTCTGAGCTGGCTCTGGCTTCAGTCTGTAGGCCCACAGATGGCCTCATCCCCACACTATGTTTTGACTCGACACAGTGATGCTCTTTTCACGCTTATGCCTGACCACTGACATTCGTCTCCTGTGGCTTCTCAGAGCGTGATGTCATTTCATCCATTATGGATAAGTGCCAGGAGCCCCAGTGATGAAGAACCTAAAAAAAAAATGTGTGGGAGGCTTCTGTATAAGTGGAAAGAATATTATTCCCGGCAGAGAGTCCTTCCTTAGGACTGTGTCCTTGGGTCACTGCACAAGCTCTTTCCTCACAGAATGGGAATGTATTACTTACACACACAGCCTGGACTGGGAAAGTCTGCCTGGTGCTTGTTTTTTTCATCCTGGTGCTCTGGCCCACAGTCTGACTTTTTGCTGCTTGAGACCACATTTTGTTTTCTTTTTTATTATGTTTTAATGTATTCATTTTGCACGTGTATGTGTGTTTATGTATGTGTATGCACAAGCCATGACATGTGCATGGGGACCAGAGGACAACTGTTCGGAGTCCGTCCTCTCCTTCCACTGTATGGGCTCCCTAGATGGCACTCAGATGATCAAGCTTGATTGCAGGCCTTTACTTGCTAAGCCATCTTGCCAGCCAAGACTCATTTTCTCATATCCTTAAAACTGCCTAGAAAAATGTTAGACACTTAGTAAATACTAAGTGGTTTTTGTCTCTTTGTTTGGTCTTGGTTTTTTCAAGACAGAATTTCTCTGTGTAGCTTTGGATCCTATCCTGGAACTCACTCTATAGACCAGGCTAGCCTTGAACTGACAGACATCTGCCCACCTCTGCCTCCCAAGTGCTGGGATTAAAGGTGTGCACCACCACTGCCCAGCACAAGTGTTTTTAATGTTTAATACTAAGTGTCTGTTTTACTAAATGAAAAGTGTTCATGGAAGGAAGATCTTTTGTCAGATATTTTTAGCCCCTATGAGAGTTGATTTTCACTGTTAGCCTGATAAGATTCAGAATCACCATGGAAACACACCTCTAGGCACAGCCATGAGGGAAGGTCTAGATTGGGTAAATTTTGGAGAGAAGATGCACTCCAATTGTGGGTGGTACAGTTCTGTGCACAAGGGTCCTGGGCTGAGTGAGAAGGAGAAAACAAATTGAGCCCCAGCATCCATGTCTCTCTGCTTCTGTCTGTGGGTGTACTGCGATCCGCCAGCTTCCACTCTCACCACTGTGCCTTCCCTGACTCTGTGGACTGTCTTGTCTCAAACTCTAAACCAAAATAAATCCTGTCTTCCTTAAATTGTCCCTCATCAGCCATTTTGTTATAGCAACAAGAAAAATAACTAATACCCCATATATATATATATATATACTAGATTCTGGCAACTAAGTCAATAGTAAACAAAGTGAAAGACAGTTCAATGTACTAGTGATGCTTGATAAATGACATTTCTTGATATTTTTGCTTTCTTTCTGGCACATTCTATATAGTGTCTGTTTGTATCAGTCAGTTTGGTTTTCTAATCTTCAAGAAATGAGGACAAAATATCTTGCCTATCCTTATTCAGGCCAATAAATGTGGTAAGGATCATCTCCTACAAAACCCATTACTTCGTGTGCCAACTTAAAAATATTTTAAATAAGTCTGTCTTTCAGAGACATGTTGGGTTAATGATGAATGAGACAGAGCTCTAGTTTCTGAGAAGTTTATAGCTTGTAGAATGGAATATGGGTTGGGTCAGTAGGAGGTAGGCCCAAAGAGTGGTCTAAGCTCCTTTTCCATGAGGAAAGGTAAATCCTCAGGAACAGAGGTAGTTTTTAAACAGGTATATTCACTGGTTCTTCTCTAGAATTTCTGGTCTTCCTGCTCTCTGCCCATCACCCTGCCCCCAGCTGCCATCTGATTGGCCACTAAATTGCTGTCTCCCAAATCTGTAAGTTTCTACATTCCAGTTCTTACTGACTTTAGCTCCTCCTTTTTTTCTCTCCCGCTATAACCCCTACTGATTTCTTTTGCCTCCAGCATGGCCCTACCTCAGCCTCAGTAGATCTGACCTGGACATTGCTCAAAATGCTTCCGTGGCTCCCCACCACTTCCTACATAATGAAACACAATTCCTCAGTACAGCAGAAAGATTCTCCATGATGGGACTTTACCCTTTCTTCAAGAGCGCTCATCTATTATTTAATTGACTGAGATCTAAGGAAGGAGCTCCCTAAGCTCTAGACTCAGGCCTGGGGTTAATGGTTTGCAGGCCTCTGAGGTTGTGTCAACACTGTTCTTATCCTCACGCCCCCTTGAATAAAGAGAAGCTGTTCCTGAGCCACCCATGGCAACTCAACATAGGTAGGCACCATTAGGACTAACCCCATCCTACCTCAAGTTCAAGTGTCCTTAAAATATATTAGGTAACAGGAGAGAAAACTCAGAGGTTAGTCTGATGTTTCAAGTAGGGACATATGGGGCTGAGAGTGTACTCAGAGGGTAGAGTATTCTCAGCATTCATGAAGCTCTTGATATCCATCCTCAGCATTGCATAAAGTGAGTGGGGTGGCACACACTTGTAATCCTACACTCAGGAGGTAGAGGTAGGAGGAGCAACAGTTCAAGGCCATCCTTGAGCATGTAGTAAGTCTGAGGGACAGTCTGGACTATATAAGACTCTACTTAAAAAAAGAAAGAGAAAAAGCAAAAGCAGCTTTATCTGTCTTGTTCACCCTGCTATGTATTGAAATATGGCCAACTCTAGCTATAGTTATGAAATGGCTGCTTGTACTATGGGAGCTACAAATCCCTCCTTTTTCATGTAGGAGAGAGAGAATGGCTTTCTGTGGTCTTTAGAGTCAGGACCAGATTGCCAGAGGACTCCAGAAAAATCTCTGTGCCTATCTGAATGGACAGCTTTGGGTACATGTCTGAGCAATCACTATTTGTGGGAATGAGACACTGTTAAATGAGTCTGAGTCGTGTTGTTGACTCCAGTCCCCAAGTCACAAGGAGAGAGACAGGATGGAAATCATTCTGTAACTCCAGCTCTGAATCTGACTTATTCACCTTCCTAAAGGAATCCAGTGTGATGATTTGCTTGTTAGTTGATGGTCCTTAAAACTATATAAAATCCTTAGGTACAGGCCAGGTCAGTCATGTTTATTCTAGGTTCCCTGTACCTAAGAGTCTAGCAGATAGTAGATGCTCAATAGACACTTATCAAGAAAAACAGATGAGTGAATATAAACACTCTGCATGGCGCATACATTGTGATCTCATAGTTCTTGGAACTCTGGTACAAACTTCTCTTGGAACTTCTTGTTCCTTCTTCGTTTAGCTCCTGGATTAATCAGGATTCTCCAGAGAAACAGAACTGGACTCTCCCCCACATACAAATAAACAACAAATGCACACATACATCAGTGGTCACTGTTGACATGTGAATATGAGGGCTGAGAAGATGGCTCAGTGGATAAAGGCAATCTGAACTTATTCCCTGGGACCCACAGGGAAAAAGGAGAGAACCAGCTCCTGAATGTTGACCTCTGACCCCTCATCTTGTGCTGTGGAAGGCACATACCTCTCCATAGACATATAAATGCAAAATATGAGCAGATTTGCATAGTTCTTTCCCTGAGACCATAGATATTCACCACAGACACAATGACCATGTCCTGAAGTCCACTGCTCAGAGGTGGCTAAATGATACCACACCCAACATGTTGGATTTCTATTCATTCTGACAAAGGTGGACTCAGTTACTGGTTTGGCTTTTCACTGGATACTGTTATCTCCAGACCCCCAAGAAAGCTTACATATGGTACAACGAAGAATGGACATTGTCTGCAACAAACACAGACACTAAACACTAGGCATAGAACTATGACTGTAATCTAAGACAGTCTTCTAGATAGGGAGATGCTTAAAGAGAACTTCCTTCCTCCTCCTCCTTCTTCTCAGCCCCCCCCCCCCCCCCCCCCCCCCGTTAACCCAAGGAGGAAGCTTATCTGAGAGGTAGGACAGCAAATGTCACTTTCAGAAGGCACATTCCTGCAAACCAGTGAAAGGACATCTATAAAGGGGTTGTTTCTCTCTCTCTCTCTCTCTCTCTCTCTCTCTCTCTCTCTCTGTATGTGTATGTGTGGGTCCAGAGTTCAATCTCAGGTGTCCTCCTTAATCATTCTCACTTTTTAAGCTAGCATTTTCTACTCTTACCTGCCTGTCTCTGCCTCCCTAGCACTGAGACTGTAAGAGCTCACTATTACACCTAGCTTTTTTTTTTTTTATTGCATTTTGATGATAAGACCCAGGCCATTATGTTTGCAGGGCAAGCCCTTTCCCAGCTGCATCATCTCCCCAGCCCTCATTTCTGCTGTTACCACACTTGGATATTTAAGAATTATCTGGGGCTGGAAAGATGGCTCAGTGGTTAGGGGCATTGACTGCTCTCCCAAAGGACCTGGGTTCAAATCCCAGCACCCACATGGCAGCTAACAACTGTCTGTAACTCAAAGATCTAACCTGCAGGCAAAACACCAATGCACATAAAATAAATAAAGTAAATAAATAAAAAAAAAGAATTATCCATTCTTTACAAGACACTAGTATTAGCTCAAATGCCAATACAAAACAATGATTAGAGACTTTGCATTTTGTCTAACAATTTATGGAAATAAAGCCTTTCTCCTTGAATCCCAGTATCCTAAGATTTCAAGTCTTTGCCTCAAAGCAGAGCCCAAATGCACCATGTCCTGCTCAAAGGGGCAACAAGGCTTTTCCATGTCCAAAGGGCAAGATTCCATCTAGATTTGAACAAAAAGATACTTTAAAGGTATGTTGCCTTACTACATCTGTTTTCCTTCCTTTCTCTTTCCTCCTTTCTTCTTTCTTTCCTTCCCTCCCCCCCCCTCCGTCCCTCCTCTTTCCTTTCTCCTTCCCCTTCTTTTGTAAAATAAGGTCTCACTGTGTAGCTTTTGCTGACTCAGAACTTGCTATGTGGAGTAGGCTGGTCTCAAATTCACAGAGATCTGCTTGCCTCTGCTTCCAGAGTTCTGGATTAAAGGGGTGTGCCACAAGACTCGACCCTACATCCATTTTTAACATAGACCAGACATTTCCAAATAGCAAGAAAGATTAAGTTTCCCAGATATCAAGGAAGAACCAGTATCTCAAAAATGTACTGGGTACCTTCAGCTCTGTCTGCAGTAGTGAGGAACACAATGTCCACAAAGAGCAATGATGAGATGTCTTCTAACTATGGCCAAGCCAGTGCCATGACACAGCTCTCTGAATGTGGCTAAACTCAGCTTTGGGGTTAGGTGCTGGCTGATCTCCAAGGACTCATTCAGGGGCCTCGTGGAGGTTCAGGGATTCCAGGTCAAGAGTGTCTATGCTTATGCTTTTGGTGCGTCTTTTTCTAGGCCTTACAGTTGCTTCCTAAAGGAGAAAGGGGCTTTCGTCAAGTCTTTGAATGCTTTCTTGGTGGGCCCCGGTGGAGAAAAGCATTTCCGGTCATTGCTCTGTCGTTTTGCCCTGGGTCTCTCCCAGGGGAGAAAAGTGTATGACTCGCAAGGTTCCTGGCAACATTGAAAGAATTCTCCCGCCATAGCCAGCCCTCCTCTGGCAAGTCACCGGACCCTTTCTTTCCTCCTTTCCTTTCCCATGGAATCCAGTCCTTCCATTTGTCTTTCAAACTTGCCCTTAGACACAGCGATTCAAGCTCGATTTTCTCCTTGAATGCACTCTCTCTGTGAAAGGGGCTTTTCACCAAGAATGTGCTGCTTGAGCTCCCTCATGCCAGAGGGCCAGACAAAGACCTCCATGCTGGGCAGAAGTTTTACAGACATTCCCACATGCCTGATCTCCACTACACTTGGCTAAAACCAACCACAGATGCATGAAAAATAGAAAAAAAGAGGGGAAACATACTAGGAAAAATACTCCCAAAGCAATAGAGAGGTAACTGTGGCAAAATTGGATAAATTTTTTTTTCATCTATTTTTTTGGGGTACCTTAATTCAGATTCAAGCAAAGGAGGAAAATGTGAGTAGATGCAGGCATTCATGTCTTAAACACTGTTAAATACCCCAGAGTCAAAAAAGTTCAGCTAATAACTTATGTGTTCTTAGAACCCCTGCAGATATAATACAATAAATAGTTTTCCTTATTCCAGAGTGAAATGTAAGAAACTAGGAGAATTTCACTTCACTTCTAACTTTTCTGTAAAGGCATGATAGCAGATAAATGCCCTTTTTTTTTCTGGTTCCCTAAATGTTATAAAGAGTCACCAGGAAAAGAGGCATTCACAAGACAAGCGTCTAAATATCCAGGTGCCAGCTCATGTTAAAATTCCCCAAGGCTAGCTCTCTGCCGGACAGGGCTTCTTAAGTTTCAGGCAGGCGATACGCCCATGTGCTGGCTCCATGTGCTGCCTCACAGAATCAGAGCAGTACAAAACTAGAGGACTAAACTCCCGTTTTCGTCTTTGTGTGCTTCCTCTGATCTCTAGAGAGTTCAATGCAGCTGTGCACCGGAAGAGAAGTTGACCATTTGTGAGGCTTCAAGGATCTGTAAAGTTACCTCAAAGCCCACATTTCCTTGTGCTCATATGACGGAAGTCTCTCAAAGGTCTGTTTGAGACTTACAAATGTAGTTGTTAGGGCTCATTAAAACTCACTAAAACCTGGGCTGGAGCTACAGCTCAGTTGGTAGCATGCTGGCCTAGTGTGTATGCGACCCTGGGTTCAGTGTCCCAATACTGTATAAGTTAGGTATGGTAGTGCCTGTCTGTAGGCTCAGCTTTTAGGAGAAGAGGCAGAAGGATTAGGAGTTCAAGGCTAGCCTAGGCTACATGAGACTTTGCCTCAAAATAACAATAAAACTCTGGTGAATAGGTGCATTATATACACACATACATACATGTATATATAATTTATGCATATGTCCTTGCACAAGTTTATATGCATCATGTGTGTACAGGTGCACAAAAGGAGGCCAGAGGACATTGGATTCCTGGATTTGAAGGTGGGAGCTGCCTGAAGGGGCATTTAACCATCTCTCCAACCTGACATTGATATCGAACCCAACTCTGAGGTAGTTTTTGCAGTGATGGTGTGAGTATGAAAAACGATACCGAGGGCCAGGCATGGTAACTTACTAATTCAAGACTGCAGGCCACAATGTCAGGCATTTCATGTGAAGTGCCTAGTCATGAGACAGCTGCACAGGTGTAGAGAGCTGAGGTGACTGTACAGCACACAGCACACCTTTGCTTACATTCAGTAGCCTTCGGAAAGCAGGAGGTTATGTCAATGTCAAGTCAAATGCAACAGGACAGAAACTTGTTCTTGACCTCATTTGATTCTTTGGTCATATAACAAGTTACAAGGGTTACAGAATGGAAAGTTTGGTCCCTTGTACCAAACGGAAAGCAAAGGTCCCTTTATTTGGATCTTTTTCATTTCTGTTTTAATTACAGCCAAGAATAGTTTGACTGTAGCCAGTAGAGTTGACCCTCTGACCTTGTCCTTGACTATTCCTTCCTAGGAACCTGACTAGCAGAGAGCGCAATGGTCCATGAGCATTGCAGCCTGTTAGAAAGCAGAGCAGCTCCCCCCACCCACCCTGGGATCTAGAGCAGGGAGGGCAGACCTGTGCTGCATCGCTGCAGCCAGGTGAGTTAGCGACCCCTGGAGAAAAAGCACACTGTGTCCATACCACCTCAGATGCAACAACAGCTGCGGCTCATCACTCAGCAGAACTCTGTAGTCCTGCTACCATGTTGTAGGTGAGAGGGAGAGGTCCATCCAGAAGGGTCCCCATCCATAGGAACACAAGGCTATTTCAGAGCATCTGAGTTAGAAGCAGGTAGAGTTAGGTTAGGCTTTTCTGGGATGTGATATTTTAAACAGACATGGAAGAGAGTAGAAAGTAGGAGAAAGGAAGTTCTCAGCTATAGACAAGTCCTATAATGTGTGATGGTGTTGAAGCAGGAAAGAGCTTTGTCTTGATGCTGGGGAGGAGCTTGGCAAGGTTGAAAGGAGTGAGTAAGGGGAACACAGAAAGGTGAGGGAGGATCAGACAGAATCTCACCACCCACTTATCTGTTGGTCGGTCACCAAAGGGCTTAGAAGAGAAATTAGTTTGTTGTGGTTTGAAAGAAAATGGCCCCCAAAGGGAGTGGCTCTATTAGGAGGTGTGGCCTTGTTGGAGGAAGTGTGTCACTGTGGGGGGCGGGCTTTACGATCTCTTTTTCTCCAGCTTCCCTCAGTGTGACAGTCAGTTGACTTCCTGTTGCCTCTGACTCAAGATTTAAGGACTGTCAGCTCCAGCACTACATCTGCCTGCATGCCACCTAAACCTCTGAAACTGTAAGCAAGCCACCCCAATTAAAGTTTTCTTTTATAAGAGTTGCCATGGTCATGGTGTCTGTTCACAGCAATGAAGACCCTAACTGGGACAGTCTCTCAAAATCTTAATCATGGAATGCCATATGATCATGCCAAGGTGTACACCACTGGGTATCTATCTCAAAGAATGAAAAGCAGGGCCTCAAGCAGGTACTTCCACATCTACAATTCATAGCAGCAATAGATAAAATGTGGAATCAACCTAGGAGTTCATTGGCAGATTAATATACAAAGAAAATGTGGTGCACATGTACAGTAGAATATTATTTAGTTTGAACAAAGGAGAGGAGATGCTGACCCAGGTTACAACATGAATAAACCTTGAGGACATCGTGCTAAGTGAAATAAGGCCCACAGAAGAGGACAGGCATTCTATAACTTCACTGATAGGAGGTAATTTCTGGGAACTGAGGGGAAGAGAATGAGGAGTTACTGTTTACCAGGTATAGAAGTCCAGTTTTGTAAGATGAGAAAGTTCTGGAGATAAATGGTGGTGATGGCGACACAACATGAATGTATTCAGGACCACTCAGGTATATACTTAAAAACAGTAACTGTAAAAGCCTTGTGTAGTGGCCCATGCTTGGAATACCATGCTGGACAGATAGAGAAGGCATATCCCTGAGGCTCACTGGCCCTCCAGCCTAGCCTACTGGTGAGGCCAGGCCAGAGAGAAAGCTTGTTTCAAAAATCAAGGTTTTCTGAGCTTGTTTAAAAAACCAAGGTGTACTGCACCTGAAGAACAACACTTGAGGTTGACCTTTGCCATGTATATGCATACAAAATTCCCTCTCTCTCTCCCCACTCCTCTCAAGTGTATATCACACAATGTATATTTTTTACCACAATAAAACAAAATGTATATTGGGGTGGAGAAAAGGGGAAGGGGAGAATTGGAAGCTAAGTGAGGGGGAGACTAACTCTCTGGTTCTTCTCATAGCCCTAGAAAGGTCCAGGTTGGCTTAGAGTGGAAGGCACAGTCATGAGTAGAAGCAAAAAGGCTCTCTATTCTTGTTGAGGTGGATTGGTGATGGGTGTGGAGACAAGAACGAAAGAGTTGAACATTGGGCTCTGTGAGCAAGAAGAGAAAGGAGACCACCACTTATTAGACCAGGTTGTAGCCCTGATTGTATAGTGCTTGCCTAATATGGAGGAGGTCTGGGGTTTGATTCCCAAGCTCCATATATACTGGGTGTGGTAGGGCATACCGGTAATGCCAGTGCTAGGGAGGCAGAGCAGGAGGATCAGGAGTTTAAGGGCATTATGAGTTTGAGGCCAGCCTGGGAACTATCAGACCCTGTATAAATACATATATACATAAAAATAAAATCGCCACTAATTGCAGTGGTAAGTGCTGGGAGTTGGGGGAAGCAAGCAGCAGGGTTCAAATGTTCAAGCTGAGGCACAGCACCTTTGAGATGATTGTGGTAGATTCAAGGAAAGATGGCAAATGGGAGATTGTAGATACAAGTCTGGAGTTTAGAAGGACATTACAGGGAGGGGACATGAGATGACAGAATGGCACTATTGAAGGCACAGGAACACGTGGAGGGTGTCTACCAGTGAAGAAAAACAACAACAACAACAACAACAACAACAACAACAAAATACAGTCCATGAAATGAGACAAGCCCACACCAGATCTGGCTGGTCAGCCTTCAATTCCAGCAAATTAGCTTGTTTTTCCTCTTTAACCAAAGTTGTGGGTGCTTTGAATGATGTTGGTGCCTAAATATAAAAATCTTCTGGTGCCTAAATATAAATATCTCCTGGAGACCAAGAGCACACACAGGACAGGCATTGAAGACTAGAGTTCTGGCAGTCCCGAGGACCCCTGCCCACCTCTTCCAGTTGCAGAATGCAGAAGGTCAGTGATTTGGGGCACAGGAAGCCTTTATCCTTCAAGGCTAGAGTCCATGAAGGCTCTTATTAAATTCACCTTCCCTAATTTCCTTTGCACAAGAGTGCTGAAAAGGAGAAAGAAAAAACACTTAATTGTGATACATATGAGTGGAGACAGAAGCTAGGCCCACAGTACATCTTCAACTATGAAGGTTTCCCATATTCCTGTCTGCTTGTGTTTATATAGTAATCTCCATTTTTCTTCATCTGGTCTGACTGAGGATTTGATGGCAGCAAGTAACAGAATGAAGTAAAATCCCTTTAAGAGAGATGAGCGCTCCCTCCCCTCCCACTCTCTCTCCTTCCATACTGCCCCCTCCTCGCGGTCTCTGTTTCTCTCTGTCTCTGTCTCTGTCTCTCTCAATAAAGCTCTAGGAAGGTTAAAAAAAGAAAAGAAAAGAAAAGAAAAGAAAAGAAAGAAAAGAAAAGAAAAGAAAAAGAAAGAAAAGGAAAGAAAAGAGAGATGAGCATAGGCAGCTTTCTCATCTTCTGGTGTCTTCAGTCTCTTTGGTATGTTTAAGTTTTCAGTCAAAGCCTTTCACTTCCTTTGTTAGATTTATCCCAAGCTATTTATTTATTTTTTTGGGGGGTTGTCTTAGTTAGGGTTTCTAGGGCTGCGATGAAAACACCATGATCAAAAAGAAAGTTGGAGAGGACAGAGTTTATTTGGCTTTTACTTCCAGATCATGGTCCATTACCAAAGGAAGTCAGGGCAGGATCTCAAGAAGGGCAGGAACCTGGAGGCAGGAGCTGATGCAGAGGCCGTGGAGGAGTGCTGCTTACTGGCTTGCTTTCCATGGCTTGCTCAGCCTGCTTTCTGATAGAACCCAGGACCAGCAGCCCAGGGATGGCACCGTCTACCATGATCTGAGCCTTCCACTATTGATCACTAAATGAGAAAATGCCTTACAGCTCAGTCTCATGGAGGCATTTCTTCAGCTTAGGCTCCTTCCTTTGATGACTCTAGTTTGTGTCAAATTGACACACAAAACTGCCCAGTACAAGGTTGATCTCAATAGAATTGTTTCCTTGATCTCTTTCTCTGTATGTTTGTTGTTGGTATCCAGGAAGGCTACTGATTTTTGTGTGTTAATTTTGTGTTCTATTCTACTGCTTTGCTGAATGTTTACCAGATGTAAACATTTACAGCTACATCCCCTGTTTTCCTAGATTCTCTAGAAGTTTTTTTTTTTTGGTTTTTCAGAGACAGGGTTCTCTGTGTAGCTTTGTGCCTTTCCTGGAACTTGCTCTGTAGCCCAGGCTGGCCTCGAACTCACAGAAATTCACCTGCCTCTGCCTCCCAAGTGCTGGGATTAAAGTTGTGTGCCACCACCCGGCAAAATTTATTGCTTGGCCCATACAGGGATCGAACCAGTGACCTTGGTTTTATTAGCACCATGCTCTAACCAACTGAGCTAGCCAGCCAGGTACATCTCCAGAAGTTTTATCATGAATGGATACTGGATTTTGTTGAAGGCCCTTCTTGCATCTAATAAGATGATTATGTAGTTGCTGTTCAAGAGTCTAAGCGGTCGATTACTTTTATTGATTTATGTATGTTGAATCATCCCTGTACCTCTGGATAAAGCCAACTTGATAATCTTTTTTATGTGTTCTTGAATTCATTTTACAAGTATTTTGTTGAGATTCTTTGTGTATGTGATCATTATAGAAATTGGTCGATAATTTGGGAGAGACTAGGGATGGGGCTGGGGGGGCAGAATTTGGGACAAAGGGACTGGGAGGTGGTCTTGGTGAAAACACATTGTAGGCAGGTACAAAATTTTCAATAAAAAGAGAGAGAGGAACTGTCAACATAAGATTCTAGTGGTTAAAAAAAGTATCAGCTACCATGCACATATATACATATGCCACATCAGATTCCTCCTCTTCCTCCTCCCTTCTTTCACCTCTTCCTCCCCCTCTTCATCCCTGCTTTGCTCTCCCTCTCCTTATTCTCCCCTCTCTCCCTGTCTTTCCTGTAGTACACTTTGGCGGTTATAGTTAGCTTTCATTTCCTGGATGTGCTCTAGTTGGTCCAGACATGGAAAAGATGAGGAATTGGTTTGGGAACAAATAGTCAAAGTTTTTCTGAACATGTAAGAACTTCCTATATGTTTAGCAAATACTAACTACTTCTAAAAATTGGCATTTGGGTTGGGAAGAATTAACCACCCACATTCTTGGACTAGGATAGGGTGACTATGATTTCTGCTGGCATAAAGCTGAGGATCTGGGGTCCGTTGAGACATGTGTGCATTTTACTGGCTGAGCTATCTGTCTGGTACATAGTCACTTATTTAATGGGTGTGTTCCTGTGTGTGAGTAGGTACACATGCACACCTGTGTATATGTGTGGAGGTCAAAGGACAGCATCAGGTGTTATCCTCAGTAAGGCCCTCCACTTTCTTTGAGACAGGGTTTCTCATAGGCTTGACATTTACTAATTAGACTAGGGCAGCTGGCCAGGGAGCTCCAAGGCTACAGGGAAGGTGTAGGAGATTACGGCTTAAACAGGCCATGCAATACACTGAATGAAGGTTAATTGATAACAGTCATATCATAAAAAAAAGAAAAAAAAACAACTTTCATTTGAAGGAGCCCATAGCCTTGTCCAAAATCACTAATTTATCTTTAGCACTGTCCCAAAGAGCTAGACAAATATTGCTTCTCATTACTAAGTGAGTTTGGGTCAATTTGGTGAATGACATGGTGAATCTGGGGGCAAAGGGAGGAGTAAAATTTAATTATGTGTTCTCCAAATATTTCCTAAAAGAATACTGAATTGTGGGCAGGACGAGCTATGGTAAAGAACAATAAGAAAAAATGATGAATGGGTTTCTTACTTACTAAATAAATAAATAAATAAATTTGGATCTGGCGGTCCATAATGATTTATAGTGCAAAATACTGAGACTTGTTTATTTTTAAAATGTTTTTTAAAGTGTGTGTGTGTGTGTGTGTGTGTGTGTGTGTGTGTGTGTGTGGTCTTTGTGTGTGAATGCCCACATGTGAGTGGGTATGCATAAGGGCCAGAAGAGAGCACTGGATCCCTAGGTCTGGAACTGTAGGTGGTTGTTAGCTGCCCAGTTGTGGGTGCTGGGATGGAGCTTAGCTCCTCTGAAAGCAGCAAGTGCTCTTAACCACTTGGCCATCTCTCTAGCCTTGAGACCTGGTTGTTTGAGCTTTTAAATAACTGGATAATTTGTTCCATGGAAGAGTTTCTAATAAATAAACTCACATCTTCTCCTAGAATATCCGGGTATCTAAGTGTCTCTGTGTCTATTTACCTATGTATAAACCTCTCATCTATCAATCATCCATCTAGCTTCCTTATCCTTCTATCTTATTTATTCATCCACACATTCATTTGTGCCTTCATTCATATATTTATTTCTTTATCTCTCTATCTATTTGCAGACATGAGTTACATCATGATATTTCAGTCAGTGACAGACTGCATAAACAAACTGGTACTTCCATAATCTGGAACTGTAAAATTCCTATTGTGCAGCAGGGCTGTAACATTAGAGCAAAATGCACTACTCAGGTATTTCTGGTGATATTGGTGTGACGAACTCACTGTGTTTTCTAATGTGTGCAATTATGTAATAGTACTAATACTTGATAATAAATAACTGTATTATTGATTGTATTAGGCAAAATTCTCTAGAGGAGCAGAACCAGTACACATGTTTGTGTGTGTGTGTGTGTGTGTGTGTGTGTGTGTGTGTGTGTGTGTGTATTTAAAGGGGGTTATCAGATTGACTTAAACCTGATATGTGTTAGAAAGTTAAACAATGCTCATCTGCATGCTGGGGAGTCTGAGTCTACAAAACTAGATGCCTCAGCAGTGCCATACTGGTGATGAAGACCTGGAAGGTTCGGGTAAAGTCCAGTCTTTAAGTTATATTGGAAGACTGGAGAAGCAAGACCGTCAGCAAAGGGCTATAGCCTCATCAGGACATGCACTTACCAGAAAGAAGAGGAGGCATGCAAGTGGGCGAGACTGCTTAGTCCTCAGACCTCCTGATAGATCTGCTCCTGCAGGAAGGCGCAGCTCACTCTTTGGGAGTGTCTTCTCCCCTCAGTTAACAGCTTCCTAGAAATACCCTTACAGGCACACCTAGAGGACTGTAGCTTAGGTGACTCTAGATCCAATGAGGTTGAAAATAAAGATCAATCATCATAATGGTTTATCTTTTTATCTTCTTTCTCCTCTTCCTCCTCCTCTTCCTCCTCCTCGTCCTCGTCCTCCTCCTCTTTCTTCTCTGATATGGTTTCCCTAAGTGGCTCCAGATCACTGTGTAATCGAGGCAGGCATCTTGGCTTCACCTTCTAAGAACTGGACTATACCAGCTTCTTTCTCTGTACTTTAGCCATTATTTTAGAGTACCCATTGTACTTACATAAGTTTCCTGTAAACAGTAGACTCATATACTTCATGTTTATCATGTCTTTAATTTCTTTGAGAGGGCCACACTGAGTGACTGACATATACAATCTAGATTTGTGTAAGTATACTCTATGATGTTTATTTATTTAATTTTGGAGACACGGGTTCTCAGTGTAGCTTTTGGAGCCTGTCCTGGAACTTGCTTTGTAGACAAGGCTGGCCTCGAACTCACAGAGATCCACCTGCCTCTGCCTCCCGAGTGCTAGGATTAAAGGTGCTGCCATGCCCCACCCCCCCCCCCCCCCACCCCCGGCCTATGATGTTTACATAGTGATGAAATGGTCCAAGATATATCCACATTGGTAAGAGATAGCTTTCTATTGTGGTTGGTGTGTAAAATGAAATAAAGAGAAAAAAAAAAAAACCAAAAAGTAGAAATCTCAATATAAGTTAAAAAAAGATATGTATGTATGTATATTTATATCTATCTATCTGTCTGTCTGTCTATCCATCTAGCTTGTCAATCTTCTTCTATCTCTCTAGCCTCTTCTCCAGTTTTCCTCCCTAACTAACATCCTTCAATTAGAAAAGATAAAATATATGTCTTTTTTAAAAAGTAAGCAGTTTGGTATGGGAGAAAATATTAGTGAAATTAGAAAATATAATTACAATGTTAGATGTGGATATTTACAAGAAACATGAGTCTATGGTCACATGACTATGGGAAGAACTGGGAATCTATGAAATCATTATCCAATCCTTTAGAGTTCTCTTCACATTTGGGAAGAGATGGCTTCCCAGTGACCCAGGTCCATTGCACCTGGATATGGGGGAAAAGTCAGGATGGTTATAAAGTGATAAAAGGGCCTCATAAAAGCAAAGTTGATATGTGTATTTGAATGTCGCCACGTGCTTTACTGCTGTTGTAATTTCCCGGTCGGTTTTGTTTCTCGGAATAAGGCAGCATATAAATACTCCTTGTTAGGTACACATGCTGCTTCTCTTGAAGCATTTTTGTTTCATCTGGCACAGGTGACATGGGTGTTGGCCAGAAGCCACTCGCTGAAACAGTTTCCTTCGCTGCCTCTCTGCTATCAACAGCAAAGTCACCCGTCCCTTCTGTCTGGACACATCTTCTATGGGGTCTCAGTACCAGGCGGCAAGCTGCAGTAGAGGGCTGGACAAAGACAGTTATCAGAAAAAGAGATTCAGATCCAGAGGAAATAACTGGAGCAATTGGAGTCACATCTGAATACCAGTGAGAAAGGAACACACTCCTTCCACAGGGAGAGGCATTCCTTAGGGCATAGGATCAGACTCACCTAGCGCAGGAATGGCTGCGGAATGTGAGGCCACTCTTGGTGGAAGGACGAAGAAACAAAGTAACACAGGTTTGGTTTTGTGTCAGGTGGCTGCAGAGGCTCCTATCCCCCCGCCTGGCTGCAGAGGCTCCTATCCCCCCGCCATGAGTTCACCTGTGTGGACAAGTGTGCCGGGAGCACCGCCTGCCTCTGCTAATGCTCCCCACCATCCTCTCTGGCCTGCCCTTTGCACTGGCCTCTACCTCCTTTCCATTTTGATGATTCAGGACTCTCCAGATTAGGGGAAAGGGGACAGAGTCTTTGGTTTTTCTTTTACTCTCTTCTAAGCTGCGGTGTTCTGTTTGAAAAGTAAACCTAGGTTTTCTCACAAAATGAATGACAAGAGAGAAGAAAAAAAAAATGCCGCTCAGGGGAGAGCGGCAGTGGCTTCTTGTGGCAGACTTCCTGCTTCTGCCAAGCCAGACAGAGCCTGTGTCCTCAGCTCACCCTGGCTCTGCAAGCCATATGCAAATAAGCGGCTTCAGTACTTGCCCATAGGAGACTCACAAAGCAAACAGAAATGAAACAAAACAAAAAAAAAAAAAAAAAAAAAAAAAAAAATCACTGTCGCCACCAACTACAAAAAACACTCCACCCCGACCAATTAATTCCAAGAGATGGCCACCGAGCAGGGGTGAGGAGTGGGTATTGTGTCCAGGGCTCCACTCGGTTTGGCCCTTTGAGCTGTGAGCCCCTCCCCACTCACTTCCATAATGAACTCTACTCAGGGGTGAGGAAGAATTCAAAGCATCTGTAGTACACTTTCCTAATCTTTGCCCTTGTGGAATGCCGTTTCTGAGGCTAATTTGCTTTGATGGGAAAATAGGAAAAACAACCAAGAGTCTTAAACCATCTTGCTGGACTTATTTCACAAGTAGCCTTGAGGATAACCTTTTCCTTTTATTTATTTAAAAAATTACTTATTGATTTATTTTAGCGAGAGGGTTGAGTCTCATGAGATAGCTCAAAGCTGGTTTTGAACTTGTAAACTTTCTGCCTTCACCTCCCAACTGCTGGGATTGTAGGCATGGATTCCCACTGAGACTGTAGGCATGGATTCCCATTGGGAGTAGAGGTGTGGATTACCAATGGGATTGTAGGCATGGATTCCCATTGGGAATGTAGGCATGGATTACCACTGGGGTTGTAGGAATCGATTACCACTGGGGTTGTAGGCATGGATTACCACTGGGGTTGTAGGCATGGATTACCACTGGGGTTGTAGGCATGGATTACCACTGGGGTTGTAGGCATGGATTCCCACTGGGATTGTAGGCATGGATTCCCACTGGGATTGTAGGCATGGATTCCCACTGGGATTGTAGGCATGGATTCCCACTGGGATTGTAGGCTTGAACTACTACACTGGTGAAGTTGTCTTGCCCCAATTGTTTTGCTGGGGATGCTAAGCAAGTTGTCTACCACTGAGGTACAGTCCCAACTCTTTTAAACAAATTGAGACAGTCTCCCTGAGTTGCCCAGACTGGCCTTGAACTCATTCTGCAGCTCAGGTAGACTTTGAACTACCTCTGCCCTAACCTGCTGTGCATCTGGGATTAAGAACCTCTGCCACAGGTCCTGATGAAAGTTAATGTTTTTTAAAGCTGTTTTTGTATTAGTTACTTTTCTCATCACTATGACCAAAGCACTAGAAGAGAGGAGGAATTTGTTCTGGCTTACCGGCCATGGCAGAAAGGCAGGGTGGCTGGAATATCATGCCAGTCATAATGCATCCCTAGGTAGGATGCAGAGAGTGATGAAGGTGCTCAGATAGCTTTCTCTGCTTTTTGTAGTCCAGATCATAGAACAATGCTGCCTACATTTAGAGTGGGCCTTCTCAGTTCAAATAGCTTAGTCTAGAACCCACTCCCCACAAACATGCCCAGTCAGCAATCCTACAAGTCAACACTCCATATTACCATCATTCTTGTGATCTGCAAGAACTTACCACAGTCCACACCATCACTGCCACTCAACAGTTACAGGAACAACTGGGCAGCAGGGTCTCTGCCACAAGGACAAGCACCTCTGCTGTTTGGCTCTGTACTTCTGATGCCCGTATTTGATTTAAAGAGTCACTTTCTGAGCAGTGCCTGTTGATTGTGTGATCATCCAGGGCTGTGTTTTAGCCCAAGGCTGAATGGGAAATGGAAAACTCAGGAAGATATAAATAGCTCAGCTACGTACATAGAGTACATAAAACAGATTCAACCAGGAAATAAATGTATTTGATTCTACTTTCTGTGGTACAAGATAACATTCTGGACAGATTCTTTATTTTCCCCTTATTTTCATTCCTAAGCATAGTCTTTAGGTAATTAAGACTTCTGTAAGAGTTAAGCGGTTTGACTGGTCTAAATAAAACATTAGTATTGTACCCAGTTCAAACCTCCTTCAGTAACTTTGCAGGCTTGGGTCGGGGGAGTTGCTGAAATGATTGACTAGAAAGCATCACTGAATCTGTTTGCTTCCTTTCCTCATTTTCTTTTGTGTATTTTCTAAAATTCATGTAATTTTTGGTTCATGAGAAACATTTTGAAATATATTTTACCTTAAAATGTATTTGAAGCTGAGTGCAAATTTTTACTTTTGACATTTACATTTAGTGGCAAATAAATGTTTGTAGGGACTGGAGAGATGGCTCAGTGGTTAAGAGTCCTTGTTCTTCTAGAGGTCCAGAGTTCAGTTCCCAACATCCATTTTAGGTGGCTTACAACTACCCACAACTCCCAGCTCCAAGGGATTTGATGCCCTCTTTTGGCCTTCTCAGTAACCCATACACATGTTTAACACACACACACCACCACCACCACCACCACCACCATACACTAAAGAGTTTTTTTTTGTTTTTGTTGTTGTTGTTTTTTTTTAATCTTTGGAGTAGTTTGCAATAGAAGAGAGCTGGAAGGGGTGGGAAGCTAAGATCAGAGGATCAGCCAGGGGTCCGTGCAGTTATCCAGGAAATCGACTCTTTGTGAAGGAGCGAGCCCAGCTTTAGGGGAAGAACAGGGCTTGTGAGGCACTAGATAGTTAGAACGAGCAACATGTTGTAGCCACTGGTGGGATGCATCTAGGAAAGCAGATGCTGAGAGCAGGGGCTTGAGCAACAAGAGGAAAGGGTGGCATTTACATCTGGTGTGCCCCAGAATCTGTCCCAAGAGAGTTCATCACAGTGTGTTAGCCTGTGCTGACAGGGCTCCTGTGACTTCTCAGCAAGATGTCTGTTCTCTCCCACTCATCCCTGAGTTGTCTGCATGGTGGAAGGTCATCTCCCATAGTGTCCCATGCCATCCAAGTCACTGTCAACCCTCTGCTCTGCTTTTGGACAGTGTCTCTACTGTCCCTGCCAGGAAGAACTAACCTTTCAAGTATCTTCTACTCCATCTGGGGAACTTCTTCCCCATTTAAAGGTCAGTTTTCACAGAGAGGATTCTCAGCAGACCGAGTTCTTATTCTCCTGCTTCTTTGTCCAGGAACGGTATGAAAAGTATGAGCAGGCCCAGCCTCATACTGAAAGAAACCATTTTCTCTGCCAGTTTCTCCACTGCTCTACTCAGCCAGGGAGAGCTTCCTCCTGGGGTCCTTCAAACGGAGGGTTGTGGAAGGGCATCTATTTCAGAGTCCTCAACAGTTTCCCTGATGCTGGAAAGCCCAGCACCACACCGTCCTGGTGGGGAAGGGTTGTCCATCCAGCCAGACCAAACATATAGAAGACCTTTTAATGATGGTGTGTGACTAGATTCCAGAATTTCCTAACAGTCTGGCTGTCACTCGATTCCAAGTTCTTGCACCTACACAGGGTAAAGACCAGGTTTTGGGGAGAGATGATGAGCTCTTGTGTAAAAAAAATTGAACTTAGGATGTGCCCAATGTGCACACAGATGGTAGTGCCCAGTATCTGGTAAATGTATAGGTCTGTTGTACAGGAGGAAAACAATAGTCTGGAGTGTTTGCCTGTCTTTTTCTTTCCTTTGTGTGTATATGTATGTGTGTCTCTGTATGTATATGTTTTGCATGTATGTTATGCATAGTGCACACGATATTGGTGGCCTGTTCTATCATTCTCCACCTTATCTCTTTGAGATAAGATCTGTTAGTGAACCTGGACTTAGACCAGTCATTACAAATCTTGATGACCCTGTTTCCCACAGTTCTGGGGTTACATATGTGTGTACATGGTCATGCCAGGTTTTTTATTTCTATTTTATGTTTTGTTATAACAACTCAGCAAAATAAAATTCTGGTTTATTGTTGGACATTGTTTCACACATGCATCAAACAGCCCAAAATAAAATAAACTGCAACTTTGTAGACACACACACACACACACACACACACACACACACACACACACTTCTTTTATCTTTTGCCTTTTTGACTATTTCATACAGAACATTGTTGTTTTTTTTTAAATTTTTGTTTTTAACGCAGATGCTGGGGATTTGAACTCAGGTCTTCATACTTGTACACTAAAAGCTCTTACCCAGGCAGCCATCTCCCCAGCCCTGGTTGGTGTGTGATGGAGGCTGGGGGAAGTTGGAACCAAAGGTAATGCAGCAAGTATATATGATGAGACAGCTGTGGGGAAAAAACGTGCAGAATGGAGTTGGGAATTTATGAGAGGAGCCAAGGTCATGTAGTTTAACCAGAAAGGAAACCATTAAGGGCAACTAGGGAACAGCAAAAGGCTCAGGGGTCCCATTAACCAAAGATGGGACTATTTTGAGCATTCCAAAGAAAAGTGACTTTAATGGATCTGAAGCACATAAACTTGTAAAAAAAATCTCATTATGCAGATGTTTATGTATTATGTGTCTTATTTCCTGTCCTTTGGTGTTAGGATAGAGCTGTGTTCCACAACCTTTCATTTTGGCGTTTAAGGCACAACAATTCATTAGAAATAGATGCCGAGTTTATCAAGTGTCCCCGAATGCTGACTATCAACAAGCAGCTCAGTTCTGCCTCTCTGGAGAGGAGAAAGGAAGATTTTAGCAACACGTCTTGGAAATAACCAGTTTCTCTTGCAGCCTTTTTTTTTTTTTTTTGACAAGTTTAATCTGTGTGGATGCACATATTGAATTACACTTGAATACATGGAAATTTAAAAATGCCAGAGGAAGGGAAAATGTTACATGACACATAATTTTAACCATTTTTCTTTTTTCCCCCTCTGGTAAATTCAAACCACTTGAAAGCTATGAAGAGATGCTGTTGGAAGATCTGTTGCTAAATCTGACAGTTGACGCTGATGGTCATTATGGGAGATAAACACTGTAATTGCCCGGGGCCTTGAGTCCTAGATATAAACTGGGCCCCACTATATGAAGTGAATGCTTATGAAGCAATGGGACTTGGACTGGTGTTCTCGTTTAATTCCTGTTTCTGTGATAAAATACCCCGGCCAAAAGCGAGTTAGGGAAGAAAGAGTCTCCTTGGCTTATAGTTCCAGAGTATAGTTCATCATTGTCAGGAAGTCAAGGCAGCTGGTAACATTACATCCACAGTGAAGAGCGAAGAGAAATGAACACGTCCTTGCCCCACCCCTGCGTGCACTCGCGCCTAAGGAATGGTGCTGCCCACAGTAGGCTGGGTATTTTTACAACAATTATCGATCAAGACCAAACCCCACAGACATTCCCACAGGGCAATTTGAGCTAGATAATTCCTCACAGTGAGTCTTTCTTCCCAGGTTATATAAAACTGACAATCAAAAAGCTAACCAGTGCACCTCATTTTTTATCAACTTCATTTTTTATCAACTGCGTGCACACACACACACACACACACACACACACACACACACACGTGCACTTTTAAATCACAGATTTCTATGCCTTGTCTCTAACATCTCTTGCTAATCTTATAATGTAAAACACAGCCTAATTTTAAAAAATCACCCAAGTCTTTAATTCCAAGTCTTTCAGGGGGCAGCTTAAGAACTAACATAAATCGCTGGGTGGTCATGGCGCTCGCCTTTAATCCCAGCACTTGGGAGGCAGAGGAAGGTGGATCTATGTAAGTTCAAGGCCAGCCTGGTCTACAGAGTGAGATGCAGGAAAGGCACAAAGCTACACAGAGAAACCCTGTCTCGAAAAACAAACAAACAAACAAACAAAAAACAACAACAACAAAAGAACTAACATAAATCATGATACTCCTTTGTCTGACCATGTCATCATCTTTGGATAGCAAGACATGTCAAACTTCATGTGGGGGAATAAAAAGTACAATTCAGAAAATCTCTCTTGGGGGACTGTGTAAAGGCACAGCTAGTTTTCAAAAAAATTTTTTTAAATTTTTTTTTTGGGGGGGGTTTCAAGACAGGGTTTCTCTGTGTAGTTTTGCGCATTTCCTGGAACTCACTTGGTAGCCCAGGCTACTGTAGGAAATAAATACTGGGCATGGCCAGGAGTAGAATCAGACAAATAAGAAATGAAGAAAAAGGACACAGAGAACACTGAAGTATGGGTAATATTTCCATAAACATCAGCTGTTAAATTTTAGCTTCTCTTAATGATTAGTGTAATCTCTTTCCACCACATGACATTTATTTTTACTTATGACATTAGCTTTCATTTTCAACTTGACACAACCTTGAATCACCTGGAAAGAAAGTCTCAATGAGAGACTGTCTACATTGAGTTGGCCTGTGGGCGTGTCTGAGAGGGATTGTCTTAATTAAGTTAATTGACCTACGGAGATTTAGATCACCGTGGGTGGCACCATTTCCTAGGAAGTGGGTCCTGAACTGAGTAAAAGTGGAGAAATCATGCTAAGCACAAACAAGCAAGCATGCCTTCATTTCTCTCTCCTCTTGACTGTGGATATGATATGACTTGTTATTTGAAGTTCCAGCTTTGACTTTTCCACAACCTGGAATTGCGAGTTGAAATAAACCCCTTTCTCCCCTACATTACTTATTGTTAGGATAGATTTTCACAACGACAGAAATGAAACTAGAACACATAATTATTTATGGATCAGTTTTTCTCACTATAGTCAAAGCACCACACAGGCAAGACCCACATGATCATAGTTTTCAAATGTTAGTGAGAATCCTTGCAGTCAACTACCACAGACAGGAAAGGTGTAGCCTGTAGGCAAACCTGTTTAGATTTGTGTTTAGATAAATACAGTTGAATCTTCTGAGTCACAGAAAAGAGCTTAAAGCTTGAATTCTGCTGGAAGCATCTCAGAAGATTTTTCTAGAATTGGAAGAATTAAAGCTTATCTTGGCACATTTGACCAGTGCAGTTAAATGACTTCTATTTAATAGTCTTGTTATGTACAAGGTCAGCTGGCACAGGTACAAACTGTCTGGTTCTATCAGAGAGGATTTTTGAGTTCCAGTTTTTTCGTACGTGGTCTATTATATGGGCATGAAAACATGGAACACAACAACACCAGAGACAAGGTCCACTCCATGTACCTGACTCCGGGAGAGTTTGGGCTTTGCATAGCTCTCCTCTCTGATTTCAGTTCACTTGGAACTAGGAGGGTCAGGACTTTTCTCACTTCAAGCCCTGCTCTCACTTTCTGCACGCTGTATGCAGCAGTCAGCTGGTGTTCATTTGTCCCTGTTGAAATGATACATGCCTAGAAGAAGGCTACATCATTCCCTACCCCTCAGAACAAACAAATCTGCCTTCACAGCTGCCGGTTTTACTTGTAAAATGTCTGTTAGGCCTTTTCTCACATTTCCTTTTCATCCGCTATTTGTCAGAACACTGACACCTCTTAGCCCAGGCTCTTGCTGCAACCACCCTGGTCTAGGCACCCTTTCCTTCAGTTCAGTACTTAACTCCAGGCTTGTATTAGAACATGAACCCCAAGAAGGCCTGTGACACACGAGGATTCAGTCCAGCTGTCTTAGCATGATTTTCAAGGCCTGGGACAATCTGAGACCAGTGTGCCTGTCTGACATTTTCACGTCAGGCACCCTCCAGCCCTGTGTCCCTGTCACAGTTGATGTTATACCAATTCCCTGTCATGTCATGTACCTTCATGCTTCTGTGACCCGGTTCCACCACTTTCCTCCACCCAGCTTGTTCCTCCTTTTCTGGGTGGAAACTTACTTTCCCATTAAGGTCCACCCATGTGGAATGGAATCTGTGCAGGCTCCCTTATCTACCCTGATTGATGTCAGTGATTGGCTGAAGAATCAAAGAGGCAGTTAGAGAAGGAAAGAAAAGAAGGAAGCCAACACAGCACAGCATTCTCTCTTAAGACATCAGGGCAACCATGTTTGAGTCTTTGGTGCCAGGCTTTCCAAAACTTTTTATTACATTTGGTTAGTGTCTGTGTGAGCGTTCGGTGCGTACACCATGGTGCACTGTGGAGGTCAGACAGCAGCTGCAGGAGTCAATGCTCTCCCACCATGTGAGTGTCGGGGATTGAACTCAGATCGGCAGGTTTGGCAGCAAGCCTCTGTCTCTACTGAGCAATGTTGCTGGCCCGTATGAGTGGCATTCTGAGTAGAGTTTCTCTGATAAAAATTCTCCATTGGTTTTTTCTCTCTCACTAATTAAAAGTCTCTGTATGAATCTTCATAAATGGTAGTCATAATGTTTTTATTTTCCAGTTTGGATTTGATATAACAGAGTGAAAATACGAAAGTGCTGAGGGGCTGGAGAGATGACTCAGTGGGTAAAGTTCTTGCCTTGTAAACACGAGTCTAGATCCCCAGAACCCATATAAAGAGCCAGATACTTATAATCCCAGAAATGGTGAGATGGAAGGTAGATCCTGGAAGCTGGCTGGTCATTTAACAGTTTAGCCTGCTTGGCAAGGTTCCATGCCAGGGAGCCTGGAGCACACAGCAAGGCAGAAACGAGAGAGGTGGCCTCAACAAGGAGGAAAGAGAGAACTGGGTCCTAAAAGTTGTCCTCTGATCTCTGCATGCATGCCGTGTGCATGTGCCTGTACACCTGAACACACACACACACACACACACACACACACACACACACACACACACACACAAATGGAATAGCATAAAGAATTAAAAATCCCAAATTGTTTTTTTATGGTAAAGTAGTTAATCTAACTGAACCTTCATAAAACATTCAGCTTAATTTTCACAGAAGCACATCTCTTTGGTGCTTGTATTCCTTTACCTCAAGCAATATTTTGCTTAAAAAAGCAGGGATCATCTGGAGAAAGGGCTATAGTTTATTGGGGTTGTATATGCTACCCTGTGTGTGCTGTGAAAGAAGCATCCTGTCTGATATCCATCCCACCCCCACTCAACTTCCCACCCCACCTCTAACCTCTCGCCCCTCCATAATCTGGGCATGAACAGGTCCAGTTTTTGTTGCTAATCTTTAAGGCAGTGAAGTGGGAGCCTGTCTATTCCTCCTGCTGTGATGCTGAGCAGAGTATCTGATGCACTCATCTGTGGCTTTGCTTTAGAGTCCAACACACACACACACACACACACACACACACACACACGCTTGCCAGTTTTTCAGACACCGAGGTTTCCGAGGAAATCATGACTTGGTTATTTAGAATTGTTTTAGGCATTTG